>NC_088884.1:163464722-164128058 GCF_037157495.1 Lathamus discolor | reverse complement strand
ACAACCAAATTTGCACACCCGACCATGCACACTCAACTGTGCACACCCAACCATGCACACCCAGCCCTGCACACCCAATCCTGCACACCCAGCCATGCACACCCATCCTTACACACCCAACCTTGCACGCCCAACCATGCACACCCAACCATGCACACCCAAACTTGCACACCCAACCATGCACACCCACCCATGCACACCCAGCCACACCAATCTGCACTGGAGTGTGAAGGAAACAGGGAGCAGCCCTGAGTGACACAATTCCCTTTGCTGGTTATTAATTGCCATTTCATTACTAATTAATTACCCCCCAACCTGCTATTTGCAGGGTGAACCTGGGAGCTCCTTGGGAATGATTTGGGAAGGCTCCCAGCAAGGGGCCCCAGGGGATTTGGAAGGCAAATGGGTGCTGGCACAGCGGGTAAGGTGATGCTGATGGTTATCACCCGCATCTCTGGCATCCCCATGGACCCGGTGGAAAAACACTCCTGGCAAAGCAAACGGAGCCCAGGAGCAAGAAGCCTCCCTTGGGGACGAGGGGCTCACGGTGGCTTGGAGCTGGCAGGGCTGGGAATGGTTTGGTCTGGGAAGGGGGAAGCTGGCTTTGCTGATGGAAACGGTTTTCCCCTTTATAGGAAAAGGAATCTATTTTCATCAGGGCTCCTCATGCTCCCTCCGCAACCTGGCAACTGATTCTGCCGCTGTGGCTGGAGGAGTCTGGGGACAGATGAGGACAGGCAAGGGGGTTCTGTACAAAAAGGGAGGTCCAGGAGGCAGTTTTGGGCATAAACCCCAAGGGTTTTGTGGCAGTGGTGTCCAGGGTCCACCATGGACCGAACAAGATGCATTGAATTCCTCCCTGTGAGGGTGCTGAGGCGCTGGCACAGGGTGCCCAGAGGAGCTGTGGCTGCCCCATCCCTGGCAGTGCTCAAGGCCAGGTTGGACACAGGGGCTTGGAGCAAGCTGCTCCAGTGGAAGGGGTCCCTGCCCGGGGCAGGGGTTGGGGCTGGAGGAGCCTTCCCATCATCCAAACCAAGAGGTGTTGCCCTTATCCAACCCCAGCATCACCCCCCTGCTCACCCCAGCCCCAGCCCCATCGAGTCCTGGAAACCTCATTTTGGAGCCAGAGCCATTCATGAGCGCACTGACTATGGTGGGGATCAAGACAAGACCGTGACTATCCCCCCCCACTGTGCTCCTCATTGACCCTATGGAGGACTCCAGCTTGCTAAGAAGCCCCTGAGGAACAAGGTCTGCTTTCCTTGAGCATCAACAGTGGGTGAAACGATGCAGTGCTTGACCAGAGGGGAACTCAGGATCAGGACTGGATGGGAAGGGGGTGTTAAGTGGGGAACATGGGATGAAAATGAGGATGGCAGTGCCATGGTCCTGACAGCTAATGGAGGTCTCTTTGGGCTCTTTGGGCTATCCCATCTTCCTTCTAGGAGAAAAGCCCTGCATTAGGCATGGCCAAGGTGTCCCCATGGGACGGGTCAATGGGATTCCTTGGGTTGTATCGGGCTGGATAATTCAGCTGTGGAGCCAGAGGGAATGACCCAGGGTTTTGGGAGGACACCCTTTGGTGCTAGCGATGGGTTGCAGCAACATGACCACCCCTGTGCTCCTGGGCCACGTGCATCCCCATGGGCCTGGCCATGTCCTGGGGGCACCAGTGGCTCTGGGACAAGGTCTGGCATGACGTGACCAAGGTTTAGACCTCAGGTCTGTGTGGACGTTGCATGGGAGAAGATGCAAAACCTGATGAGAGATGGTGCCCGTGGACGTTGCCGAAGGGATCGTGCCCTAGCACTTGGTCTGAGGGTTCGGTGATGGGCTCCTCAGGGTTCACCATTCCCATGGGATTCCCCCACCCCTCACGCAGGAGATGGGACAAAGGACTCACTGTTGCTTGCGGGTGAGCTCCTGCTCCTTCTGCACCAGGTCCTGCTTAAGGGAGGCCAACATCTCCACGCTGACATCCACCTGACGGGACAGCTCGGACGCCCGGTCCTCCAGCTCCTGCTTCTCCCTGCTGAGCCTCAGGCTCTCCTGCTTGGCCTTCTCCAGCTCCGAGCTCTTGCGGTCCAGCTCCACCTGGAGCCGTCCCACTTGGGAAGCGATTTTCTGCTCCACCTCCTCCGTCAGCTTCTCCAGCCGCTTGTCCACCTCCAGCTTCTCAAAGGCGCGGATCTTCAGGCGGGCCAAGCCTTCCTCATAGGCACTGTCCATAGCGGCCGGCGGCGTCGGGGCCGGCGCCACGGCTTTGCTCCGGGTGAAGATCTCGGTCAGCGGGATCTCGATCTCATGGACATAGCGCGGCGCCGGCGAGGAGGACGGCGCCGGTTCCAGCTCCTCGGCAGGGACCAGGTCGCAGGAGAAGCGCTGGTCCTTGCCTTGGAAGGAGGTGCTCTCAAAGTAGTCCCTGCGCGCGGCCGGCGTCAGCAGAGCGCCGTCGGCGGCCAAGGGGAAGACGGCGGCATCGCAGATGCTGTTGGTCTTGGAGAGGACGTAGAGGGTCTCGTAGGTGTGGTTGTACTCCAGGTGCGCCCGCAGCGAGGAGAGGCTGCGGAAGCGCTTGTGCTCCCCGCAGCGCGGGCACCGGTAGGGCAGGTCCAGCGAGGCCATCCCTCAGCTACGCACCCCGGTACGCGGGACCCTGCTCATGGCGAGGGAGGGGAGGACCCGGGGCACGCGGGATGGGGCGCGGAGCCCCCCGTGGTGGGGCTGTGGGTGCGCTGGGGCATGGCGGGCTGGGAGGCCTGGGGTGGAAGCGGGGTCCGGAGGTGCTGGGGGATGTCAGCATCGAGCGGTGGTGGGCGCTGGAAGAGATGGGGTCAGTGATAGAGGGATGCGGGTGACCAAGAGTCGCACCTTGGTCCTTGCTTCTTGGTCCCCTCGCTGCCTCCATCCCACCCTCCCTTGCGTTGAGGCACGACCCTTGGGAAGCTCCATAACCTTTGGGAAGATGTATAAGGTGTGTAACCCTTGGGAAGCTCCATAACCAGTGTCAAGAGCCGTATCCATAACCGTCAGCAAGATCTATACCCATTGGGAACGTCCCCCACCCCTTGGAAAGGTTCACAACCATTTAGGAGGGTGCAGCCACAAGGAAGCTGGGCATCCCATAGGAAAGCTCCCCCCATCCACCCTGAGCACCCACAGAGGGGTGACCAAGTCCTTTCTTTTCCAACCACCCCTCCTCATTGAGCCCCTGCAGTGTGAGGGGTCTCCAAGAGCATCCCTGTGTCCAGCACTGGGGCTGGAGCCGCCTTCTCCAAGCGAAGGGTGACCCATTCCTGCTAGCTCGGCCTCACAACAGGATTCATTCGCAAGAGTCACATCTCATCAGTGACCCCTCCAGGGCTATGGGACCCCATAGACCCCATGGTCTGATGCCAAGGGCATGGTGGCTTCCCAGCCAGAACAAGGTCCCTTTGGGGACCTGGTTTATTCCCCCCCCATCATCAAATTCCCCATGGCGTTGCAGGGGAAAACCCCTCACCCTTGTGGAATGGGAGCTTGGGATGTCCCCATGGTCTCCTCCAGCCTGGGAGGCACAAGCACACATTGGGGTGCATCTCTGCAATGCCTTCACCCCAAAGCACCAACAGCACCCATGGGTGGGAGCATCCCTTCCTCATCGCTCTGCAGTATCCCACAAAGGGCTCTTCGCACCATCCCAAAACTGCTCTGAGCCCCCCCTGCACCCCACAGCCCCCATCCTTGGTGAGCCCTGAACCACCCTGAACCCTCCATCCCTGCTCATCCCCAGAGCTCAGCACCTCCTCAGTGAGCACAACCAGGCCAGCAGGGTTTGGGAAACCATTTTAAAGGGAAAGAACAGTAAAGGCGAGAAATCCGTGGAAAAAACAAAGCTGGGATGCGGTGGGAGGAAAGCTGGAAGCGCCTGGCTGTGTTTTGGGGGGTTACAAAACACCCTCACACCTTAACCCCGAGCACCCGGCACACACAAAGCACCCCCGGCAACTTCAGCTGCTGCCGATGGGATGAGAAAGCGCTTTTCCACCATAGGGATGGGGCCACAGCATCCGGCCACCCATAGCTCGGGCCTGGATCCCTGCCGGCATCTCCTGCTCAGCCTCAGCCATGATCCAAGGCAGGTCCGAACGCTCGCGTCGCCCCATCCCTCTCTTCGGCAGGTTCTATCCTCACCATAAACCTCTCCCACCCGCAGCCACGACCAGGATTGAAGGGAATTATTAGCGGAGTCATTACTACAGCAGCCCCACTATTAAATCCCACAGGCATCCGGAGCCGGGAAAACGCTCCCGGCTGCCGGGAGACTGCAGCATTCCCGGCGCCGCTACCTGCGCTTCATCATGGATCCTCTCCGTGCATTGTTTAGCAGTTTTCCTGCCTCCAACCCCCAAATACGGCATCAGCAGGCATCAGCATTCCCGCCTGCTGGAAGCGGGAAGGGGAGGATGGAAAAGAGGGGTGGTGGTGGAGGATGATGCCGGGTTGGTGGATGCTCCCCGTCCCCGCTGGTCCCCATCCTTCCCCGGCTGAGGCTGCTGCGGGGTGGGGGCACCACGATGGGAAAAGTGCAGGGAGGCTCGCATGGAAAACCGGGATGCATCCATCCCCCCCCACCTGCAGCGAGGAGCAGCGGGTCCCTCCTCACCCCATGGCAGCGGCTTTGTCCCCACCGCATCCCCGCTGCTCCCCAGTGGTCCATGGCGAGGAGCAGCCTGGGGACAAGCCACCACCTCCCCATGAGCATCCTGCTTCTCCCCGTACCTGGTGCTGGGCGCCGAGCTCCTGCGCTTGGCTCCTCTGATGGCAGCATCCCTCCTGCTTCCAGCACCGAGCGAGCCGCGGGGATACGGGATGGGGGCTGGACCACGCACACCCCAACACCCGCACAAAGGAGGAGGCTCAGGGCTTTGTCGGGAAGGAGGGATGTGGTTCGGGAGGGATGCAGCCCGGGAGGGAGGCAGGAATGGCTGGAAGCATCCGGCTCCCTGCGGCCAGCACCTCCATGCCAGCCAGGCCCTGGGGAAGGAGGGAGGGTGGTGGCTGCGGGAGGAGGAGGAGAAAGGGAGCAGAGGCTGAAGGCCCCGGGGGGGAGGATGACGGATGCTGGGGCACCCTGGGGACAGCGGGTCCCCGGGGCTGCGGGGTTCAGGGGGGGCCCTGCATGGCGAAGGGGCGAGGAGGGAGGGATGGAGGGAAGGAGGGAGGGAGGGCGAGCGCTGGCAGCCGCCTCCTCCTCCTCCTCCTCCTCCTCCTTTGCAGCCCCAGCCCGGGCTGTTTCTCTCCGTCGCTTTTCCTCCCTCACAGCTCCCTCTGCCTGTGTCCCCACGAACGCCGCGGGCGCTCCGCCGGCCCTGCTGCCATGCGGCAGCCCCAGAACATCTACCCGGCCCCACAGAACCCCCTTGTCCCCACCCGTACCCCTTTTGTCCCCATCAGTCCCCCCTGCCCCTGGCAGCGCCCGTCTGGGATGATCCCGGAGCATCCCCCTGGATGAGGGGTGTCTGCATCACTCCTTCCCCATCCCAGGCTGCGCCCATAGCTGCAGGGATTCCGGCTTGGTCCTGATCCAGTCTCTGAGCATCCGGACTTGGTACCTGGCTTGGTCCTGATCTGGTCCCTGATTGCCTTGGGTTAATCCTGACAGAGCCCCCGAGTTCCTTGGCTTGGTTCCTGGCTTGGTCCCGAGCTGGTCCCCAAGCACCCCGGCTTGGTCCTGATCCAGTCCCCAAGAACGCAGCATCGTTCCAATCCAGTCAACAAGCACCGTAGTCTGGCCCCTGGTTTCATCCTGACCCAGCCCCTGACCACCACGGCTTGGTCCCTGGCTTGGTCCTGATCTGATCCCTGATCACCCTAATTTAATCCCTTCCTTGGTCCTGTTCTGGTGCTTGAGCATCCTGGCTTCATCCTGATCCAGTTCCCAAGCACCCTGGGTTGGTCCCCGGCTTGGTCCTGACCCAATCCCTGAGCATTTGGACTTGGTCCCTGGCTGAGTTCTGATCTGATCCCTGTCTTAATCCCTGCCTTGGTGCTGACCGAATCTCCAAGTACCTTGGCTTCATCCTTGGCTTGGGCCCCAGCCGGTCCCCAAGAAATCTGGCTTGGTCTTGATCCAGTCCCTTGAGCATCCAGGCTTCACCCTAATCCAGCTTCCGAGCACCCTGGCTTGGTCCTGATCCAGCCCCTAAGCAACCTGGCTTAATCCCTGTCCTGGTCCTGGTTGAATCCTCAAGCACCTTGGTCCCTGGTTTAATCCGTGGCTTGGTCCTGACCCAGTCCCTGAGCACCTCAGCTTGGTCCCCAGTGCCAAAGGCAGCCCAGCACTGATGTGTTCTTATCTCTGCTGCGGACACAAGGCAAGACGTTAGGGCCCAGGATGCTGCTGGCCTGGGCTCAAGCGGTTCATCCCTGGGGATTGGGATGCCCCTGATCCTCCCCTCAGCCCCATCCCACCCCAGGAACCGCTGCTGTGATGGGAGCAGAGGGCGAGGGCTGGAGCCTCTCAGAGCTCTCAGGCTCAGCATCAATAATAGATGTGCTTCCAGAGGGGTATTAATAAAGGCCTCATGCATGATGCATGGCCAGCGGCGAGGGGAAGCAGGGCTGTCTGCTGCTGACATGAGCTGATGTCCCATGGAAAGGTGCCCAGAATCCGTTCTCTTCCCAAAGCAAACCTGGGCGCTGAGTCCCTGTGAACGACGTCTGGAGTGTCCCCACAAGGGAAAGGCTGTTTTTGGGTGCCTGGGCTCATCCGCATCCCATGGAGTGCTCCTTGCTCAGGATGGGGTGGTTCAGCTGCTGGGGCCGGCAATGCATGGGGCTGGTGGGGCAGCAGCACCTTTGGGTGCCATCAGAGGTGTGAGCTCTTGTAGGGACAGTTAGGATTTACCCCTCATCCAGGTTTCCTGCTGAATCCTTTCCCCATTCCATCACATCCCATCACATCCCATCTCATCCCATCCTGTCCCTTGGGGGCCTCACAACCCCTGCCCAGCTTCCCACCCCAGCTCCATGGGGTCCTCCCAGCTCAGTTCAGGGCATTGGATTCTGCTGGGATAATGGTATAAATGGGATTTAACCCTGGGATGCTCCAGTCCATGTGCTGGCAAAGGGCTGCGGGACACCAGAGGACAAGGCAAGGAGACCCCCCCCGTTTCCTCCATAACATGGATGGGGACAGATCCCTCCTCTCCAAGGGACAAAACCCATTGGAAAGAGCAGGTTTCCAGCCATGCCCTTTCCCTGCCTCGGTTTCCCTGCCTCTATTCCCTGCATCTCCCGAGCTGCGGCATCTCCAGTGCCGCTGGATGTTCCCAGCGGAAGGGAAAAGGCATCTCTTGGCCGTGGAACCTGCCAAAAGGGAGGGAGCAAATGTCCATCCTCATGGTGCCTGGATCCCCTCCAGCCCTGGGGATGTGCCAGGTTGAAGACGGGGAGCAGGGGCTGTATCCCACCCCGTTTCCTGCAGGAGGAGCCTGCTAAGGACACATGGAAGGACCAGAACGGAGGCTCCAGGCTGGGGTTTGGGGTCCCCACAGTGAACCCCATGGCTCTGGATCCAAGTAGGGCAGATCCCTCCAGGGTTTGTTCCTATTGGAATAAACCCAGAGCCACGGCCCTGTTTTCTGAGCCGGGAGCAGGGATCCCTTCCCTGTTCTGCGCCCGGACAAGACCCTTCTCCTGGGATAAGCCACCCACCGAGGGGGTTTGGGATGCTCGGGATGAGGGCCACAACCCCCCCACTGCTCTGATTGATTTTCCTCTCTCTGCTAACTGTTTAAGCACCTTTTCCCCCATATGAGATGTCAAAAGCGATGGAAATCCCACCGGCATCAGCTGCTCAACGGGATATAAAGGCAGGAACAAGGCAGAGAGGTCTCGGATCAGCTCAAATCTTTAATTAGAAAAATAGACAGGATTTTCTCATCCCGATAGAGGCTTTTTCCCATTTACAAACAGGATAATAATAACAGCAATAATAATCATGATAATGACATCACCTTTCCAAAGGGACCATCAGGCACCGGCTGCTGGAGCCTGCTGGCATCTCCCTCCTTTGGGAGGAAGGGTCGGTGCTGCCGCAGCCCCCAGCTGTGCTGGGTGGTGGATAACCCATCAGGAGCATCCTGTAAAGTGCTGGCAGGGGGAACCCCAGTCAGGTCGCTACAAACACACATTGTCCATGGGGCTGGGGGTATAAAACCCATCTCTTTCTGTCCATGGGTTTTCATTTCCCCCTCCTTGGAATAGGAGCTATAAAAACGACTCAGTCCCTGCAGTTTGGAGATGGCTCCGGGGCAACCGGAGCTGCCGCATCCCACCTCGGTCCAGCGCCGGGGCACCACATCCACCTCCCGCGCGGCCCTCTCCATCCCACCACGGGCCCGCTCCTTCGCCATCCTCTTCTCCAGGGCCACCCCAGGAGGATGGTCCCACCCCGGCTCCTCCACGAGATGCTCGGGGGGAACGTCGGGAAGCGCCGCGTCCCAGTGCCGGCGTTTCAGAGCGTCCCGAAGGAGAGCCCCACCGAGAAGAACCCCAAGCCCTTGAGCTTCTCCTCGGTGCGGGCTTTCTGCTTGAGGTGCACCTTGCTGTGACGCTTCTTCTCGTCGCTCCGGGCGAAGCGGCGCCCGCAGGTGTCGCAGGAGAAGGGCTTCTCGCCCGTGTGGGTGCGGATGTGGGTGGTGAGGTGGTCGCTGCGGCTGAAGTTCCGCAGGCAGATGCGGCACTGGAAGGGTTTGTGGCCCGTGTGGATGCGGAGGTGCCTGTTGAGCTCATCCGAGCGGGCGAAGCTCCGGATGCAGTTCTCCACGGGGCAGGCGAATGCTTTCTCGTGGGGCTTAGGGCAGAAGCATTTGGAAGAGCACTTGGTCCGGCGAGTCTTCTTCTTGGGCTCGGCCAAGGCGGGAGGGGTGGTGGGAAGCAGGGAAGGGATGGAGGAAGAGGTGGCGTGGCCCAAAAAGTCCGTGGTGGGGACAGAGGGAGAGGGATGAGGATGGAGGAGCTCGGCGGAGCTCATCAGCCCCGGCAGGACTTCGGGCTGGGTTAAGGAAGCGTCGAATTCCGGGATCAACGGAGGAGGGAGGTTGTGGATCTTGGTGTCGGCTGGGAAGTTCTCTGGCTCGCAGCCGAAGCCCAGATGGGTCCCGAAGCAGGGAGCATCCTCGGCCAGGCTGCCGAGCTCCGACTGGCAGCTCACGGACAAGACGCTCTCCATCTTGGAGCCCAGTGCATGGAACAGCCCCTGGCTGCTTTCTCCAGCCGGGAATGCTTCGGGAGATGGGTAACCAGAGGGCAAGTAGGCCTGATGCTGGGTGATGGGCTCCCACTGGGTGCAGGAGGCTTTAAACTTGTCCAGGGGTGGGGAGCCAGAGGGCAGCTTGATGTCCTGCTTGCTGTCCAGGAGCTTGGGTTGGAAGAAGCACTGGGAGGTGTTTGCCAAGGTGGGCTGTGCCTGCAGGGGTTGAGCAGCATCCGGAGTGGGGAAGCTGCCGTAGCCCTGCTCCGGGAATGGGGTTTGGGTGGATCCGTTCATTTCCGGCTGGCAGTTAGGATAAAGGTCCAGCTGGCTCTGAGCCACATCGGGACATGGATAAAGAGCATCCAGATGCCTTTGGTGGCCCTCGGAGGAGGCGAAGGGGGAGATGCCCAGGATCCCTGACATCAGGTTGAAGAGGGATTCCTGGTCCTGGGGATGCTCCGGTACCGCTTTGATGAAGAAGCTGCCGGTGTAGCTGAGCGAAGGGGAGGGCTGGCTGCCCAGCAGGGAGTAATCCACAGCCCCGCCACTCATCGGGGTGCCCAGCACCTCACCTGGGGACACAGAGGGACCATGGTTACAGGGATGCAGGGATGCAGGGATGCAGGGCTGGGGGCGGGATACAAGGGAGCAGCAGGATGCTGATGTTGCGCCACTGCGAGGTCCCCATCCTAGACGAGTCCCCAGGGATGCATGGAGAGACCTGGGCTTCACCCCCCTTCCCCAGCAGGAACCCCCCATGGATAGTGGGGGGCTGTTGAACCCCTATCCAGGGACTAGGGGGATAGAGAGGGGAAAGATTCCCGGTTCCTGGCTGCAGCTCCCACTCCCAGCAGGATCCCTCATCCCTGCCCGGCCCCCTCCGGTCCTTACCTCCGAGGAAATCGCCTTCTGCCAGGAGTTGCTGCTCAGCCTGCCCCAAGCCTTGCAGGTTCCCGGGTTTCAGCTCGCAGCTTTCCTCGTATTTGGAGTAAAGAGGATCCGAGCAGGAAAAATCCATAACGTTGAGCATCTCCTTTGGAAGCACGGCCGGAGCGGGGGGGGGCCGGGCTGGAGCGAGCTCGGAGGGAGCAGGAGGATGCTCAAGGGAGAAGGAGGATGCTAAGGGGGAATAGGGGGATGCTCGGGGGGAATAAAGGGATGCTCAAGGGAAGGAGAGGGATGCTCGGGGCGAGCGGGGGGGTGCTTGCGGTACCCGGACCGAGCCGGGGGGTGCTCGGCGTAGATGCCAGGGATGCTCCGGGATGCTCGTGGCAATGGGGGGATGCCGGGGCCGGGTGCGGGCAGCGATGCTGCACCCCGGGGTGATGGAGGAGGGGTATCAGGTCCCGGGGGGCCGGGCAGGGGCAGGCAGCAGCGGCAGCCCGAGCGGACGCCCGGCTCTGCCTCCCCTGCGCTCCCTTTATAGCTGCAGCGGGGCTGCTCCGACCTTCCGCCGCAGCCATTTCTGGAGTCCCCAGTGAGGCTGCCGTGACGTAAATGCCCATATATGGACTCAGGATGTAGGCTAGGGAGTCCCAATAAGGAAATCTCTCCCGTGACGCGGTGCCCCCTCCCTTCCCCTCCCCCTTTTCTCTCCCTCCGTGTTTTTTTTTTTTTTTCTCCCTTTTCCAGCTCTTTTTAACCGAAAATCGCGATATTTTTATCAAATCGCTGCTCTCGGTGTGCACAACATCACCCCCCCCCCCCCAGCACCCTGCCCGCATCCCCCCATCGCATCCACACCACCCATGTGCACAGGCACGCGTGTGCAAGCACAAGCATCTGCAGCAGCCAGGGCTGGGGATGCACTAAGGGATACTGGGCATCCCTCTGCATCCCTAGCAAGGACCCGGGGCTCATTCCCCCTCCATCGCGGGCTGCTCTTCCTTCCAGATTCATTCCCGATTTAACTCTCCTCTGGCTTTTATTCTCCTCACGCTATTTTTCCCCCCCTCAACGCCTTTTGTTGCTCTTGCTCCTTCTAGAAGCGTGAAATGTGCTGGGTTTGCTGTTCCCCCCCCCTTCCTCCTCTCCCTCCCCTCCGTTCCATGCCTGGTTTTGCATCGCTTTCTGCTGGCAGCTGGGCTTTGCTTGGATTTGGAGCCTTGAAGTGGATGCCGGCTCCTCCTGCGATGGAGCGAGGAGCCAAAAAGAGACGGCAAAGCTGCGGCCAGCTCGGTTCAGTCATCCGAGTTCATGGCTTCCGCCCAGGCTGGCATGTAACAGGCATGGATTTGAGCTGGGAGAAGGAAGATCCATCCTGTAAATCCCACAGGATCATCGAAAGGGGATGGTCTATCACCCGACTCAGAGAAAGCAGTGATTCCGAAGGATCCCAGCAGTGATTCCGAAGGATCCCAGCAGTGAATCCACCCTGAGCATCCTCCCGACCCCCCCCAGTCACTGCACTGGGGTGAAGCCTCCACTGAAGCAAGGCTGGAGGCTGCAGCTTTTCCTCTGCTTGGTTGTTTGGGGATGTCTAAACTGCCAGCATCGATTTGGAGCTCATCCTGGATGGGTGGTGATGCTCCGGGGGGCAGAGCACAACCAGCACAGGCCGTTTGGATGGGGAGGGGAAGGTTTTCTCTGGGCAATTTGGTTGTTGGGTTCAGAGCCCTGGAAACCACATCTACAGCAGCATTTACAGCTACAAAGCCACTGCTTCTGAGGGCAAGGTGGCCCATGAGAAGGTCAGCTCCACGATGGGGTCTGCGGGAGAAAGCTGAGGGGTGCAAAGGAGCCAGAAAGGAGGAGGGGACCTCTCCCCAGCACCCCTACCTGTGCGTTTCATAGGATAGAATGAATCCCAGCCTGGTTTGGGTTGGAAGGGAGCTTAAAGCTCCTCCAGCTCCAACCCCTGCCACGGGCAGGGACCCCTTCCACTGGAGCAGCTTGCTCCAAGCCCCTGTGTCCAACCTGGCCTTGAGCACTGCCAGGGATGGGGCAGCCACAGCTTCTCTGGGCACCCTGTGCCAGCGCCTCAGCACCCTCCCAGGGAAGAGCTTCTGCCTAAGAGCTCAGCTCAGTCTCCCCTCGGGCAGGTTCAAGCCATTCCCCTTGGCCTGGCCCTACAGGCCCTTGTCCCAAGCCCCTCTCCAGCTTTCCTGGAGCCCCTTTAGGCACTGGAGCTGCTCTCAGGTCTCCCCTTCAGGAGCCTTCTCTTGTCCAGGCTGCCCCAGCCCAGCTCTCTCAGCCTGGCTCCAGAGCAGAGCTGCTCCAGCCCTCGCAGCAGCTCCGTGGCCTCCTCTGGAGTGCTGCACATTCAGACAGGTTTTCCCTGCTTTCATGTGCTTCCAGCCCTTGCAGAAGGCCAGATCCATTGGGATGTGCAGCAGCGCCTGCATCCGTAGCCATGAGGCCAAGCAATGCTTGAGCCGGGGTGCAGCAGCTGAAGCGGGGCCCTGCTCCAGAGCTATTCCTGGCTCCAGGAATGACTCACCGCGTTACCTTGGGCAAATCACTCTGAAATGTGTCTAGCAGTGCTTCCCCACGTTGGGGGCAGGCTGCTCAGCCTTGCCTCTGCAAAAGAGGTGCAAAGAAGCCTTGAGGCCTGCCTGGTGATACAGGGAATGTCAGGGAATGAGCTGTAAGGTTCAGGTTGGAAATAAAAAGAAGGGATGGAGAGAGATCCAGGATATTATCAGAGTGTGGGAATGGTGAGTGGCATCCAGGTATTCAGTTTCTCATCCCATAGGGGCTGGGGGATGCCCAGTGCAATGGACAGAAAGTGGGTTTCAGGCAAGGCAAAGGCAATCTGAGCCCTTCAGTGCTTGACGGAACTGGAACTCAGAGCTTCGGGACATCACGGGGACCAGGACGATTGATGAACAGACTGAGGATCTGTGGCTATGAAACACAACCCCAACCTGCAGCTTAGGGTGTCTGCTGGTGGAACACAACCAAGGGATGGACACTGGGCTCCACGCTTTCTTCTTCACTTCTCCTTGGTTGTGTTAGATGGACCTATCAGGCCTTGGTCGCTCTTCTTTTACCTCCCTGTGCTGCACTTTAACTGGGATGTCAGGCTTTGGGGTGTGTAGGATCTCCAGCCTCTGAGCCGAGATCCAGACTCACATCCTTACCAGCGGTGTGCACATCCCTACCAGGACAAGCAGCTCTCCCTTTCCTCCTGGAGATGGAAAACACCATCCCACCTTGTATACAACACCAGCTTAACACACCATGGGCAGGTCCCTGCTATCGCAGCAGGGCCGAGGCAGCTCTGCTGAACCTCTGCTCATCCTTAAAGATGATCCTAAAACACTGGAGCCATTTCAGATCCCCAGACAAGAAAACAAGCCATTACCGTGTGGTTTTTATATGCCTCATCTTCATGGGAGAGATACATGGGGCTGTGTAGATACTGACGTGCCCTATTCCCCTGGATAAACACCTTTTTCTTCTAAGCCCGAGATAAACAGAGACCCACTCATCCTAAAACCCAGTCTGAAGTGACCCTCTTGGATGGCATCCCCATGGGAGGAGCGTGGCTGCGTTAGCTCCAACCGTGGAGGTGACACCACGCATGAGGTAATGGGAAAACGTGACCATGACTCAAGCCAAGCTCCAGGACCAGGAGCTGGCACAGCGTTTCCCTTCCCAGAAGGAGCACTTGGCTGGCGAGGAGGCGGGATAGCCTTCCTGGGGTGCAAGATGGCATCACACACATGCAGGGAGGAAATCCCTGCAGCGGCCAGGCCCCTCCTGCCACACATGGGCACCCCAAAGCTCGATCCCTGCTCCGGGTTTTGGGTCTTCTCCCTCTTTCCCCGGTCCCCGAGGTGCTGTGGGAAGAGATGAAGAGGTTTGGAAAGCCATGTGTGTGTCCATGGGGCATCTCGCAGCCAAGCAGAAAAGCTCCGTGCTCCTCCGTGCGATGGGAGCATCCTCAGGGCGGTGAATGACGATCCCAAAGGAAGGAGTGGGTTTGCTCCAGCGATGCTGGGAGCACTAAAAGCACCTTGGAGCTTTCTAGCTCAGCACCAAGCTCACCCCCAAGCCCATCCAGGACTGTTCCGAGTGTGACGCAGCGCAGGCTCCAGCCCGGGTCTCCCCCAGTCACCAGCCATATGGAGCAGCCTGGCACAAGCCACCATCACCAGGCAGGGTGAGCATTCCTTGGCGAGCTCCTCACTGGCTCCTGCTGATCCACCCTCATGTTCCCAGCCAGCTTCATCCCGGGGGTCACCTTTGTCCTGACCATCCCACCGTACAGCGTGCAATCCATTGCGATGGCGTGTTAGCATTCCTTCCTATCCAGCTTCTAAGTCTGTGCTCCCGTTGGGGTTGTGGCATGGAAATGAAGCCTTAATTCATGGCTTTCTTTCCCCCATTTCTCCCCATTTTGGAGGCTTCATTTGGGATCTTCCCTATAGTCTGGGAGGGTTTTGGCAGAGGGTTGGATGCTCCCAGCCCTGTTTAAGAGGGAAGCAGCTGCGGAAAGGGGGCAAATCCTAGAATCCAGCCTGGTTTGGGTTGGAAGGGACCTTAAAGCTCATCCAGTTCCAACTCAGTCTCCCCTCTGGCAGGTTAAAGCCATTCCCACTTATCCCTCAACCTGCTGCTCATACTCTGGTGATGCAGCCCAGCACCATCCTCTTCCTCCCGCCTTGCCACAAGCCAGCCAGGAGCTGGCGGAAGGTCTGGGAAGCACTTTTCCCACTGCAGCACGCAGGTTGGGCAAGAGGAGAAGCCCTGGAGCTGCTGGGAAGGGCAGAGATGCACGGCCCTGATGTGAGGCTGGAATTCATTTTTCCAAAGGGATGGGCCAAGTATTGGTTCATGGCAATACTTCTTTGGCAGCCAAACTTGCATCTGCGTGCCCAAAGCCTAGAGGTACATAAGGAAAAGTGTCATTTCCACGTGTCTTCTCCTAGCTCCAAGTATTCATGGCTCACGCACCTTCTGCATTCAACCTGATGCACTGTATTTAATAGTCCTCAGTGGATTCTTTCACTGCCTGATCCCTTACTGAACCTTTACCATCTCCTGCGCTGTGAGATGATGCAAGCTTTAGGTGAAGGAGTATCTGTGCCTGGTGTTTTGGAGCATTCCCACCATCCCCACGCTTCCAGCTCCAGAAAAGCCTCCAAGCAAATGTGTGTGTGTGTGATAAATCTGGCGGGTGCTCACACGGGGAGATGAATTCCCTCCTCCTGGTGATGAAAACCTCCCTGTGGTGATGGGTACAGCTGGGAAAATCCCTGCTGGCAACACTAACCTCTTCCAAAGGCTTCTTTCATGGATGCAAAGTGGCTCTGTTGACTCTGGGGCTCAATATTCTATCCATTCATATGGTATACCAAGCCCTGTAGCACTGCCCGTCTCCCCTTGCTCCCTAGCATCTCCATCTCTTACGGCCAACAGGATCCACTGGGTTTTCTGCTTGGTGCTCAGGTTTGTTCTGCAGATGGGATGGAATCGGGCATTTTAAAGAAATCCCTTGGGAAGTGCTGCTGCTTCTCCCTACAGCATTAGGTGGGCACCCACTGCTCACACGCTGCTGTTTGGGTGTGCAGGAGCTGCTGGTCCCATCCCGTGCTCCACAAAGTGCTCTGAATTCCCTTTTGTGACTCCTACCTTCTGGATGCACAGCATCTCCTTTAAACCACCCCCACCAAAACCACACCAAAAGCCAACCACAAACCCCACATTCCTTATAAACCGTGCCAATTTCCCTTCTGCCAGGCATCTGGGATGGAGAAGGGAGCAGCATCACAAACTCCTGAAGCTGGCCATGGACTTCATGGGGTGGTGGATGGCACAATGCAACTCAGCAGTGATTCCTAGAATCCCAGCCTGCTTTGGGTTGAAGGGACCTTGAAGCTCCTCCAGCTCCAACCCCTGCCACGGGCAGGGACCCCTTCCACTGGAGCAGCTTGCTCCAAGCCCCTGTGTCCAACCTGGCCTTGAGCACTGCCAGGGATGGGGCAGCCACAGCTTCTCTGGGCACCCTGTGCCAGCGCCTCAGCACCCTCACAGGGAAGAGCTTCTGCCTTACATCCAACCTAAACCTCCCTTGGGCAATTTAGGTTGCATATAAGGAAGACAGGTTAGGGAGGAAGATGGGTTAGATATAAAGCCATCCTCCTGGGATGGCCACCAGTGATAGATAGCGCGTTGATGGGTCACAGCCCACCTCTCTGGAGATGGACCTCATCTCTTTGCCCTCCATCTCCCCCCAGTTTGCTCCAACCATCTCCCCTTCCAGGAAAACTTCTCGAAGACATCGCTCTGCATTTCCATGGCAACTGGCACGCGACCAGCGGTGCTGTCTCTGCTGCATCCCTATTCCTGGCACTGTAGAGAGGATGCTCGTGTGACAGAGGAGACAACACACAGAGGTGGAGAAGGAGAGCACCATCACCTCCTGGCCAAGTCACCAGCCACAGTACGGCAGCAAAGGGATGCTCTGAGCATCTTCACCAAAGAGCATCTTTCCTCAGGCATGTCCTGACCTGAGGCTCTATAAAATTCCTGCCAAAAGGGGCTTTTGGTTTCATTACCAGGCACAAGGGAGGAATTGCTGGCTGGAATTTCAGAGCCTGGGCACGGCGGGAGGTCAGGGCGGATGGCTATCACCTCCTCCAGGTTTTATGTTGCTGCATATCACCATATTCTCCGGGTGCTCAGCTAGCGATAGCAGCTCTTCCCTTCAAACGTATGGATTGTTCCTCCTGCATCCTTGGGGTTTTTTTAGGGTAAAATCCCTTAAATTTGGCTGTTACCTGCAGTTTAGCTGAGGGGAATCACAGCCTGGGAGCTGCTGCATGTGGGGATGGCAGAGCAGCTTGCCAAAGCATCACCTCCTATAAATAGGCTATAGGCAGAAATAATCCCATCTCCTGCCCTCCAAATAACGAAATCAAACCCAGTTCTTATGGCAAAACGCTCACACTGGCAGCTCTAGGAGGGAGCAGAAGTGGGTTTTCTGTTCTCTCCTTCATCACGTGCTTCTGATCACAATGTTTTTAGCATGTGCTTTAGCACGCCTTGGTCAGGGGCAGGCAGAAGCAGGATAAGCACAGGGCTGAGGCTGGGGCTGTGTGGAACGCAGTGATTTGGCTGCAATAAAGTGATGAAGCAGGAGGGGATGGTTTTCTCAACTTCCCTGCAAATTCACATGTTTCTCTCGGAGTCTGTCTGCCTCCATGTATTGACTGGGAAGCTGCAAACATTTCCAAGGGAGTTTGCTTTCCAGCTTGAATGAAATGATTCATTGAGCCCCAAATAAGCCTTTCTCCACTCATTCTCACACTGGTTTTAATCACCTCTGAAAAAAGAAGAAAAGATGTATATTTTTAAATGAAATGTTCTTGAAACCAAATTTTTGGATGGTTTTAGTTAGAAAAAGCTCAAAGCAAAATATTTGGATGTTAATTCTTTAGTTTCTAGGGGAGCTGAGCTCCAAAGTGAGCCCTGAGCATCGCCAGGCTCTATCCTCATTGTGCTGCACTACGATGAACAGGCCAAGGGGAATGGCTTGAACCTGCCCGAGGGGAGACTGAGCTGAGCTCTTAGGCAGAAGCTCTTCCTTGTGAGGGTGCTGAGGCGCTGGCACAGGGTGCCCAGAGAAGCTGTGGCTGCCCCATCCCTGGCAGTGCTCAAGGCCAGGTTGGACACAGGGGCTTGGAGCAAGCTGCTCCAGTGGAAGGGGTCCCTGCCCGTGGCAGGGGTTGGAGCTGGATGAGCTTCAAGGCCCCTTCCAACCCAAACCAGGCTGGGATTCTGCGACATCTCCATTCCCATTGCAGGTGAAAACCAAGAGGGCTGTTCCTCTTCTATAGGCCCTTTCTTCCCTGGACAGGTTTCTTTAGGACAAGCAGAGGCTCACTCAGCACCAGCAGCCTCGAGGCTGCAGCTACGCAAGTGATACGGAGGAGTGCTCTGAATGAGATGCAAACCAACCTTGGCCCCTTTAATACCCGTATCATCAGGAGAGCTCCCTTGCAATCAGATAAAGGCGTTCATTAAGAAACCATTAGAATAAAATCCCTTTGAGAAGGACAGGTAAGAAAGGCTGCAGAGGGAGGAGCGAGTTTCCTTGCCCAGGGAAAGGAAGAAAGCCTCAAGGTTGCTTCATTCCACCCATCCCTCCCTCTCTGGGCATCCAGCCAGTTTCAAGACCCAGTTTCCCAATGCCCAGAGGGATTACAGGGAACTGAGGCCACCCTGGGAATGGGCACAGAGCTTCCTTGAGAGACCTGGGGTTAAAAAGGCTGTTCTGTGCCCATTGGTGCAAACTGAGTCAGCCAAGGACCTGGCTTCAGTGTGCGCTTGAGCCCAGAACCCCTCCGTGTGCTGGGCTGCACCCCCAGAGTATGAGCAGCAGCTCAGGGAGGGGATCCTGCCCCTCTGCTGTGTGATGGGGAGACCCCCCCTGCAGCCCTGATCCAGCTCTGGGGCAGCAGCACAAGAGGGATGTGGAGCTGCTGGAGCGAGGCCAGAGGAGGCCATGGAGATGCTGCGAGGGCTGGAGCAGCTCTGCTCTGGAGCCAGGCTGAGAGAGCTGGGCTGGGGCAGCCTGGACAAGAGAAGGCTCCTGAAGGGGAGACCTGAGAGCAGCTCCAGTGCCTGAAGGGGCTGCAGGAAACCTGGAGAGGGGCTTGGGACAAGGGCCTGTAGGGCCAGGCCAAGGGGAATGGCTTGAACCTGCCAGAGCTTTTAATTTGTGAGTGTTGTTTGCTTCCATGACCAGCGCACTGCTCCTTTTCAGGGAAGTAAGAATCCAGAGAGATGCTCTCTGGAATCCTTAATCAGAGCAGCATGAAGATTTATTAACTCTCCCCTCCATGCAATAAAACCATCAGCCTCTGAATTCAGCTTTCTGTGCCATCAATTCTTCCTCCCAAGTACATCTAAAGGCTGTCACCGTCAGCTGCTAATGAAGGCAAATCCATCTATCAAGTTCTGATGTGTTGCTTGTGGTTACAGTATCGTGATCTCGACTCTCATCCAACATACAAGAGTGGAATGATAGCAGCCCTTTTTTTTTTGCCATTAGTATTAATCATGTTAATAAAATGTAATGATATTCATGGCAAAGGTTGGAAATGCATGAAAATTCATGGAACTCTTTGAATTAACTGCTCTGGTCTTTCAGCATGTAATTAGGAAAGGTATGAAATACAGTATGGTATGGAAATTGATACAGGTTGTATCTATTCTATAGTCCAGCTCTGAATTTGGCACCTCACCTGCAGGGATCAGGCTGCCCATCCCAGCTGTAAATGGGAATAGTCTTCCTCTAAAACGTCTATGCTAAAGTGCATGTCTTACCCCAAAATACAATGTGTGAATGCTGATTTTGACTCTTCAAAACATCTTAACCTGCATGTTGCAGCCAAATGCTACAGATTGCCAGAGCCTGGAAGGACATATCAAGGCGATACAAGGGCATATGGATACCCCATTGTACCTTCCTCCAGGTATCCATCAGTGGCCACTGCCAAGGGACAAAGTATGTGGCTTATGTCCCCAACATGAGAAGGATGTGGAGCTGTTGGAGCAAGCCCAGAGGAGGGCACGAGGATGATCATGGGCTGGGGCACCTCTTGTATGGAGACAGGATGAGAACATTGGGGCTGTTCAGCCTGGAGAAGAGAAGGCTGCGTGGGGACCTCAGAGCAGCTTCCAGTGTGTGAAGGGGGCTACAAGGATGCTGGAGAGGGACTTTTCATCAGGGACTGTAGCAATAGGACAAGGGGGAATGGGTGCAAACTGGAACAGGGGAAGTTCAGGTTGGATACAAGGCAGAAGCTCTTCTCTGTGAGGGTGCTGAGGCGCTGGCACAGGGTGCCCAGAGAGGCTGTGGCTGCCCCATCCCTGGCAGTGCTCAAGGCCAGGTTGGACACAGGGGCTTGGAGCCCTTTCACCCCAACCTGTTCTATGCTTCTATTATAAATCAACCCAATGAGAAGTGTTACAGAAGAGAGCAGTGTGCCTCCTCGCTTCGTCCCCAGAGCTCTGCTGGATGGAGGCAGTGGGAATCCTGTGTTATTCCAAATGGACAGAGCAGGGCTGGGCCCACTCTGGCTCATTGACAAATACAGATACATATAACTGGCACGAAGCACAGACTGCCTGCCAGGACAGTGCAATGTCTCCATAGAAACCCCTGACAAGAGAACCTGATGCTAATTTAACGGTGGCAGGAGCGATGCTGTAGCCTGTTGATGTCAACTTCCTCGTTTGAGCTCTTCCTTATTTTCTAAAGGAAAATGGGATGTAATTGCTGCTGGATGCAAGGCAAGGGATGGACGCGGTGTCTGCAGTGTTGTGACTGCGAGTGATGACAGATGCCTGCTCAGCTCACACTGATTTCTCCTTCACTGCTCCAGTTCCCAACTAAAAATAAGCAGGAGCTGAGTCTGCTACAGGGAACTGTGGGGCAATGGATGAATAGAAATGAAAAGGGGTATTCCTGAGCGGAGACATTCCTGAAGTGAGTCACCTCCTTCAGTGCTGGCCCTTGAAGCCTCTGCCCAGGGAAAAACCACCACATCAATCATTTCCTATGGAAAAGAATCATTCCCTTCCCATACAGTCAGGAAAAATGCCCAGGGATGAGGGTGCAGTCAGAACCCTGGACCCAAAATGCTCGATAAACACAAAGGTGACGCCCCAGGTTGATAGATGTGTATAGAGAGAAGGAGGTTGGATTGATTGCTGCTTGGTTTAAACTTGCTTTCAGGTCTTGTGGCAGTGCTCACATTTGTGTCTGACTGCTGTGATTGCAGAATCTAGGTTAGGCAGCACCTATGTGCCTAAAGCAAGGTTATATTATAACTGGGAAATCCTCTGGAAGTCCCAAGTCCGTCTCTCCCACTCTCTGGATCCATCCAGTTCCATATCAAGGTGAACCCTCGGCGTGACCTACCCCTCTTTTCCTCTTCATCCCCTAAGCCTGGGTACACCAGAGAGGATATGGAGAGAGCTCTGTGCTCGGTTTAGGTTTTGGAGGGATCAGGATCCCATGATAACAGAATAACCCAGTGAGTTCAGCCGCACATTTGGGAGCAGCTTTTCCTATCAGCTGAACAGTGGGACTTGAGCTCCCAATTAACCGTTTAATTGCCCAGTTTTAGGGTGCATCCCACCCTGCACTCCCTCTGCAGCCTTTCAGTCTCTGCTCATCAGCGCAGGTTTATATTGTGCCTTGCCCATACCTCAGCTCCCTGATGGGAAAAGATCTGGTTGATCTTAAAGGCTTTTCTCCAACCTAAATGACTGATAAGCATACATCAGCCTGAACTGATGATTATGCATCAGCCCTCTATCCCTCCCCTCTGTGCCCTGGTCACCTATAGAGAGGAAACGGATGTAGGTGCTCCACAGCCATGAGGTTGCCCAGTGCAAGTGGCTGCAGCTTGGGGACTCCAGAGACGATGACTTGCATGACACACTTCAGTGGATTAAACATGCATGAACACTTGGGACTGAGGGCAGCTGGTTAATAAACTCCTTATCCTTCAAAACAGGAGAGCTTCCTGCAAGCTGCCTCCTGGGAATGGTCCCTGGCCCCGCTCCCGGTCTGTGATAACGCAGCAAGAAGCCAAGCCCAGGAAGATGTATTTGATGAGCTGATGCAGAGGAACATTGTGAGATTTAATTCATTAAATGCTTTAGAAGTGTTTTAGAAGGGACTGTGAGGTGAAAATCCCAGAATCCCAGAGTGGTTTGGGTGTGAAGGGGCCTTAAAGCTCATCCAATTCCAACCCCTGCCACGGGCAGGGACCCCTTCCACTGGAGCAGCTTGCTCCAAGCCCTGTGTCCAACCTGGCCTTGAGCACTGCCAGGGATGGGGCAGCCACTGTTCAATCCTCTGCCCGGTGCCGTGTATGCTGCCAATCACCTCCAAAGGACTTGAGGAGTGAGATCTGGCCTCTGCAGGGACCTGGTGGTGAGAATATTGCTGTTGACTTTAAGGGTACCAACATTCCTGGCAGGTTTCCACCCCACCTTGGGCTTTACGCACACAGAGACATTTGATGCTATACAGAGCTCTGTTGCCTGCACGACTGTTTGCTCTGGATTCTCCTGTTCTCTTCTCCCAGTGAAATAAATAAAGCTGATTTCTCAGGAAATACCCATTTCCTCATTTGTCCTGGCCATAATCCAGCTGTCCTCAGGGTCTGAAACGTGATGACAATTATTTACTCTTGGCTCTGAAATGCCACCGGTTTTGGTACAGAACATGCTAATATTTTCTATTTTAACTTCCACATGGCATTTTCTTCCGCTTTTTCTCCTCTTTTTAGTCTTCAGATTCAAATAGTGATAATAAAAGGTCTAAAACCCACAAAGCACTGGAAGCACAAAGGTTTTGGAGGAAGAGACATGCCTTGTTTCCATGTGATGAAACCACGCCATGTTCCATGGGCATTGCTGTGGCTTCCTCATGATGAAACACTTTGGAGGTGTTTTGCATCAGGTTTGCACTTTCTCCTCATTCTCTTTGGTGATTAGAACCTCTCTTTGCTCCATCTTTCTCTGCATTCATGGAATAAGGTGATTAATAATGCTTGATATATCTCTAATGTGTTAAATAAACCGCTGTGGTGCTTTGCAGATGTCAGGCTCTTGCCTGAACAGGGCCTGGAATGTTTGCTTCCAACTGTCAGGTTTCACTTCCCCTTTGTCATGTTGGAGTTCATGAAAAACAAGGCATTGCATTTCAATTTCCATTGAATCACAGGGACACTGGAGCCAACCAAAGTGAAACAACTGAGGAGCTGACTCATGAAGTTGGCTGGGGTTGAATTACTCTTCCAGAGAAAACTGAGAGCTGAGGTTTTCACTCCCAAGCGATGTTCAAAACCCCATCGTGATCAACGCCAGTGCATCTGTATTTGCTTTTCATTATTATCCCCAGCACTTGTTATACCAGGATAACTTGGAACAAAAATAAGGCAATACATGCACTAACTGCTTACAAACCATTTGCAGAGATTCAACCATTCACAGAGATATTGCCTGCAGCAATGCAAACATTATGTGCCTACAGCATGCACAGAACTGACTGTCCCAAGCTGGGAATGCCAGCAGGAAGGTTGTCTTTGTGGTCCTTTGTAGATGACACCAGTTGACATCAAAACCAGTACAGCATGTCTTGAGGCGCCGGTCCCAAAATGATTCATGTCAAGGGCAAGGCTACAGAGAAGTGTGCATCCTTTGTACCTGATCCACCTGAGCTGTTTGAATCATAGAAGCTATAGAATCTCTTCCCTCTTCCTTTTCCTTGTCCCAATCTCCCTACCCCTTTGGTCCTCCTATACAAGAGACATGTGCCGCACGCCCCCATGGGGCCTTGGGAAGAGGCAGACAGACTCCTGCTATTCATGTCAGCTCTTGCCTGTATCGTACTTGGCACTGGAGAAGAAAGTTGTCTGGAGCTCCTATATTCCTAACATATGTTCCATGTGCTGTAGGAGCAGAGCACATGCTGTTCATATTTGGGAGCTGGGGAGGGCTGAGGCCCTCATCCATGTTCATGGAACATGCCTGTACATTTGCCACAAACCTCATAGAACACAAGGAAAAAAGCTGCATTTTTCCAAGGTGTGAAGCCAAGCATGTTCAGGGGGATTTTCCTGGGATAGGTATCTCCTTGATCCTTTCATAACACATTCCATACCACCCCAAAACATCTGATCTGGCAAAGCAACATGTTTTTGTCCTCCGCTCATTCCTGAAAACCACGGAGCTGTTTCATCTGAAGCTTTACACACAACCTCGGCAAGAGAGAGACATTTGTCCCACTAAATTCCTGTCCAAACAATTACAGTTTGGCAAAAGTTCTGAGCAACTGAAAGCAGGCGTTGGAAATGGGAAAAGCCTGAATGAGGAGAGCAGCTGGAGTAAGAGGAACCAGCAATGGGCTGTGTATGCTATCTACAGACACAGAGTTTATAGCTTTGTCTCATAGAATGGTTGGAAGGGAGCTTAAAGCTCATCCAGTCCCAACCCCTGCCACGGGCAGGGACCCCTTCCACTGGAGCAGCTTGCTCCAAGCCCCTGTGTCCAACCTGGCCTTGAGCACTGCCAGGGATGGGGCAGCCACAGCTTCTCTGGGCACCCTGTGCCAGTGCCTCAGCACCCTCACAGTGATCTGTGAGCAGCATCCATGACACAAAGCCCATTTTAAACATCTGGCTTCTGGAACCAGCAAAACTCATTGGCAAAACGTTCTAACACAAGTGCACTTGCTACCTGTCTGCACTGACTGGGGTCTTGCCTCTTCCCTCCTGATGATCACCCTGCTTCAAGCTCAGAAACATGAAGGTTTTGGCCTTTAAGACTGAACTCCAGCAGTGAATGAACCCCAAAAAGCAGGAGTCTTCTCTTCCTGAGGAGGTAGGAGAAGTTCAGGTTAAATATAAGGAAGTTCTTCCCTGTGAGGGTGCTGAGGCGCTGGCACAGGGTGCCCAGAGAAGCTGTGGCTGCCCCATCTCTGGCAGTGCTCAAGGCCAGGTTGGACACAGGGGCTTGGAGCAAGCTGCTCCAGTGGAAGGGGTCCCTGCCCGTGGCACGGTTTGGAACTGAGTGAGCTTTAAGCTCCCTTCCAACCCAAACCATTCTGTGATTCTATGATCTTGCAGGGATCTGTGGTCAGCCACAGCAGGCTTGGTTTTCCAATAGGAAATCTTGAACTTGTGTAGCACGGGTTGCCAAAGAAGCTTCTAAAATCTTAGTAGAGTGGATCACAAATACCTGAACCAAGGGCATCTTGCTTCACAGATGGAAAGAGACAGAAACGATGCTGATAAAATGTCTGCAAACTGTAACACACCCACAACACGCAGGCTACCATCTATCTGGCTTTTGCATGTAAATTCCGGGTGATCCTTGTAGCCAAAATTGGCAACTAAAAAAGCAACCTGAGGGGACGCACTTCCTTCCTATGAATTTGGGGTCCAAGAATAATGATGTGTGTCAGCTGTGTGCTGAAGCAGCCAGAATGATTCAGAATGGTTGGCAAAATGGAAGCGTTAGTCATTGGGAAAGATCAAGAAGTTACTGTTGGCATATTGTGGGTATGTCAAGGAGAACAGAAAACCAAATAGGGAAAAGAGGAATGGAATAGAAGAGAAGCTGAGAAGGAGATGGAGGTGGAGAGGGTAACTTCTCAAATAAAGAATATTATGGAAGAGGATTGGCTAATAAGAACATTATGGAGTTCAACAGGGACAAGTGCAAGGTCTCACCCCTGGGTAAGCACAATCCAAGAGTGCAGCACAGGCTGAGATCTGGGTGCAGAGAACGGCCACAAAGATGATCCAAAGACTGGGAAGTGTGTGAGAAAAGGCTGAGAGATCTGGGACTGCTCAGCCTGGAGAAGAGAAGGCTCAGGGTGAACCTTAAAGGGTGGTTATAGAGAAGAGACTCTCTTTTTACAAGAAGTCCTATGGAAAGGAAGAGGGGTGATGGGCACAAGTTACTCCTGGGGAGATTCCGACTGGACACAAGAGGAAAATGTTTCACATTGAGCACAACCATTGGAACAATCTCCCCAGGGAACTGGTGACTCCCCAGCATTGGATACTGTTAAGACTGGGCTGGACAGGGTGCTGGTCCATCCAGTCTATGCCATGCTTTGCCTGGAAAGAAGGTTGGATCAGATGATCCTTGAGATCCCTTCCAACCTGGGATTCCAGGATTCCATGAACTCAGAGGTCAATGCCCGCCACTAAGCATAGACGAACTTGCTGGCTACAGGTGGGAGAGCAAGCTATAGTGGGGCATGGAGTACTGCTTGAGTTCTTTGCCTGATAGGTAACTTAAATGAACTCAGATTTAACTTATGCTTACTACTGGCAAAGTGAGACCCTCAAACATGGTCTCTTTGGCCCACAAAGTGTGATGAACCATGTAAGAGAACAAGGTGGGTGGTGCTAAGTAGAACCAGTGAAGCCTGATGTCCTACAGAGGCTGCAGCTCTTCACTGGGTCCCCAAGTGTCTGTAACAGACACTATAAAATAGACTCTAAGATAGTCTAATAGGCTCTAATAATAGGATCTAATAGACTCTATAAAAATCTTTCCATGCTTGGGATATTCACATTTGGTTGAAGCCCGATGGCTATCAGCCAGTTAGCACTTTATTCCTTTAAAATCAAGAAGCTGAACAGGCAGACGGATGCATACAGTCATCAAAGCCTTGTTTCCAAGGAAGCCGGGCTCATAGATGCCTAAAGGAGCTCAAGGAATTAGGATGGACATCTTACACCTCTCAAGTGTTGATTCACAAGCCCCCACACTAGAACTGACCTGCCAGACAAAAGTCAACATCACGCTCTCTTGGTAACAGGCTCTGACAATGAGTCTGGGTGTGAAATACCAGCCTGGCAACATCCAAACAGGCACGAAAGGGATTGAAGTGCACTTTTTAAAGCAATCCCTGCTTTTGATTTGTTTCTATATTGAAGAGAGCGGAGGAGAACATGAAAAGGTTGAGGTAGCAATGACCAAGTGATTCACCAGGAAAGTGAAGGTCCATAGGTAGGGGCGGGTTCTACATTTAATCTCTGTGCTGGGCTTTCAGGAATATAAATAAAGAGCTGATGACTCTTTAGGACATAAGTGGATGTGTGACCCCTCCTAAGGCTGCATTGTGGGTTTGTATTATGTCTTTGCAACTAAAAATTGCAGCTGAAAACCAGAGAAAGAACAAACTGTAGGTATTTGGTTCAGTAAAGAGAATCTGCAAAGGGCAATTACAAATTTGGGGGGTTTTGAAGTAAGTTGAAGTAAGATGAAGTTTTATGCTGGAATAAACAGGGTCTATGTCTGTGGTCTCACAAATACCTGAGCTGCTCAGGTGATGTAAAGAAGAGCACAGTAAATAGAAGCACATTGGTTGCCCAGAGAAGCTGTGGCTGCCCCATCCCTGCAGTGCTCAAGGCCAGGTTGGACACAGGGGCTTGGAGCAAGCTGCTCCAGTGGAAGGGGTCCCTGCCCGTGGCAGGGGCTGGAGCTGGAGGAGCTTTAAGCTCCCTTCCAACACAAACCAGCCTGGGATTCTGTGATTGTGTTATCAGTAGATGCGTGCTACATGGGGCCCCTTTTTTAATTCAGTCTTGATCTATACCCCAGGAGATTCTCTGGTTTCGGATGCAGATTCACTGCAGGGAAATGTAATAACATAATCAATATTTATGACCTGTCATTGTAAAAGTCATCCAGAACCAAAGTGCTGGGCACTGCCCAAGTGGAGGAAGGAGATTTTTGCTCTACAGAGCCATACACCAAAGAGTGAGACAAGAAGTAATCACCAGAACTGGTGGAAACAGTCACCTCTCTGGGGCTTGGCTGTAGAAAAGACCCTTTTGAACCTTTGCTTCACCACCAACCTGCTGGAAGCAGCTTCCTCAGACATTCCCATCATGAGGGCAGTTGTGAGCTCTTCCTGATCATCCCCAGAGATTCTGCCCCAGGCTCCTCTTTGTGCCAGGTCACCTCTGCATTGGAGACAACAGGTTCTCATAGAGGACAGAGCACAGCACAAGGACTTGGAGCTGCTTCCCATGGTACCTAAGCCTGCCTTGAAGGCACGCACTGATCAGTAGCTCTTTGGAAGGAGAGCTTATGTGATAACACCATTAACTTCACAACATCTTGAGAATACAGAAAACGATCCTTCTCCATCACTGCAGTTTGCCAGTTCTAAAGAAGGAGAATGACTGCTGGGGAATAGTAAATGTTTCCCATTGGCAGGTTTCCTTCTCACAGCCCACAGCTCCCCATGAGGGTGGCAGCCACTTGCTTTGCCTAAGCTGAGAGCCAGCCTTGGTGAAGGAAATGATATTCAGGTCTCTGCTATCATCGGTTCTAAACCATTTGTGCCTGCTTCAGCCCACAGATGGGATCCTGGTTCAGTTTACAACATGGTCTCTTTGCTGCCTTGGAAGATCTCACTTCCTCATCTGTGCCACTGAGAGACACCAAGTGATGCAGTGTCCATTTAGATGGTGTGAGGACCACGAGCCTGGAGCTGAAGGGTGATAAAAGAAAGATGAGATGAAACAAAGTGAAAGATGATTGATAAAAATATAATTCCACTGATAATTCCATCTGTCAGTCTAATAACTCCCAATGTTTTATTTAATAATAACTTGCGCTCAAGTAACAGCTCCTGTATGTGGGTTTTTAAGCAGTTTGTAAGTATTAACTAAAGCCCGAAAGAGCCATGTGAGCCAGGTGGGAATTCACATGGCATAGCACTCTCAGCGCTTCCTCATTCCACAGGCAAAGAAGTGGGCAGAGCTGCAGGCAAAATGCAGTTTGCTCTGAACAAACTAGCTCCCCTTGGTGGTATCCAGAGACACAGGCATGGAATAAGGCCGGAGGAGCAGGCAGGAGGGTTTGGGCCACCTCTTGCCAGCACTGCTTCATTCAGACTTCGGGTCCACATGTCCCTGGGGGGATTCTCTGCTGTCTTGGGCCGGCAGAAGTTGCGCAGAGCTGTGGGCGCTGCTGTAATGTTCAGAGTTGTCTTCACCTTGCTCAAAGCTCAGGTTCTGCTGCTCTAGGTAACCACCTACTTCACCTGTGTCGAAAGACAGTGCTGGCAACGGGCAACCCAGTGCTGGTAACAATCTGTAATCAGCCTTTACAACCAGCACCCCTAATCCTAACTCCTCTTCAAGGAAATCCTCTTTCCTTCTTGGCTGTACTGGGAATGACCAACTGGGACATCTGGATCCTGTAAAACACTTGGGACTCGATTGCTTTCATGCTGTTCTCCCTCAGCCCAACCATCCCATCTGTGGAAATGTTCTTGTATCTGTTATTTGCTACACGTTTCCTTTTAATTGCTGTATTTAATTTCTGATGCTACTGCATTCTAAAATAGATAACCTGCTTGGCAGCATGGGTTCCTGAAATAATCAACTTCATTAATATGATTAGGAGCAACAGCTTTTACTGCTGTGGGCAACTGAAGAACGAGCACTTAAACAGACAGTTTCTTGTTTAGGTCTTTTTATTTTTGCAAAGTATAAAAAAATCAGTTAATTAAGTTTTCTAGCCCAAAATAGTACTAGTTTTAATAGTAAAGTCATAAAAAAGCATCCTTCCATGAAGAAAGAAAGAAACAAAATGTTAACTACTGTATGTTCTCACATATTCATTCCGTGAGTAATACCTGAATGATGACTTTTGACCAGTTAAAAATCAAGACATAAGGATGCTCTATAATATGAAACCATGAGAAAGATGATCGTGCAGTTAACACAGGCTGATGGTTTAGGATTTGTAGGATTTCTGTTACTGTGCTAAATTTACATCCTTAATTTGCTTAAATTACAATTTCTCAGTCTGCTTACAGCCTTTTCTTAGCCAAGCCTGAAAATGAGCTACAGTTGCATGTTATTAGTCTTATTGTGGAGGTTTATAAGTGTAATGACAGTGATTTAAGGATGCTTGGATGGTTAAAACCGGGGGAGACTGAAGAGCATTTGGGGAGGTCAAGGCTTGTACAAATTCAAGCCTTCTCCTTCTTGCTTGTGAGAGTCAAAGGCACATTACTGTGTGTTCAATACAATAAACTATCATTTTACTGCACATTTATCATTCAGGTGTTTTTCAGCCGTACTCACAGACAAGGCCACGCTGTGCCATGCACTGCACAGACACAGAAATAAAAGGACAGTGTGTCTCACAGAGGCTACGGTCTAAGGATAAAGCAAGATAGAACAGATGGAAGCAGACAGATGGAGGAAAGCAAGAAAACAATGATACAATGTCAGCCAGCGTGACGGGAAGTCAGCTCAGCACCCCAGGACTCTGCTAGGCAGCTTTTTGCAGGAATCACAGCAAAATGCTGGGAATGGCGAGGGGAAGGAGCATGAAGGTGCTTGTCTGTGTGGTAGGAGTGAGATAAGGAATGCTGGCACTGCTGGAAGAGAGGGCTGGCTTCCTGATGCTGATGAAAGGTGATGGATGCACTGGGAGTAGGTAAATAAGGCTTTGAAAATGAAGAGTAAGCCTTTGAGTTGGAGGCAACAGAGAGGGAGTTAGAGGATGCAGAGCATCAGAGGTTAAAATGTTTGGGATTGCAGTTTCCCCTTGGGTAATAAGGGGTTTGCAAGTATTAACAAAGCCCAAAGTAGCTGAGTGAGGCAGATGAGGTTAGGCTGGGATGTCCAGAGGTGGGGATGTATCACAGTGGGATATCACAGTGTCTGGGCTGGGAAATGGATGTAGGTGACTGCATCTCTGAGCCTTCAGGTGGAAAGAGTCAGAGGCATTTAGACAGCTTGAATGAAGGGACTAAGAGGAAAACCCAAGTCAAAGCTGGGACCCAAAGGAAAGGTCTGAGTGATCGTCTGCTAATAAAAGCAGAGAAGGGCATTCAGAGCTTGAACTGACATCCATGATAAAAGGATACCAAACACAGGCTGGGTCTCTGCTCCAGATGGAGGAGAACAGGTGGAGTAAGGGGCTGGATCTGTGGGTTGCTATCACAGGGGCAGGACCTGGGTTTGTGTCTGTGAGATTGTTCCAAAGCAGATGTGACCAGGAGATCATACAGCACAAAGAATATAGAGACCTGTGAGACCTGCAGAGCCTGGGAGCAAGAAGAGATATATTCTCCCAAGTCCATACCGAAGGAGCTTGCAGAGAAATAGGAAGATGCCAGAGAAGGACAAGACTCCAAGAAGAGCAGTGTAACTTCTGGAATTGATTGACAGGGCAGGGAAGGTGAGGATGATTGGAACATTCCTTGCTGGAACAAGTCCAGAGGAGGCCACGAGGATGATCAGGGGCTGGAGCACCTCCCATATGAAGACAGGTGGAGAAAGTTGGGGCTGTTCAGCCTGGAGAAGAGAAGCTGTGTGGAGACCTCATAGCAGCCTTCCAGTATCTGAAGGGGGCCTATAGGGATGCTGGGGATGGACCATTCACTAGGGACTGTAGTGACAGGACAAGGGGTAACGGGTCAAAAGTGAAACAGGGGAAGTTTAGATTGGATATAAGGAAGAAGTTCTTTCCTGTTAGGGTGGTGAGCCACTGGAAGCTGTGAATGCTCCATCCCTGGCAGTGTTCAAGGCCAGGCTGGACAGAGCCTTGGGTGGCATGGTTTTAGTGTGAGGTGTCCCTGCCCATGGCAGGGGGTTGGAACCGGATGATCTTAAGGTCCTTTCCAACCCAAACTATTCTATGATTCTATGATGTGTTGGTTTTGCGATTTAACTTTAAAGAAGTCATGAAGGATTCTGGAATTAGCATTTCTTGGGTATTGAAAGAGATGGATGCTGAAAGAATCCAATATAGGTTTGGTGTGTCCATCCCTGGAGATGCTCAGAACTTCACTGGACAAGTCCTGAGCAAACTGGTCTAATTGAATCTGCAAAGTCTCTTCCAGCCCTTAACTATTCTCTAATGAATCTGTAGCAGCAATTGCTCAATGTCTTCATTGAGCTTAGAGGTGGAGAGAGAAGGCAAGGTGGAGTGGGGATGGAGGTGGTGGATGGCTTTCAGAGTGGAGCTGATTGGGATTTGGAGGAAAGGGTTTGGAGATGATAGAACCTAAAGCATGATTGTACTGAGAGAGGGAGATACCAGGGAGAAATGACGGGGTAAGGACAGAGTGGGAGGTGGGATAAAAGTGAGTGCAAAGGAGACAGCTTGAGACATCTGGGGCAAGTGTGGGGATGATCAAGAAGCCCCTACACTGGTGACCACAGAGGAGAACAATGAAAGGCAGATGGAGGGCAGGGAAGCACAGAGGTAAAGCCGGATCACAGCAGACATTTTCCATAAACTCTTGGGAGTATTATGCAAGATCCTATCCTTGGAGAGGAGCAGAGCAAAGAAGAAAGGGAACCTCAAAGAGTGAACAATGCAAAAGACTTAACAGTGCATTAGCCAGGTAGAACTCGAGATTGAGTGAATTCACTCAAAAGAATGAATATACAAAGGATGAAGTCATCCTTGCTCTTCATCATTGCGATTCATCAGACCAAAGATAGACTTTTCGTAGCACAGATATCTCCATTTGAACATGGGTTCTGTTAAAGTCAACACAGAAGAACAGAAACTTTGAGGGCATGCTTCATCTCCTCCTAAAATAGAGATCTAAAACAGATCTGCTGACTCATGCCTTAAAAGAATATGATTTTTCCCCACAGATTAGAAAGGGAGCTCACACACACGAGTTCAGATTAGAAGCCTGTACTGTAGGAATATAACCTTTGATAACTGCTGCGCTGCCAGTCCACCCCAAACACTGCAGTCTGGACATGGGACCAGGGAAGAGCTAAGACTGGGTAGCCTTGCAGTGGGAAAGAAGGGCAGAAGAAACAAAGGTAGAAATGATGGAAGAGTGGAGATCAGACAGATCCAGTGGTAATCCACCATGGAAAAACTGACTGTGGGTTTATGGTTAATGTCTCAAGAGTACTCAGTGTGTGGCTCCTCTTGAGAGCGTGAAACTTGACTAGGAGCTGCAGGCACAAGGTTGGAGCTCCTGAAACAGAAGCATGTGAACATGTGAACATCTGCACCTGAGCAAGGTTTCTAAACTCCCTTTACAGTCAGCTAAAATCTGAGGATCAATTCTGTTGCCCAAGCATAGGCATCCGGTGCCACTTGAGATGCCCAGCAGTATCACATCTCCATTTCCATAAGGGTACAGGTCTCCCATAGGTCTGGTGTCGGATTTACGAGCTCTGCATGGATGTCTTGAGAACTCTATAACATCTCAGATGGCACTTGGTGTCTGTGGCTAACTAACAAGAGTTGAGCACAGTGAAGTGTAGGAGTGATTCAACTGACCCTAGAGTAGACACCCACACTGTGGCAGTTGAGTGCCTCAGGAATCACTGCAAGTTGCTATTGCAGAAGGGTGAGGGCTGTCCCCCCACCAGCTCCACGCAGACGTGGTGGTACGTTGGACTGAACTAGGTGTTATTTTTAAGCAGCTGGATCCCATCCTGCATTGCTACCAATTGTAGAGGGGTCTGAACACACAGTCCACATGTAGAAACCTCTGTATAGAGACTTTAACCCAGGTTTAAGTCCTCTATCAGCTGAACTACACTCTTGGTCTGTAATTCAGATGCCAAGGCATAAGGGCACTGGTGTGGTGGGTGGATTAAGGAGACTGCTACAGAAAAAGACATATTGAACACTTAAATAGACTCCTCAATGTTTCCAGCATAAAACATGTTTCATCTTCCACAGACACAGCCTCAGATGCTACCGCAGATCTTACAAGGAGGTCACTCGGAAGAACTAAGTAGCCCTGGCACAATCAGGGCCAAAGTGCCAAAAAGCCACCAGCACACTTAGCAGAGATGAATATGTTTCTGGCTGCCCCTTGAAGCACAGAAAGCAAGGTCTGAATGGGTGCTGGAGCACAAATGATTCCTGTGTCAGAGCAGAAGCACACCGATGGCATGGCACAGGCAGTAAGTGTACTGCAGGAGCTATTCCGGACCTGTGGGTAAAGACTCCAGTTCCCAGCCCATTTGTCATTTTTCATCCCTATTAAATTCACTTTATTTTCTTGTTTAAACTTAGCACATAACTCAAAAGAACGTAACATTTTAGCTTGACAAAGAGTTTATTCAGGCAGCTGATTTATCAAAGCAAAGGCTACTCCCTACCAACTCCTACCAGAAATGTATGTTCAGTCATAAACCTCTGATTTCATTAAAGGATTTAGATCTCCACACATTATCCCAGCTGGAAAATCTATAATTAGTTGTACACTTTTCCAAAGGAACTTTGCCCTGATTTGCCTGAAACCTGGGGAAGGGCTCCATGCATCCATCACAATTTCCTACCACTTTAGAGACGCTGTGTGGGCAGATTTAATAGGTTCTCTCTTGCTTCCTGGTGAGGAGAAGGATTGCATAAGATGTGAGTCAAGACACAGGTCCTGAAGCTGTGACTGTGATACTTGCAGGAGCTGCACTGTCTGCCTGGCATGTCAATAGCCAGCACATTTTGCAGCAGTGAAATCAGCCAACTTTGGGTCATTGGAGAAAGGTGGACTCAAATGTTCTCCCCGTGCTTGAAATCCCGGGGTCAGCACTACCCACTCTTTGGGAAGAAGGCTTTGGGGTTCTTTTTATCATCCCAGCTTACCCTTTCACACTCCTAACTGTATCCTAAGCTTCCTGACACCTAAGGTGAAGCTTTCTTTGGCGATGAGTCCTCTTGATCGTTTCTCTGAGGGTCCCTGTTTATTCACAGTGCTTTCCTTAAGGGTGTTTTTCACCCAGGTCCAGAGCCTTTCCACACAGGGTTTTCCTTCCTGTCTATGAAATAAGATTTTAAACAACTTACACACCATTGGCAGAGAGAAATTCCAACCCTTCTCCATGTTTAGTCTCCCAAAATTGAGTCTGTTTCACCTAATTTTGGGTATCTTACCAGAATTCCTAACTTAGATGTATAGTTATCCGAAGTACCTTCTGGGGTCACTGTAAGCAACCATGTACCCTCAAAGAGTAGGTCTTTCGCATGCTGAATTACTTCTTCCCTGTGAGGGTGCCTAGAGAAGCTGTGGCTGCCCCATCCCTGGCAGTGCTCAAGGCCAGGTTGGACACAGGGGCTTGGAGTAAGCTGCTCCAGTGGAAGGGGTCCCTGCCCGTGGCAGGGGTTGGAACTGGATGAGCATTAAGGTCCCTCCCAACCCAAACCACTCTGTGATCCTGCACCTCAATAAGAGACTGTGGGTCAACCTCTGTCCCAGCTTAAATATCCAGTTAGGTGTCTGAGGTTGGCAGAGTGATGCTGGGCCAAGTTCCTCAGCTCATTTTATCTCATTAAACAGTGCTCTTGGTTTAATCCTGGTCTGCTCTTTTGAGATTGGAAATGTCAGTTAAGCCCAGATTCTGTTCATCCCTCAATCTGATTTAGAGAGAATCAGCTAATAAAGCCTCCTTTCTCTGACAGTATTTGAGCAATTATCATAGAATCAGAGAATGGCCTGGACCCCCACAGACATCTGGTCATTCTATAGAATGGAAGGACCCCCAAGTCCCTCTCCTCAGGGCTGCTCCATCCCATCGCCCCCACCCTGTGTTTATGCTTGAGGTTGTCCTGACCCAGGGCAGGGCCTTGCACTTGGCCCTATTGAACTCCATCAGGTTCACTTGGTACCACCTCTCCAGCCTGTCCAGGTCCCTCTGGATCCCATCCCTTCCATCCAGCTTGTTAATGTCACCACACAGCTCAGTGTCATTGGTAAACTCACTGAGGGTGCATCAATCCCTATGTCCATGTCACCAACAAAGATGTTGAACATGATCAGTCCTAACACTGACCTCTGAGGAACACCACTTGTCACTGGTCTCCACTTGGACATCGAGCCATTCATCCCCAACTCCTTGAGTGCAACCACACAGACAATTCCTTTTCCACTGAGTGGTCCGTCCATCAAATCCATGTCTCTTCAGTTTAGAGACAAGGCAGATTATGGCAGATTGCTAGTGCTACTGCAGACACCAAGGAGAAAAATCTTTTCCCAGCTTTCCTTCAACTCATATTGACCTACACTGGTTCTGTTCCACCCCTTCAAGTTTCTATTTCTCCAGCTAAATAAACCACAGCATGAAGCACAGTCTCCCCGTTCACACTTTCATTTCCATGTTCCCTGAGCAGCACTGACTCTTTGGTGCCTGTGCTCTATCATAAGCTCTATCATAAGCTCTACCTCGTTATTATCATCATCCTAATACCTGGTTTCATGTCTTGCACCTGCAGGCTGAACTCCTTTACTTACACTAATACATACACATTTCAGCTCTTCTTTTAATGGAGCACTCCCACTGTCCTTTCACTAATTGAATCACCTAATCAGGCCTCCTGCGTATGAGCATGTTCTTTCTCCGTGCTGCCCACCCTTCTACTCACTGACACACTTTAGCTTCCCTTGCTTTTTTGCCTCATATTTTTTAACCAAGTCTAGATGTAGAGATCACCTTGGCCTCTCACACTAATCCACATAAACTTATCATTTACTAGCCAGGAAAAGGCAGAGAGGAGCCAGCTCCATCAGGTTCCTGAGATACCTCAAGGGAAGGGATTCTCTCCTTGTGCTCCTTGTGGAGCAGCTCTGCTCTGGAGCCAGGCTGAGGGAGCTGGGCTGGGGCAGCCTGAACAAGAGAAGGCTTCTGAAGGGGAGACCTGAGAGCAGCTCCAGTGCCCAAAGGGGCTGCAGGGAACCTGGAGAGGGGCTTGGGACAAGGGCCTGTAGGGCCAGGCCAAGGGGAATGGCTTGAACCTGCCCGAGGGGAGGCTGAGCTGAGCTCTTAGGCAGAAGCTCTTCCCTGGGAGGGTGCTGAAGCGCTGGCACAGGGTGCCCAGAGAAGCTGTGGCTGCCCCATCCCTGGCAGTGCTCAAGGCCAGGTTGGACACAGCGGCTTGGGGCAAGCTGCTCCAGTGGAAAGGGTCCCTGTCCGTGGCAGGGGTTGGAGCTGGATGAGCTTTAAGGTCCCTTCCAGCACAAACCAGTCTGGGATTCTATGAATTAGCACATTCAATTGCTGTATTTCTAATATCCATTATATTTCACCTTTAATCACATTCCACCTTTGAAAGCCCCTGTGCTGAACAGGGCTTTGGGGGATGCAGAACCCAGCAGGGCTGGTCAGGTCTGGATCTCTCTGAACATCTTCTACAGCGATGGCCTTTTATTAGCATTCCTCTCTGGTTCTCATGCCGAGTGACATTTCCCTGGGAAGGATTTTCACATATTGCATCTCAGACTGAGTAAGTCTCTGGATATTGTTAGCAAATTAATAAAGACTGTGAACAGCTTCCTGTGTGATGTGTAAGTGATAAACACTCCGAAAACCCCTCCTCCTCCCCTCGCTGCCTGTGAATTGCTCTTCTAAAAATAAAGGAAATGACAGAATTCCTGTATTGTGTGACAAGAGGGGCCCTTCAGTCACTCGCAGCTGAGAAAGGCTAATGTCACAGATGACATTTGGGACTGTTATTAGTGCTATGGGCCAAATCCTGCTCCCTGTACTGCTGTAATGAGGGAGAAATGGCAGTGAAATCAAGCAGGCTATTCCTTGTGTTTCCCAGGGAAAGCAAACATGGAATCTCTGCTTCTTGCAGCGATATTTCCTTTCTCATTCCTCTTCCTCACCCCATCACCCCGCCACCCCCCCCGTGTGCTACTTTCTTAAGCCTCACTCGTAAATTATGAGGTGGTGATTTTGGGGCTGTGCATAACCCATCAGTCTAATTCCAACACATTTAATTGCATCTGTAACAGGAGATGGGTTTGGATCTGAAGCTGCATTTTCTTGTCAGAGCTTTAATTATTTGAAGGAATGTTTTGCCCTGACATACTTCAGCGTTCCCATCTATCCGCTGTGGAATTAACACCCGGTTCAGCGTGGAATTAATGCAGACAAAAATGAACATGCACGCTGCCTTTTGGGAGATGTTACGTTGGATACATGGCTGATAACTGCTACGAGGGGAATAAATAACTCCAGAGCCAGAAAACGTTATGGAGGAGCTTTTATTTTTCAGTCTGCTTCAGCTTCTCCCTTTTTCATAGTCTTCTATGGACAGTCTGGATCTATATCCACACAGACAGTTGGATGTATTGCTTATGCCAACTGCACAGAAGCTTAATTGCTTGTGAGAAGGAGCTCAATAACTTTATGAATGATTAAATGGCGTTCTGCCTGTGCAACACAGGTTGTGAAGCTGCAGTACCTGACCCTGGGGACTCCTCTCACTCCTCTGTAGCTCCTGAGCTGTAGGGAAGGACTGTCAGTTTCCGCCAGATCAATGAGCTGCATCTTCTGCTGCTCCGGCTTCAACTGTCATCAGCTCTTAGTGCTGTAGAAGAAGGTAAGTACGTCAAATACAGCTGGACGGTTGTGGGTTTAAGGGGAATTCCTTCCTCGCCCTTGCTTACGGCCAGTGAAACATAAAGTGTTAGCACTGAATGCCTCAGGGGGGGCATTATGGCTGTGTCAGGGGAAAAGCAGAGCCCCTCCTTCCTCCATGGCACCCAAAGGGAAGCAGTGCAGGGAGTCCAGACCCGGGCATAAAGGGATCCTTCAGAGCTCATCTCAGCTGCTCTGCCTGCCCAGGCAGCTGAGCAGATCCCCAAAACTGCGGCCTGTCCTTCGCCAATCCGCCTGGGAAAAGTCCCTGACAGAGCGGCACTGGCAGAACACCTCCGTGGTGGAGAGGTCTGAGCAAGGTGAGTGGGCTTCCAACTGGGAATTGCAGCGTATTCCTTGGCAACACCAACACTATAGAACCCCAGAGTGGTTTGTGCTGGAAGGGAGCTTAAATTCCATCCAGCTCCAACCCCTGCCACGGGCAGGGACCCCTTCCACTGGAGCAGCTTGCTCCAAGCCCCTGTGTCCAACCTGGCCTTGAGCACTGCCAGGGATGGGGCAGCCACAGCTTCTCTGGGCACCCTGTGCCAGCGCCTCAGCACCCTCACAGGGAAGAGCTTCTGCCTTTTACCCAAGGGTAAGACCCTGCAGAAGGATCATTTCTCTTCATCAGGGGCTGCAGCGACAGGACAAGGGGTAATGGGTTACAACTTAAAATGGGGGAGATTCATGTTAGATCTAAGGAAGTTCTTCCCTCTGAGGGTACTGAGGTGCTGGCACAGGTTGGAACTGGATGATCTTTAGGTCCTTTCCAACCCAAACCATTCTAGGACCCTATGATCACCACTCTGTCACCAGGTATCACCCCTCCATGAGCGCACTGGCACAGAAGAGCAGGGAAAACCACTCTTTACCACAGCAAAAGCACACAGCCATCGCATTCCTTTGAAAACCCCATATTCACATCCATCCCCGCTCACTGCGCACTCCTTCCATATCACTCTGACCCAAGAGATAGCTCCGAGGACGGGTTGTGTGAGCAGATCCCATTCCCCTTCCCATTCCCCTTCCGCTTCCCATTCCCATTCCCATTCCCATTCCCATTCCCATTCCCCCTCCCCTCAGGCCCCGCTCACATCCGGCCACCCTCCCCACCTTTGCCCGCCAAAACGCAGCCTCGCTCTCCCTCAGCCCCGCCCCGTCCACCAACGGCCACTCTGGCAGCCACTGCGCATGCGCAGGAGGCGGAAGAGGAAGGGGGACCCGGCAGCGAGTCCCTAACGACGGGGCGCGTTGCCAGGGCTGCGGCGCATGCGCGGAGCGGCGGGGCGGGCTCGCCGTGAGGAGAGCCGGGGCGGGCGGGTTGCGGCCATGGAGCCCCGGGAGGAGCGGGTTCCTGTGAGTACCGTGTCTGAGGAGGGCATGGGGCAGGCGGGGTTCGGGGGTAACGTGTCAGGGAGGTGCTGGCAGCTCTGAGGAGCTCCTCACGCTGTCTCCGGCCTGGAGGAGTGGGGTGGGTCACTCGTGTTTATCCTTTCCCCCGCAGTGTGGTGGAAACTGACCAGGTTCTGCCGAGGGAAGGGGCTGTTGATGGTGGTTGTTGTGGCTCACAAAAGAGGGATGAAACTCACCACAGCCCTCTTCTTACCTACTGGAGAAAAGGAGGGAAGTGGCCGGCTTGGTTCCTCGCCATTCCCTGTGGTATTCCCTGGGAGAAGGGTGGATGTAACCGGTCTGATTCCTCTTCTCCTCGTGGGAGGAGGGGGTGTGTAGCTGTCCTGTTTGCTTTGTGCCTTATTCTGCCCTGGAGAGGGTAAGGGACCAAGCCAGGGGTGCAGCAGGCTTGGTCTGTAACCCTTCTGGGAACTCGGAGCCAGTGGGGCTGGAGTGGCTCCTTGGAGCCATTTATCTCCTAAGGCTCATACTTGTCACTGTGCACTTTGCTGTGTTCACTCAGTGCTGGAGATGGGGAAGAGGACAGCTATGGAGAGCCAGTGTGTCCCAGTGCATCCTGTCACATTCTCGAGTTAGTGTCTTCCTGACTTTGTCCCTTCTGAGAGCAGTGGGAAGCTTCTCGCTGTGGTGTTACACTGTTCTGGCATCTGAACTGTGTTGCTTTTCTCATGGTGGTTTCCAGAGGTGCACAGGGCTTGCAGCAGCTGCACAAGTTCTCACTCCTGCAAACTGAGTGCAAGCTCAGGCTTGAGAGAGCTGGGCTGGGGCAGCCTGGACAAGAGAAAGCTCCTGAAGGGGAGACCTGAGAGCAGCTCCAGGGCCTAAAGGGGCTGCAGGGAACCTGGAGAGGGGCTTGGGACAAGGGCCTGTAGGGCCAGGCCAAGGGGAATGGCTTGAACCTGCCCAAGGGGGGACTGAGCTGAGCTCTTAGGCAGAAGCTCTTCCCTGGGAGGGTGCTGAGGCGCTGGCACAGGGTGCCCAGAGAAGCTGTGACTGCCCCATCCCTGGCAGTGTTCAAGGCCAGGCTGGAGAGGGCTTGGAGCAAGCTGCTCCAGTGGAAGGGGTCCCTGCCCATGGCAGGGGTTGGAACTGGATGAGCTTTAAGGTCCTTTCCATCACAAACCAGTCTGGGATTCTATGAAACTGTTGGGAAGCATATTTGTGCAGGGTATTTGAAGAGCTGGTGTTGGACACTTGGGTCTGGAGATGTTTATGGGTGTCAGTTCCACAGTTCTGTATTAGGAAACATGTAAGAGGAGAACCCAAAATGAGAAGTTATGAAATGATCACTCCAAACATTTGTCCCAGAGCTCTGAAAGAGCCTGGATACACCACAGCCAGATGGTAACCAGTGGTAGATGGCATATCAGCCTTTACTTATGTTCCCAGCGAAGAACCATGGATGGGTACAGGCTTCAATCTCAACAGGAAAAAATGATAGAAACTAAACCAAAGAATGGAAGCAACCATGTGAGTAAATATGATGTGTTAAAGGCAAGTCTGGCTGTAATGAATGTGTGAATATGGGAACTCAGAATAGTCTTAAACCAGTTTCCAAAAGTCTTCTGCTGAAGGACCTTCACTATGTGTTTTCAGGCAGCTGATTTGCCAGGGAATAGAAGGGGTGGCTCTTTCACTAATGTGTATATATTGTATCTATTCTATGTGGAAAAGAAGTTGGTTTGAGTGCTGATGTACAGGCCAGTTTCACGCTTTATGTTTCAAAGTTGTAGATGGTGTTATAGACCGGTGACTTTGCCTCTTGTTTCTTACCTTAATGCTCATCCCATTCCAACCCCTGCCATGGGCAGGGGCACCTTCCACTAAACCAGCTGCTCCAGGCCCCATCCAGCCTGGCCTTGGACACTGCCAAGAATGGGGTATCTATCACAGGCATGTTGTTTTGATCCTTTTTAGGTGTCAGCTTGGCTGTTCCACAGTGGCCGTTGGTTGCTTCCTTGTCTGTGTTTTGCACTGTGGTTAATTGCTGCTCTGACAACCAGAGCTCAGCTCTGGGAATACCCAATGGAGCTGAGCCAAGCTTGCTGCTGATGTGCTGCTGTTCTTCTGGGTCAGGGGGACGCAGGTGCAGACAGACAGTAGGCCAAACAGTCTTACTCTGGTTGTAGTATGGCTCCTCTTACACCTTTAGTGTCTATTCCTATTGCAAGAGACTATTTTAGCTCTAATTTCAATTGAGAAAGAAATAACATGACATTTGTATCTAGTGCCATGCGATGCTGTGGTTTCACGAGTGCCACGTAAATCAGCAAGCCCCAGCTTACCTATGGGAAGATGTGACCTCTGCTGCTGTTCCTGGGTAATGTGTTATTGCTTCTGTGTAGTTTTGTCACATATTACAACAACTAGGCCATGGACTGTGTAATTATGCTTAAAATTGCCCTAAGAAACATCTACTTAACTCTTACTTCAAGTTTGTGCTTACTGAAGAGAGACTGGGATATCTTCCTGCCAAAGTGCCGTTGATGATAACTTAAAGGCATTATGGAACTTGTGGCGTCAGACTGCAAGAGTGAGAAGAAATTCTGTAACCAGCACAGTGATACTTTGCACTGTGTGTGCTCTTTCTTATCAGTGAAAATACTTTGTCTGTTCCCTCTTTCAGGTTATTTTTGATTAAGAGGATGATTTGAGTCCTGCAAACTTACTTATCCTACATTTAGCTAAGCATTAAGTATTACAAATAAGATCCAGGAGGATCAAGGTTTAGGTTCTCCTTTAATGCTGCAGTTTGCCATCTACATCCCAGGAAGTCAATCATTCATAGAACTTTTTCTATCTCCTTTCTCTTTTTTAAAGCTAAGTAGAAACGTCGAAGTATGTATTGATGGAGGCACCTTTTATTTCAATGCTAGTTTAGTGTGGACAAGAGAAAGGAATGAACATTTCCTTAAAGCTCAGAGGACAGCACAACACAGTTACAGCTCTTGGAACTATGATCAAAACAAACTTAACAAAAAATGATTCAAAATCTGCTTTTTTAATGGCCCAAACGTGAGAATGTAACAGAGTAGCTGACCTTCTCATTACATAAAAGCACTCAGGAACGCTGTTAAATGCTCCTGTTGGAGTTAGGATTTGGACAGCGAGCAATTAAGGTTTTTTTTTTGCCCAGGAATGGAAAAAAATGGCCAAGCTAGCTTATGTGAAGCTGAATTTTGTCTTTCTTTGCAATAAGCAGAGAAGAGGTTGCTGCCTGGGGGAAAGTGAAGTTTTCATTATTAGCTGTTAGGTTGCTGAGGTGGCTGTAGCAGTGGTTACACATTGGGAATTTAGTATGTTCTTGTAACTGGAAATTAGGCTTTCATCTACACTGCCTTTCCCACAAGAGATTGGGCTAGATGATCTTTGAGGTCCCCTCTGACTGAGCTGCTCTATGCAACCCAAACTAATTAGTTCTGAATTAACAAAAAGAGTTGCCAAGAAATAGGATAAACCTGTAGTTTTTTTTGATCTTCTTCCTTGCTCTGCGTGCCTGGTAGAAGAGCTTGTGGGTGAGGAGTGCCTGGTGTGGTGGAGGCTTGTGGAAGTGGCTGCTTAGGTAAGATGGACATACATAATCCATATGGCTGGATGGGGTGTATCTGATGGAGTGGTTGAGCTGGCTGGTGGCCCATTTCTATCATCTTTGGAAGGCTGTGATGGCTGAGAGGTGTTTGTGATAACTGCAGGAAGGTTGATGTTATGCCTTTTTTCAAGAAGGGCAGGAAAGAGGACCTGAAGAACTACTGCCCAGTACAACCAGTCAGATGTTCAAAATCCAATTGGTGGTGTTCCTCTGGGGGTCAGTCCTGGGCTAATGCTGTGTCACATCACCACTGGTGACCTAGGTGGATGGGAGATGCACTCTGTGAATGACACCACATTGGAGGGAGTGGATGTTATGCTGGAGGATGGTGCTACCACACAGAGGGACCTTGGCAAGCTGGATTAATGGCCCAGGAGCAATCTCATGAGGTTCAGCTATGAAAAATACAGAGGATTTTTCCCATGAAAGAGCATCCCTGGACATCAGCACTGACTGGTGGCCCTTTGGAGAAGAGCCTGAAGGCCTGGGTGGAGCAAGTTGAATGTTAGGTGACAGAGCACTCTCCTGCAATGAAAGCTAGCCGTGCATTGGACTGCATTAGTGGAAGCATAATTAGCAGTTGAGGGAACTGAATATTGTCTCCTCTGGGCCACAGCTGGATCTTCTCTCTTCTTCTGGGCTGCCAGTACAAGCAAGAGGTCAGCACCATGGACTGAGGCTGGTGGAGGCCACTAAGATGGTCAGAGGCTGGAGCACGTGGTGTGTGATGAGATGCTGTTGAGACTGGGTTTGTCTGTCTGGAAGGAGGAGGGTGAAGGTGAGGGTCTGGCAGTGGTGCTTCCCTGCTGTAAGAGGGATTCAGGGAAGGCAAAGGAAGACTCTTGGAGGTGCACAGCAACAGGACAAGCAGCACTGGTGATGTGTTACAGTAAGGAGAAGTTCTAACTGGATACAGGGAAATTCTTTTATATGCAGAGGATGGTGAAGTTCTGGACCAGGACTTCACAGACGTGGTGGAGCCTTCATGCTTGGAAGTAGTCAGAAGCTGAGAGGATGAGACCTGAGGAATCTGATCTAGCCTGGAAGTTAGTCCTGCTTTAAGGAGAAGGTTGGCTTAAGTGGCATCCAGAGGTCCCTTAACTTCAGTTACACCCTGATTACCTGAATAAAACTTCTGATTCATTCATTAGTGTGTACTACAGTAATCAGCTTTCAGGTTGTGTCCAGTGCCCATGGCTGGGGTATGGCTGAACAGAGAGGTGCTGCCAGCCATGGAAGCCCTACATTCCTGATAGAGTCACTGCAGATCAGCAATGATGAATTTTCCGCTTGTTTTGGGATGTTCTGTAAAGGTAATTCCAGACTGGTTTGGGTGGGAAGGGACCTTAAAGCCTATCCACTTTCAACCACTGCCATGGGCAGGGACCCCTTCCACTGGAGCAGCTTGCTCCAAGCCCCTGTGTCCAACCTGGCCTTGAACACTACCAGGGGTGGGGCAGCCACAGCTTCTCTGAGCACCCTGTAGCCAGTACCTCAGCACCCTCACAGGGAAGAGCTTCTGCCTAAGAGCTCATCTCAATCTATTGATGTTAGAAAGTTGACAGCGGAAACTACTATTTTTGATAGATTCCAAGTTGTGTGACAGCAGTGTTTGCATTCGATGTCTATTGTGTAAATATAAATTCAGTGTTTACTGTGTAACAAACCAACCAAACCCAAAACCTAAACATTATTGTGTAAAATTACCTTTCTAGAATGATTTCAGCCTGTCCCACACAGTTTATTGTGTGATGAAGCAGGGTTGATACAGACTATAAAGCTATATGTGAAATTGTTGGGTTATTGTGAGATGCAGTCACATTGATGTAGCATGAAGGGAATTCTGAGCTTGCATATAGCCTCTGAGATGCTTTTTTTGCACAACATTCGCTTTGCTTTTCTTCAACCCTTCATTACAAGCCAATGACTGCTCCATGAAATGAGCAGGTGGGTATAGAACTGGGACCTACATTGTCTGTGTTCTGGCACAATAGTTCCTTTTATCCTCAGGGACAGGGTGGCCAGTTCCATGGTTTAGCTGTAAAGATGCACTTGTTTCTCCCTATTCTTTGCTCTTTCTCTGCACTGGGGCAGTCGTTGCCCTGCAGTGTTGCTGACTCCAAGTGGCATGAGGCTCACACTGCACTGTCAGTACATGCAGGTGAGAGTGGGAGCTCACACCTTGGCTTCCTTCTTCCTCAGCCTTCCCACACTGGGGTAAGAGCCACGATACAGGCTGGAAACCTTCATTTAGGTTTTGTGACAGCTTTTATAGCTTTTAAAAAGTCATTATCCAGTAATGTTTAAACACAAGCCAATGGAGAAAGCAAAACTAGAACCTTTCAGAGGGTAGTATGAGTTGTACAGCTCTAAAGGAACCACCAATGAGAGGATTTCAGTGGTACATCCTTTGGGTCCAGTTATCAGCTAATGTGCCTGGGATTTGTAGGATGAAGACTTCGCTGCATCTGTATTTAGTTGTACATATAGCCAAATTCATCCTTGTCTGAAATAGATGTTTAATTATTCATTAATTGTGGGTTTTCTATTGTATGCTTCTTTATCCACTAGGAATAGAACATAAAAGCTCAGAAGTGGAAGAATTTAGAGCAAACTATTTGAAACTGCTTGAAATAAAGAAAATACCCAGCGGGATTGTTACAAACAGTTTATTTCAAGCCTGGTTTATGGCCATCTTTGAGAGGGTCAGTGATCTAGTAGCTGAAAGACATGGTGGAGTATGATTATATCATGGCCTCACAAGTGTTTTTTATCTTGGGATGAGCTAAGAAAATATGCAGCATGTTTGGAAGGCATTTCAGGTGCAGCTTTTGATGGTTTTTCCTGGCTCATTCCTGTTACGTGATTCACCAATGAAAATACTTTGTTAGTAGATGGTGAGACCTAGAGAATAAGTTAATAGAGGTGTGCTAAAGTAATAAATGCTGTGGGAAATGGTATCAGAATGGGGATTGTTCTTGGCAGATGGGGAAAAATAGGTCCTGGAGTTAGCAAGATGAAATCCAGCAAAGGAAAGATCAGAGTGGGATCTACATGCATTGTTAGTGATCACCTTAATTTGGTGCAAGTGCTTCCTAAGGTGTGAAGAGTTGGTCCTGAGCTCTGCTGCGTGTTTTAACAGCTGCATGTTTAGATGGATAAGGGAAGAGAAACATTGACTTATACTAAATTAGCTGTGAACCTCTGACTTTGTTGAGAGGGAGAAGTGAGACAAAATGAAGTATTTGAAAGAAATTAGTGTATTTCATAGAATCCAAGCCCCTGTGTTCAACCTGGCCTCGAACACTGCCAGGGGTGGGGCAGCCACAGCTTCTCTGGGCACCCTGTGCCAGCGCCTCAGCACCCTCACAGGGAAGAGCTTCTTCCCCTCACAGGGAAGAGCTCATCTCAGTCTCCCCTCGGGCAGGTTAAAGCCATTCCCCTTAGCCTGTCCCTATAGGCCCAAATATATGATGTTTTGAGAAGATCACACTTTGAGAACTACTTTATCTAGGGACTTCTTTCCCATATATATGATGTTTTGAGAAGATCACACTTTGAGAACTACTTTATCTAGGGACTTCTTTCCCATATAATGGAGCTTTCATGTTTGGACCTGATGATCTTAAAAGGTTTTTACTAACCTAGTTGATTCTATGATTTTGTATCTCTCTAGATCTTTTTGTTTGTGGTTAGAATCACGGGCTGGTTTGGGTTGGAAGGGATCTTCCAAGATCATCCAGTTCCAGCCCCCTGCCACAGGCAGGGACACCTTTCTCTAGACCAGGTTGCTCAACACAAGACCTGTCTTTTTGTTGTGTTGTTTTTCCTTATGTGATATTTTTACTGTGATATTTCCATTGCTGCGTGGGTCAGAACACAGTAGGGAATGCTGAGTCTGGCTACTCATGTTTCAAACCTGAGAAACAGTCCTATTTCTTTCCATGAAATGTAGCATCAGTTAATACCAAACAGGAATTGCTGTTGCTACCATTTAAGTTAATGGCACTGTGTTGTGTGGGGGTGGTTGTGGTTGTTCAGCTTTATTTTTGTCTTTTCCTCTTATTATGGATTTAGCAGCAAAATCTATCTTTGATGTATTGGATCTCAGGAAGAAAAACTTGGTAAATGTTCTTCATTTGAGTTTAATTACATGGAAGCCCTCAGAGATGATTATACTAATTTACTAAACCCTAACATGTTGCTTGCAACTGCTTTATGTACCATGGTGAACACAGTCCTAATATGTAGTAGATTTCTTCTATTATGCTGATTCCTTAATGCTGCTCTTTGCTATGGGGATTAAACATGAAATAATGAAGCAGAACATGTTGCTGTTTGTTTGTTTCCTTCCACTGCAAACCCACCAGGTCCCAGTGGCTTGGTTCTCTCGGAAAAGGAGATTCTTTTCTGGTGTTTGGTTAATGTGCAGCAGGTTCCTTTAAAGAGCAATGCTAAATCCATGAGGAAGCGGGAGAAGCTGCTGCTGAGGAGTGTGTGGGCCTGAAGCACTGCCACTTCTGGGGCATTGGTTATGTGAAAATGCAAACCAAGCTCGGGTGGGAGAATCTGACTTGTGTGGGAAGTATTTGACTTTAGGAACTGATCATCTTTCCTTAAGGTCCTCCTGTTACTTGGGTAGCTCAAGCTGTGCCAGCACCTCACCACCCTCACAGGGAAGAACTTCTTAGTCTCCCTTTTGATAGGGGTCTGTAGGGACAGGACAAGGGGAATGGCTTGAACCTGCCAGAGGGGACATTGAGGTGAGCTCTTAGGCAGAAGCTCTTCCCTGTGAGGGTGCTGAGTGCCCAGAGAAGCTGTGGCTGTCCCATCCCTGGCAGTGTTCAAGGCCAGGTTGGACACAGGGGCTTGGAGCAAGCTGCTCTAGTGGAAGGTGTCCCTGCCCGTGGCAGGGGGTTGGATCTGAATGAGCTTTAAGGTCCCTTCCAATGCAAACCATTCTGTTATCTTATTTCATGTTCTCATTCATGCTTTAATCTCCTTGGCTCGTGATGCTGTAGTTGTTCTTTTTGACGTTCTCTCACAACTTGCAGGCAAAGACAGATGAAATTGTAGAGCATCAAGACACGTGCCACTATGGGCTGATCAGAGTACTCAGCGGATGAGCTGTGCTGCTGATTTGCTGTGTTGTTGTACACTAAGAGAACTTAGTGTACAACAGAAAGATAAATATTTATCAGGCACACTCTAAAGTCATGGTGTGAATCAGTGCTGATAAAACATCTTGGGGCCTTTGCATGGAAGGTGCTACTTGAATGATCTCAGCAATAGTAGTACCACTTCAATTCCATCCTGCTCTTTTGGGGGACTGAGTATCTCAGCCTTTGGAAGCACTGGATATAACTACTCTGAATCTTCTAGAATATTGCTATTTGTAGTAATTGCATCATAACTCATTAGAATTCCTTCTGGATGATTCTGCATATGGTACACTTCTGGCTCTGTTCCCCCAAAAAATTCTTGTCAAACCTATTTGAAATTCTAATGGGAGATTAGAATGGGAGATTTAATGTGAGGTGTCCCTGCCCATGGCAGGGGCGTTGGAACTGGATGATCTTAAGGTCCTTTCCAACCCTAACTATTCTATGATTCTATGAATGGGGTTTAAAAACTGAGTGTTCAGGGAGTGTTGGGGAGGGGGAAGTACTTCTGGGACGAAAATGTTCCCGAAGTGGAGCTCCCTTGGACTTTATCCTTCTGTACTCTCATTTTAGCCTCATTTGCCTAAGACTTGGGGAACCCTCCAAGGAATTTTCTTTCTGACTCCAGCTGAGAGTGAATTGTGCTTTTCTTATTCTTTCTATCGTCAATGATTTTGGTAAAAGATAGGAAGCTACAGGTAAAACAAACTTGTTCAGATGATGTATTTTTCATGTTTGAACATACCATACCAGGTGCATTGAAACTGTCATGGAAAAAAGCTCAAATGCAAAGCTTGGCTTTAAGGTTTAATGACATTATTATCTTGGTCATATTTTCTTTAGGTTGCCAGTTTCTTTCCGAAAGCAGGTTAATCAGGAGGCTTTGGGACCTGAGGAATTCTCTTTGCGCCATGTGCTTCCTCTCCATGCTGGTGGGTAGAGTGAGGGAATGCTGCGATGCCAGTGCTGCAGCATAGAAAAGGGATTATAACTGAAGTGGTTGACAGGTACATGAGTAATTAAATGCTTTGGAGAGAAACAGCTAGCCACAGGCTGAAGAAGGTCATTATAAAAAGGGGAGACTGAAGAGTAACCTGCACACAACATGCACAGTTGGCTTGTGTAGTGTTTTGTTCATTGTGTGCATCTTGAATGCTATCATTACTCATCCCTTCTGATACCCTCTATACCACCCACTCCATCAGCTCTGCTCAGTGTATTTAAATACAATCAGTACCTGGTTTTGGAATTGCTTTTCTAATCATACCCAGTCCTTTACCCAACTGTTCATTTCCAGCTGGATTAATAAAATTGCCCTTTTCTGAAGATGCACATTGTAAACCCAAATATCCTGTAACAGACCTTAATTAAATTACCAAACAGCTACTGGAATGCTTTTACCTTACGAGCTATTGTTGCACATACTTTAGTGCTCCTTCTTTTAGTTGATTAGTATGAACAACAGGAGCCAGGGGAATGCAAGAGGGATTGAATATATGCAAACAGGCTGCCGTTATTATGTTGAGTCCCTCTACAAAGCCCAAATGCATTTTGTGCAGGGAATTAATTTAAATGAGTAGTTTCTGCCTGGTTGAGCCCCAGTTTTACCGGTGTGATTTGTACATGATCAGTAATAAACATTTTCCTTTTGAGTGCTACAGCTCTTCTCAACTTGGGCAAAAATATTCATGAATTCCAAGTAATCTACTTGACATTGACCTGTATGAACAGTTCTGTTGTGTGTCTGTTTCTGTGAGGCTGTTTGCTGGAAGGGTTTAAGGTGGCAAATGGTACTGAAATCTGGAAGTTGGTGTGAGCAGCAGCTCGAGGGAGGGGATCCTGCCCCTCTGCTGTGCTCTGGGGAGACCACCCTGCAGTCCTGATCCAGCTCTGGGGCAGCAGCACAAGAGGGACCTGGAGCTGTTGGAGCGAGGCCACAGGAGGCCATGGAGATGCTGTGAGGGCTGGAGCAGCTCTGCTCTGGAGCCAGGCTCAGACAGCTGGGCTGGGGCAGCCTGGACAAGAGAAGGCTCCTGAAGGGGAGACCTGAGAGCAGCTCCAGTGCCTAAAGGGGCTCCAGAAAACCTGGAGAGGGGCTTGGGACAAGGGCCTGTAGGGCCAGGCCAAGGGGAATGGCTTGAACCTGCCCGAGGGGAGACTGAGCTGAGCTCTTAGGCAGAAGCTCTTCCCTGTGAGGGTGCTGAGGCGCTGGCACAGGGTGCCCAGAGAAGCTGTGGCTGCCCCATCCCTGGCAGTGCTCAAGGCCAGGTTGGACACAGGGGCTTGGAGCAAGCTGCTCCAGTGGAAGGGGTCCCTGTCCATGGCAGGGACTGGAACTGGATGAGCTTTAAGGTCCCAGACCAGTCTGGGATTATTCACATGGAAGTCAAGCTCTAGGAAGTAACTTGCTGCTTTCTCTCTGACCCTCTCCTTTTCTCAGTCTGTGACCTCCTCTGCCCTTCACACATAACTCATCCCCTTCTGGGTCACTGTAACTCTCTCAGCAGGCAAATACTACCAGATGGTAGATGCATAACTCTTGGTACAGGAGTAGGTGTTGGGGAGCTTACCCCTGCCCTGCTTGCTCTTGCTGCATTGTTCTTTGGATCCCACCATTCACTGCCTTGGGCGCTAAAAGCTACCTCCAAGGCTGGCTTGGCTTTAGGAAAATTACTATTAATAAGTTAAACTGGAACTGGAATTGCCATGAGGAAGCAGAGGAGGACAGGGAGGGTATTGGAGATGGGGGGTGAGCCACAAATCCTTCTCCTGCTTGAGGCTTCATGTTAAATCACTGCATTAATAACATTACCTGATATTCTCCTGTGCCACTCTCTAGGGGCTGTTTTTAAGCTAATACTTCCTTTTCTGGAACATTTTTGTTTGGGCTAAATCTTGGTGTTCCAAAAATGTCTATTTTCACAATTCTGTTGTGTTTGGAGCTGGCTCTGTCTTGTCTGCAGAGAGCTGTTACAGAGACCTCAGGCATGGGATATTCTAGAAGAGAAATTCCATTCCCACTTCAGAGCAGCTTTCTTTGTTACTTTGTGGGGAGGAAAATGTTCCAGCTGCCTTTCTAGGCAGCCGTGCATTGCAGCTACAATTCCTGCCCTCAAAGGATGGCAGGTATTGCTGAATTATAATATAGAAACCAACCTAGACTTGCTCTAAGGTAGTTACATAAGATGGCTTTTAAAATTCAGTTTAAAACATAGATAGAAGTAAAACCCTTTTGGTTTTAATGTAATAAATAAATAAATTTGCTGTTAACCCCCCTGTTTTAACAGCCACTGTTAATAAACCATCAGGACAAATGGCAGGACCAGACTTGGATCAAGGTGTTGGGTCTCTTTGGTATGTTGTGATTTACTTTGCACTGCACCTGTATGGGTTGGGAATGAGAAATACGTTTCTGGCCCTTAGAAATGATTGGCTAATGTGCAGAAAAACATGATCCCAAAAAGCTGGATTTTGGGATCTAAAGTGGCAAAGAATATCCCTGGTTTAGTGAAGCTGTGGGATTCTGGATGGAATTCAAGTCACATGTTGAGGTAAATGTCCCGCTTTCAGCACTGAGGATGTCTTGATTGTTTTATATGTTTCATTGCCCTTGATTTAATATATGAATATATTGAAATACTAAAAAATTAGTTTGGTTTTAAACCCACGTGTTGTTTCTTTTAGCCCATTGCAACAACTCCACCACATCATGGCTGGGAGGAGGAAGCCTTAAGCTGCAGCAGTAGCGAAACCCAGGTGTCAGCTACCAGTGGGATGTCCCTGGGAGAAGCAATACGTCAGGAAACAGCCATTAAATGGGTATTTGCACTGTGCTTTCTTTTTGCTTGTGGTTGAAAGATGGAAAATAATAGGAAGTGCTTTATCTGTGTAATTTAGGCCTCCACTGTCCTTGCCCTGTAGAGGTGTGTGGTTCTGCATCTTGGAACTGCAGAGAAAGATTGTTGTGAACTCTGGCAAGTCATCAGTCCAGTTGTCAAAAATCTTTGCAGCACTTGGATCACATCTGGAGTGAGAGCTCAGGGATTCTGCCCCTCTGCTGAGCTCTAGGGAGACCACCCCCTGCAGTCCTGATCCAGCTCTGGGGCAGCAGCACAAGAGGGATGTGGAGCTGTTGGAGCGAGGCCAGAGAAGGCCATGGAGATGCTGCGAGGGCTGGAGCAGCTCTGCTCTGGAGCCAGGCTGAGAGAGCTGGGCTGGGGCAGCCTGGACAAGAGAAGGCTCCTGAAGGGGAGACCTTAGAGCAGCTCCAGTGCCTAAAGGGGCTCCAAGGAACCTGGAGAGGGGCTTTGGCCAAGGGCCTGTAGGGACAGGCCAAGGGGAAATGGCTTTAAACTGACAGAGGAGATTATGTAATCCATTCTGTGATTCTATGAAAACTGAATTACCAGTAGTTCAATCATTATTTTTTGTTATTTTTCTGTTTTCAGGCTATAAACCTAGGATATACACTAGTATAAACCTAGTGTAGTAGTTTCATCACAGCACTACCTTTGAGCTGGTTTCCATTTGTAATTTGCTGTAACCTTGGTCCTGTTACTGCCTCTTAAGTTGTCAGATCTGTCTAGTTCAAAATAGGATCATAGAATGGTTTGGGTTGGAAAGGACCTTAAGATCATCCAGCTCCAACCCGCAATTTGGATGTTAGCACAGAGCCATGCTTCTAGTCCGTGTGAGATCTGACTCCTTTTAGACCTTGGTTTTAATGACGTGTTCAGTGTGTGATTAAGGAAAACTGTACTTGCATCAGGATACAGTCATAGAATCAACTAGATTGCAAAAGACCTTTAAGATAATCAAGTCCAACCATAGTCACACTTCTGTCTGCTGGATGTGCTGCCAAGTATTTGATTACTTTGAGAATTGCATAAGATCACAATTGTTTTGGAACAACTGAATTGATAAAAACTTGTACTTCCAAATTGTTGTTGTTTAAGCCCAGCCAGCCACACAGCTCACTTCCCCTTTCCCCCCAACCCTGCTGGAGGGATGGGGAAGAGAATTGAAAGAATGTAACTCCCAGGGTTTGAGATAAGAATAGTCCAGTAGCTAAAATATAACACAAACCACTACTGCTACCACCAATAATGATAAGGGAAATAACAAGGGAAGAGAATACAACCGCTCAACACCTGCTGACCGATACCCAGCCCGACCCAGCAGTGATCTAGCCCTTCCAGGTAACTGCCCCCAGTTCTACATACTGGGCATGACGTGCTGTGGTATGGAATACCTCTTTGGTTACTTTGGGTCAGGTGTCCTGTCTCTGCTTCCTCCCGGCTTCCCCTCCTCCCTGGCAGAGCATGAGACTAAGGAAGTCCTTGGTCAGACTAAACATTACTGAGCAACAACTGAAACCATCGGTGTTATCAGCGCTGTTCCCAGGCTGAAAGTCAAAACCACAACACTGCACCAGCTACTAAGGAGGAGAAGAATGACTGCTACTGCTGAGCCCAGGACACAAAATAATGAGAAGAATCTTGTGCAAAACATAGTTCATATTAAGTTTCTGATGTGAAAAGTAACTTTTGGTAACTTAGTAGTGCTTTAACAGGTAGAAGAGCTTGCAGCTATTAAGTAGCAATAGTACTGTACTACTACCAACTCACTGGGACACTTTCTTGCTTATATTAACATATAGATACTGATAATAATGGTTTGTTTTATTGATCTTCTCAATTCTCTGCACTGAAGACTGGTCTGTGCCTCTTCTGTAATTAAAGTTTAGCTGGTTTAATTACTTCCCAGTGATCTCAATGCTAATTCTTTAATGAATAATGTGAACCAAAGATGCTCCTTTCCATTTGAGCATGAACTGGAAGTCTTTCTTTAAATATACCAAAGAATTGCCTTGGATTCTTGAGCATTGTTTGTGTGAGCTCAGTATCCTGTAACTAGAAATTTCACTTAGAGACAAATCAAACTCTTCTGCATATTAATCCCCATTTGTACAATGCAAACCATCTTTACCAGTTAGTGTCTAGAGCTGGGTTGCCCCAGTATCCTCCTGAAGTGTTTGTCCTGGTCAGGATTTCTCTTTCTAAGTGGGAGATTTCATTGTGTTTTGGTACAAGCCATCTGAAGTGGCAGGATCTGGAGCCTGAGTTTCAAAGTGATGGGAAGCTAGTGGTCAGATAGTGTCAACTCGGGCAGTAGTGAGAACTGAGTCTGGACTTCAGCAGTTCATAGTGCATCATAATTCTTTTGAATTAAAATCTGAGTATATATGAAATAAAGTACAATTTAGAAGCAATAATTCCATTGTTTCACAGCTTCATCCTTTGGAAATATGTCTTATAAATATATATATCTTCATGCCTGAGCACTTCTGTTTTCTCCTACCTGCCCTTAGGGAATTGAGTCATGGTATCAGCTCCCTGCAGAAGTGGATGTCAGCCGATTAACTGCTGCCTCAGAGACCAAGCTTGGCCTGACTGGTGATAGAAATGACCTGACAGAGTTCCCTACCCTGGAGGAAGGAGTGTTGCCTTCAGCAGAAGCATCTAGAAGGCAGTCTTCTGGAGATGCAGCACAAGGCTTACAACTGGGTATGGTCAAAGCTGCCTCGGTTTAACTGCTGAATGATTAGGATTTTACTATTAAATCAGTCCCTAATCTGGATTTGACTTGTTTTAGTGAGAACTGGTGTTGACAAAACAAATTCTGTGTAATTTGGGTCTGGGCAATCCCAGGCACAGCTACAGGTTGGGCAGAGGAGTGATTCAGAGCAGCTCGAGGAGAAGGACTTGGGGGTACTGGGTGGTGGGAAGCTCCCCATGACCTGGCTTCAGTGTGCGCTTGAGCCCAGAACCCCTCTGTGTGCTGGGCTGTACCCTCAGAGAGTGAGCAGCAGCTCAGGGAGAGGATTCTCACCCTCTGCTGTGCTCTGGGGAGACCCCACTTGCAGCACTGTGTGCAGTTCTGGTGTCCCCAGCATAAGAAGGACATGGAGCTGTTGGAGCAAGTCCAGAGGAGGCCATGAGGGTGATCAGGGGCTGGAGCACCTCCTGTATGGCGACAGGCTGAGAACATTGTGGGGCTGTTCAGCCTGGAGAAGAGAAGGCTGCGTAGAGACCTCAGAGCAGCCTTCCAGTGTATGAAGGGGCCTACGAGGATGCTGGAGAGGGACTCTTCATCAGTAACTGTAGTGATAGGACAAGGGGTGATGGGTTCAAACTGAAACAGGGGAAGTTCAGGTTGGAGCTAAGGCAGAAGCTCTTCCCTGTGAGGGTGCTGAGGCGCTGGCACAGGGTGCCCAGAGAAGCTGAGGCTGCCCCATCCCTGGCAGTGTTCAAGGCCAGGTTGGACACAGGGGCTTGGAGCAAGCTGCTCCAGTGGAAGGTGTCCCTGCCCGTGGCAGGAGATGGAGCTGGATGAGCTTTAAGGTCCCTTCCAACCCAACCCAATAAAATGCCTTGATATTTGTCAAGGTTTGCATTTTAAATGCAACTGGAATTAAAAAGAAAGCAAAAGGCTTTTTAATGTGATACAAAGATGTAAGAACTTTCTCTACTGCTGCTATTTCATTTGTTGCTCTCTAGAGAGTGTGCCAATAGCTACGGGCTTTTTGTAGATGCGCTTAAAATTCCAGCTATGGGAGGCAAGGTGAGAGGGAAGGGAGAAACAGAAGCTATAATACTAATTTATTCCTTCTCCTCCTCAGAAAGTGTTTTGAATTTCATTTGGGGGGTGGAGGGGAGAGAATCATAATGACAGTTGTATCGGAATCGCTCCTGCTCCACTGTGGAACAGATTGACAAAGCCAAGAAGGTTTTGTTTTTGTTTTGCCTTCCTTTTTTATCTCCCACAAATGGCAGCTTGACTCTGGCATTCAGACTTGTCAGCAGGCTGGAAGATGAAGTAGCATGCCCAGCTTTGCTTGTGCAGGGAATTCAATTGTGAGGAAGCTTCTGACCTTCAGAGCGACAGCGGGAAGAGTCACTGTTTTGACACGAGATGCTCGAGGAGTGTTGTACTGACGTCACTCGCTGCTTTAAGCATCCAGCACCTGCTTCTCTGCCTGCAAAACCTGGGTTATGTCTGAGCAAAATGAGCCCCTAAATCATAGAAAGCATCCAGAATATGATAGCCCTGATCTTTCTGCCTCCTGAATAAAAGAAGTTATGGGAAACATGAGTTTGTGTGCTGTAAGATTCAAAAAAGCCAGAGGATGTAGAGCATGTGATATGGCTGGAGTTATATTTTAGAATGATAGAATCCAGACAGGTTTGTGTTGGAAGGGACCTTAAAGCTCCTTCAGTTCCAACCCCTGCCACGGGCAGGGACCCCTTCCACTGGAGCAGCTTGCTCCAAGCCCCTGTGTCCAACCTGGCCTTGAGCACTGCCAGGGATGAGGCAGCCACAGCTTCTCTGGGCACGCTGTGCCAGCGCCTCAGCACCCTCCCAGGGAAGAGCTTCTGCCTAAGAGCTCATCTCAGTCTCCCCTCGGGCAGGTTCAAGCCATTCCCCTTGGTCTGTCCCTACAGGCCCTTGTCCCAAGCCCCTCTCCAGGTTTTCTGGAGCCCCTTTAGGCACTGGAGCTGCTCTAAGGTCTCAGGGCTGTTCCGTCCAGTCTCCCCCAGCTTGTGTTTGTGCAGGCGATTGCTCTGACCCAGGGGCATGACCTTACTGTTGGCCTTGTTGAACTCCAGAAGGTTCACATGGTCCCACCTCTCCAGCCTGTCCAGGTCTCTGGAATTTTCTGTATACAAAAATATATGTATTATCTATTTTAAATACATATAAATTTGTTTTTCTAGTCCCTGTGAAGTGCCATCTATTGAATTCCATAAGGATGCTTTTTCAGGTCATCGCAGTGGAGGCAAGCTGGAAGAGAGGGTTTCCACTGAGGATGTGTCAGCAGTGAACCTTGACTATTCTCTTCCCTCTTTTTTTTCTGTTCCCTTTTTTCTTCACTCTTCTTTCCTGGCCTTGTCACTCATCTGCTGCTTCAAGGCAATGATTACACCCACAGTTCTCCAACTGGAAACCTCTGGGGAAGGCAGGGAACTGTCAGCCTGAGGCAGATTTGCATGGCAAAGCCAGGAAGTTCTTTGGAGAAGCCAGGGGAGCAGCCCTGCCTGGAGTGGAGGTTTGTCTCAGTCTATCTAATGAGCTAAAATCTGCTACTGCAGAGGAAGAGCCTGGCTTTTCCTTGTCCTGCAAACATGCTCCTGCTGCGGCCCCTGCTAAACCCGCTGTGGGAATCAGTGCAATCAGATCAGCTTGCTGTTTATAGGATCCCAGATTGGTTTGGGTTGGAAAGGACCTGAAGATCATCATTCAGTTCCAACCCCCTGCCACAGGCGGGGACACCTTCCGCTGTGCTGTGATTCCAGGTGAGCCAGAGTGCCCAATGTGAATGGTCTGTGCAGTGAGACTGGCAAATATCAGCCTCATCCAGGTGTTTTCCCTGTAAGACCTCAGGGATTACTGAAGTTTCCCATAGGGAAGAGCCAAGAGCATCCTTGAAGGGCCTCCCTAAATGCAGTGAGGATTTCCTGCTTATAATCCTACTTAAGGAATCATTTTTCATCTAGTTCAGTGTTGGGTTGGCTTTTTAACACAAATGCTGAGTGGTACTTACGTGTTTGTTGATACATCTTTAAAGCATTGATTTATCAGCCAAATGGTGTGACTTCCATTGTGTGTGTATATAAATGTGTGTATGCACATTTATTACATCAATATATGTGTAGATGCATTAAATTCTTTAGCAAGATGTATTCTGGATAGCATTTGACAGCTTTGTTTCAATTGCATGTAGTTCCCTCCCTCAGTCTATTTTGTTTCTTCATTTACAAAGGCAGCACCCCCAGAATTACTGTGTGGAAAAGCTTTTCCTTTAATCACTCCTGATTTTAGTGTAGCTTTAAAGCATGTTCTCATTCAGAGGGAAGAAGTTAAGCGGAAAATGAGGAAGGCTGATTTTCCTCTTCTATTACATGAATACAAGTGCGATGCTGGTTCTGCAAACACAAAGGATAACATGATGTGAGATGAAAAGTCTGATTTGATAACAGCCATTGCTGTTGCCTTTGTTCACTAATACCATTTGAGCTGTAAAACCAGATTTGGGAGGGAAATAAAGTCCGTCTACCACAGTTAGGATAGTTTAGGTCCAGCTTGCTTAATGCTTCTTAAAATACACGTTCTTGTGTCTCTAATGCGATTCTCTATCCAAGATTGATCTACTTGATATTTTCAAGTGAAACAACAAAGAATTGCCTGAGTAAATGCACCCTGAAATGCATTGGAAATTGCTCCCAGTAAGCAGCTGGGAATAAGGAACCTAACTTGCAACCTTGATCTGGTTCTAGGTATCAGCCATGGGAAACAGCCCTCTTTGTGTCCTGTGAAGTACGCACGAAATAACACTTGGATATAGCAGAGAATTAGATCAGTCTCTTCTTCCCTGATTTTGAATCATGAGTTAAATTATAATTAAAATCACAGAAGTACCTAAGTCTGGTGCATTAGATCCCAATCTTGGTTGTACTCCACAACATAACAGAGCCCTGAGGTGCTGTTACGTTATAAATGAGACATCTCTGACCTTGTTCCTTATTTTCTTGGCTCCCTCTATGCGGATGCTGCCATTTTCTCTACTTTTTTACACTTCCATGTATGTTACAGGTATTTTTTCATCCAGCTTTACACAGATGCTTATCGGTCTACACTTCAGCCTCTTCTGAATGGCTCCTCTTATCAAGGAGTAGCTGTTTGTACCTATTTCTTTAGGCGTATATAATTTCCTTTCCTATAACCTTCCAAAAAAGCAGGTGGCTTCTATTACTTTTCACTCCTGTTTGGTATTGCAGATCCAGACTGGTTTGTGCTGGAAGGGACCTTAAAGCTCCTCCAGTTCTAACCCCTGCCACAGGCAGGGACCCCTTCCACTGGAGCAGCTTGCTCCAAGCCCCTGTGTCCAACCTGGCCTTGAGCACTGCCAGGGATGGGGCAGCCACAGCTTCTCTGGGCACCCTGTGCCAGCGCCTCAGCACCCTCCCAGGGAAGAGCTTCTGCCTCAGCGCTCATCTCAGTCTCCCCTCTGGCAGGTTCAAGCCATTCCCCTTGGCCTGTCCCTACAGGCCCTTGTCCCAAGCCCCTCTCCAGCTTTCCTGCAGCCCCTTTAGGCAGTGGAGCTGCTCTCAGGTCTCCCCTTCAGGAGCCTTTTCTTGTCCAGGCTGCCCCAGCCCAGCTCTCTCAGCCTGGCTCCAGAGCAGAGCTGCTCCAGCCCTCGCAGCATCTCCATGGCCTCCTCTGGCCTCGCTCCAGCAGCTCCACGTCCCTCTTGTGCTGCTGCCCCAGAGCTGGATCAGGGCTGCAGGGGGGGTCTCCCTATCACACAGCAGAGGGGCAGGATCCCCTCCCTGAGCTGCTGCTCACGCTCTGGAGGTGCACCCAGCACACGGGGGGGTTCTGGGCTGGTTAAGATGAAAGTACAGTGCAGTGGTGACTGGTGCAGGGCATTTATCTGGTAAACCGGGGGGAGAGTTTGCCTTTAAAGAGGCACTGGATAAACAAAGACTCCTCACTTCAGTTGCTGTAGCATGTTTTTGCCATCTGTACTACAGATGCTTCCTCTAGGATGCGTTAAGTTGACCATGTGGTGGAGACAGCTGCTGGGGTAAAAGGGGATCTCTGAAACTCTATAGCAGTCCTGCTATTACTTTTCTAGCTGCTGCTGAGGTGGGAGTAGGGGATGTCCAGATTCTGAGCCAGCTTTGCTGTGTGATGTAGGTTTATTCCTTTCTATATAATTATTCTCTCCCAACATACTTATCTGAATTCATTATGAAAATGTTCGTTGGAGATATTAAATTAAAAGTGAATCAGATATTTTGTCTTGTGGTTGGGTACCACAAATCAGGTGATGTAATAGAGGCTGTAGAAAGCCTCGGGGTAAAGATGATGCAATGTAAACTTGATTTTTGTATGTAATAGTCTTATCTGATGTGATTATGTCTCTGTAAGTGATGCAGAGTATGGCTGGTCTGAGATGCTTGAAAACTAATGAACCTAAGTTGAATGAATGGAGATTCTGGTTCTCAAAGTCATATTCTTGACCACAAATAACTTGTTTTGCTTTAAAAACAAGCTTAGTTAATGAAGTATTGGAGGTAATTTTCTTCTGCATGTATAAAATGTGTCTGTAGGCATTTACACTGATCAGATCCCAGTTTATAGTTGGTTTTATTCTTGTGGTATAAAACACTTCCATTTGTAAGCAGTGAACTGAAAGTGCCAGCTCCTTCTAGGGACAAGGGAATATAATAGAAACTAAGATTTATTGCTGGTGTGGTACTGTTGTAATGGTGATGACTGGGTTTTACTACTTATATCTTGAAACCCTAAAGAAAAAACCTTATGCAGTTTTTGCTATAATCAGAATCCATGGAAAAATGGAGACTGGGAAAGGCTTTACTGGGGATTCTTGGTTTTTAAAGCAGTCAATGGGGTAGAAGCCCTGTGGATGTACAGTTTGCATGGAAATCCCCAAGGGAGTGAGTGGAGAAGGACAGGGATGTGCACAAGGAGAAGTTTAAGGTTAAGAGAGTAAGTTGGAGATGTCAGTTTGAGACTAACAAGAAGGAACCTGAATTTGGTAAGAAAGCTGGATTTAATCTAGGAGGGAACATGCCTCAGCAGGGGATTTAAGTGATGGGATTACATCATTTTCACTGCAGTTGGCACGGATTTGGGTTTTGAAGGCTGGATTAGTTGGCAGAGCAGTTTAAAGAGGGATTGCCTGGCAAGCTTTTATTGCTGTGCTCTTCTTGTTTTGAACAGATACTCCGGGCACTGAGTTCTCTCCCTGTCTTCCATGGCTGACGTATTTAACACAAGGTCAAAGATGTTCAGGTGTGACACTTCTCCAGCAATCAGAAATGGATTTTATTCCCTTAAGGTAGGATAAAGTTACCTGGTGTCATGCCAAGCACAAACCTTATTCCCTCAGTGGCCGTAAATTTCCCTACACTTGATAAATAATGCCAGTTTTATGGTTACACAAATAAGACAAGCATGGTTTACCCTTTGTGTAGAGAGGAGGCATTGTCAGACTTCAACTCATCATCTTCTTTTGCCTTCAGAGAGTTTGAACAAGGGAAAACCTGAACTTCTCATCCTAAAGCACCTGAAGAACATGGGAGAATGAGGAGCTCCACCCTCAAAGGCATCTCTTTAGACTCTGATATAAACTTCATCGCATCTTGCACACAAAAATCAGATTCAACTTGTATTTATGACTAAATATATGTGATAATACTGTGGTTTCTGTATACCAGAGTAACTGATGTGATGTGTAAATGAAAATACATCTTTTTATATAAAATATGAATACATAAAGAAATAGCTATATCACTAAAAATCTTGATCCAAACCTTCACTTCAGGGTGTGACAAATGACTCCTTTTGTGCAAGAAATCCTCTGCCTTTTATTAAGAAGAGGAAGAAAGGAATATACCTGTATAAACACAGATTTCCATGTTTAGGCTTCCTTCTATTTTACTTTGGGCTGTGACAGGAGACTGAAGTTCTTTCCTGTTAGGGTGGAGAGGCACTGGAATGGGTTGCTCAGGGAGGTTGTGAGTGCTCCATCCCTGGCAGTGTTCAAGGTCAGGTTGGATGAAGCCTTGGGTGGGATGGTTTAGTGTGAGGTGTCCCTGCCCATGGCAGGGGGGTTGGAACTAGATGATCTGGAGGTCCTTTCCAACCCAAACTATTCTATGATTCTATGATTCTAAAGTCATACACTGTGATTTTGCTTTGTGCATCGAAACTTGGTTCCACCAGAACTGATGATCTGCTTGCATGGAGAAATACCAGTTTGTGTTTGATGTTCCTTTTAATATAAAAAAACCATTAATTCAAAATCCCCAATGGAAATAGTAGAAGTCTGTGTGCATCCAAGGCCTGGCTTGTTTTATGTCCTTCAAAGAACTAATTGATACAATGAAACTGAAGTTGGTGATTTATATTAAAGAGAAATTATACAGAAACTTCTATCTGTGTGAGGAACTCCTGCGTTTGATCTAACTGATAAACATCCTGTTAAACTTCAGTCCTCTATTGGTTGAAAATATTAACGTACCAAGTAGAAACTAATGTTATTTTCAAACCTTTGTTTTATATGGCAGCAGAGCTTTTGGATATTGTTTGGAGTCTCTTTATGTTCCTTCCCTTCTGAAATCAGCCTGTTGAGGAGATGTGTTTCTGTGTGTGTTGCTAAAGCCCAGTTATTCCAGTGAAGTTCTCCTTTTGCCTCGTATTAAAACAGAGAATGTGGATGTTGAAGTGAAAAATATGATCAGAAATTCACTTGCTTTTCTTGCCTCTTGCAGAGGAGTCCCTGATGTTTCTGGTGTGTCTGAGGAGCATTTAAAGCCATCATACATCCATGAAGCTCTGTCACTGATGGACGCAGAATCCCCCTCCAATGCACCCAGTGACTGCTTTCCTTTATCCCAGCATCCTCTTCCACTTGAACGCATGGAGCCTCATGATGCCAGTCTTGGTGGTGGTTTGGCTCAGGAAACCTCTTCTTCTGGACAACCACTTGTGAGCAAGGAGGCAGATGAAGACTTTAAACCTGGTACTCATGAGGAGGCGTTGATCCCCCAAACAAATGCCAGTTTAGCAAACTCTCCTTCAAAGGTGATGCCAACAGAGGCAAATAGACTGCACCAAATGGCAGCTTCTCTTGCAGAGCAGATCTGTAGTGTCTCTGTAAAAGATGAACATTTCTCCCGTGACAGCAATGTAGCAGCTATTGGCTCGGAGCTTGCAGAGAAAGAAAAAGGGTTATTGAGGAATAATGAGTTCTCATCTTCAGAAAGCTCCTCTTGTAAAACAGCACTGACAAAGGACTCGGAAAAGAATGAGAGAGAGATGCAAAAGGAAGAGGTAAAAAGGGCTGAGAGTGAGTCAGAAGGGTGCATGAGGCAGCTGCACAAAGAGGAGAAGGTTCCTGAGCTGAATTTATCTATTAATTTATCTGATAATTTGAGGAAAGACAATTGTAAAAATTCAGATGCTCAACATGTTTGTTCTGCAGAGGCTTCTGAACCAGGCAAAGGAGTGTCAAAGGAACGTGGAGTGGATTTAAATGGCTCTGAAAGCCTGAAGTTAGTGGCTGTTACTGAGGAGCTCCAAGGAGTTTTCCTAGATCATCAGCAGAAACAACCATCTCCTGCAGTGAGGTCTGAGAAAGAGGAGTTTATCCCTGCTGTGACAAACACCAGTGATTGTGCACCTAAACAACTGGTTGTGACTGACACGGGAGCTTCTTCCCCATTCAGTGAGGATGCCTCAGTGGAAGCAGAACCTGGAGGAAGCAGGAGTACAGTAACTATCTCAGACTTCTCCATAGAAAGGGGCCATAAAGTAACAGACATTTCCCCTTCCTTTAACCTCGTGAGTGATGGCTCATTCTCTGTCCACCTTCCTCGTCCAAGCTATCAATCTACTCCAGGGATACTTCTAAAGAAAAAAATGAAGGCAGAACTTGGTGTCCTTATGGCCAAATCAGATATTCAGGCTTCTCCTTCCTGCTTAAATGAAGAAACTTCAGAGAACTCCTCTGCTGTCACACCTGCATCTGATGAGAAGCAACAGTCACTCCAGTGTGCTCAGAAAGCATGCAGTGAACATTTGGAGTCCTTAAAACTGACACATCCGCACACTGGAAGGATTCAGGCTCTCCCACCACTTAGTTTCATGGAGAAGGTAGGGGCTTGGAACATGAGCCAGCCAGAGGAAGCATCTGATGTGGTGACTTCATGTGAAATTTCTCCAGGTGGAATTTCTCCCAGGAGAGCCTTCAGTGCAATTGCCAGTTCTTCAAACAAGATGTTATCAATGCAACAAAGTGATGGAGACCCCAAAGATGATGTTGCTGCTTCCTCCAGAGTGACAGGTTCCTTGGAAAATTTGCATTTCCACACTAAAAACTTACTCCTTGCTTACCCTCTCACCAGGTCTCAGTCTGACAGCACAGTAAATGTTTCCAGTAGGAATGCATCCTTGGTTGAAGTTCCTCTTCCAGCAGACTCAACAGAGGCAGTGCAGTCTCTAGAAGACACAAGTAATGTTTCAGGAGTGTCTGAAAACAGTTTAGGAGGCTCCATGATCCAGAAGATTACAGCTGACATGGTTGCTGGATCTAGCAGTAAAGATGCACAAGATAACAGTACAGGACAAAGCTCAGACCCGGATGTTCTTGTTTCCAGTGAAGGAGTTGCTCAGCTCCTTAGAGAGGATGGTAACTCTTCAACTGATGACCAGAAGAATTGTGATGCTCTGGAAAATCAGTCTCACAACTTCAATATTCCTGCTGGCCATGTCGGTGTGGACAATTTGGGTGATATTTCTCCTGATAGCTTGAATCTTCCCATTAGTTCTGGGGAAGGTAGACCCAGGGGCTTGGGCTCTGCAAGGGGCTCTTCAGGGGTTTCCAGGCACTTCTTCACCAGTGCAGAAAATAACTTCATCCCTGTCGGAGCAACTTTGGAAACTCCTGAGGAAGAAGAGCTTAATATTGAGGAAAGGATCCCAGTAAGTTGGTTCCTAAGAGAGAATTGTAACTCTTCTTTGCCTTTTGATTGTGAAGAGATCAGCGTGCACTTGGCTGTCATAAAGTAAGGCACAAATGTAGAGGTATCACAGGAACGAGACACAAGCATGCTTATATATAGTTTCTGATACTCATCAGGTTAGGAACTTGTCATGCCATAGTTCATAGAGCCATGGGTTGTGTTGGAAGGGACCTTAAAGCTCATCCAGCTCCAACCCCCTACCACAGACAGGGATTCCTTCCACTTGCTCCAAGCCCCGTCCAACCTGACGTAATGCAGGAGAAATGTAAAGATTGGTGGTGGATGGTGATGGAACACGAAGAACGCAAGAACAGGACATGATGATCAAAAGTGCAATCTTTTTGATGAAACTCATACAGGAACTGGTTATGACTCTTTTAGCAGAGCATTGATAAGCAATTTCTGGTCTTCCAGAGTCTTTCTAAAGATCAGGTTATAATTATCCAGCCATGAGGTTGAGGCTCAACTGCTGACTAAGGAAACACTGGGCTGCAGAAGAGCTGAACTTCACCCACCCACGATCTGCAGTAATAGCAAACCCACCACAGGATCCTGGCAAATCAAACTGCCTTTTTCTTCTATAAATACTCCCTTTGCATGCTCACTTTGTTCCTGTATCCAAGGCATAAATTCCTGATCCTTTATATATTGCTCATAAAGGCTTTTGGAAGCCTCTGAATCCATTTCCTCCTTTAAATCTCCCTTAATGAAGATTCCTTCCCTCTTTTTCCCATTTCAGGCTGGTTACTGGGATTGGAGGGCAGGTTCTGGGAGCCATGTGAACTGTGCTAATGGGTGCTGAGTGTTAGGGGAAAATGAGATGCAGATTTATGTTAATGATAAACGTGTAATTATCTTCTGAGTAAGTGGCTGCTCCTCTCACAAGATGACTCCTGTAATGATTAGGGCTTTGGAGCTGGGGTTTAGAGCACTCTTCACTTGATTGTCTGGGCAAATACGTGGTGAAACAAATATAAATATTGTAGGGAGGATGTTGTAAGTGACATGGATGAGATGTAAAGGTTGTCTGCTACCTTGTATGACAATAATCAGGCCTGTTCTCCAGCACTGGGTCTAAGGAATTCTGCTCTTAGAAATCACTGGCCAGGTAAAGGAGATTGGGTCAACTGTATGGCTGTTATATGTAGGGTGTCTTAAATAGTAAGAAATGAGACTCTGCATGCAGCACTGTGTGCAATTCTGTTGTCCCCAACATAAGGACATGGAACTGGTGGAGCAAGTCCAGAGGAGGCCACAAGGATGATCAGGCGTTGGAGCACCTCCCATGTGGAGACAGTCTGGGAACATTGGGGCTGTTCAGCCTGGAGAAGAGAAGCTGCGTGGAGACCTCAGAGCAGCTTCCAGTGTCTGAAGGGGGCCTATAGGGATGCTGGAGAAGGACTCTTCATCAGGGACAGGACCAAGGGGTGATGGGTTCAAACTGAAATGGGGGAAGTTCAGGTTGGATATAAGGCAGAAGCTCTTCCCTGGGAGGGTGCTGAGGCGCTGGCCCAGGGCGCCCAGAGAAGCTGTGGCTGCCCCATCCCTGGCAGTGCTCAAGGCCAGGTTGGACACAGGGGCTTGGAGCAAGCTGCTCCAGTGGAAGGTGTCCCTGCCTGTGGCAGGGGTTGGAAGTGGATGAGCTTTAAGGTCCCTTCCAACCCAAACCAGTCTGGGATTCTATAATGGTTGCTGTGCAACCATTATTTGGGAGGAAGAAGGTTTTTAAACCAAACATTTGTGTTCTCCTTCCAGCTGATAAATGTCATTTTAAAGAGGTTAGGCTGAAGTTTATCAGCCTCTGAAGTATCAGATCTCTTGCTTACGCAGTGTATGGAGCACGTGAGTAAAAAGACTACAAGCAGTTGGCTGTTGTCACAAGAACAAGATACGTGACCTCTTCTTTGTCAAACTTTTCTATCCTTTCTGGATCCTGTGGAAAGGGCTGGGCACTGGTTTGGTAGCATCAGGCTGCTGCCAGTGTCCATCTTTGGCGTGTGCTGAAGGAAAGGTCAGGAAAGAACTGTTGGTGAGTGCAAGCACAAGCTATCCCCATCGGAGTAGTTCTTACAACTTAGAGCTGAATTGCTTCCAAACAGAACCAAATGAGGAATAGGTACAGGATACTTCAGTTGTCTGCTGAGCTGCACATGGCCTGTGACTTGTCTGCTAGGTAGACTTAGTCATATTGGGTAGAAAACAGGCAAGTTGTTTGCATTTGTGATGATGCAGAAAATGTGCACCTTCAGAATCTGATTTTTCTATAAGAGTGCCATTATCTTACTTATTTCTTCTTTTGCCAGATATATCTTCACAACCTTGGCATTGATCAGTCACCTGGAACTATACTGAGGCCATTTGTGCCCCGAGGGCCCATCAGGGAAGTTGAATTTTCCCCTTCAGAGCTTAGAACACTGAAGGACTCCACTGACACACTGGCATGGTCTGCTCCACAGCCACAAGGTATGGGGAAGGAGGGACTTTGTGTTGTGCAAGGCTTTGAGAGCACAGAACTTCAGGCTCACCTGTGTCAGGTGTGTTTCTTCTCGTGTGATGCTCTCTTTCATTCTATGAGTTGAGCTTCTCCCATCTTGCATGTGAAGTATTTGACGTTGGAAAAAAGAAGTATTAAAACCATGGAAAACACACCTGCTCTCTAAGGACTCAAGGCTATGTGGCATCTTCCAGCAGTGCAGTGACATTTTATCATGTTTTATCCTTATTTCTCTTTTATAAGAGTTCTTAAGAAAGAAATGATTTCTCTCCAGCCCTCGCAGCATCTCCATGGCCTCCTCTGGCCTCTCTCAAACAGCTCCACGTCCCTCTTGTGCTGCTGCCCCAGAGCTGGACCAGGACTGCAGGGGGTTCTCCCCAGAGCACAGCAGAGGGGCAGGATCCCCTCCCTGAGCTGCTGCTCACGCTCTGGGGGTGCGGCCCAGCACACGGGGGGTTCTGGGCTCAAGCTCTCACTGAAGCTGGGTCATGGGGAGCTTGCTAACCAGTAATGCGAAAGAAGCTTATCCATAGCATGTCCTTTGCCTGTTTTCAGAAGGATCTCCAGTATCTGAAGGGGGCCTATATTGATGCTGGGGAGGGACTCTTCGTCAGGGACTGTAGTGACAGGACAAGGGGTAACGGGTTCAAACTTAAACAGGGGAAATTTAGATTGGATATAAGGAAGAAGTTCTTTACTGTGAGGGTGGTGAGACACTGGAATGGGTTGCCCAGGGAGGTTGTGAGTGCTCCATCCCTGGCAGTGTTCAAGGCCAGGTTGGACGAAGCCTTGGGTGGGATGGTTTAGTGTGAGGTGTCCCTGCCCATGGCAGGGGGGTTGGAACTGGATGATCTTGAGGTCCTTTCCAACCCAAACTATTCTATGATTCTATGGTTCTGTGATATATTGGAAATGCTGCTTTTTTTAATACAGATGCTCATTTGGACATTCAGGCACCACTGTGTCATGTACCTAAGAGCATGTATTTAAAATTCAGTCTAAACACTTATTTAAAAGCAGGTTATTCAAGTCAAGTTCTGTATTTTCTTTGATATTTATCCCAAGTGGTTTGAGAGATTTTCAGTAGCCAATTCTCATGGAAGTCTTAGTTCATGTCTCATTCCAAAACCAATTTCCTAAGTGTTTTCCAATATGTGGATTCTTCCCTCCCTTTACCATCCCTCCAGTACAAGAAAAAGTCTTTCCTGATGCAGTTGTTTCTGGAGCCCCAAACTTACTGACTCTTCTGTTTCTCTGTAGGTAAATTGCTGTCAGCAGCTGAAATCACTCAGACAAGTTTCAACTTCGGCACCTCTGCTCTCAGTGTGTCTGTACCAACGCATCCAGAGGTTGGCTTTGACGCTCTGTCACCCCATGAACTCTCTCCCTGCTTCTCAGGGTCTCTTAGAGACAGCCCAGTGAGTCAGTGCAGTGTTTCATGCCATCATCTGGAGACGACAGCTCCTGAGGCAGAGTCTTCAGCTGTCTCCAAAGCAGCGGAAGCAAAGCAGGAGCTGTGGAGTGTTTCACCTCACTGCCATGCTGACAGGGAGAGTCCTAGCCTTGCTTCCAAGAGCGTTCAGGATCTGCTAGCTAAAAATGAGCCCAAAGATGCAAACAGCAGCCCGCAGAGATGGGCTGCTGGTGCTTTGACTGCGGTTAAAGGTGAAGTGGAAGCTGACAGAGGATCACAAACATCAAGTGTAGGTAAGAAGAGAAATAAGGATCAACAAGATTGTCCTTTGATGGGATCTGCTGCATTTCAAGAAATACAGAAGCTTTTGGCAGAGGCAGAGGACATAGCTGGCAGGTGGAGTGAGCCCGTCTTCTCCACTGGCTCTTGTAGAGAAACTGGTGAGTCTTCCCCAGTGCTCAGTAGAAAGGAGGATGGCTCTGAAGATTCTAGGGTAGGGAAAGACAGAATCCCTGAGTTCCACAAGATACTGTCACAGGATGAGACTATGACCCAAAGAAGTAGTCAAGAAGAGGGGTTGGTAATAAACCCTTTGGATTATAACACATGCAATTTAAGATGGGGAAACTCTTTTGATGTCAGTTTGCACAGTAGCGAAGAGATGATGAAGGAAATGACCACTATGCTTAAGACGGGAAAATCTGTAGGAAGATCTGAGCCAGAAGGCTGTAGCAGTGTAACTACAGACAGAAACCAGCCTGGGTTTGTGGCTCTTGCACAAAGCAGTGGAAGCAGTGAAGTCAGCACTGGAACAACTTCAGAATCAGGGAATCCTTCTTCCTCGGAGCCCCCGGGCAGTGTCACTGATGCCCCAAGAGGATTCCAAAGCCCCTTGTCTAATGCTGGTGTAGCTGGAAGCAAGGCAGGAGGCACACGAGGGAGTGATGACAGCAGCAGTGGAGATTCACTAGCTGCCCATGTCAGAAACCTCCTGATGAGGAATCCTTCTTCCTCGGAGCCTTTAGGCAGCACCACCAGTGTCCCAGGAGGCTTCCAGAGCACGTTGTCCAGTGCTGGTACAGCTGGAAGCAAGGCAGGAGGCATGAGGGAGAGTGCCAACAGCAGCAGTGGAGATTCCCTAGCTGCCCGTGTCAAAAGCCTCCTGAGGAATGGATCACCTCTGACACAAGTTGTGACGAGTGCAGATGAAGAGGAGAGGAAAGCAGGAGGTAATGAAATGTCTCAGTTGTGTCTTATCAAGTGTTATGTTAGAATGCACATCTTCAGTTAGGTGCATGTTGAAGGGATGACTTTAAAGTGGTTGCCCAGAGAAGCTGTGGCTGCCCCATCCCTGGCAGTGCTCAAGGCCAGGTTGGACACAGGGGCTTGGAGCAAGCTGCTCCAGTGGAAGGGGTCCCTGCCGGTGGCAGGGGTTGGAGCTGGAGGAGCTTTAAGGTCCCTTCCAACACAAATCACTCTGTGAGACTGTGATGACTTTGAAGTGAAGGGCTATGGATGTAAGACAACCTGAATCTGTTCCCCTGATTTTAGAGGTACTTATATTACATTTATCAATGTTAAATTTAAAGGGACAGGGCTTAAATTATCAATGTTTTATAGTCATGTTGTGTAGTATGATGGAATTGGGGTAGAAGTGAACTTCTCCAGTTTGAATGCCTTCTTTTGCCTGACATTGGTGCAAAAGTATTTTGTCCACATAGGTATCATCCATGTGCTATGTTATGGGTTTGGGAAGGGACTGTGTGATAGAGTGGTGACTGGAGTCTGACACTGTAAAGAGGATGGAACCGGGTGATGGGTCCTGGATCCATCTTTCCAAAGAAATATTCAACAGAGTCATTTAAAATTGTATCCCTGGTCAGTCCACGAGCTCTGTTATTAGAGTGGTTTTTGTTCCCTCAGTCATGCTAGCTACAAACACATAGCAAAGTTTGGATTTTAAGGTATAGGACTGTTACCATACGTGATGTGACAGAAAGGAGAGGGAACTGCCTTCTGTTTCTTGTTCTTTGTGTAGCCTGGGTGAAGTTAAAACTGGCCAGTCAATCTCAGGAGTCTGTGTCAGACCTGAACCAAGAGGACCAGCAAAGGATCCAGGAAATAAAGGCAGAGCTGCTTCGGAGTGCCAGGAAATCTGCACGTGCCAAGGTACAAGCCAGCTGCTCTGGGGAAAACAGTTGAAGTGGGGGATAAATGCTGCTGTCTTGCTGTGATCTTAAAATGATGAGTTATATTGCTGCGGTACTTTGGAGGATTGGTGCCTACAGAGGAAGGGGGGGATGCAAACACTGAGAGCTCTGGTTGGTGGAGCTGCTTGTTTTGGCTTAGCCAGTTCCTATGTATGTTTTGGGACCGGCCGTGGTGCATGTTTTCCCCCAGCTGATAGTTGGGTACCTTGGGTGAGTGGGGTGGTTTGAGGCGTTGGAGGGTGACACACAGCTAAGATGTATTGAAAGAAGGTGTGAAGGACAGGGATGTGGTCAGGGATGGAGTGAGTCCAGAGGAGGCCACGGAGATGCAGCGAGGGCTGGAGCAGCTCTGCTCTGGAGCCAGGCTGAGAGAGCTGGGCTGGGGCAGCCTGGACAAGAGAAGGCTCCTGAAGGGGAGACCTGAGAGCAGCTCCAGTGCCTAAAGGGGCTGCAGGAAACCTGGAGAGGGGCTTGGGACCAGGGCCTGTAGGGACAGGCCAAGGGGAATGGCTTGAACCTGCCCGAGGGGAGACTGAGCTGAGCTCTTAGGCAGAAGCTCTTCCCTGTGAGGGTGCTGAGGCGCTGGCACAGGGTGCCCAGAGAAGCTGTGGCTGCCCCATCCCTGGCAGTGCTCAAGGCCAGGTTGGACACAGGGGCTTGGAGCAAGCTGCTCCAGTGGAAGGGGTCCCTACTCGTGGCAGGAGTTGGAGCTGGGTGAGCCTTAAGGTCCCTTCCAACCTAAACCAGGCTGGGATGCTTTGATGATGTGATGGGGCCATTGCTGTTACTGAGATTAGAAGGTGCACACAGCTCATTGTTCTTAGCAGGTCCGCATCCTTCTTTTTGAAATGAAGAACAGTGTTTTAAGAGCAGTCTGTGTTTGTGTTCATGGTTTCTTGGGCATGGACTGTCTTGGTCATAGAGACATCAGCTTCCAAAAACTATTGGACCAAACTGCTCAGTTACTCACAATTTGATGTAATATTTGACTGGGAAGCAGGAAAAAAACCCCATACTTCAACAATTCTGTTTAGTTTCAGAAATTCAGACAGATAGAAAACCAAATCACAAATGCATTTTTGCTTCAATCTCCTTGTCAAAAACTAGAGGCCTGAAGCTGTTTTTCCTCCCCAGCTTTTGTTAGGTCACAGCTTTGTCCCTGACATTAACTTACGACTGATGAACCAAGTGTTTTACCTTCGTGTGATTGTGTCAAATATGAATTGCTTTATCCCAAATGAGAATAAGCAACTATCAGTCACAGTTTTGCAAACCAAGATTCCAAGAAACTGCTTTAAGTCATCCGCAACATGCTCTGCTTTGAGCTTGGAGATACATTTGCTCTACAATGGCTTTGAGGTAAAGAGTGGGGTTGAATTTGCAGCATGAAGGTCAATGGGGTGTTTTTTGGTAGACTTCAGCTAAGTGTACTTTTTTTTCCTCTCTTTTTCCTCTCTTTTCCTGTATTTTCAGTTTCTTCTCAAGTAAAACAACACATCACAGCAAAGCACAGATTATTGACAACTGTTTAAGGGGGTAAAAATTGCACCCACTTTTGTTGCTCACAAAGTAATTGCTGTAGATGTAATGGATCTTGTTCTGTACCATACCTGTTGAATTCCCAGAGCAAACCCGTGCGCTGCCTTCAAACCCGGAACAAAGATGCTGGAACGATATTTTCCTTCTTGCTAAATTAGAAAGGCTGAGGAAGACAAACTGTTCCCAAGTACTCCAGCAACCAATTCTTTCGTCAGACCATCATCTTTATTTAGTGCTTCTGATGCAGGCATGCGATGAATGTTCTTTTTGGAAAGATTAGACTCTGCCTCTCATTTCTCTAGGTGACAACTCAAGAAATATAATGTACCACTGCGAGATGTTCTTGTTTCCTGCAGGAAGCATGGGAAGCTTCTCTCGTAAAAAAAACCAAGGAGTTGTTTGACTGAAGGAGTAGGACAGTTTGGGAGGGTTCTTCTCCGTGATCTTCTGCGTTTCAAGATTGTTCCATGTTTTGAGGTAGTCAAGGAGCCGTTTGATAGATGTTTGTCACTGGTGATGTGTTAACAGACGGTCAGAAAGAGAAGCATCATAATGATTTCTCAAGTTCTAGCTGAGTGTTTAAGGAGGTGACTGGGACATATGCACATAAATGGGCTCCAAACATGTACTGAAGGGCTCTGCTGAGCAGTGGCCCAAAATATTCACTAGGGAAACTGAATTTTGAAGGCTTTAAGATCTTAATTTTTAAGCTCCCCATGACCCGGCTTCAGTGAGCGCTTGAGCCTGGAACCCCGCGTTTGCTGGGCTGCACCCCCAGAGCGTGAGCAGCAGCTCAGGGAAGGGATCCTGTGACCTTAGAGCAGCTCCAGTGCCTAAAGGGGCTGCAGGAAAGCTGGAGAGAGGCTTGGGACAAGGGCCTGTAGGGACAGGCCAAGGGGAATGGCTTGAACCTGCCCGAGGGGAGACTGAGCTGAGCTCTTAGGCAGAAGCTCTTCCCTGTGAGGGTGCTGAGGTGCTGGCGCAGGGTGCCCAGAGAAGCTGTGGCTGCCCCATCCCTGGCAGTGCTCAAGGCCAGGTTGGACACAGGGGCTTGGAGCAAGCTGCTCCAGTGGAAGGGGTCCCTGCCTGTGGCAGGGGTTGGAGCTGGGTGAGCTTTAAGCTCCCTTCCAACCCAAACCAGTCTGGGATTCTGTGGTTATTTAATGCAAATGCTTTGTAAAGGGGCCTTAAAAATGTGACATTTCAGATTGGTCCATGAAGCTTAGGATGGACTGGTGGCTCTCTCCTCTAAACTTGTTTGTGACGAAGGGAGACAAAGAATTGCCAAGATGTTACTATAGACAGGTCACTGGTCAATAATTCTTACATCTGTGGGGATGCTGGTGTGGTTGTGGAGATCTCGTTTTGCCTGAGCAGGTAAGCTGGCAGTACTTACTACTTTGACAGGCTGAGCAGCTGTACCATAGGGATGGCTGCTGCTTTCCAGAATGAGCCATGAACCACAGATGATATTTGTTGGGACTTTAGGAAAAACAAATGAAAAGCCAATCCTAAGCTCCAGAACTCAACCCTGTTACTGTTCTTCCATTGAAATCATGAGGCTCTTTCCAAATCAGAAGAACTTTTAGCATAACAGGGAAAAGCCAAAGAAAGACTTGTAGGTCTAGTTTCCATTCCAGGAGCATTGTCTTTCACGTTTAACCTTCTTGTGCTGTGTGTACATTTGATGTGGTCCCTAGTTAAGATTGAGGGGGTTTGAGTTGCTCTTAGATGTAAATGCAGTTTTAAAGTATTAAACCTATGAATTTTCCTTCTCGACTGAGGACCTTTTTCCTTCACCTTTATTTTCGTAGATGCCAAATAGCCACCTCTTGTCTGAGAGCATTCCGCCTTTGTATACTGTATTCTCCCAGATTATGCTGTATTTTTCCACTCCTTGTACTTTCTCACTTTTTCAGGAAGTTCACTGAGTTGTAGCTCTAAATTTGCACTGCAATCTCTTGTGGATCATATGCCATATAGATCTTTTTTGGAAAGATGACACATAACAAGCACAATAAAACATGTGAAAGGCTTGGGAAGAGGAGTTTATAGCAACTTCTGTGCTTGCTCTCAGGAGTAGGAGTTGCTTGGTATTACTTAGAATCAGAATCGTGGAATGGTTTGGGTTGGAAGGGACCTTAAAGCTCATCCAGTCCCAACCCCCTGCCATGGGTAGGGACCCCTTCCACTGGAGCAGCTTGCTCCAAGCCCCTGTGTCCAACCTGGCCTTGAGCACTGCCAGGGATGGGGCAGCCACAGCTCCCCTGGGCACCCTGTGCCAGCGCCTCAGCACCCTCAAAGCTCACTCATGGCCTCACTGCTTCAGGCCATCAAAACTGGTGTGTGGTTTGGGGAAGAGATGTCATGGGAGCAGCCCTACCCTGGCACGGGGCTGCTCTGTGTTCTTGTGTTCTTCTACAGTCCCTCTTGCCTGTAGGAACCAGGGTATCTAAACTAGTTTAGTTCTGCTTCAACAACATAAGACCGCAGAAAAATACTGCTTGGGAATAATAATCCAGACCTTGCTGAAATAGTTCCCTGCTAATGACATCTGGGATGTAAAAAGGATGGAAAATCAGCTGTGGAATAGTTGTTTATACTTTGATTTACACCAAAAGTGTTGTTGACTGAGTTTTCTATTTCCAAACTCCAGCTAGCTACTGAGCTATAATCATCCAGGGACCTGTGAAATATACTCTGCTGTTTCCACAGTTATTCCACTCAGTAGGAATATATAAATATAGCCAAGATTTATATCATTATCATTTTCTAAAGAAGCTTATCTGGCCCATCTCCATGGTACTGCATGTATCTGAGGTTTGCTCTCTGCAATTCAAGTATCGTTATTTTTAATGACTCTTAAATTAAGGAAGGGCAGAGAGTGATAAGTTAAAGATGTCCATACTTAAATCCTCTCTAAAGAAGGCTGGTGGCTTGCAGTTTCACATTCACCAACATGAGCTCTTATGATTTGGGTGTAAGGTTTGGATGCTGATTTGTCTTTTGTCCTGTCCATTCCCAGTGGTCACTAACAGTGATGCTGCTTCTGAAGCTAAACTGACCCATCACAAAGCCTCGGGGTGGAATAACGTAAGAGGGAGCTGCTTCCTGCATGGTGCGGTTTGTGTCAGCACTGGGACTGTGTGAGACCTGGTTTAGTTAGTGCCCACCTAAGTGAAGGCCATCTCAGTGTGTAGATAAATGTTCCTTTCCCTAGAATCAATACAGCTACTTCTAAAGGTTTCAGCTCTCTTGTTCTTGCCCCTTGTTGGAGGTGCAGTGTTAAAGGACCAGGTCAATAGTTGTCTTAATGTGCTTCAGGGTAAAATCTGTTGCAGTTTATAGTGAATGATAACTTAAGGTTTTCCCAGTTGTACTTGCAAGGCTTTCTCTTCGTGTTCTTAGAGTGACAGCTTTCTGCGTGCACCTGGGAGTGTGATGTTTTCTTCACTTGTGATTTATTTGCTTGTTTGTGGTGTGATCTTTAATCTCTTAATCTTCTCTTCCAAACTACCTTTTCCATATGCGAGTCAGGTAAGTTGCTGCATGGATCAACTCTCAGCATTTGGAGCTTCTGCTGTAATGAGAAAAGTCTTGGGAGCAAGGTCTTCTCCATCCCTACCTCCTGATCCTTCCACATGCACAGGGAGTTGCAGAAAGTAGGGAAATCATAAAATCCCAGCCTGGTTTGGGTTTGGAAGGGACCTTAAAGCTCATCCAGTCCCAACCCCTGCCCCGGGCAGGGACCCCTTCCACTGGAGCAGCTTGCTCCAAGCCCCTGTGTCCAACCTGGCCTTGAGCACTGCCAGGGATGGGGCAGCCACAGCTTCTCTGGGCACCCTGTGCCAGCGCCTCAGCACCCTCACAGGGAAGAGCTTCTGCCTAAGAGCTCATCTCAGTCTCCCCTCGGGCAGGTTCAAGCCATTCCCCTTGGCCTGTCCCTACAGGCCCTTGTCCCAAGCCCCTCTCCAGGTTTCTTGTCATCTCTTTAGGCACTGGAGCTGCCCTAAGGTCTCACTGAAGCCTGTCTCCAGAGCAGAACAGTTTAAGGCACAGCTTTTTATACTGCTGTGTAAAACACATGCCAGAGACGCCTGAATCCGTGTAGTCAAATAGTGGAGCCCTTAATACAGTGATCCTGATACTGAAGGGATGATACAGATGTGGGACAATTCATATGGTCAAACATGTAAATGTAACCTAGTTTCAAAGAGACTTTATGAGCACAGACAACTGACAGTGAACTTCATTGGTTTTGTGGGATTAGCATGTTATGTGAAACCTCTCTGCAATACCTTCTCTTTCTTGCAGCATTGTCACCAGCATTGTAAGCAATAAAAATCCTCTTTGTGGCAAACGTACCTGTTTTGATGGGAGAATGACACTATCTGTACCCGAGAACTGGAAAGTTCTGACAAGTTCTCACTGACCTTAAAAAGCAAATCAAAACTCTGATGATTTTCAGTCACTTTCTCATTACTGTCAGCAATGGGTTGGGACCATAAAAATAAAGAGGTTTATTGCAGCAGTTGTCTAGAGGGGAAATTGGCTTCTTTCAGGGCAAAGAGAAATACCAGTTATGGGAAATTGAAGCTTTTCTAATTAAGTATTTTCTCATTAGTATAAAGAGCAGCTTTCTTTTCTTCCTTGTTTCTCTCATATAACTGAGTTCCTTTCGGTTTAGTTCTCCTTCATAACCAGTAAAGTCAAACAACTCAAGTGCAAGGGAAACCCTTTCTCTCAAGTTGTGTTTCATACAGTGATAGTTATGGCAAAGCAAAGTGTCAGCTGTAGAAGCATCTCCATAACCCTAAAATGTCCCATAAAGCAGCTCTTTAATAGCGTGGAGTTTGTGTGGATTCATCCAGACCAGCAGAGTTTTGGTGTGTCTCTGCTACCTGATGGCTTGGAGGTCACCAGAACTTAACATTATGTACTTAGTTCAGGTCTGAGTACTTACAACTGGAAGTAAACGTGGCTTTCTGTGTTGGTGTTTCTGTGGAGCTCTAAGGGGATTCTTTTAATCAGTAATGCATAGGTCACAAGTAGTTGACTTGTATGTGAGTTCTCCATCCCTGGACATTTTTGAGGCTTGGTGGGACAATTACCCTTGATGAGGATGCTGAGGCGCTGGCACAGGCTGCCCAGAGAAGCTGTGGCTGCCCCATCCCTGGCAGTGCTCAAGGCCAGGTTGGACACAGGGGCTTGGAGCAAGCTGCTTCAGTGGAAGGGGTCCCTGCCCGTGGCAGGGGTTGGAGCTGGATGAGCTTTAAGGTCCCTTCCAACCCCAACCAGGCTGTGATGCTGTGATTCTATGATTAGTTCCATTACCAGATGAGTTCCAGAGAAAGGGTGTGCTCACACATGGTGACAGACTCTTGATTATTGACAGCACGAGTCCCCTGAATTCCACAATCCAGATTTGGGCAGGGGCAGGGAGTTACCCCCATAACCTACATGAATTCTTCTTCTTCTCTGTTTTTCAGGCTCCATGGGTCTGTGGTTTGGAAGCTGCTTCTGGGTGCAGTCGTAATGGGGAACAGGACATTGAGCATTTCAACATTCCAAGTGACAGAAGATTTCAGACTGACAAGCACAGACAATCCATCAGGACTGAGGAGCTTTTAGAGTCAAGGTTGACGCAAGCTGTGCCATTACATCAAGCTGATCTTTCTGATTGTTGCCTGCTGAAGGATACACACATTAAATCCTTGAGGATTGTTCAAACGCCTATCTTCAACCAACATCAAACAGGTCCAACTGGTCATTCTGATGCTGCTGCTGGGCTTCACCCACCGTTGCATATGGAAGGGGACATGTGTGCAATGAGGTCTGCAGCTGCTTTTGATGCCCAAACAGAAGCCCATTTGCTGTCTCAGAAGAAGCTGATGATGGAGAAGTGTTCTGAAGATCTGGCCAAGCAAATCACTTCTATCACCTTTTCATCCCGAAAACGTTTGCAGTCACCATTGACTTCCATGGCACTCAGCAGTAGCTTTACTAGAGATGGTTTTGATGGGATAATGCCTTTGGAAGTTGACTGTGCTAGCACTGAGGAGCACAGCCATGACAAACACTGGGAGAGATCAAAGACCTCTCCTCTAAGCCCAATGCTTGCTGGCTCCGTGTCTAGTAAGATTGCTTATACTGCTGAGAAAGACAGGTTTCATCATGTCTCTGCTGACAGTAACAGTGTTGGAGCTCATCAAGAGACAGACTGTTTGTCAGATCAGGATTCTGAAAGCATCCGTATTGATAAAAGACAGACCTCTAGTGCAAAGAATTCTGATGTTCTGCCTCAAGATGTGACTGACTCAGGCAGGCAAAGTGCCAGACTCCTCGGGCTTGACTGTGAAAGGAGATTTGGTCAAGAAATTAATAGATTTAATGAACCATATTCTGTAAGCTCCTACCAGGAGGAGAAAAGCAGCCCAGCTGGCCATGTCCAGTTCTATGAGAGCTTAAAAGGTTCAGGTCCAGCTCTACAAACTGACCTGATGAGGGGCCATGTTAAACTGTCAGCAGAAGAGAAGAAAAATCCTTCTGATGAGGTACCCCTCATTCAGAAAGTGAGAGACCCAGTCGATGCATCTCACCACTCATCTACAGGTGAGATTTTATCCACCACATCTGTATCTCCTTCCTCACCAACTAAGAAAGTATTGTCTTGTGTCCACATAACTCTTTCCTCAAAGTGTAATAACTCAGAGCTGCAAAGGGATGTGAATACTGAAAATGAGATGAGAGTATGGGATAAACCTGGAGTTAAGGCTCAACCGTTGTCTTTTAAAGCTCCAGAAGCTTCAGTAGAAGCTGTTCCTAAATTGTCATCTGCTGATCAAAGACCTTCATCTTTCTCCATGCCAGCATCTTCAGCAGATCCCTGCCTCATCCTCTCCTCTGTCACCAGCACAGCAGGGCAAGAGCTGCCTCCACAGGGCAGTGAGAGACCACAGGTCACTGTTCCAGGTTCAGGGCGATGTAGTCTGAAGAATTTCAACTCTGTAGCTCCTGCAAGCACTGTGAAAAGCACTTCTGATGCTGCCACTCAGATAACAACAGAGAGTCCTGTAAAAACCACCTTTTCAGCAGAGATTTATGTTAATTCACAAGACAGTGGAAATGATGTTCACCAACCACCTCTCCAGAAAGCACATGAGCTTCCCAACAACACAGCTTCGTCTCCTGACAAGGTGTCCTCTTTCGCAAAGCAGGGTGGTGAGTACATGTGTCTTATGTAGATCGTCATCTGTCAAAGCCTGAGATATTGGAAGGGGCTTGGAGCATCCTGCTCTAGTGGAAGGTGTCCCTGCCTGTGGCAGGGGTTGGAACTGGATGAGCTTTCAGGTCCCTTCCAACCCAAACCATTCTGTGATTCTATGTTGGTACCTGAGTTGGTCTTTTTACATCAGTGTTTGTCACCCTAGTCGCAGATTGAATATTGAATAGATCAGTAAACTGGTTTTGATAGCAGCAGTCAACCTTCTAACCACTGGGCGAGTATTAAATAATGAAATTAAATGAATTAAATAGCTAATAATGGTAATATATTTTCCTAAAGAATAAGAGTTTTCTTCAGCAGTCTCCTTGGGTCCTGATTAGTTGCTTTTATCTTCAGTTGCGTTCAAGGATTAAAGCCTGACTTGTGGTAACAGCTTTGTCTCCCGTCCCCACAGATCAGCCCTTACTGCTGCCATATAAACCTTCTGGAAGCACTGGGATGTATTATGTTCCTTATCTAAAGGCAGTATCCAAAATGTCTCCAGTTGGATCAGAAACCAGCATGGAGAGGTCTCACTCAGGTATGTGTTTCATATTATCATTTATCTGTAATTATCTTAAGTCTTCCAAATGCAAACCGATGGCTGTAGCTCCTGAATCAAAATCCATCTATTTCATGTGCAGAAGTGTCTCAGTGGAGCTCAGAACTCTTCTGTCCTACCAGTTTAGAGTAAGTGCATTGGTTTTAACAGCAGGATGTCTTTGTTCGTGTTCACACTGCTTTATAACACAGAGCTCTACAAGTCCTGACTGGAGGCTATGGTTTCAATTGCTTTCATGAAAGGGATGGTAGTACTCCATTCTGGCCCTGAAAAGAAACACGGCTCCATGTTTTACAGCTTGATAATTCTTTACTTTCTCCTGGGAATGACTATTCAGCTTGGACTCTTTCATATCTCTGCCAGTTCTTCTTTTTAGTTCCCTTATTTATGGGCATTTTCCTCCCTTTTTATTAATTTGGCATGTGTGCTCTCTGAAATAGCTGCATAATACAATATGCATTTCAGAGAACAGCTTTCTCAGTACTGCATTTTCCCTCCCTGTTAGGGGATTCTAGTGTAGAAAGCTTTTCTACAAACAATGTAACTCATAACTGTGATTTAAAGTGCACATTCACCTCTTCCCCACATCATCCCAGTAAAAAGCATTTCTCTCTTACTGGAAGAAAGGATGCTCAGTGATTCATCAACTTCTTTTGCTTTGCCTGCTGTCTGTTATTTGTCAGTTCTCTTCTATACGTGCAGAATGCATCACTTAAGAATCATAGGTCTTACTTGCATGTTGCTTCCAGTCAGAGCTTTGTGGCATCCATACATATTTGTAGACAAAACTAATATTGCAGAGATGTCCAGGTCCTGCCAGATGTGCCCTAAGGGAGCAGCTTGATACCACAGTGACAGTAAGTGCACAGGTTAGTCATTATAGCCACAAGCTGTGCTTGTAACTATGTCTATCTCCTCTTTCTTATAGAATCACAGAATGGTTTGGGTTGGAAGGGACCTTAAAGCTCATCCAGTTCCTACCCCTGCCAGGGGCAGTGACACCTTCCACTACACCAGGTTGCTCCAAGTGCCATCCAACCTGGCCTTGAACACTTGGACACTTGAACACTTTACCACTCCCTCTGTTGTAAGATGCTCAAAATAAGAGAAACAAATGTGGTGTGAGTCTGTTGTTTTGCAGAAACTGTGCTGCTAGATATAAAATTTCAATATGCATAAGAGGCAATGCAAGGTTCTAGAAAACGTACAGCAGAATTTAAACATATCTTTTGTCCTTTAAACTCCCTGCTGCAGTTGGGATTCTCAGCTCATGACTGGTAGCTGATGGTAATTGAGTTAAGCTCACTGAAGTAACCAGGTGGTGTTGACAAGGAGAATAAATCAGTTTGGGACCATTTTAGGAGGCAACAGTATGATAGTAAGAGAGCTCTGCTGCTGGTGGCTTGAATTCTTGTTTAGAGGTTATGCAGCCCTCCTGTAGTCTTCCACTTTTCCTCCGTTGTTATTCTGAGCCCAGAAAATAGATATTTACATCAGTCAGAGAAAATGTCTGGAATTTTAATGTGAGCAGGAGGGGATTTGGACATTTTAAGTCCTGTATCTGCCTTTCCAGCAGACCGTCTAATACTCATTTTCTTGTGTTCTTCTGTGCTCATCAATTGAACAGGTAAAACGTGTCCACCTCTTAGGGAAAAACCTTATAATAAATGGTGTGAATAGAAGAATGGTTTGGGTTGGAAGGGACCTTAAAGCTCATCCAGCTCCAACCCCTGCCATGGGCAGGGACCCCTTCTACTGGAGCAGCTTGCTCCAAGCCCCTGTGTCCAACCTGGCCTTAAACACCGCCAGGGATGGGGCAGCCACAGCTTCTCTATCAATGTAAAGCTGTTGTCAGCAAAGATCATGGAAATCAGTGTGGCACAATACCCATTGCTTCTGCATTACTCACTAGAACTGCTCACTAGGGATCACGACCGTTGGCTGGTGAACATCCTCGTGCTACTACTCGGATAACAGGTTCTATTAGACCATGTCTTTTTTCCTGCTTCCTATTTTTACTCAGTTACTGCTCTTTCTCTGCAGGGTCAAATGATGCTCTTCCTCCGAGATTTCAGGCAAATGTGTTTGGATTAAGGGGTGATAATCCTGACACTACGGCTCTCAAGCATCAAGAAGGAATCTACAGTAAGAGGGCCAAGCCCAAGTTGGCCTGGGCTGAGGACCAAATGATGCTACCAGATGCTCCCCCAGGTAGTTAAAGTGTGTTTAATGTTGCATGTGTTTTCATACACATGTTTAATGTTACATGTGTTTTTATATACATGAAAGAATGTAGAACAGAATAATTACATTTCAGCATCCATAACTGTGTTCTTATGATATGCTGATAGTAGCCTAAAGATGCTGAGTGTGACTCAGTTTTCTCTTCCCCATCTTTCTGCTTCTCCCTGACTGCCCAAATATTTGGACATTAGTATTTGCAGGCATTCCTGTGGCCCCAGGACTTATTGTGGACTTTATAAGACATTTTTGGGGTTTGGTGGGGTGTTGGCTGGTTCTTTCTTGGGTTTTAAAGTGCAAAGTCTGTTTTAAATAAGTGTAGAAAGGATGCTGTTTTAGAAAATAACAGGAATTCCCTGGTAAATAAAACCAGGATATATATAGGATTTGTCTATCCTATTTATAAGATAGATATAGGATTTCTCTAGGATAGATAGGATTTGTTTATCCTATTTGCAGGATATAGGTAGGATTTGTCTGTGTATTGAATCACAGAACCATGGGATGGTATGGGTTGGAAGGGAGCTTGAAGCTCCTCCAGCTCCAACCCCTGCCACCGGCAGGGACCCCTTCCACTGGAGCAGTTTGCTCCAAGCCCCTGTGTCCAACCTGGCCTTGAGCACTGCCAGGGATGGGGCAGCCACAGCTTCTCTGGGCACCCTGTGCCAGCGCCTCAGCACCCTCCCAGGGAAGAGCTTCTGCCTAAGAGCTCATCTCAGTCTCCCCTCGGGCAGGTTAAAGCCATTCCCCTTGGGCTGTCACTCCAGGATTGGGGTTGTGTTCTTGCCCACGGATACACTGATGTGATGTCATGTAAAGTGTCTCTGTAATGTATTTAGCTGAGTTTTAATTTGATTTGCCTGATGTTTCTATCTGCCTCTACTACATTGACCTCGTTGGATGGTGATCCTGAGAGATGAAGGTCACGGTTACTACTATAGTAGCCTACTTAACGGCTTTACTTGTTGAGAATGCTGACAAAATGAAATCACACTGAACTAACTGATGATGTGGACACTGTATCTCCTGACAGCAGCTATAATCAGGAGTCCTGATGGCTCCTTTTTTGTACAGAACCTCATTCCAGGATTGCGAGTGGCCGATAAACTTCCTTGAGTCTGAGTAGGGATGGAGACTGTTGTGTTTGAGAATTACCTCCTGTTCCTGGACAGAGGTAACTGTGAACTGAAGATTGCTGAGGGGTTGATCCTCTCCTAAATGCAGTTATTAATTCCTCAGGGAAGCTGTTTATAGCATGATCCAGTATTTGTCAGCATGTGCTATAGTAAACAGTGAGCAAATTACGAGGAGGTAATAATCCAACTGTGGCTTTACTGAAGGATGGGACTGAAACATGAACAGGATAATGGGTTCTGAATTACGGAGTTCATGCTCTCTTGTATGCAGTCACATACAAAGGGGGGTGGGGAGCCCATTTATTATTCGTAGCATCATGTAAACTTATTTGGAGAACACTGAATGAAACAGGTTTTCACTGAGTGCCTCAGTGTGGCTATTGTTGCCCTTTTAAAGCAGGTACCTCGATAGGTAAGGTCCCCACACACATGTACTGATGGGGATTCCTTCTGATGGTTTGAATTCATCACTTTAAAAGGGGTTTTCTTTAAAGCTTTTCTCCTGAGAATGGAAAGATTTTAGTATTTCCAGAAAATAATATAAAAAGACCAAAGTGAACTTCATTATTTTATGTTCATTTTACTGTTTTGGTAAGTGTACCCATGACCAACAGTTGAACTAGTGTGACAGTGAAGACAATATTGTTTTCACTCAGGTTTTCTAATGGAAGAAATGATTCTCAGTGAGCACTTACAAAATGCAAGGATACAGAAATCACAGAATCAGATAGGTTGGGAAAGACCTTTAAGATCATCAAGTCTAAGCGTAAAATAAGTGGAATAAGGTACTAAAATGCAACAAGAATCGGCAGTAACAAACAAAACCTCATGTTGGAGCAAAGATCAATGGATGCATCCCTCTAAATAGCCCGGGTAAAAAAGAAAGGGGACCACCAATATAAAATCATCTAGTAGTATTTTTCAGTAGCTGTGATAGTCCAAAGACACAGCCAAGAAAGGAACTGAGTAGAAAGAACCTTCTGTTAAAGCGGCCGCTGCCGTTGAAGTTTTAAGGAAGCTTTGTGAAGACTTGAATGTCTAAAATCCTCCCTGACTTCTTCAACTGTATTTTTAGATGGTCTAATAAAAGATTATCTCTACCCACAGAGTTTGTCTAGAGCTTAAAATCATGCAAGTTATGGGGTTATTTTAATGTTTCTATAAACTTATGTTTTGCTTCTTTGCATTCCTTCCATTTTGTTGGGAATGTTAAAAAAATAGAGAAATGGCAGAAATTCTGCATAGTATTCCCAAGCCTGAGCTCATTTGTCAGGAGGCCGTAGAGGAATCTTCTTGCATCAGCATATAAACACTGACCTTGTATGGGCAGACAAAGTCCTCCAGTTTCAGAGTTAGTGAGGCTGGGTCTGGTTATGCTCTTCATGATCTTTGCATTACACTGGAGTGTCTCTGTGTTGGGAAGGGAAAAGATGTTTAGAAATATAAGGAAACAAGTAATTGATCATAGAATCCTAGCCTGGTTTGTGCTGGAAGGGAGCTTAAAGCTCCTCCAGCTCCAACCCCTGCCATGGGCAGGGACCCCTTCCACTGGAGCAGCTTGCTCCAAGCCCCTGTGTCCAACCTGGCCTTGAGCACTGCCAGGGATGGGGCAGCCACAGCTTCTCTGGGCACCCTGTGCCAGCGCCTCAGCACCCTCCCAGGGAAGAGCTTCTGCCTAAGAGCTCAGCTCAGTCTCCCCTCGGGCAGGTTCAAGCCATTCCCCTTGGCCTGTCCCTACAGGCCCTTGTCCCAAGCCCCTCTCCAGCTTTCCTGCAGCCCCTTTAGGCACTGGAGCTGCTCTCAGGTCTCCCCTTCAGGAGCCTTCTCTTGTCCAGGCTGCCCCAGCCCAGCTGTCTGAGCCTGGCTCCAGAGCAGAGCTGCTCCAGCCCTCGCAGCATTTCCATGGCCTCCTCTGGACCCGCTCCACCAACTCTGCATCCCTCTTGTGCTGTTCTGATGTTATTAAGTAAGAGGGCAGTTTATGAGGCAGTATTAACAGTGTGAATTCGCTCAGTTCTAGCCATTGCTGAGCTATTCTTGTATCACTTTCTCACGTTTCAGTGAGGTTTTGTAAAACCATGGCTCCTGGTGAAGTAGGTTGGTCTTTTCCTTCTGGCATGGGGGGATGCTCCATGTGGGACTTGCCATCCTTCGGCTGAATCGGTGGCAAAGCTGTCTCAAATGAAAAGGTGCTTTCCAGTTCCGTTGTCATCAGTAGCTCGCAGTCAGGGAAACAAGACTGTTTAAAACCAAACAGCGAAAGTCCCAACAGGAAAACAAACCTGGGAGGAATGTTGGAGACCTGGATTAAAACCAGTGTGAGTGTGATCCCTGCCATTAATGGAGCCTGAGACACATTTGCTGACAGCTCCCATTACCTTGTCACTGCTGTTACCATTACAGAATCACAGAATCACAGAATCCCAAGGGTTGGAAGGGACCTAAAAAGATCATCTAGTCCAACCCCCCTGCAAGAGCAGGGTAACCTACAGTACATCACACAGGAACTTGTCCAGGCGGGCCTTGAATATCTCCAGTGTAGGAGACTCCACAACCCCCCTGGGCAACCTGTTCCAGTGCTCTGTCACTCTTACAGTAAAGAAGTTCTTCCTGATGTTAACGTGGAACTTCCTATGCTCCAGTTTACACCCATTGCCCCTTGTCCTATCACTGGATATCACTGAAAAAAGCCTAGCTCCATCATCCTGACACCTACCCTTTACATATTTGTAAACATTGATGAGGTCACCCCTCAGTCTCCTCTTCTCCAAGCTAAAGAGACCCAGCTCCCTCAGCCTCTCCTCACAAGGGAGATGTTCCACTCCCTTCATCATCTTTGTGGCTCTGCGCTCTTTGTATTAACTTTTCAATTTATATTAAAGCTGTTAGTACTCTATGAGGCATCTTTAAATCACATACTTGGCTAAAATGGCATGGGATGTCTTTCAGTAAGCACAGAGACTTGGAAGGCCTTCTGGTGCTAGCGTCTGTAATCTCTACTTTCTGCTTGCATGGTTCACTATATGGTTCAGTCCAGTATACAACAAGCAGAACTTAAAACACGTTTTTACCTTTTAAATGTGATTTTTGATAGTATATTAGAAACTATTTCAGAATTATTTAGGAGTACATTCCTGTTAGCACATGCTGCATACTGATTTCATGTACATCTACTAGAAATGAGTTTATAATTGCATTTTCTTTGTAATTTCGGATAACAGCATATTCTGGGGGGATTTCACAGCTGCATTGAGCTAGGATGTGTCCTCTGGGCTTGCAGGCAAAGCAGGGCTAGATCTTGGCATGTGCTGTCCGAAATGGTTCAAGGAGCTGTGGAGGGAGTGGTATTGGTTGTACCCTATATATAGTGCTTTACAGAGTTAGTTGAGAGAGAACGTTCAGGTGTAGCCTAAGAGGACATTGTGCTCCATGGGCATTTGTCTGAAAAGGGGCAGAATGGGTTGTGGCTGCCTCTCAAGAGTTCCCATAGATAAAGACTCAGATCAAGTTTTGGTCAAGGTAATTACCTTGGTATAACTGGATTCCTCCTTCAGATTCAGTTGGATAGAATATTCTCTTGGATTCTGTGTTACAAATGATATAAAATATTGTCCATGTACTTCTAATAATGCTGAAACTTCATTTGTAAGCTTGTTGCATTTGGGAAGGGATGCAGTGATCCCTGCTTTTATCCTTTGAAGTGACTGGGAATCGTTAGGATGAAAATCAGCCTGGTTAAGATTTGCCATTTGCTATTTGCTTCACTGAAAAGAAAGAGATTCAAACGTTTTCTTCTCTTCTAGAACACACAGAGCCTGTGAAAACCACTCATTCAGCCTCCAAATCTGCACGGTTCAACTTTCACCATCCGGTGCCTACCTGCGAGAGCTACATCCTGTCTAACAGTGAGCTGTCAGAAGCCAGTTCTGGTGCTGGACCTGCTAGACCTTCTTCAAGTGCTGTCCTGCAGAAGAGGAGGAAACCACATCGTCATTACTGTGTTTTCTCTGCTCGTCATAAAAAAGATGGTGAAAGTGAATTCTTTCCACTCACTGCAGAAGCAGATAACAGCAGGAATGAGGATCTAGACACGAGCACATCTATGGGGAATGAAACATCATGGAAGGAGCTCCTTCACCGCAGTAGAAGAGAAGCAGAACAAAAAGCAGCTAGAACTTACCCTTTGCCACATAGCCAAACAACTCGCCTCAATGAGGATGGGGAGAAAGACCTGGCACGGAGACAGAGAACCCACTCCAGCAGTAGCTTAGATGAACTCTGGGTTAAGTTTTTGGAATGCCAGAAGAGACACCAGCACCATAGTTCCAGGAGTAATGGTGAGCTGACCCTGGTGGAACGCCTGGATCGACTGGCCAGGGTCCTTCAGAATCCCCTTAAGCACACACTGATACCAACAACATCTAACAAGAGTGTTTCTGAAAAGGGAATGAAGGGAAGAGAACAGGAGAAAAGAAGAGTGCCAGAAAAAAGCATGTCTGAAAGTACCTCTGAGCCTGATGCAACACATGTTGAAGAAAGACCACGCATCACCCATGGCAAAAATAGCTTTGTTGAGCTGAGGAAAAACAGGTCAGGAGAGAAAATCATCTGCCACATGAAGAACATTTTGGAGCAGCAGTACTTGGAAACTCCAAGTGACACCTCCTCAGAGGCAAGGCTTAGTGGAGATCATGGCACCACGATCACTTCCACCACCTCAGAGTCAGATACAGTGACCCAAACAGAGATGGAAACTGTCACTCAGACTGAGGTGAGCAGCTCTATTTCCACCATCGATACTGCCAGGCTGATCAGGGCTTTTGGCCATGAAAGAGTTCGGGTGTCTCCAAGGCTCTCCCAGCTTTATCATACCATCAACCACCAGAGAAGTCGCTCTGAAAAGTGGGACAGGGGCAAAGCAGTGGATGTGGAGTATCCAAAGGTGACTTCTGAGAGACACAAGAAGAGGAAAGAGACCCAGGTATGTGGTCAGATGGAGCAAAAGACAACTTTTTTTTTAAAGAACTGATCTTTACAGGAACTTCTCAACTGTTGTGCAGTGGGAGACTTGGTTGTCTGGGGAATTATTTTAACTTCCCAGAGTGGTGTTTGTATCACAGCCTCTTGTCTTTAGTCTAAGTAGCCCAAACAAGTCTTTCTGCCTTCCCAGGAATGACGTTGAGGTCAAACTATAGAATCCTAGAATAGTTTGTGTTGGAAAGGACCTTAAGATCATTCGGTTCCAGTCCCCTGCCATGGACAGGGACACCTCACACTAGACTGGCACCCTGTGCCAGTGCCTCACCATCTTCAGAGTAAAGAACTTCTTCCTTGTATCTAACCTGAACTTCCCCTGTTTCAGTTTGAACCCATCACCCCTTGTCCTATCACTACAGTCGGTGATGAAGAGTCCTTCTCCACCATCCTTGTAGGCCTCTTCAGACACTGGAAGCTGCTCTAAGGTCTCCATGCAACTTCTCCTCTCCAGGCTGACCACCCCCAACTGTCTTAAACACGGTTCTTTCTTTCCCTTGAAAGGTCCCTTTCAGCCCAAACCATTCTGTGATTCTGTGATGTTGGTGATTCCTGTGATGCTTGGCTCAACAGAAATCAATAGTCATTTAGTCGTAGTTACAAATATCTGTGATTAAAGATTGCTGTTTACTTCCAGTGAAAGCTCTTCTCCTCGGAGACCACTGTACCATTCTTTTAGGCAAATGCTGCATGTTAGAGCTCAGTTTCTGACAGCCTATTGTCAGCTCAGCTTCCCAAAACCTCCGTTACAGCTTGCTTTATTTATAGATGCTGAACCCATCATCCCAGAAGGATTTTTATCTATTCCAGTTTCTGTTATTTCTAAAGTGCTCTTCAGGCTGCCATCTGGTAGCAGGTACAAAGCTAAAGGTTGAGCTATTCAACTGCTGAAGGGCTTTGAAAGCACTGTGCTGAATATTCGAGTCCAAATAGAATCTCTGTGTCTGTATTCAGCACTGAATGGCTGCTCCTATTTATTTCTGAGGGCTGATATGCATGTAAATAGGTTAGCTGGGTGTGTTTTTCCATGCTTTCTACTCTTTTTCCCTTTTTGCTGAGCACATACTCAAATCTGCGTCTGTTCTCTGAATGACACAGATCTACTACATCTGTCTAGTGCACTCTACTAGTGCTGGAATAGTTATCTGAAACCAAAACCCCAGTCCTTTACCAGGGCAGGAGAGGACAAATTGCCTCTTTTTAATGCTGAAACAAACCCCTGTGTAGCACTGAAGTGCCGCTAGCAGAGGTTCCATCAAAAGGTAATAAAAAAAGCCTCTGTTCATTTCTATGTGATGAGTTACTAACAGGATACTAATTGCTGTGCTCAAGGAATGAGAAAGTTAATCTGTTTCATAATTAAAGCCTACATCCAGTGGAGTTGCAGAGGTGGGGCTGTGCTGCACTGTTGGGTTTGGAGCCTGGGGCAGCACTCACAGTTAATGGCTGTTAATAAAACACTCTAAAATAGAGAACCACAAAGCCTCTGGATTAGATTAGTGTGGTATTACCCTCGGAGTTTATACCTTGTGAAATGGCTGTGAAGTTGAAACGTGTCCCTGCTCATTGCAGGGGGGTTGGACTAGATGATCTTTGAAGGGCCCTTCCAACCCAAACTGTTCTATCATTCAATGTCATACAATCTAAATTCATGTAATGGGTTTAAACTGAAACAGGGGAAATTCAGCTTGGATATAAGGAAGTTCTTCCCTGTGAGGGTGCTGAGGTGCTGGCACAGGGTGCCCAGAGAAGCTGTGGCTGCCCCATCCCTGGCGGTGCTCAAGGCCAGGTTGGACACAGGGGCTTGGAGCAAGCTGCTCCAGTGGAAGGTGTCCCTGCCTGTGGCAGGGGGTTGGAACTGGATGAGCTTTAAGGTCCCTTCCAACCAAAACCACTCTGTGATTCTATACTTCTTTTTGCTGTTTAAAACCCATTTTCTGTTCACTTTGGTTGGTATTCCATCAATTGCTGTTCTCTTGCATGTTGTTTTTCTAGACTGCCATCTCCCTTTCATCAGATTCAACTTCTATAAGCAGCACGTGGGGACCCAGCTCTGCTCTTAGTAACAAACGGCGGACGCGGATGCTCAACAAAGGTATCCAAGCAGGTGAGTTGTTGAATTCCAGACTTTTTTGTACTTGCTTTTGCCTTTGATCTCTTTGGAAACCATTCTCCAAAGTCTGGTGCATGTTTTGAGTGACGGGTTGTGTACAAATACCATTCTTCAGATGCTTTTAGAGAAAGATGTTGTATTGTAACCTAAATGAGTTGTTTCATTTCATTCCTTGGGCTGCTTTAGTAGCCAGTTTTCTCAGTTAGCAGTTTATTAACCCAAACTCCTGACCCATTTCAATAGCAAAGGTGGACCAAGTGTATGTTTTCTATATTATTTTCTCCACAAGACATCTGTTACACACAGAATGTATTTGTGGGCATGTGCTATTTCTGAAGGCAACTGCAGTGTTTCTTATTCTTCTTGGTGATATTTTAGTTGTTATATTCTATTTAAAACATGAGCTGACCCTGGGCTGGTGCAGTGCTGCATTTGGGTGTTTCTGGTGTTTCTTACCAGTTTCTTCATTGCTTTCATTTACACACCAATCTCCCATCGTCAGATTGAGCAATAGCTTTGTTGAATTCATCATACACATCCATTAGTTATTTATTGCTGCTTCTTTTCCCCCATGTGCATGCGGATTGAATCAGAAAAGTCTTTTCATGGCTTGTTTTCAAGATCGTGTTACAACATTTTCCATGTTAGTTGACACCTTTCCACTTTATATGCTTGTGTTAAATATTTGTGGTGGTGTTTCTCTTAAATATTTGCAGTGCTGTGTGTAAACCAACCTTCTGTAGCTAAAACACGGTTTTGATGGGACACATTGGGTAAAATAATGCAGTTCCATTGTCCAAAATACAGAGCTCTGTGTTGACCTCCCACTGTGTCTTTCTGCAGCAGATTTGAAGTTGACTCATAGAGTCACAGAGTAGTTTGGGTTGGAGGGGACCTTAAAGCTCATGCAGGTCCAATCCCCTGCCACAGACAGGGACACCTTCCACTAGAGCAGCATGCTCCAAGCCCCTGTGTCCAACCTGGCCTTGAGCACTGCCAGGGATGGGGCAGCCACAGCTTCTCTGGGCACCCTGTGCCAGCGCCTCAGCACCCTCACAGGGAAGAGCTTCTTAATATCTGATGCTTCTGTTTCATTTTCAACTACAGGAGACTTGGAGATCGTCAGCAGCGCGACTAAGAAAAACACTCGAGATGTTGGGGTGACTTTTCCTACCCCGAGATCAAACCTGCCAAAAGAACAGCCACCGGAACCCTGGCGCTGTGTTGATGGTAATTTGGGAGAGTCAGATGGTGCGGTCACAGCTCAGCAGGCAGCAGGGAGCAAGGGGAAGCAGAAGGGAGAGCCAGGCAATGTTTTCATGGAGAAAAGGACAAAAAGGAGCAGGCTGCATTTACCACAAGGTCAGTCCAACATACACTTCTCTGTACACTAGAAGAGTTGTACAACTCAACAGCAACCAGCAAAATCTGAGACAGAGTAGTCTGTTCCTAGTACAGTCTGTCCTTACTCTGGTTTTAATCCATGACATTAAATAAAACCACTATATCAAGTGCATTATTATAATGGTATTTTCAATCAAGCTGTTAGAGGCCACCTGGCCAGTAAAAGTAGTAAAGAATGAGCAATACATACGGTAAGGAAAGATGAGTGAGATGGGAATCATGCAGATGCGTAAGTTTGACTTGAAAGCTATAAAAGGTTCTATTAACCTCTGAGTATTCACTGTTTCATGTCCTGAGGCTTCAAGGGACAAGTATATTTTCAGGAGTACTTGAAGCAAGACTGTGGTACCACAACCAGCCTCATCCCCCTGTTTCAGCTGGAGCTGTGTTTTCAGGCTGATGCTGTAGCCTCCTCCTGGCTTTTTTTTTTTCCTTTCCCCTTTTAAATTTCCTGTCAGTTTTCACAATGTCATAATTAAATGTTCAAAAATATTTTCCTTAGTCATCACTGTTGTTGGTGTAGGGACAAATCATTCTCTTTCATACTGGTTTCATTTAGTACACTTAGGATATCTGCGCGGAGTACAGGCTGATGTATTCAAATCCCATTATGTGTGTAAACTGTGAGTAATCTAGTTCTTACATACACATTTAACATTTAGAAGATGTAAAACATTTCATCTCCAGAAACACCTATAAAAAGCCTTAGGGCTTAGGACAATAGAGAGGCTCTTAAAAATGTCTAATTGCTGTTGAGCAGCCTTTGTATAGAGAGCAGCATGCAAATTAAACCATTTTGGGCTTTCCCAAAGTGGTGTTTGGTAAAGACTCACTGGTTTACTGGCACTTGGCAAAGGAATTCTTTTGAAGCTGCCCAAGTTGTCTGCTACAGAGTCCCACTGTTGTTAAACTGAAGTAGTTTAGTAGAACTAAGTAGTAGAACTCACTGCAGTAGTGTTAGGCTGCTGATTTGGTTTAGCTAAAGCCTTGGGTGTTGTGGTGTAAACCCATCCGGTAGCTTAGAGTACCACAGAGCTACTTGCTCACTGTCCCCCTGGTGGGATGGGGGAGAGAATCAGAAGAGTAAAAGTGAGAGAACTCATCAGTTGAAATAAAGGCAGTTTAATAAGCAAAGCAAAGCAAAGCAAACCAGGGAATGCATTCACTACTTCCCATCACAGAAGGTGTGCAGCCATCCTCAGGACAGAAGGGCTCCATCACCCGTAACGGTGACTTGGGAAGATTCCTCCTTCTTCCCCCAGCTTTATATGCTGAGCATGATGCCATACAATCTAGAATATCCCTTGGGTCATAGCTGTGTTGCCTCCCAACTCTTTGTGCCCCCCCAGCCTCCTTGCTGGTGATGTGGAGTGAGGAACAGAAAAGGCCTTGACCCTGTGTAAGGCTGCTCAGCAATAGCTAAAACATCCCTGGGTTATCAACACTGTTTCCAGCACAAATACAACACCCAGCTCCATACTAGCTACTGGGAAGAAAACTAATTGTACCCCAGCCGAACCCAGCACAGGCATAAAGGACCATAGATGGGGATGGAAAGTAGGCACATGTATTGTCCGCAATGCTTTATTCTCTTCTGTGGTCTTTCAACAGGGATTTCGTGGTTTGTCCAGGCAGGAGACTTGAAATCTGAATCTAGGAAAGAAAACCATTCCATTTCCTTTGCTGGTCCTGGTCCATCTTGGTTTGAGCCATTCACCAGCACAAAGCCTTGGAGAGAGCCTCTCCGTGAGAAGAACTGGCAAGAGCAGCAGCACAGCAACATGGTTCAGGCAGGAGTTCCAGGAGGAGACCCTGAGAACAGGTCCACATGGCCCTATGTGAAGCTTACTCTGCAGGTAAAGGCACCGCACTGGAAGGCTGCTGGGATCTCAGGGGGATTTCAGGAGTTAGGCTGAATCTTGTGGAAACACTTGGTGTCCCTGCCCCTGCAAGGGGGGTTGGAATGGGATCAGCTTTAAGGTCTCTTCCAACCCAAACCATTCTATGGTCTGTTCATGTCCTTAGAGACTGCCCTGTGAGGGAAATTGAAGTGTGGCAAACAGAGATATGGGAAGATTGCTTTCAAAAGTCCACTTTTGATCCAAACCAAATTGCTAATGTTGATGTGCCACTGATTTAGACAAGCGAGATTGTAATAAGTCACTGAATCTCCTATCCTGTGGGATTAACTTTGAGGTTTTTTGAGAGGAGTTTTGAGTCCCTTTTAGTAATTATTTTAGCATTTTCTCTTCTTTCTGATCAGTTCTTTGTCAATAGCCAGAAAATGAGTTTGTTAAAGGAGGTCTCTGAGGATCTACCCAGCATTAGGGCTACAAGTTTATTGTGTTTTATACCGGATAGTACTTTCATAGGCTTTTTTCCATGCTTTGGTGATGGTATTAGATACCTTCCTGCTCTGGGGAGACATCTGCCCACTTGAGGCTTTGTTTTGTGTCATGCCATCTTAGGAGGCTCTTGCAGTGCATCGCCCCGACTTCATCTCCCGCTCTGGAGAGCGCGTGAAGCATCTGAAGCTTGTCATGGAGGAGAGGAAGATACAGAGCGTGCTGCAGTCCCAACGGGAGGAGCTGTTTAACCCTCCAGAGAAAAGAAAGGGCTACAGGAATGCGAGTGACATGCTGTCTGACAGAGGTACCTCCATGCTTCTGCTTTGTACCTTCTACAGGAACCAGTGGCTTTCCACAGTAAACTTTAGGGTGTTTGTATTTTAAATTAAGGTATTACCATTCCTTAACTATAAGAATCCATAACTTCTACAGGAGTCATATTCCTGCAGGAGTGTTCTTTGTGCGATTTGTTCACCATTTTCCTCTCTCAAAACTTCCCATTTAGGTATTCTCATTAGAGAAAAGAGAAGACCAATTCCAAGGAGTGAAATGGTTCAAAGATCTAAACGGTGAGGTTAAGAACGTGTTGGTTTGGGTGGTTTCTTCATCAGTTTTGGTTTGGTTTGGTAGTCTCTTCATCAGTGACTGTAGTGATAGGACAAGGGCAATGGGTTCCAAGTGAAACAGGGGAGATTTAGGTTGGATATAAGGAAGAAATTCTTGCTGTGAGGGTGCTGAGGTGCTGGCACAGGGTGCCCCATCCCTGGCAGTGCTCAAGGCCAGGTTGGACACAGGGGCTTGGAGCAAGCTGCTCCAGTGGAAGGGGTCCCTGCCCATGGCAGGGGTTGTGACTGGATGACCTTAAGGTCCTTTCCAACCCAAACCAGTCTGTGTTTCTATGATTCTATAGATAAGTGATCTGGGTAGGGAGATGGATGAATTGTATCTGAAGTCCAAGAATTTACTCTGGGGGATAGCTCAGCTTTTTCCATGCAAGATGTAGGCATCTTATCAGAGGTGTGTGAGGAGAAGCTGCAGAGTTTGGCTGGGGAGGAGGAGGGTGAAGGTGAGCATCTGGCAGCAGTGATTCCCTCCCAGAACAGGTATTGAGCATGGCAGAGGAGGACTCTTCTTGGAGGTACCTGGTGATATAGGACAAGTAGTACTGGTGGTGTGTTACAGTAAAGAGAAGTTCTAACTGGAGACAGGGAAATCAATTCTTCAGGAGGAAGGTGGTGATGTGCTGGACCACAATCCCACAGAGCCGGTGGAGCCTGCATCCTTGGAAACAGTCACAAGTTGATAGGATGAGGCCTGAGGAACCTTATCTAGACTGGAAGTTAGCCCTTGCTTCAAGCAGGAGGTTGGACTTTGTGACCTCCAGAGGTCCCTTAACTTCAGTTGCACCCTGATTTACTATCTATTGGAATTCACAATATATAGATTTTTATATATTCACAATATATACATTTTTAACAAACCCCTATGATGGGAGAATCGAGGATGTTTTATTTCAATAGCCTTTGGCATTTAAAGGTACTTTTAGGATGCCAGTAGAGAGGTGGCAGAAGTGGTGACTGTGGTAAATACATCAGTTCCCCAAGGAACCTCCACATGTTTTAGCTGAAGTAGCAGGATTCAGGTGCAGGTCACTTGGACTGTGAGGTGGACGGAGCTGAACTTGTATATTTTAGGAAACCCTGATTTTGTAATACCCCAGATCAGCAGGATTTCTATGGAGACTGGTTCAGGCAGTCTCACTTGGTGACTCTCTGTTCTTGCTGCTGTCATGCTCCAGCTCTCAGTTGGAGCTGAGAAGTAATTTATTCTGTACCATTCTTCCGAAATCCACACCTCTAATGAGAGCAGAAGCTTTGCCTTGTTCTCTGCGAGGGTATAAGTGGAATTTCTCATGGCAAATTACCTACAAGCAGTGAAAATAAGTTTCAGTTAATTTACTGCAGTTCTGCATTGCCTGCTTCTTGCTCTAAACATCCTTATGGTGGGATGGGTCGGGAGGGGTTCGTCTTGATCCTTTTCACCTGGAACGGTGAAAGCCTTTAGAGAATGGTGAGATGGTATTAAAGCAACACCACAAATACCGTATCCAGAACAAGCTGGAGGTTTTTGTTCTATTTGCTGATTATCAAAGCAGCATCTTAAGAAATGAGTTATTATAAGATGTGCCTTGCTTTAAATATTACAGGACTGACATTTTTGGACATCATTCATTTCCACCTCCTGCAAACCACAGTGTTTTTAAAGCTGCATGTTTCTTGGCAACCACTGCCATGAAATTAGGGAAGCTTTATGATCTTGAAGGAAGATTTGGGGAAGGCAGTGGGAGCGATACAGTGCCATCCTCGCCCTCAGGTCCCTCCTTCACGCGGTAGTCCATGAACCAGACTGGAATGACACAGCTTTTATTCATAGAATCATAGCATGGTTTGGGTTGGAAGGGGCCTTAAAGCCCATCCAGTTCCAATCCCTTGCCATGGGCAGGGACCACTTCCACTGGAGCAGCTTGCTCCCAGCCCCTGTGTCCAACCTGGCCTTGAGCACTGCCAGGGATGAGACAGTCAGTTCCAAGCATTCCTTGCTGTTTGGCTCCGGAATGGGAGGAGTTCAGTGCTTGAAAAGACTAAGCCTTCACCTAAACAGGGCAACGCCGCTGAATGCTGAAAATAGAGCTAAAATCAGGTTATTAATTGTGATAATGATGTTGCGATTGGTGGATGAACATGTTGCTCAGATCAGTATAACCAGGCGCAAAGCAAGAGCTGTTCTGTACTGCAGATACTGGAACTCTACATGGGTAATCATACAAGCAGTATGGTCATTTTCATGTGTTATATGCTGCTTGTGATAGAAAGGCATTATGGGATGTGGGAATTTCCAGTATCACAACTGCTACGTATTCCACAGTTGAGCAAGCTGCTCTAGTGGAAGGTGTCCCTGCCCGTGGCAGGGGGTTGGAACTGGATGAGCTTTAAGGTCTCTTCCAACCTAAACCATTCCATGATTTTCCCTGTGTGACGCTAGTAAACCCCCAAATAAATATTTCTATGATGTGGGTGGTCAAGAACATTTAACAGAATATGATGATAAAACAGAGGCTGGTTTAATTTATATATATATATATGTATATATATCAATATATATATGTATATATATCAGTAAGTTCCTTTAAAGTCAATATTTTGTCCTTTTTACACTGCAGGATCTATGAGCAGCTGCCAGAGGTGCAGAAGAAGCGAGAGGAAGAGAATAGGAAAATGGAATACAACTCCTATCGCCTGAAGGCCCAGCTTTACAAGACAGTAGGTGTTCTGCTTGAGTATTTACACTGGAGCATTCTAGACCTCTCTTTCTGTTCACAAACATTATAGAACTATTTGCTGCATCTCAATTCTGTGGTATTGTTTTGCAGCTTCTAGGTGGTTAGGATGTATTGGCATTGAATCAGGGTCAAAGCAGTCAAGCTTAACACAACTTGGAACATAAAATCCCCCTGGAATCCTTTCCATACACAGGGTGTATGGAGAAAAGACAGGGAAGCCTGGTCCTGATTAAAGGGTACAAAGAAGGTCAGGTGGAGAGTCTTGAGGGCAGCACAGAGGGATGATGGAGCATGTTTAAAGGAGGATCATGCTTCCTTGAACTGAAGGTTGCTGGTTTTGCCCTTACATGTAAGCTAAACCCACCTACAGCAAGAGCACAATTCACAGCTAACTTCACAGCCATGGCTAACAAAGCCTGAGTTGTCATTCCTCATTCTGATCCAATTGGAGAACTGGCAGTCCCAGTGGGAATTTGTTGACTCTGGGGCCTGTGGGTTTCACCATTAAGTGTGCGTGCAGCTCGTGGGGTGATCTTACCACACTGGCACCGATCAGCCAAGGATCATAGAATCATAGTTAGGGTTGGAAAGGACCTCAAGATCATCCAGTTCCAACCCCCCTGCCATAGGCAGGGACACCTCACACTAAACCATCCCACCCAAGGCTTCATCCAACCTGGCCTTGAACACTGCCAGGGATGGAGCATTCACAGCTTCCCTGGACAACCCATTCCAGTGCCTCACCACCCTAACAGGAAAGAATTTCCTCCTTATATCCAATCTAAACTTCCCCTGTTTAAGTTTGAACCCGTTACCCCTTGTCCTGTCACTACAGTCCCTGATGAAGAGTCCCTCCCCAGCATCCCTATAGGCCCCCTTCAGATACTGGTAGGCTGCTCTGAGGTCTCCACGCAGCCTTCTCTTCTCCAGGCTGAACAGCCCCAACTTCCTCAGCCTGTCTTCATACGGGAGGTGCTCCAGTCCCCTGATCATCCTCGTGGCCTCCTCTGGACTTGTTCCAACAGTTCCATGTCCTTTTTATGTTGAGGACACCAGAACTGTTGACCTCAGCATGGTGTGGCTAACCTTGAGCCACAAACACTTATCCAAGCAGTTCCAGAGTAATCTCTATACTGGTGCCTCACCCCACAACCAGCAGCAGAGCAAAGGTGTAGGGTGAACACTCCAGGGTTTTGGGGAGCAGGAGAAGCAAAGAGGAGGGCCCATTTTACTCCTGGACTCTGCTGAATCCTGCCTTATACAGCCATGAAGCAGAGAGAGCCCTGCTTCTGTTCCAGCTAAACTGCTGCTGATGCTCTTCCTCCTTGGTTGTCTGGGCTGTGGAACACGTGCTTTGTGTCTGGGTGTCTAATTAATGACATAGAGATTGAAGAACCCTGTGCTAGACTCATGGGGGTTAAGCACAATCAATATCAAGAAAGAATCTTCTGTCCCTGGGTCCTCCCATGTGCACACATCTCTTTATCTACTACTTCTGTGTATCAGGCAGTATCACTTTATACACAGTGATGTGATAAGTGCCCTGGTAAAACAGGAGGCCCATTTGTTCCTTCTGAGAAGTGCATCTCCAGAACTCAGCAGTGTATCACTTTTTGAGCTGTTCCAGGCATCCACATGCTTGAGCTTTCTCTTATGACTTTTGTTAATGACCTAAAGACGAGAAGCAACAGTTTGCAATGCACACACTGAGGTTCTAACCTGCCTTATCTTCTGGCTTTTTAACTAACCCATACACCATAAAATGTGGCCTTGCAGCACGCAATAAACTGCATTATAAACCTCAGTGGTTAAAGGGCAGACATTAAAAAACCAAACCTGATTTCTTTTTCCTCTGGATCTTAAGCTGCACTTCATTTTTAGCATTGCAACGCTTTCCTGGCTGAGATGTCCTACCAGAGCTGGGATAATGGGGTTAGGTATTTGTTGGGAACAAATTGGATTTGTATAGCCAGGGATTGTAACACAATGCATTATCCAGAATACCTAATCTGATTATAGGCATTTACCACTAGAATGACTCGATTTTGATGCTATGCTTCCGCAGGGCATAGTCAGGAAGTGTTTTTTTCACTAGTCTGAGAATCTCAGATGCTGTAAAGTCTTAAGGGTTAATGAACACTGGCAGGCATTGACTTGAAGTAGCATAGTCAGCTGGAATCAGGAGTTTTGTGTGTAAGTATGGTTTTGATTAGAAGAGGGCTGGTGATTCAGTGCAGTAAATATTGTAACCTCTTTGTCTGATACAGAATAGTTGTAGTGAGTAGCTGTAAATGCAGTGAATGGGCTGCTTCGAATTTGGTTAATGTGTTGCTGAGAGCATCAGTTTCGAAGCAGATCTGATTGTGCAGGAAAGAAAGGACCATAGATTTTGTGGAATGGTTCCAAAGATGCCACAGAGTATTAGGAGGAGAAAACAGCTGGTACAAAAGCTGGATAAAAGCAGGGTGGTGTCATTGTAATGATGTGTAGCGCTGTACCCAAACTGTGGGCTGAGTATCTCTTAGCGGCAAGTTGGTGAACTGCTGGTGTAGAACAGCAGGTCCATCCTCTGGGCTAGATCTGGCTGCTGCTTTAATTGCAGTCACCTAGAGGAGTCCTGCTGTGCCTTATCCAAACCTAGCAGGGGACAGCGTCTTCCAAGATCATTTGGCATATTCTGAGTCTCGTTACTCATGTTCTCTGACTCTCACTACTGTCTTTGACTCTCAGGTCAGTGCTTAGTGGCATGAACTGTCCTTACTGAAACTTCTCTGTGGCAGGGGGTTGGAACTGGATCATCTTTAAGGTCCCTGCTAACCCAAATCATTCCATGAATCTATGCTTCTTGGTCCTTCACTCTTTGGATTTTGACAGGCTGGCATTTTCCCATCTCCAGGATGAGGAAAGGATGGACTTGTGTCCCAGGCACTCCGGAGTGCAGCTTAGCAGATTGAACTGCTGTGAAAGTGTGTGCTCAGACATCCTGTGCTGGAGTGCCTGAGGCTGTGCTCGTATTTGCTTGGCTGACTTTCTGCTGAGAAAACATTCATACCTGGCAGAGGAGCACTGATGAAACAGCTGGGGAGGTGGGGATGTCTCTGCCTTAGTGAAGGAGGATCTGAGCACTTGTTCCATTCCAGAGGCTTTTCCTTTAGGTTTAGTGAGTTTGTAAACAGGGAGCATGGGAGAAAACACCATAAAGGTGATAGCAAAGTTCTGTGCTTGCCTTTACTCCTTAAAAACCCAGTTTGCTGATGACACCAAGCTGTGTGGTCCGGTTGATATGCTGAAGGGAAGGGATGCCATCCAGAGGGACCTTGACATGCTTGTAAGGTGGGCTGATGACAGCCTTATGAAGTTCAACCACGACAAGTGCAAGGTCCTACACCTGGGTCGGAGCAATCCCAGGCACGGCTACAGACTGGGCAAAGAAGAGATTCAGAGCGGCCCTGCAGAGAAGGACTTGGGGGTGCTGGTCGATGAGAAAATGAACATGAGCCGGCTGCAGTGTGCGCTCGCAGCCCAGAAACCAACCGGATCCTGGGCTGCATCCAAAGGAGCGTGACCAGCAGGGCGAAGGAGGTGATCCTGCCCCTCTACTCTGCTCTTGTGAGACCTCACCTGGAGCATTGTGTGCAGTTCTGGTGTCCTCAACATAAAAAGGACATGGAACTGCTGGAACAAGTCCAGAGGAGGCCACGAGGATGATCAGGGACTGGAGCACCTCCCGTATGAAGACAGGCTGAGGAAGTTGGGGCTGTTCAGCCTGGAGAAGAGAAGGCTGCGTGGGGACCTCATAGCAGCCTTCCAGTACCTGAAGGGGGCCTATAGGGATGCTGGGGAGGGGCTCTTCATCAGGGACTGTAGTGACAGGACAAGGGGTAACGGGTTAAAACTGAAACAGGGGAAGTTTAGATTGGATCTAAGGAGGAAATTCTTTCCTGTGAGGGTGGTGAGGCACTGGAATGGGTTGCCCAGGGAGGTTGTGAGTGCTCCATCCCTGTCAGTGTTCAAGGCCAGGTTGGATGAAGCGTTGTGTGGGTTGGTTTAGTGTGAGGTGTCCCTGCCCATGGCAGGGGGGTTGGAACTGGATGATCTTGAGGTCCTTTCCAACCCTAACTATTCTATGGTTCTATACTAGCATTCAGCCACATCAACCACTGTCGTGGCTATCCTTTAGAGCCTATTCTAGACAGGAGCCACAAGGTGTCACTACCCCAAAGGGAAAAACCCAGGCTTCTAGAGGTGCGGAGCTGAATTGAGCTCTGCTTCCTGCTTTACAAGTGGTTTGTCATGTCAGTGTTTGTTTTTTCATCCCCTTGGCTACAAGTTCCCTCCTGTCAGCAACACGTTGGGGTTTATTGATCTGTAGTGGCTTCCTGGAGGGGAAAGGGGTGAGATAGAATCTGATTCTAGAAGGTTTGCTTATTAGATTGCAAAGGAGCTTATGAAGGACTGATGGGAGGTTTTGTGACATGAGGGGTTTTGAGCCCTTTTGAGCCTTTGTGAAGTACTGGGGACAGATTCCATACTGCAGTTTGTGTGCCAATATACTATGTGTGTGTACTATATACTGTATACACACTGCATACTCTGCATGTGGGTGTGTGTATAGAAGAGCTCAGCTGCCTGTTGCATTCATCTCTGTGATGCAAAAGGTCCCGTCAGGTAGTGGCTGTGATTCCCAAAGCTGTGAGTAATACATGAGTTACCCAAAGCTCTTACTTTATCTTTCACTTCCCTAAAACCATGTCATACGTATTCCATGTTTCAAAACATCACTGAGCTGTCGGCTGAGTTAACAGAATGGTGTTGGTGTCATTGCCTCATGGAGTTCAGCAAGGCCAAAACCAAGGTCCTGCCCCTGGGTGGGGGCAATCCCAAGCACAAACACAGGCTGGGGGATGGAGCAGCCCTGGGCAGCAGCACTTGGGGGTGCTGGGTGAGGAGAAGCTCCCCATGACCCGGCTTTAGCGTGTGCTTGAGCCCAGAACCCCCCGCCGTGTGCTGGGCTGCACCCCCAGAGCGTGAGCAGCAGCTCAGGGAGGGGATCCTGCCCCTCTGCTGTGCTCTGGGGCAGCAGCACAAGAGGGACGTGGAGCTGCTGGAGCGAGGCCAGAGGAGGCCATGGAGATGCTGCGAGGGCTGGAGCAGCTCTGCTCTGGAGCCAGGCTGAGAGAGCTGGGCTGGGGCAGCCTGGACAAGAGAAGGCTCCTGAAGGGGAGACCTTAGAGAAGCTGAAGCAGTGTAAGGCAAGACACGCATTAGGGTTACTTAGGGGAAGAGTCTGTCAGCAAATGTCAGGGTGTGTTCTGACTTTTGAGACTTGTTTCTCACCATCTGACACTGATACTCTCTTCAGACAACATCACCTGCAGTGGTTTTAATGCTTAGAGGATTAATACTCATCTCTCACTTTGGTTTTATCTTGCAGAAGATCACCAACCGTGTCTTGGGGAGGAAGGTGCCTTGGAACTGATAGAGATCTCTTCAAATGAAGTTGTCTGCTGCTTGGTAACCTTGCAGCAGGCAGGAGATTGTGATGTGCCAGAGATAAAGCAGTAAATATGTGTGCAGAGGATGCTGTGTGGTATTCAATTGTGTTGGTTTTGTACTAATATCATCTCTCTGTATTTAAGAATCAGTGATTTGATGGGAATGGCAGGTTTTCAAATAAAGGACTCTTTTTGTAGTGATGTGCACTTCGGGAGTGAACACAGTTTGAAACTACTCGGCTCACAATGTATTTATAACTGATTGTAAAGCGATTTTATACATACTTATTTCCAATTGGTTTTCACGATTTTGTAGGGTTTTTATTTCCTCTCTCAATGTAGAAAACACACTTGTAATGTTTTGTACTGAAAAGCCCCTTAAATAAACAACAGAAGGTCTATTTGTAGCAATCATTGCAGCTATCCTGAATGTATCTTTGCGGTCATATGGGCAACATCTGGGCTGGAACCACCTCTTACTCTTAAGGAAAGCTTAAAGGTGACTGTAATGGCTGTTTAAAGGGGACGTGAAACTGAAAGGGTGGAAGGTTCATGACTTCACTGCCCTTTCACTTGGTTTTCTGTCTTTCTGTATGGGCCAGGAGGGTCTGATCAGAGAAGATGTTTTATGATGATGGGGAGCTTTAACCTCGCCTGGGAGAGTCCCCTTTGCTTCATTCCATGTTTGCATTCTGACAGTATTCTTGTGCCCTTAACTAGCATCTCAGGGGCAGAAGATGATCTATAAAGATTGTGCTGCTTGGTGACGGCAGCCTGAAGTCTCAGTTTCAGTTGCTTATCACAATGGATACATCTGATGTATAAACAGGAAAAGACATCTGAGGAAAACCGAGTGGGTGCGAGCAGTGGTTTCCTATCTTCTGTACTTCAGATGTGCGCTGCAGTTCACTTTGGGGAGCAGCTGTAACCAGTGGTGCGCCCAGTTCTGCACAGGGGGAGGCACAGCTCGGAGAGTTTGACTTCTTATGTTCACTAGGGATGTCACAGAGCTTCTTGTTTCACCCCTTGGCAAACAGTGGTGCCTATGGTCCAGCCCTGCCAGAGGGTCACCCCTCTCATTCATGTTGGGATGTAAAGCATCAAGTCTTTAAATGATGGGAAATATGATTCCCTTAAAGATTAATAGAACTACACTAGATTATACTAGACAATGATTTGGCAGAGTAGTGTTTGAACTATAGCCTCTGCTGATGGAGCCACATGGTATTAAAGCTGCTCTTATATTCCATCCCAGAGTCAAGTGTAAGATTCATGTTTCATATGGGAGTGCAAAACCCCCAACTACCACGAACCCATGATCTAACCATCAGGAGGCCATAGCTGCTCTGGTCTTAGAAATCTTAAGTTGAAAGTGGAGCTTAAAACTAATACAGCATCACATGGCTGATAGATCAGCTCAGGGAATGGCTTATCTCTTTAGACCTTGTCTCAAACACTGGTTTTACCGGTTTGCTCCTTCCACTATCTTGTCCTTTGGATGAAAGTCGATGCTTTGCCTTTCAGAGGCTCTTCCGGGGCTTGAAAGCAGCCTTGCTGAAGCAGAAGGTGCTAAAACCTGGTGGTGCTGTGATTTCTCCTGCAGATTCTCTGATATCCATATGAACAGACTCTTCCCTTGCTTCAAGAAATCCAGTTGTGTTGGAGTCCTGACAAGATCTTGCCTCACTCAGTGCCTGTTTAAAGCCAGTCAGCTGCTTCAACGTGCTTTAAAGCTTTCAGCTGATGAAAAAACAGAGCTTAAGGGCCCCGCCGATGCCTCAGGGGATGCCTGGAAGTCTTCTTACAGGCAGATAACACAGTTCTGATGGTTGTTTGTATTGAAATGTCTGTCCTGTGCCTGTTGCTCCCTGACAACAGCAGAGAGGCCACTAATCAAGTGCATTGCAGATGGAAGAAAGGCAGAGGCAGTCCCTTTACACTCCTTGAGCACCATCCTCAGCTGAGGAAGGCACTATTCACTGTAAACCCTTCCAAAACAAATTGCTGCTGTGGGTTATTTAATGTTTTACCTTGCTTAACAGTGTTCACCGAGTACCAAAGTTACCCAACAGCCATCCTGTGAGTTAAGAGGTGCAGCTTGAGAGCTCTAGCAGCAAGTAATTGCTCCCTTGGTGATAATACTGTAGCCTTCTCCCTTTCTGAGGGTGGAAGTGTTTGCTTCTGTTAAGCATTTTCTGCTCAGGCATGCTTCAGTAGATCAGTATGTGATGTGGAGATTGGGCTCGGATGTTTTACACTGGTCTGGGGCCTCACAAAGAGTTTACCCTCTGCTTTCTGACATGTAAAGCAAATATTCTCTTTGCACACAGGGAAGAAGAGAGTTTTCTAGAGGAACAACGTGAGATTGTTTGACTTTTCTGCCCAGAGGAGTGAGCAATTCCAGGGGAAATCAAGTGAACATCAGGCCAGGTTTAAAGGATGCAGATCTCAGCGCTGTGTTCTCCTCCATCCTCCCCTGGATCTCTTCACGAGGGATGCTAGCGGAGCTGACTCACCCCCATTCCTCGTTGTCATCAGGTCAGATAAAGCTCCTGTTGGCTGCAAAGCCTCCACTGTTTATAGCTCTATGGAAGGAGACTGTTGACATTGGGAGTCAGTGGTTCCAACTCTCAAAACCTCTTTCCAAAAACTCAGGAAATTGTGCTTTTCTTGTGTGGATTCCAGCCTGGAGTCATCTCCATCTACTGCTGCACAAAGACTTTTAGGGTAAATCTGCCGATCTTTGGAAGCTTAAAGAGGGCAGAGCTATTCCTTTTAACCCTTTTGGTCTTGGTTAAGCAGAAATGGTCACTGTCCATCCATACCTTGTTCGTCATCAAGTAAATGCAGTAACAGCTCCTTGGCTTTGGATCACCTCTAGATGTGCTGTCTGCAAACTGAACTTGAGGTGAGAAGTGTGGTGGATGTGTGGGTAGAGGTGGACAAGGTGAGGAAACAGTGGAGGAAAGGGGTGTAAAAAGCCACCTAATGCTTTGAAAAGTTCCTCATTTTAAAAGAAGAGGCTTATTTGCCCTTCAGAAGCACCTTTCATTTCCTCTTTCGTGACCATTTTCACTAGTTTTACATTTGGTGCTGTAAATCCCATCCTGATGGACCATTTATAACAACATAACAAGTCCTGTGGTTCTTGGTGGGTGTATCTGGAGCCTTCTCTACGGGGAACCATCCTCAAGCGAGACATCTGCCACATCAGGCAGTGATGGGGCTCAAATGGATGTTGTCTGGCACATGTTCTTTCATCTCTGGTAGCGGGAAGCATTGCCATGGAAGCCAATTGCAAGGATGATGCCATCCAGTGGGACCTTGAAAGGCTGAAAAGCTGGTGTGAACCTCGAAGTTCAACAAGGCCAAGTGCAAGGTGCTGCACATGGACTGGGGTGATCCTAAGCACTGACACAGGGTGCGCAGAGAAGCTGTGGCTGCCCCATCCCTGGCAGTGCTCAAGGCCAGGTTGGACACAGGGGCTTGGAGCAAGCTGCTCCAGTGGAAGGGGTCCCTGCCCGTGGCAGGGGTTGGAGCTGGAGGAGCTTTAAGCTCCCTTCCAACACAAACCATTCCCTGATTCTGTGAACTTCTTGGAAGCTGGCTGCAGAACATAGTCATGTTACTGTACATCTGTTTCAGTATGGCCTGCTCCAGAGTGGCTGATTCCTGGAAGACTGCTTCCCAGAAGGAATTCTGCTGTCTGTCAGTGGTAAATTTGCTAGTGGTTGTGCCTGTAGGAGAACACAACTAAATGAAGAGGAGTCTTTTAGTCATTGCCCTGTTCTGTGCAAAAGCCAGGTGAGCTAATCTCTTCCACTTATCCATCCTGGTTTATAACTCACTTTTCCTGAAACAATGAACCTAATATAGGAATTACCTCCCTATAATCCAGGTCAAACTTCATAGAATCATCGAATAGTTAGGATTGGAAAGGACCTTAAGATCATCCCGTTCCAACCCCCACCTTTAATCCAGTAAAGACGATCTTAATATACCTCTTCCTTTAGGCTGTGTTTCTTAGTTGGTCAGCTTGGAAGTGTGACCTGGAGTCCTTGGGCATGCTCATCGTGGCCTGGGAGAAGGAATTCTCCCGAGCTGCTGTAAATGGAAAAGCCGGGATTCGTTCACACAGGCAAGGTTTGAAAGTTCAATTTATATTGCTATTTTCCTCCCTCCGTCAGCAGATAAAGGGAATTCTCGGAGCCAAATTGGACCCTGCGGGAGGGTGAATGGCCTCTGCGTGACAAATGAGAGCCGTGTTGATTAATGCACTTCTGGAAGGCACCCAAATTCCATGCTGATGAAGACAGTTGGGAGAGGTCTTGACAGGGGAGAAGGGCTTTAACGCAATCTCATTTGAGCCATGCTCTGTTGCTTTCTAGCTTTATCAGGAGTTGCTTTCATGATGGAAAAGAGTCATCTTCCCAGAGCTGTGTTGGATCCGTACATCCCAGGAATCATTGGGACCTGACTTGCTGGCCTCTGCCAGGTCCCCTTGAGTCATCTGCTGAGTAGCGAGCCCCAAGCTGCCTCTGGAGAGGAGTAAGTAAGTCCCTTGGACTCCAAGGTAACCAATTGGATCTGGAGGAAGCAGTGTGCCAGCCGCATGACGGGGCCTCGAGGAGCTGAGTTCCTGTGGTTGTATCCAGGTTATGTAGCCGTTGTAACAGGACATTGGGTGACATTTGGTCTAAGGAGGCTTTTTGGGGGGTTCTATCAGGGCAGAAGTCCCTATGAACGTCATAGAGCTGTCATCCTTCCAACTGTCCTTTTCCTACCTTCCAACTGTCCTTGTCCTTCACAGAAGGACTCGTAACAGGCTCAGAGCGATGGCGTTTGTGGTATAAGACGCAACGTGTGGGTACCCACAACCTTCCTGAGTGCTTGTGGACTGCGTGTGCTGGTCACCACCTCCATGGCTATGAACAGTGAGTGCCTGGAATGCCCTGGAAACAGACACCGAGGGCTCTCCCTGGGCTTAATTCCACAGTTGTGAGTGATCAGCACTACTCACACGTGCTGCTCTTGGCTCACTCCGGACACACGCATCCTGGCTCGGTGCTCAGCTGCCAGGCTGTGACCCAGCTGCAGACCACGGCAGCTTCTGAAGGCTTTTGTCAGCAGAGGTATCAAGTGATGGGGGCTGTGGAGAGGGGGAGAACGCCTGTTCCTGTGCACAAAAAGGCCTTTTGTAACTTGGTCTGGAAAACCACCAGGCATTGGGGGGCCATGCACGTCTCTGCAGCCAACAGCTACACTCAGGTTCCCTGTGCTGGTGGGAGGCAGAGAGAGTTCTGCCTCCAACTGGAGTCAGACTGGTTTGTGTTGGAAGGGAGCTTAAAGCTGCTCCAGCTCCAACCCCTGCCACGGGCAGGGACCCCTTCCACTGGAGCAGCTTGCTCCAAGCCCCTGTGTCCAACCTGGCCTTGAGCACTGCCAGGGATGGGGCAGCCACAGCTTCTCTGGGCACCCTGTGCCAGCGCCTCAGCACCCTCCCAGGGAAGAGCTTCTGCCTAAGAGCTCAGCTCAGTCTCCCCTCGGGCAGGTTCAAGCCATTCCCCTTGGCCTGGCCCTACAGGCCCTTGTCCCAAGCCCCTCTCCAGCTTTCCTGCAGCCCCTTTAGGCACTGGAGCTGCTCTCAGGTCTCCCCTTCAGGAGCCTTCTCTTGTCCAGGCTGCCCCAGCCCAGCTCTCTCAGCCTGGCTCCAGAGCAGAGCCGCTCCAGCCCTTGCAGCATCTCCATGGCCTCCTCTGGCCTCGCTCCAACAGCTCCACGTCCCTCTTGTGCTGCTGCCCTCTTGTCCTGTTGTTGCAGGTCTCCATCCCCAAATGCTGCTCTCAGCACTTTGCACTGGTTGAGAAAGTGGAGGAATGAGTTAAACCCATCCCATAACAGGCAGTAAAGAGCTGCTGGGGGATGAATGGAGTCTGTTGGCTGCCCAGGGCTTTCTCTGGCTCGTGGCCCCTGCTCCATCCCACCCCTGGCTCACCCCTGCACAGCAGTCCCTGCCACCAATGGCCCTTTCTTGGAAAGACATTGGCAGGGCCCTGCAGCTCTTCATGGCCTCATCCCTCTGGACCTTGCTGTGCTGGGATCTCTCCTGAGCTGTGTGCCAGGCTACTGATGTACAGGCACTGCTGAACCTCTGCCTGTCCCTGCACAGGGCCAGCAACGTCCTAACCACCCTTCCATAGGTTTAGTCTTTGGAGTCACTTCCCCTTTGGCAGTCTTTGTGCTCTCATGGAAGCAGTGGGACCTGCACAGCCCCTCCGTGGTGAGCTCTAGGAGGAGATGGTCTTAAGAGAGTCCTTCCTGGTACCCTGCAGAGCTCGACTCAGGGCAGAAGATGCTTAGAAGAGCTTGTGGTGACAGTGAGGTGCTGCTAAATGGCATTAAGCCACCTCAGGAACACTGCCTTTTGGGCTAATGGGGGCTTCAAGGTGCTGTGGGGAGCCTCACTGATGCTGTCCAGATGTCTGCATCTGCTGGTTGCATCCGCGTGCCCTGTTACCGGGACCTCAGCCCACGGTTGAGTGCCAGGAGGGCTCTGGCTGTGCTGCTAAGACTGGCTTTATGTGCTTTTTGTGCTGGAGAAGGGCTTTGGACAAGGGCCTGTAGGGGCAGCACAAGGGGAATGGCTTTAATCTGCCAGAGGGGAGATTATGATTAGGTAAATCCCCTATCCTATCCTATCCTATCCTATCCTATCCTATCCTATCCTATCCTATCCTATCCTATCCTATCCTATCCTATCCTATCCTATCCTATCCTATCCTATCCTATCCCTTCCTCTCCCAAAGTGTAGGGGTCCCCAGAGGTCCCTGGAGCCTGTTGGGTGAGGGTGTCGTGTCCTCATCTCCAGAGTAAAATCATTTGCAAAGCTTTAATTATGAATGTTAATCAGCATTATTAGTAGGATTTGAATAACGATTGATGAATCCTGATGGGAAGAGAGGGGGTGACCCCAGAAAAGGACCTAAAAGGGCCGAAATGGAGCAGAGAAAGTGCCATCTGTGTATGTCTGTATGTGTCCATGTGTGCCAATGTGTGTCCGTATGTGTGTCTCTGCGTGACTCTGGTTCTGTGTGCATCCATGTCTCTGTGTGTTCATGTGTGTCCCTGTGTCTGTGTTTGTGTGTCCTTGTGTCTGTGTGACTGTGTCTCAGTGTCCACATGTCAGTGTGTCCCCATGTCCCTGTGTTGTGTCCCTATCTGTGTCTCTGTGCTTCTGACTCTGTGTCCATGTCCCTGTGTATGTCTACGTGTCTGTATGTCCACGTGTCCATGTATCCCCATATCCCTGTTGTGTCCATGTGTCCCCGTATCCCTGTGTGTCCATGTGTCCCCATATCCCTGTGTGTCCATGTGTCCCCATGTGTCCCCATATCCCTGTGTCCATGTGTCCCCATATCCCTGTGTCCATGTGTCCCCATATCCCTGTTGTGTCCATGTGTCCCCGTATCCCTGTGTGTCCATGTGTCCCCATATCCCTGTGTCCATGTGTCCCCATATCCCTGTGTGTCCATGTGTCCCCATATCCCTGTCGTGTCCATGTGTCCCCGTATCCCTGTGTGTCCATGTGTCCCCGTATCCCTGTGTGTCCCTGTGTCCCGTATCCCTGTGTGTCCCTGTGTCCCCATATCCCTGTGTGTCCCTGTGTCCCCATATCCCTGTGTGTCCATGTGTCCCCGTATCCCTGTGTGTCCATGTGTCCCCATATCCCTGTTATGTCCATGTGTCCCAGTATCCCTGTGTGTCCATGTGTCCCCGTATCCCTGTGTGTCCCTGTGTCCCCATATCCCTGTGTGTCCCTGTGTCCCCGTATCCCTGTGTGTCCATGTGTCCCCCTATCCCTGTGTGTCCCTGTGTCCCCATATCCCTGTGTGTCCATGTGTCCCCGTATCCCTGTGTGTCCATGTGTCCCCGTATCCCTGTGTGTCCCTGTGTCCCCATATCCCTGTGTGTCCATGTGTCCCCGTATCCCTGTGTGTCCCTGTGTCCCCATATCCCTGTGTGTCCATGTGTCCCCATATCCCTGTGTGTCCCTGTGTCCCCGTATCCCAGTGTGTCCATGTGTCCCCATATCCCTGTCGTGTCCCTGTGTCCCCATATCCCTGTGTGTCCATGTGTCCCCATATCCCTGTGTGTCCCTGTGTCCCCGTATCCCTGTGTGTCCCTGTGTCCCCATATCCCTGTGTGTCCATGTGTCCCCGTATCCCTGTGTGTCCCTGTGTCCCCATATCCCTGTGTGTCCATGTGTCCCCGTATCCCAGTGTGTCCATGTGTCCCCGTATCCCTGTGTGTCCATGCATCTGTACATGGCAGCACCGCAGCCCCCCTCGCTGAGCCGAGCCTCCCTCCTCTTTGATACCCCTAAAGCCTCACTCACCCGAACACCAACCCCAGCCCCGCCGCGTCCCGATGCTCACAGCCGCCTCCCTGCCCCTCTTCCCTTGCGGGGCTGGCGGATGTGGGCTCCCAAACCCCTTTTCCCCCCTTCCCCATCCCTCGTACCCCTCGTGTCCCGCCGGGATGCGGGCGGGGGGAGCCCGGGAGCCGCGCTCGCCTCCGCTCTGGTTCTCATTACGCGGCCGGGCTGGGCCAAGAACCGCAGCAATAAATAACGGCGAACAATGCCGGCCCCCTCCCTCCCTCCCTCCCTCCGCCGCCCGCCCCTGCAGCCTCCAGCCGCCGCTCGGGCACGGGGGCTCCGGCCCGGGGCGGGCGGCGGGCGCCACGGTGACGGCCGCGGGCAGCGGCATGGCCGGGCCCGGCGCCCCCCGCCGCGGGGACAAGGTTTTGGGGAGCCCCGGCTCCGTCCTGGCGCTATTGGTGCTACCGGTGCTGCTGCTCGCCCCGGCGGGGGCCGCGGGACCCGCAGGTAAGGGGATGGGGGGGGGACGGGGAGGGTGGTGCATGGATGTGGGATGATGGGTGAGGGGTTCCTTGGCTTCATTGGGCCCCCTAAATCCTCCCTTCGCTGCCCCATCCCGTTCCAGCGCTGCTCTTTGACTCTATATGGTCCGGTCGGGATGGGAGGGCTGGGATCGGCTCCTCGCCCCCGAAAAGTGGGGACCCCACATGTCCCCCTCCCGAGCGTCCCCCACTATCGATCTGGCTGCGGGTAGTGGCACTTTGGAAGGCTCTGGAGGTGTTTGTGTTGCTGATGTGTGTTTTGGGGTGAAACATGGCTTTTTCTGCTCTTGAGGAAGTAACACTATTGCCACCCCCCAGCCCCCGATGTTCCTATCGCTTGGGGGGTGCCAGGTTGGGGTTATCCCCTTGTATCCTCTCTTCTCCATCGCTAATTCCATCCACAGCCCCACCACGAAGCTGGGGCTGATGCTTCTCCACGCGAAGCCCCCTTTTCGTGACGGTTGTTTTGCACTTCCGAGCTCTCCTGGGTTCCTTGCTCGGTTTTCCAGCAACTCCAGGATGGACCCGTGCGAGCAGGGAAAGGAGCGGGCAGGGTGGTGGGAGCCAGGATCCGCTTGGATAAAGCGGAGAGGAGGAAGGGATGGGAAGCGTGCCCGCTTCTTGGAGCTCCGGCATCCTCCGAACGCAACAGCGCAAACGTCCCAAGCGCCAAAGCAACGCCGTTCCCGACACAGAAAGGGCTGGGAATGAGGGTTTTCCAGGAAATACAAGAGAGGGGGGGTGGTGGGAGAACCCCTCTGCTTCGTGTTTGGGTTTGTTTGACTTAGATTTTGTTAAGGCCTTATCCCATGCTCCGAGTGTCTTTGATTCCCAGCAAAAAGCTCCATCCAAACCGGCGAGGAAATGTAAGAACCAAGAGGATTTTAGGACGTGGCTCAAAGCCCAGCCCAGTAATTCCTGCAGAACGGCTGCCCCTCGTGTCCCATCCTCTCCCTGGACAGCGTGGGAGAACGATGGGATCTGCAGCAGGAAAAATTGGATTTGGGATTTCTTCCCCCCCCCCCCCCCCCTTTTGTGTAATGGGAAGGCAGCAAATCCCACCGGAGCTGAGCACAAATCACATCGCAGCCGTGCCTCAGTTTCCCCATTAGTAAATGCGGGTGGTTGTGGCCGGGGGGGGGGGGGGGGGTTGGAGGCCCCTCGTGCCTGCTGTCGGGAGAAGGGACCTGGGATGGTGCCACCACCTTATCTGCAGTTATTCCTGGAATCTGATTGCATGCTATATATAAGGAAAGCTGATTAAATGCCACTGTGCGATAGCGGCGGGCGCGTCGCGGGGTACCTCGGTCACGTTAAACACTCCATCTGCAGTTCCCAGCCTGCAATTCCTGCCCTACAAATCCAACCATATTCCAGTGCCTAAAGGGGCTACAAGGAACCTGGAGAGGGGCTTGGGACAAGGGCCTGTAGGGCCAGGCCAAGGGGAATGGCTTGAACCTGCCCAAGGGGAGACTGAGCTGAGCTCTTAGGCAGAAGCTCTTCCCTGGGAGGGTGCTGAGGTGCTGGCACAGGGTGCCCAGAGAAGCTGTGGCTGCCCCATCCCTGGCAGTGCTCAAGGCCAGGTTGGACACAGGGGCTTGGAGCAAGCTGCTCCAGTGGAAGGGGTCCCTGCCCGTGGCATGGGATGGAGCTGGATCAGCTTTAAGGTCCCGGCTGGGATCCTATGATTAAGCCAAATCCCCCCTGATCATTGCACAGGGAACCAAAACAAGCACATAAAATGCTGAAGCCCTAAGCCCTGTTATTCCACTCCCTTAGTAAATAACTTCACCCTTTGCTGGGGAAGAGGATTCGATCCAAGTGTCCACTGACAACATTTGGCTTGGCGCAAGGCTCCAACCCAGGACCGTTTTGCTCGACCTCATCTCCCTGCAGCATCACTTCTGTTTCTGTTGTTGTCCAGCCTTAAGCCCTCGGTAGCTGCTCTCTCTGCTGCAATCCAATACAGCCACATTGTTTAGGAGAGAAAAAAAACCTCTTCGAAAGCCTGTCTGTGTGTGATGGAGCCAAGGAATTGCTTGTTCTGCTCTGCCCGGGGGAGCTGGGATGGCTCAAGACAAACCCATGATGTGCTGCTGCTATTTTAGCTCCTCAGCTCCCTGCCTGAGCCCAGCACTGGTTGGGAAGATGATGGCTTGACTTCCGGGGGGGTCAAACTGTGCTTCCTCACCCCATAAATGATGATGATCAATGGTATGAAAGCATAAAGAAAAAGGAAAAAAAGCTGAAATATGGAAGCTTTTGTGTGATTTGGGAGTGATGGAGCAGGGGGAGGATGCGCTGCCTCCCTGCCCTTGCTCTGGGGTGCTTGGTGCGGTTTGCTTGCATTGGTTGGTGGTGGCAAAGGGGATGCCATCCATGTGCTGGCTGCTTCTCAGGGTTTAGGGCCATTTAGGTCACTGTTTTGGGATCTGGGTGGACGGAAATGCTCCTGAGAGCTTCCAGGAGCAAGGCTGGGCCAGCAACAAGGGTGCTGGCAAGGGGAGAGGGTGATGCTTTGGCTTCAACCTGGTGCCCATGCCCCAGGAGCACCTAAGAGGTGGCACTGGTTGTTGGCTGGAGTCCTCAGCTCTGTTCCTGGTGTCTGTGGAGCAGCTCCTGCTCTCGGGGTCTGCCATGCTCTGTTCATGTACTCACCAGGTCTTCTCCTCCCCAGGGCCACCACCCCATGGGGAGCGGGTCACCCCCCACTGGCTCCTCAAGGGCCGGACCAGACGAGCCGTCAGCCTGGGTGAGAAGGTAAGAGCAGAGATGGCTCCTTCCTGTGCAGATGGGTCCTGGGCATGGAGGTCTGCACGGTGGGACTCAAATGGAGGTGTTCAGTTTGCATGAGCAGGATGTTGGGCTGGGGCAGCCTGGACAAGAGAAGGCTCCTGAAGGGGAGACCTGAGAGCAGCTCCAGGGCCTAAAGGGGCTGCAGGAAAGCTGGAGAGGGGCTTGGGACAAGGGCCTGTAGGGCCAGGCCAAGGGGAATGGCTTGAACCTGCCCGAGGGGAGACTGAGCTGAGCTCTTAGGCAGAAGCTCTTCCCTGGGAGGGTGCTGAGGCGCTGGCACAGGGTGCCCAGAGAAGCTGTGGCTGCCCCATCCCTGGCAGTGCTCAAGGCCAGGTTGGACACAGGGGCTTGGAGCAAGCTGCTCCAGTGGAAGGGGTCCCTGCCCGTGGCAGGGGTTGGAGCCGGATGAGCTTTAAGGTCCCTTCCAACCCAAACCAGGCTGGGATCCTGTGCTGTGTTGGCAGGATCCCGTTAGATGTGGTCATAACTATTGGGCAGGAGGGAGGATGGGTGAGATGTGCAAGGGGGACAGAAAGGAGCTGGGAGGTTTGGAGGGGGGAGATGGAGGTAATTCATCAGACTGACAGCTTGGCCAGGGTCGAGGGACCAACAGCATTACGAAAGGATTTAAGTGTGATGTCCTTTGGAATTCTGCGGAGAAGCTGGGTGCAGGCTGTTGGAATGAGGTGCCGTCTCTTCCCAGGATGTCTCTGCTGGCTGTCCCCTTCCCCACCACCTCACCATCTCCACATCTCCCTTCTGAGATGCTCTGGTGCCCCTGGTCTGGGTTTGGTGCTTGGCTCTGGGGCCACCAGCTTCACAGCTGCCCATTGCAGCTGGTCCCTGTACCCCTCAGCAAGGAGGTGCTGGGGGCTGCGGTCTCCTTTGGGATGGATCCAATCACTTCCCAGCACAATGATCGCCAATGGGATGGTCGTAGGATCCAGCTTTGTGTTGGGGCTGAGCAGATTCGCTGCTGGGAATACTCAGTGCTGGGAATTGCCCTTCTCTGGTAGCGGAAATAGCCCATCACATTGGGGATGCTGTGCTCAGCCTTCAGCAACGTGCCCTCCCTTCCAGGAGCCCCACGTTGGTGTATATATGCATTGGAAGGCACTTGGAATGGGGAGCACATGGCAGCAGGAGGTGTATTTATACCCCCAAGTGTCCAAATGGTGCTGGGTGGGTGCAGACCATGGGCATTTCGGGAATCACGCTGGGAATCCTGGGCCGGGATGGCTGGGCAGGACCCGGAGCACTTCCTGGCGTCTGCTTTGCATCCCCTGGCTCCCTGCAGCCTGGAACAAGGAGGCTCCTGTTCCTCGGGGCAAGGGAAAGGCGGGGAGAGGAAGGGTGGTCACAGGAGGGGGGGCTTCAAGCAGGCAGGATGGTGGCAACCAAAGGATGGGGTAAGGGATGAGCGTGCTCCCTGCTTGGGGACAGAGCCCCAGCCCAATCCATTCTGTCCTTGTGCTGCTGCTGGCTGTATCTTTAGGATCTGTTTAATCCACCCCATCCCCACCCTGTCTCCTCCTGCTCTCCAGCAAAGATCCTGGAAATAAACAGGGCTGTGTGGTTGCTGTCAGCCATCCAGGCTGGGCTTCCCGGGTGGGACTCTGCCAGGAGACAGCATCCCAGTGCAGGGAATGACGGCTTGTGACAGCCCCAGTGCTCCTACATCCCTTCCCTGCAGGTGGGATGCTGCACGCTGGCCCGTGCCGCGGTCCATGGGGACATCGCTGTGTCTCAATTCCTTCCTCCCGATGGGACGAGGAGGAGGATGATGATGGTGGCCCTGCGGTCCCATCGTGTGCGGGCTGGCACGGCGCTGCCTCCCCCCTCGTCACCCTCCTCTCTCCTATTGTTCGGGGCTGAGCTCCCCGCGGGCTCCTTGGCTCCCAGCACACATGGAAGTGATTTGGGAGAGGCCACGGAGGAGGTCGTGGGGACCCTGATTGCAAACAGCTCCCTCCTTGCTGCTGGCTTGGGGTGGGATCCTGCCCCCTTGCATCCTCCTCCTTCCCCTGGCTTGGGATGCGAAGTGAAGGATGTGGAGCGCTGACCATGGGCTTTTCCTGCCCTTCAGAAGTGGGCATGGAGGTTGTGCCCAGCACCTTGGCTTGGGTGTCCTGCCAGCATCCAGCCTTAAAGCACAGAAGTCCTTTGGGACCCACCAGCCTGCCTGTCCCTGCCCGTGGCAGGGGTTGGAGCTGGATGAGCTTTAAGGTCCCTTCCAACCCAAACCACTCTGGGATCCTGTCGTTCCATGATAAACAACCCCCAGGGAGCACCACACACGTGTGGGATCCCAGCCCAGCTCCGGAGGAGGAAGGGAGGAGAGGGCGCCCATGGTTTGGGTGGGCTGCAGGTGCCGAGGACACGTTCTCCTGCATCTGTTTCCTGCAGGGAAGCCCTTTTCCCCTCGCAAGGTGTGGCAGCGCTGAGCAAACCCTGATGTGGTCCCTGAGCCAAGTTGGCTTTGGAACAACCAAATTCCTGCCTCTGCCCTCCATTCCCCTGGCTCCCATGGAGCTGGCTGCTCCTGGGATGCTTTTCCAGCGAGCAGCTGGAGCCAGAGGCCTGTCCTTGAGCTCTTGGATCCCGATCCCGGTGTGCGTTCAGTACAAGCCGTGTTACAGCATCACAGAATCCCAGCCTGGTTTGTATTGGAAGGGAGCTTAAAGCTCCTCCAGCTCCAACCCCTGCCACGGGCAGGGACCCCTTCCACTGGAGCAGCTTGCTCCAAGCCCCATCCAACCTTGCTCTTCCAACCCAAACTCTGCCGCTCAGATCCAGCTGCCTGGGGAGGACCTGGCTCATCCATTGATGCTCCAGCTGCAAAACCCATCTCCAAACCCTCTGGGGAGCATCTCCTGGTAACTCCAGACCCCGTCTTCCTCTTTACACCCAGGCCTGCATGGGCTTACTTAGGAAATGAGGGCTTATGGGGCCGAGCAGATGGCTGGGCTGTGATTTGAATGTGGCTTTTGGCTTAACTCATGATGTCCCAAGGAGCTCAGTGCTCCCCGAGCCCGCTCCTGGGGGCTGCAGGGCAATGGGAGCTTTCCAGCAAGGATGGAGGAGGGAAGCAGAGATCATTTCCCCCTTGAAGAGCAGCACAACCCCTTGGCCCCTGCTGTGGTTTGTGTGATCAGTGCATTGAAACAGGAAAACAGACTCAGGCTCAGCCCAATGGGTCTCTGGGCTGCTCCAGGCTGGGTCAAGGCCAGGTCCCATTCATCCCAGCTGTATTCCAGCCCTTGGTGGGACTGGGCTTTGCTGGGATGCTCTGGAGAGAGGCCACCACTTCCACATCCAGCCAGGGCTGAGCTCTGGTTCCCTGCAGCCAGTGGTGGGGACCAGTGCATCCCATTGGGGTTGCTGGAGAAAGGAGGTGGTGTTTGGGTGCAGAGGAAGGTGCTGGAGCCCAGGATGATGTGGGAACCTGGGAGGATGCTGGAGCTTGGGATGGTGATGGAGCTTGGGATGGTGATGGAGCCTGGGATGGTGATGGAGCTTGGGATGGTGATGGAGCTTGGGATGGTGATGGAGCCTGGGATGGTGATGGAGCCTGGGATGGTGATGGAGCCTGGGATGGTGATGGAGCTTGGGATGGTGATGGAGCCTGGGATGGTGATGGAGCCTGGGATGGTGATGGAGCTTGGGATGGTGATGGAGCCTGGGATAGTGATGGAGCTTGGGATGGTGATGGAGCCTGGGATAGTGATGGAGCTTGGGATGGTGATGGAGCCTGGGATGGTGATGGAGCTTGGGATGGTGATGGAGCTTGGGATGGTGATGGAGCCTGGGATAGTGATGGAGCTTGGGATGGTGATGGAGCTTGGGATGGTGATGGAGCCTGGGATAGTGATGGAGCTTGGGATGGTGATGGAGCCTGGGATAGTGGTGGAGCCTGGGATGGTGATGGAGCTTGGGATGGTGATGGAGCCTGGGATAGTGATGGAGCTTGGGATGGTGATGGAGCTTGGGATGGTGATGGAGCCTGGGATGGTGATGGAGCTTGGGGTGATGCTGGAGCCAGGAATGATGCTGGAGCCCAGGAAGGTGCTGATCCCTGCTTATTCCTGATGCACAGCCTCTTGGCAGCAGCTCTTGGGGACCCAAGTACCCACCAGTGATGCTTAAGGCAAAATTACCAGTGTTTAACTCATGCAATGGCCTTTCCTGGCCTTAAAGTGGGGCTGTTTGCCTCCTTCCTGGCACGAGTGATTCCTGCATCCTCCTCCTCCCTCTTTTCCCTGCTATTCACGCTCCCCACCACCTCTCCATGTGCTCTCATGGGAAACTGAGGCACGGGGAAGAGGGAAAACTTCACTCCATTGAACACGAATGGGGTTGAACACGGACCCCATTAGAAGCAGTTTGTTTTCCAGCCTTTGGCAGCTTGGGATATGGGATGGTGCTCGCACAGGGAGCTGGGAATGCCGGGATAACCCCGTACACACACATATCCCTTTAAGACAGCAGCTGGGAAAGAGCATTTTGCCAGTAAAGGCCCTTAAGCCGAGGCAGGGAGTAATTGCTGGGGAATTCAAACCCGGGAAGGAGCCGGCAGGGATTGGGAAGGAGGAGGAGGAGGAGGAGGAGATGGGCTGCGGGGAGCTGGTGTTAGGGAGATCAGAGAGGGGAGCAAGAGGCCTGAAGGAAGGAGGGGGGGGGGCAAGAAGGAGGGAAAGAAGGGAATCGGCAGGAAAAGCGTCCCATGGCCCAGACCATGTTTGGCCACGGAGGGATGTTTGGATAAGATCATGTTCTATAAATACAGCCCGTTCCCACCGTGGCTGCGGGAGGGAGCCCAGCGCCTCCCTCAGCACGCAGGGCCCCTGGCTGGGATCCAGGACCGGGGCTCCCATCCCCATGGTCCATTTGAGTTGCTTAATGGGGTGCATCCATGTCTAGAGCTCGGTTTGGGGGGGATGTGGAGGAGGATCCCCACGTCCTAGGCTGCAGCAGTGGTGGTACCCGGCTGCTCTACACCCCAAGATCCTCCATCCAGTGATGCTGTCCTTTATAAGCATGATGGTCCCCAGGAGGGTGGCCCTGCGGCTGCCAGACTGGAGGCCTCCAGTCTGCCCAGTACCCATGGGGATGAGGACTGGCTTGCAAAGCCTTGCCTTCCATCTCCATAGGGATGAGCAGGGGCAGCAGGATTTGACCTCTGGTTTAGCCCAAGCTGGGAATCACCCAACTTCACCCCCACCCTGCTGCATTCCTGCAGAACCCTGTGATGTTCCGAGCAGCCGAAGCCAGAGCCTTGTGGAGGCAGCTCCTTCCTCTGCCCTTTCCCTCTGGAGCCAGGAAAACCTCACCAGCTCTCAGCCAGGAGCCTGCAATGGATACGGAGCACGGGGCTGAGGGCTGGCAGCTCCCTGCATCTGTCATGGATAGGGAGGGATCAAGGGAGGAGAGATGGAGCCAGCCGCGCCGGCTGGGCCATGAGCAGGAGGCAGGGTGATGCTGTAGTGTCCTGGAGGTGGGGAAGGGACATGGGGACATCGTAGGAGGGCTCTTGGGCTCCAGCCCATCCTGTCACGTGCAGGCGGCCGTGCTGGTGTGGATCCCTGCGTTGGGCTCCTATTTAACACCCTCCAAAGGGAGGGAGTGAGTAAAACCACCAGCATCCTGGGGAAGCTGAGTCAACCGTTTCCTCCCAGTGCCCCTGGTGCTCATAGCGGTGTGGTTATCCGGTGCCTGGGTGGTTGCTGGTTATAGCCATACCCCCACAAGGGTGCACAGGAGGGGCTGAGCCCCGCTCAAGGACCTGCTTCTGCAGGGATGAGGCTCTTTGCACTGGCTCAGGATCTCTGGCGGGATGGAGCGCACAGGGACCCTGCTCAGGAGGCTCGTGTGATGCTCCCAACCCGTATCCCACACAGAGTCATGGGTGGTTTGTGTTGGAAGGGAGCTTAAAGCTCCTCCAGCTCCAACCCCTGCCACGGGCAGGGACCCCTTCCACTGGAGCAGCTTGCTCCAAGCCCTTGTGTCCAACCTGGCCTTGAGCACTGCCAGGGATGGGGCAGCCACAGCTTCTCTGGGCACCCTGTGCCAGCGCCTCAGCACCCTCACAGGGAAGAGCTTCTGCCTAAGAGCTCAGCTCAGTCTCCCCTCGGGCAGGTTCAAGCCATTCCCCTTGGCCTGGCCCTACAGGCCCTTGTCCCAAGCCCCACATCAGTTCTCCCTTGCTGCCTTTCCCTGGGGAAGCTGCCAGCAGAGTCCCACCCCCATCCTTGCAGGGTGAATCTCAGTGTGAATCCTCTTTTATCCCCTATTAGGCTGGGAATTCAAGGGGAAATCAAGCAGGAAGGTTTATTTATCGCCTTCCATAGGCTTGAGGCAGGGTATGGAGTATGTGGAGCAGACCCACAAGGAAGAGGCAGGAATGCGCCCTGAGCTGGGGAGCAGAGGATGCTGGGGACAGGGATGTGCAGAGGAGACAGTGTCCAGTGGGAACAGTCCAGTGTGCGCTATGATCCATTATCATCACAGATCGAGGGGCCTGAGCTTTGGGGAGGTGGGAGTTGATGTGGATCAGTGTGGATTGTCCCCTGCAGAGTAGCTGAGGATGCTCAGGGACCTCCTGATCCCTGTGTCCCTACTGATGCTCTGTGGCATGCAGCTCCCACTGCACTTTCCCAACTGGAAAAGCAGCTCCTGCTTTTCCCAGGAGCCACCTGCTCCAGTGGAAGGGGTCCCTGCCCATGGCAGGAGGTTGGAGCTGGGTGAGCTTTAAGGTCCCTTCCAACCCAAACCAGTCTGGGATTCTATGATGATGCTCGAAATCCATTGCCCCCACTGCCCTCCGTGTTGCTAATGGAGCAGTAGGTCCTACAGTAACAAGGCAGGCAGTGGAATGGGTGGCTGCATCCCAGGTTCTGCCTTTCCTAATCCCATCCCTCCTTTGCTTCCTCCATAGGTGCCTGCCCGAGCAAAGGTGGCCGTGAAGGCTGAGGGCAAAGAGCTCATCCTGATGCTGGAGAGGAACCAGTAAGCGTTGGGGCTGGAGAAGGGGTGCTGGGTGTCCCTGGCATGGTCCTGCATGGAGTGGTTGTATCCTGGCCTTTTTGCCATAGCGGAAGGGACAGCCCCATGTGGCTTCCTGCCTGCTGCAGCTGATAGGGCTGTTCGGGCTGAAATGCTCCTTTTTCCACTGCCAACACCCATATGGTGCAAGAAACAGTCTATGGCACCCAAGACATTGCACCTAAGAGCTTCCATGTTATCCATGGCACCCAAGGCAATCCATAATGGCACCCAGGGTAGCCCACAGCGCCCAAGACACCTGGACTGGCTGTGTCTAGTGGGGAGACCAGTACAGCCTCAGCCATCTAAACTGCTGTCTTGTGTCAGCTGCCAGGTCTACCTTATCCCTGCTTCATGGGCCAGTGGGACCATGTTAGACCTCAAGTCTTCTTTCTTCTGGTACTAAGAGACATTGTTGGCCTCCGAAACCATCCTGGTGGTGTTTTCCCTCCTTGTGCTGGAGAAGAAGACACGTCTTGCCCTTTGTTCCTTGGGTCTCCTGGTTTTCGGTCTGCCCTGGAGGGGATATCCCAATGACCTGAGCCATGCTGGGACTCGCCGTGCCCAAGGATGTGCCTTGCTGTGTCCCCATTTACGGGATCAGCTCAACCTTCCCATGTCCCCCGTTCCTCAGGCATAGAATGGAGGCTTTGTCCTCTCCACGGCCCTCAACCAACCCATCCCCATCCCTGTCCCCATCCTGCCCATGTGCCCCGCACTGACCGGACTCTTGTCCCGCCCGGCTGCCCATGGATCCCTTTCCAGGAACCCGTCTCAGCTCCCGTCTCCTTCCTGGGCTGTAAATGGAGTTCCTGGTGCCAAGCACCCGCTCCCAGGCCGGCTGGGGAGCTGGGCTCGTTCCTACAGCAGCATTCCTGGGGCCGAGCTGGCTGCAGAGCAGGCACCCAGAGGCCGGAGGGGGTTATTCTGGGTTTGTTTGCTTCTGCTGCAGAATGAAGCCTCTGGGGTAGGGCCAAAGCCCAGGGATGGAGGGCAGGGGCAGGCGCAGCCCTGCTCTGTCCTGCTCTGGGTGGCTGAGACCCTGCGTGCGCCGTGCGCTACGCATGGGGACCTGCCCAGCCCCACGGTGGCTGCAAGCTCATGGTGGGAGCCCATCACCCCGGCGTCTGGGCGAGGGGGTGCGGATTCGGGGGGTGCGGAAACCGCCAGCATCCTCTCGTCCTCTTTTTCCTCTTTCTCCTCTTTTTCCTCTTTTTTTTTCTTTTTTCTTTTTTTCCCTTTTTCTTTTTTTCCCTTTTCTCTTTTTTTCATCTCATTTTACCCTCTTTTTCTCTTTTCTTTCTCTTTTTCTTTTTTTATTTTTTCCTTTTTTCTTTTTTTCTTTTTCCTTTTCTCCTTTTTTCCTTTTTTTCTCTTTCTTCTTTTTTTTTCTCTTTTATCTTTTTTCTTTTTTTTCTTCTTTCCTTTTTTCTCTTTTTTCCTCTCTTTTTTCCTTTTTCCTTCTTTCTTCTTTTTTTCTTTTTTCTCTCCTTTTTTCCTTTTCTCTTTTTCTTTTTTCTCTCTTTTTTCTTTTTCTCTTTTTCTTTTTCCTGTTTTCTCTTTTTTCCCCATTTTTGTCCCTTTTTTTCCTTTTTTTTTTCCTCCCCTCTCTTTTCCTCTCTTTTTTTCCTCTTCTGCCTTTTCTCTTTCCTTCTCTCTCCTCTCTCCTTCCTCTCCCACCTCCCCCAGGATCATTTCACTCCGAATCCCCTGTCTGCGCCCCAGCCCCAGGCACTCCCTGGCTGCGAGCTCGGCTCCTGCTCTTCCCTGTGGCAGGAAGCACTTTGTCAGCGTGGGATGCGGCTGTGTCCCAGGTGCTGGGGACCAGCCTGGCTGGGATGCGGCAGCTGGGACACACGGGGACCCCGTGCCTGTTGCTGGTGTTGTGTCAGGAGCATCACCCCCCTGTGCTGTCAGCGAGGTGAAGTGGGGTGAGCGGGCCTGGAGGGGGTGTTGAGGACCCCAAACCTCCCACATCCGCAGCTGGACCCTGCGCACGGGGTTGATCCCTTCTTTTCCCAGAAGGATGCTTCCCACAGGGACTTTGGTATCCCCAAGGGGGGTTTGGTCCCTGTGGGGAAGCTGTCCCCCTGACTGAGCTAATCCTCGGTGGTCAGCCCACCATAGAACCATAGAATCAGCCACATTAGAAATGACCTCTAAGATCATCAAGTCCAACCTTTACCGCAGCACTGCCAAGTCCATCACTAACCCATGGCACTGAGGGCCTCATCTACGTGGGCTTTGAACACTCCAGAGCCCTCTGATAGGGGATGGGTGGGCAGCTGGACCCCAGTGCAGGTCCCCCATCCCGGAGCAGCAGGACCCCAAACCAGTGGGTGACCGCTTTGAGATGCAGAGGGGACACTGGACTGCGATTCATGTCCCCACTGGCCATGGGCAACCATTGGTTGGGAACCAGCCCTGACTCAACGGTGATGGCTCTGCAGTGGGGTCTGTGAAGGGGAGCCATGCGGATGGCTCAGCACCACTGATGGTTGCCTGGGTTCAGGCACAGGGACTCAGTGTGTTCCTATGCTGGGCCATCCAGGGCACCCCGAGGGTCCTAACCCTTCTCTTCTCTCCACAGGCTGTTGGCCCCGGGCTACACCGAGACTCACTACACCACGGATGGGCAGCCCGTGACAGTGTCCCCAAATCACACGGTGGGTGCTAGGGCATGGGCAAAGCTCACCTCCTGTTTTGGGGTCCCTTGTGATGGAGCCGGAGCCCCACTGGGCCGGGGAGGGGTGTTTTGACTGGCAGCATCACTGGTGCAGGAGGAGCACAGCAACACGTGGCTCCTGTAGCTCTTGGCTGTGGTACAGGGCAAATAAACACAGGCAGCGCCGGCTCTTCCCGACGTTCCCCACTGGTCATCTGTCACCCAGGCACGGGTGTCTGTGTCCTGGGCTGAACCGATGGAGCCAGCGGCTTCCCGGCTCCATCCCTCCTGTTCCGCAGCGCAGAGGGATACGGCTTGCATGGAAAGGAGAAATGGGATGAGCACATGGGTTAGTTACTGCCCAGCCCTGTGTGGTGGCTTCTAAAGGAGGTCTCCATCACAAGAGGGATGTGGAGCTGTTGGAGCGAGGCCAGAGGAGGCCATGGAGCTGCTGCGAGGGCTGGAGCAGCTCTGCTCTGGAGCCAGGCTGAGAGAGCTGGGCTGGGGCAGCATGGACAAGAGAAGGCTCCTGAAGGGGAGACCTGAGAGCAGCTCCAGTGCCTAAAGGGGCTGCAGGGAACCTGGAGAGGGGCTTTGGAACTCATGAGCTCTAAGGTCCCTTCCAACCCAACCACTCTGTGATTCCATGATCTCTCCAGGACCACTGCTACTACCACGGGCACGTCCGGGGCTACAGCGGCTCCTGGGTTGTCCTCAGCACCTGCTCAGGAATACGGTACGGAAACACGGATGTGGGGGGCTTGTGGGGCTATTAGCAGGGGGTGGATCCAGCTGAGCCTTCTGCTCTGCAGGGACCCCCTTGGGTACCCCCAAGCAGCACCAATAGTCCTGCAAACACAGCTCTGGATGCTTCATGGGGCTGGTTTTTCCATTGCTCCTTTTCTCCCATCCTTGAGGTGTCCAAGAGACACCCATCTCTTGTCTCTGCCCCTACCCCATGTATGGACCAAGCTGCAATGAGTTCGTGGGTCCTCATCAGGGGCTGGTGAACCAGCCTGAAAGCATCACAGGAGTCCTCAAGGGCTGTTCTCCATTGCAGGGGCCTCATAGTGCTGAGCAGCAACACCAGCTACTACCTGAAACCCCTGGGGACCCCCAAGCCAGGCCACCACATCATCCACCGAGCAGAGCACTTGCCCATCCGAGGTGGGACCTGTGGCCACGGTGATGACCTCGGGAGCACCATTGCTGACATTGCTCAGCTTTTCCAGCCTGTGCCTCGCCGGGTAAATCCATCCCGGAGTCCTTTGCTCATGGGAGGGATGGAGGGATGGGAATGGGGCTGTCTGCACTCTTATAAATGCCTGTGGGGGGGTGCCTGTCACCCTGGCATCAGGGCAGGTGGGACCTGTATGAGTTTGGGCAGGAGACCTCAAAGGGAAGGTTTCTGGGTTGGGTACCAGTGCTGTGTCATGGGACATGATGTGAGGTGATACTGGGAGTTGTACTGTAGCCACTCAGCTTTTCCTTGTGTCCTTGTGCCTCAGTTTCCCCTCTCAGCTCTCCTTCCTGAGCAGCTCTGCAGGGACTGGGAAGCCTGAGATGCCCAGAGCCACGGGCTGCCTGCTCCTTCACTCCTCTGAGCATCTCTGTCTGTCTTGTAGGCCAAGAGAGATGCCTGGAGGACCATGAAGTACATGGAGCTCTTCATCGTTGCTGATCACACACTGGTGAGTGGTGTAGGGAGCAAAAACATGATTCCATGACAGTTCCCCCTCTGCCTCCCTCCCTGCTCTTCCTCTGGTGACCCTTCCCCATCCCCATCTCTCTGCAGTACAGGAACCAGCACCTCAACCTGGGCCACACCAAGCAGCGCATCGTGGAGATCGCAAACTACGTGGACAAGGTAATGGTTAGTGAGCAGGACCTGCTGCTCCCTTGGGACCAGCTCCATCATTCCCAGTGCATGTGAAAGCATCAGCCCGGTGGTGGCCTCCTGGACTGTCCCCATGTCACTAGGGTAGGAGTTTAGATAGCGGATGTGGGCAGGGTGCCTTGCTGTGGTGATGGGGATCGATGCTGGCATCCTTGACATAAGGAGGGGCACATGTAGTGGTTGTCAGCTGATGGATGGCATCGTGTCACCATGATTCGGAGGTAGAATTGGGACAAGCATCTCCCCAAGTCACCCAGCTGGAGGGAGACAGTCATAGAATCATAGAATGGTTTGGGTTGGAAAGGACCTCAAGATCATCCAGTTCCAACCCCCCTGCCATGGGCAGGGACACCTCACACTAAACCATCCCACACAAGGCTTCATCCAACCTGGCCTTGAACACAGCCAGGGATGGAGCACTCACAACCTCCCTGGGCAACCCATTCCAGTGCCTCATCACCCTCAAAGTAAAGAACTTCCTCCTTATATCTAACCTAAATCTCCTCTGTTTAAGCTTGAACCCATCACCCCTTATCTTATCACTGCAGTCCCTTATGAAGAGTCCCTCTCCAGCATCCTTGTAGCCCTCTTTAGACACTGGAAGCTGTTCTGAGATCTCCACACAGGTTCTCTTCTCCAAGCTAAACAGCCCCAGTGTTCTCAGCCTGTTTTAATCATGGAGACCCCGCAGCTATTCCCCATCCCCTCCATCTCTGTCCCCTCCCTGCAGTTTTACAGGTCACTGAACATCAAGGTGGCCCTGATCGGGCTGGAGGTGTGGACGGAGCGCGACCAGTGCACTGTGACCAGCGATGCCAACGCCACTCTCTGGTCCTTCCTGCAGTGGAAGAAGTCGCTGAGGGCACGCAAGAAGCACGACAATGCCCAGCTGCTGACGTGAGCATCCCTATGGACCTGAGGACACTGGAATGAGGGCTCCTAGCTTGGACCGGGGTCTCCAAACCATCCCTGGGGTGCTAATGGCCCCTTTGTTCTTCTTTCTATGCAGAGGGAAGACGTTCAGGGGGACAACCATCGGCATGGCCCCGCTGGAGGGGATGTGCAGCATGGATAACTCCGGAGGTGTCAGCATGGTAAGAGGGGTGGGGGGGGTCTTCACTGCTTCTCTCAGGCTGGGGGATCACACTGTCATTCCACCTTACTGGAGTTCTTCTCTTGGAGGACCAGAATCTGAGGTTGGTCCTGGGATATAGCTTGAGAGCAAACAATGATGCTGGTAGCCCCTTACCCCTCTCAGATATTTGGCCAAGTGAGAAAGGGATGGTTTAAAGGTCTCTTGCCCCATGTACACCCACAGCTTGCAGCTAGCAGCAACACTGGGATCTTCCGTATTGGTTTTGCCCCTCATATTGAATAGCCCTGCTTGTTCCCTGCTTGTACTCCATGGTTTTGTAGGGTTATCTCTGCCCCAGATACCTCTTATGCTCCTCCTGATAGGGTGATGGTGGCCCTGGTGACCTGTGGTCCCTGGGCAGGTTGGTGATGTAGGGCAATGAGGTGTCTGGTTTTTGGGATGCACCTTCCGAGGCCCCAGGTTCTCTGTAGTTGGCTGCAGCCAAAGAACTTTGAACAATCCCATGCAGGACTTTCAGGAGACCAAGCCCCACTTCTGCCATGAACCCTCCTCCGTCCCCCTGTCTGTCCCTCCCATGGGGTCCAGCTGCCACCCCAGGGATGCTGTGGTCCCTCCATCACCCCAACCCCATTCCCTGCTGCGGGGTGACCCCTCTCCATCGCTGTGCAGGACCACTCGGAGCAGCCCATCGGAGCGGCCGCCACCATGGCCCATGAAATCGGCCACAACTTCGGCATGAGCCACGACAGCTCCGGCTGCTGCGTGGAGGCCACCCCGGAGCAAGGCGGCTGCGTCATGGCAGCGGCCACCGGGTAAGTGGGGATGGGATCATGGAATCAGGGAGTCAACCAGGTTGGAAAAGCCTTTTAAGCTCACCCAGTCCAACCATTCCCAGCACTGCCAAGGCCACCCCTGCCCCATGGCACTGAGGCCCCGTCTCCACGGGGGGTGAACCCTTGCAGGGCCGGTGCCTGCAGCCCTGCCCTGGGCAGCCTATTCCAATGCCTGAGCACCCTCTGGGGCAGGAATTGTTCCTCAGCTCCATCTAAACCTGCCCTGGGGCAGCTTGAGGCCGGTTCCTCTTGTCCCATCCCTTGTTCCTTGGGAGCAGAGCCCAGCCCCTCCTGGCTCCATCCTCCTGGCAGGCACTTGTAGGGAGCCATCAGGTCCCCCCTGAGCCTTCTCTCCTCCACCTGAACCCCGCCCAACCGTCTGATTCATCCCAAGTTGTATGAAATTCAAGTGGTTGGTGCCACTTTCCCTTCCAAAATCCTTCTCCTGTTGGATTTTCCAGCTCCTGACAGCACTCATCCCAGATTTTTCCCTGAAGAAAAGCAGTGATTTATTCCCCTTTATTTGAACCCACCAGCTCTTTCCATCAACAAGTAACAGTCAACCCCCCCCCAGTATGATTTCAGGGTGTCCTCTGGTTGTTTCCTCCTGGCCATCAGGGCTGTCACGCCACGGCACTGTCGCATGGGGGTTGGTGTCTATATGGGTGGGTTGTGGTGGGGAAAAGCACTGGCTTTTCAGCACGATGCAGTTGTGCACTTGTTTAATGATCCTAAATGTATTATAGTAACTATATATATTATATAGTTATATATAGCTATAGATAGAAAAATACAGTCACAGTATTATATATATTATATATTATATATGATATATGATATATATTATATATTATATATTATATATAATGATATGTTATATATTATACATTAGATATCATACATTATATATATTATATAAGATATATATTATATATATTATATATTATATATATTATATATTATATATATATTATATATTATATATGTTATATGTTATATATTATATATTATATATTATATATTATATATTATATATTATATATTATATATTATATATTATATATCCTTATTAATGACACTCCCACCCACCCGAGCTGGATGCAGATGCAGCGGTGCAAAGCAGTAGCAGATGCTGTAGCTGAGCCGTGCCCCTGCTCACCCCCCAGCCAAAGCTTTCTGAGCTGACATCCTCCCTGAGTCATTTCTTCCTCCTTATTTCTGCTGAAATAAGTTGGTTTTTCCCCACAAGGGCAGGAAACACATTTTTGTCTTCAACCTGTCCCTGTTTGCACATTCGTGTGCCAGCTCCTTGGGTGTGTTTTGCTCAGCCACCCATAACCTGCTTGGACTTAGAGCTTAAGAGATTTCCCCTAGACTTCATATATAGCTTTACAAAAAGCCCTTTGTGTCATCTCAGAAGTGAGAAGTCCCGTATGAAATAAACCTCTTGTTTTCAGCGATAGGAGGAAACGAAACCAGCTCTGAAGCAGGTGCCCAGCCCTTGCTCTCTGCTTCCTCTTAGTACAGCACACAAAGAAAGCCACAAACTTGTGTAATGTCACAGAAGGAGCATGCCCAGAGCTCCAGAAAATCACTGTTCCTCTTCAGCTCCATATGGGAAAGGCCGGTTGGGTCGGGAGAGAAATGACCTCACATGTTGTAGGCTCTCATTTTAGTTCAAGCCTTGTGACTGATTTAATTTGAGGCTTTTCTTTATGTTCCTTTTCCATATTTCTTTGATTTTTTTAAACTGCTTTGGTCCATCTCGTCCTCAGAGGTATTTAAATAGCCCCAAATGGGTATTTCCCATCAGTGATGACAGACACATGTTTAGCAGACATCCTGAGCATCACTGCAGATGTGCTCTGTGGTTAGGATGGGGGGGGTCTGCGGTGTCCCACATGCAGGGGACCAATGCACAAGGGTGTTACCTACACCAGCAAGAGCCTGTAAGCATGGGTGCCCCTGGGCTTTGAGGTGCAGGCCACTGTGTCTCCATTCTCCAAGAGGTTTCTTGCTGTAAAGGGTTGATGCTCTGGGGTTGCTGTAGAGCAGCTCTGATTGTCCACCCCATCCCTTTCTAAAGGGTGCTTGGGTTCGGCAGTGTCCTCTGGTTGTTGTTCTGGTGCTCAGCTGTGTGAGTTGGGTGGGAGATGCTCACGGTCTCGATGTACGGTGGTGGGTTCTGCCCTTGGAAGGGTTTGTGCCAGTTTGCCCATGTCCTTATTTCCCAGTTCTGACCGCGGTTTTCCACCTTCTCCTGGCCCTGGTCTCCCCATCCCTCCCCATCTATCCCCTTACAGGCACCCCTTCCCTCGCGTGTTCAGCTCCTGCAGCAAGAGGCAGCTGGAGAGCTACTTCCAGAAGGGAGGTGGGATGTGTCTCTTCAACCTGCCCGACACCAAGGACCTGGTGGTGGGACGGAAATGTGGCAATGGCTTTCTGGAGGAAGGAGAAGACTGTGACTGCGGGGAGGTGGAGGTACGCTGCTGGGCTTGCATTGCTCTCCTGCACAGGCTTCTGCAGCTCAGCTCAAGGTAGCAGGACGCGGACCATGTATTTCCAAGGGAAAGGGGTTTGCTGGTCCATCCCAAGGGCTCTTCCCAGTCCCCGCTTCCTAAACCCATTTAACTGCTCCTGGCTTTCTTCTTGACTTTGCCCTAAGGTGCTCAGTTCTTCCTCACACCCCCGTGCCTCAGTTTCCCCAAATGAGGAGCAATGCTGTGGTGGGTGGAGGATGGATTGGGGGCAGCAATGGGATGGAATGGAATCACTGACCATGGTGGTGTCTTCTCCACCTCTGCACACAGGAGTGCACCAACCCATGCTGCAATGCTCACAACTGCACACTGAAAGAGGGGGCCCAGTGTGCCCATGGTGACTGCTGCCAGAGCTGCAAGGTAAGACCTGCACCGTGTCCCCACCATGACCACCTATGGGATGAGCAGGGAGATCCAGCCCCCACCATTCCCTTGGGACTCATGTGCTGCATGTCCGTAAGGTCAAACCCCCTGGTGCCAAATGAGGGCTCTGCAGGAGAGTCTCTGCTGGCTGCTTTGTGGCTGGGGTCCAGCCCAGGAAATTGGCCTTGTATCTTGACAACCCCATAGAGACCCACAGAGGACATTATAGATGGTTTATGGTTCCAAGATGTGCTCGGTGCTGATGTTTCTCTCTCCTCCCATGGCAGCTGAAGGTGGCTGGGACAATCTGCAGGGATGCAGCAGGATCCTGTGACCTCCCTGAATACTGCACTGGTGCCTCACCCTACTGCCCAGCCAACGTGTACCTGCTGGATGGCTCATCCTGTGCCTACGGAGAGGCTTACTGCAACAACGGCATGTGCATGACCCACCATCAGCAGTGTGTCCAGCTCTGGGGACCGGGTGAGTCCCATCAGCCCCCAGCCTTGCCTCCTGACATCCCTCTCCGGAGCAAGAACAGCCTGGTCTGCCCCAGCCCATGGCAGGGGTTGGAACTGGATGAGCTTTAATGTCCCTTCCAATCCAAACCCACCCGGGATTCTGTGGTTCTCTTCTGCGCATGATCCCCATGCTGTGCATGACTTCATATTCTGCAAGTGACCTCCATGCTGTAGTGCAACCCATAGACTACCTATGGCTTCAGCACTGCCTGCAGTTTGTACCCTACACAGACTGTGACTCCTTGCTTTAGTTAGCCCATATTCTGCATATGGCCCCCATGTTGCCTACAGACCTTATACTGCATATGGCCCAGAGGTGATGGGGCTCATAACCTGTTCATAGAATCACAGAATCATAGGTTTGGGTTGGAAAGGACCTTAAGATCATCGAGTTCCAACCCCCTGCCGTGGGCAGAGATGCCTCCCACGTGGCCGATGCTTCATTTGGTTGTTGCACACTTCATATATATGTATACACACACACATTATGTGGCTGCAGACTGCATACAGCTGCATATGGCCCCCACTCCACATACAGTCCATAGCTCATATACTCGCTATGACCTGGCAGTGCTCAAGGCCAGGTTGGACACAAGGGCGTAGAGCAATCTGCTCTAGTGGAAGGTGTCCCTGCCCGTGGTAGGATGAGCTTTGAGGTCCCTTCCAAGGCAAACCACCCTGTGAATCTATGATTTCATCCCTCCTGTGCTGTTCTTGGCCTGGCACCCACAGCAGCAGCTCTCCAGGAGGCTTTTCCATGATGTTTTCTCCATAAGCATCCAGCTGCTGCTCCCAGTTTTGGTATTTCTCCCCACTGGCTGCTTTCCTCATTCCATGTGGACCTTTCCTCCCTCTGCAGGTGCCTGGCCTGCCCCAGATGCCTGCTTCCAGGATGTGAACATGGCTGGCAACACCTACGGCAACTGTGGCAAAGACAGCCAAGGGCGCTACGTGAAATGTGACAAGAGGTGGGTGCAGCGCTGGCACCCATGGGTGCCCCATCATCTCCTCCTCCTGCACTCTGTGAAGGGACTGGCAAGGTCCTACCTCAGCCTCTTGGCATCAGCTCCATTTTGGACCTCAGGAAGCCCCAGGTCCTTCCTGGGCTCCATCCCTGCAGGGAGGTTGTCCCACCACACATCACCTCCCAGCCGGGCCTGAAGGGAAGATCAAAGCCAGCATCAGCAGGATGCTGTTTAGGGACCGCGTGCCCTCCAGCATTCCCAGTTTGACCAGGGTTGTCAGGGGGTTCCTGACTGTTCCCTCCAGCATTTCCCTGTGCTGTCCATGATTTATCAAAGTCCTTTCTGAGCCCACTGAGTGTCTCTCATCACAACCTAGCATGGACATAAAGTCAGAGGGAGAGGAGCCAGCAGGCAGTGGGGCAGATGGGGCAGGCAGGGTGAGGTGGCTGGTACTCACATCCGCCCTCACCTCGCTGTGTCCTGCTCCTAGGGATGCCATGTGTGGCAAGATCCAGTGCCAGAGCTCAGCTAAGAAGCCTCAGGGGACCAACACTGTGTCCATCGACACCACCATCCGCTTCAATGGGCGGGAGGTGAAGTGCCGTGGTACCTACATGTACACTGCGAAGGATGACGAGGAAGACCTCTCTGACCCCGGGCTGGTGATGACAGGGACTAAATGTGGAGATGGGATGGTGAGTACCTCTTCCTAAGGCTCTGCTCTCCTACAGAATAACATCTCCTTGGCTGTTACCCCAGCTCCAATGTGGATATTGGCTCTTCCCTGCATTGCAGCTGGTCCATGGGATGTGGTTTCCTCCGCGCTTGCAGACATCTCTCTGGTGACATCTCAACCGGGGCATTTCTACACATCACCAGATGCTTGTGTGTAGGCCACCAAATTCTTCTCTCCGGCCTCCATGCTTCTTTGCTGATTTCATGCATAGTGCAGCGACCCCAACAAGAGTTGCATGCCCCGGGGCTTGATGGATGAGGATTCCTTCTGTGAATAAATTGCTTCCCAGGAGAAGTCTTAGGGAATGTGCGTTAGGGCAGCGTTAAGGATCAAGATGGGAGATCCAAACAGATGCTGCTAACTGAGCATTACTCTCTTTTCCAGCCCCCTACATCTCCAAGTACTTTAAGAAGGCTCAGTTCAGCTGAGAAAGGGCAGAAGCCTGGTAGAGCGCGTGGTAGCAGGGATGCGCGCCAGACAGCATTGGCCATGGAGATGTGCCCTTTGCTGTTTGGCATTTTAATTGTGAAATCTTCACCCCAGTTTAGGGTGGAAAGCCAAAATGTCAGCATTTTTATGGGAAAGGATGGCTGGGCTTGAAATCCAGTGTCGTTTTGCTTTGGATGGTGCCTGCGTTTTAGGGCCAGATGGGAAATGCCATCTCCAGGAGCTGCCAGAGGGGTTGTCAAGGGAATAGTGGTGGCTGGTCTCATCTGAGCCATCCTGGATGAGGGAATGGCAGAGGTTTCCTGGGATGTGCTGAAACCTGGAGTGAAATGCACTGACTTGGCACAGTGTGATGTAACCAACCTGCATTTTGGATGCTGGAGAGGGACTCTTCATCAGAGACTATAGCGACAGGACAAGGGGTGATGGGTTCAGACTGAAACAGGGGAAGTTCAGGTTGGAGATAAGGAAGAAGCTCTTCCCTGTGAGGGTGCTGAGGCGCTGGCACAGGGTGCCCAGAGAAGCTGTGGCTGCCCCATCCCTGGCAGTGCTCAAGGCCAGGTTGGACACAGGGGCTTGGAGCAAGCTGCTCCAGTGGAAGGGGTCCCTGCCCGGGGCAGGGGTTGGAACTGGATGAGCTTTAAGCTCTCTTCCAACTCAAGCCAGTCTGGGATTCTACATTTTCCAATGGACAGCATCCTTTCAGAGCATTCCCAGCTGTAGATCCCTGTCCCTCTCCTGGGCCTTCCTCTAACCACAGTTTCTTGGCTGTCCCTCAGGTTTGCAAGGATCGCCGGTGCCAAAATGCCTCCCTTTTTGAGCTGGAAAAGTGCGTTTCCCGGTGCAACGGCCATGGGGTGAGTTACTCCCTGAGCAGGCTCCTGGGATCAGACACATTCTGAAGCAAAACCAAGTGTCTCCCGCGGGGACGAGCCTTGCAATGCAGTGGGCATCTGCTTGTCATAGTTGTCTCATGCATCAGCTACGGGTGAGGCTGAGCTCAGATCTTTGCTCACCCGTGTCCCAGTTAGAGGAAGAAGATCATTTGTGATGTAAGGACCATCTGCAGAACTTGGATCAAGGTCCGGTTTGAACCGCAGGGTGTTTAGAGCTCGGAGCAGGTGCCTGTTCCCTCTGAGAGCAAAGCAAGGGTTAGAAACACAACAGGGACTGCAGAAAGGAGGGAAGCAGTTTAGTGAATAGGAAGACCCGCTGTTGTCCAAAGCTTAAAGCCTGCAGAGATTTGACCTCTGCGGAAGGCTTTGCCAAATCAGACAACAACAAGCTGCTGTAGAAGAGTCACTGCTGGATTATGTAGAGAAATATGAGATGTAAACCACCCAAATTTACCCTTCCTTTCTGCTCTTGGGTTGGATTCTCTGCTTCAGAAAGGCTGTGGTTTACTGGGAAAGACCCTGAGGGGAAGATGTTCAACAAACCCCTGGCTAATATAAAGTGTTAAGGGCGTTCAGCTTGTGTAGTCCAGCAGTGTGAAAGCTGAATGTACGAGATACCTGCCTGCCTTCAGGGTTTCTGCAAAGAGCAAGGAGATGAAAGTACCAGCAAGGAGATAATCTCTGTACATCACAGTCACAGATGTACGAGTACCCGAAGGGGGCCTATAGGGATGCTGGGGAGGGACTCTTCATCAGGGACTGTAGTGACAGGACAAGGGGTAACGGGTTCAAACTGAAACAGGGGAAGTTTAGATTGGATCTAAGGAGGAAATTCTTTCCTGTGAGGGTGGTGAGGCACTGGAATGGGTTGCCCAGGGAGGTTGTGAGTGCTCCATCCCTGGCAGTGTTCAAGGCCAGGTTGGATGAAGCCTTGGGTGGGATGGTTTAGTGTGAGGTGTCCCTGCCCATGGCAGGGGGGTTGGAACTGGATGATCTTGAGGTCCTTTCCAACCCAAACTATTCTATGATTCTATGTGAGGGCAACTCTGGCATGATCCAGGTGCTGTTCAAGGAGTGAATATTGGCAGGGGTTAAGCTCCCTCAGCCTGGACTGCCGCCATTGGCCATCTGCTGTCATCCCCATCACACAGACCATCATTCCCAACACAAGAGGGACGTGGAGCTGCTGGAGCGAGGCCAGAGGAGGCCATGGAGATGCTGCGAGGGCTGGAGCAGCTCTGCTCTGGAGCCAGGCTGAGAGAGCTGGGCTGGGGCAGCCTGGACAAGAGAAGGCTCCTGAAGGGGAGACCTGAGAGCAGCTCCAGTGCCTAAAGGGGCTGCAGGAAAGCTGGAGAGGGGCTTGGGACAAGGGCCTGTAGGGCCAGGCCAAGAGGGAGATTGACATGAAATCTTAGGAAGTTTGGAACTGGAGGAGCTTTAAGCTCCCTTCCAACACAAACCAGTCTGGAATTCTATGATTCCCACACCTCCTGTGTGTTCTCCAACCCTCCCTCTCTCTCTGCAGGTCTGCAACAGCAACAAGAACTGTCACTGTGATGCTGGCTGGGCTCCCCCCTACTGTGAGAAGCCAGGCTTGGGTGGCAGTGTGGACAGTGGCCCTGTGCAGCGAGACAGTGAGTTACATCTCCATCCCATGCCTTGTGACACTGCTGGGGCTGGAGCAATGCCATGAGAGGGGGAAACAGCATCACACAGCTGCTGACAGCCCTGCTTCCGAATGGGCTGGATTGGGTCCATTCAGGCTCACAGCCTGTGCCCAGCTCGGTGGCCACCCATCAGAGGCCACCGAATGGCTCTGCTCCCTCTTTGGTGGTTGATCAGCAATGATGTCCCTAGTTCGGGTGGCTGAGGATGGGCAGATGGGAGCAATGTTTCCACAGAGCGAAGCCAGAGGCTGTTTGCTCTCCCAGCCCCACACTTATCTTTGTGCTTTCCCTGCCAGATCATGAAGCCATCCTAATGACCCTCCTGCTCATCTTCCTGCTCTTCCTCCCGGCCCTGATGATCATCATCTACTTCTGGTACCGGAGGGAGAACTCGCTCCTGAATAAATGGATAAAGGAGATAAGGAGGAGGAGCCAGGAGACGTACAGGTGGGTGATGCCTCCTAAGTCCCTTCTCTCTCAAGGACCCAGTAAGACACAGAAACCTCATTTTCTTGCCACTGTTGGCATCCAGCCTGGTAGGAATGGGTGTGGAGAGCTGGTGGTGCACAGGGTCTGTTTCAAGGTGATGTGCGACCTGGTTTGAGATATGAAGAGCTCTCTCCTGGGAAAATCTGAGGCTCTCAGCTCTTCCCAGAGCAGAGGACAGGGATTGTCCCCCGAACAGGACAACCCCGGAAAGTGATGATGGAGGTGGCCTGGTACCAAGAAGCTTTCTCCCCATTTACTCCTAGGAGACTGCAAGAACAGGGAGGGCTCTAAAGAAGCATTGAATTTAGAGACTCTCATTTGGGCAACCTGGTCTTTTAAACAACCTGCTCTAGTGGAAGGTGTCCCTGCCTGTGACAGTGTTGGAACTGGAAGGGCATTAAGCTCCCTTCAACACAAACCATTCTATGCTTGTTTCCCCTCCCGGTACAGGTACAGACACACACATACCTCAAAACCCCTGCAACAGTCTGAGAAAGCCAACCAACCACCTTCATCACCCTCATCACCTCAAGACAGATTTGTCATCCCTGCTCACCCAGTGCTTATCCCTCAGTGCCATGGGGTAGCGGTGGCCTTGGCAGTGCTGGGCAGCGGTTGGACTTGATGATCTTAAAGGACTTTTCCAGCCCAGTTGATTCTGTGATCCTGATTTATGTTTGTGATCCCGAGCAGGAATAAAACCATGGGGCGGAAGTCAACCAGTGGCCACCCCAAAGCTGCTTTCACCTTGAGGAACATTTCCACCTCCAGCCACACTAGTAAAGTAAGTCATAACTCACTTGCCAGGTTTGCTTTCCCTCCCTGGCACTTTATACTTGTGGGGGATCACATCTACCTCTAGCAACAAGGAAGGAACTGATGCTCTTTGATGGTTGTGCATTGGGTCTACACTGTGAGCCCTCGATGAGTTGTACACATCCCTCCTTAAGCTGAGTTTGTTGGGCTCTGCCTGTTCAGAAAGACCCTGGTGATTGCCAAGAGCCTCAACCAGGAAGTTGCCTATCACCACAGCAAAGCCTAACAAGGGCTGTGCTCTCCCTGTGATGACCTCGTGTTGGGTCTCCGGGAGGCAGATGTTCCTGCTGTGGCTGTGTCAGCTCTGGTGAGCCTCGGATGGGTAATTCCGGGGCTGAATCTGGGGAAGAATTGAGGTTTGTTGAGTATGGCCACAGCGGTTGAGAGCAGAGCAGTGACTTTTCATTAGGGACTGTAGAGGTAGGACAAGGGGTAATGGGTTTAAACTTAAACAGGGGAAGTTCAGGTTGGAGATAAAGAAGAAATTCCTTACTGTGAGGGTGGTGAGGCACTGGAATGGGTTGCCCAGGGAGGTTGTGAGTGCTCCATCCCTGGCAGTGTTCAAGGCCAGGTTGGATGAAGCCTTCGGTGCCATGGTTTAGTGTGAGGCGTCCCTGCCCATGGCAGGGGGTTGGAACTGGATGATCTTGAGGTCCTTTCCAACCCAAACCATTCCATGATTCTGTTTGTGGAAGTGGATTCAGCAGAGCTGAACCTGGTCCAGGTCTCCTGAGACCAGCACCTTGCCCATCCCTGTGTGCTCTCATATGGTTATCAGGAGCAAACACAGCTTTTGGGCTGGATGGTTAAAGTGGTGGTCCCAGGAAGTGCAATAAATACCCAGTGCTCCTCCTGCTGCTCCCTATACTCCCATTCTGGGCTCCATTTGCTTTCCATCACCCAGGCAAACTCACCTAAGGATTTTCTCCATGCTTCTGCTTTTCTCATCCCTGCAGGCCACAAGGGCCACGTTCCCTCCCAAACCCAGCTCTCAGCCCGTCAACATCGTCCACCCTCTTCGCCCAGCTCCTCACTCCATCCCTCCACGTCCAAGAGACCCCAAACCTGCCAGGCCACCACCTCCAGCCTGCAGATCGCCCATGGTGCCCACCAAAGCAGCTGTGTCCCAGGCTAAGCTGCCACCTCCAAAGAGACCTCTTCCCTGCAGCCCCGTGAGGACCCCACTGGTGAGCTTTGGCTGTGCTTTCCTTCTGGACTCATAGGAATTCCATGGGTTGTGGCTGTCTGTGGCTCTTTCGGGTTAGGTATCATTAAGGAGCTGTCATGCCAACCCTAAGAGATGAACCTGTTGTGGTGATGAAAGAAGCTCATTGGATAAGGAGAACCTTTTAAGCTGGTTTGGGTGTTATCAGATGCTTTGACGCATCCCAGCTCTGCAGCAGGGCACAGAGGTTTCTAGGAGGTCACTGGATGCTCCTCTAAGGATGTTGTCTCTCCGCATGCACTTTGTGATCCCAGGTCGCCCCAAAGCATCAGCCACCCCGTCGGCCGTTGCCTGGAAGTCCTCTTCTGGCCAAAGAACTGCCTCCTCCTGCACATGGACAGACCCTGCTGGTCATGGTCCCTCCTACCAACTTCAAGGTGCCAGGTACAAGCACCGTGAGCCACCCCACGAGGCCATTAAAGTAAGTTGAGGGAGCAGTTGAGCCACCCTGAAGGTGGACACAGTGGGGTGTATTGTGGGTCATGCCTGAATGGGACATCCCAAATGGCACTGTGTTGTGCTCTGCTCTGACCCTTATGGTGTCTTCACTGTGACCTGGGTTTCTCCTGTTTCTCCCCCAGGCTGGTGTGTGCAGGACAGGGTGCTCAGGAGCAGCAGAGATGTTCTGTGCTCTGGGCTGTGGGGGTTTGTTCTCTGGACCTACAAAGGAGCAAAAAGCCCACCAAATTCAGGGGAACTGGCCTGTAGGCCGTAGTAGATCTTTGGTGTGGGGCATTTGTGGGCAAAGGTGGGAAAGAAATCAGGAGACATCCTAAATTCTACTTGGGGAGTAGCTACAACCAAAGCATTTGTCTAGATGGGGATGCTATATGCATAAAAAGTCTTGTGCTCATTCTCCTTCCTGCATGGTGCAGGAAAAGAGCCTGCCCACTCAAGCAAGGTACCTGCAGGTGCCCATTATCTGCACCCGTGCCTTCACTGGGCAGGACCCCACAGGGTTTGGCCATTGACCAACGATGACCAAGGTTGGGACTTTGGGTCTTATACGGTCCTGATGGGTTATGGGAGATGCTATCCTTTGGGGCGCATGTGGCATCTCATCCCAGAGCACGGAGGGAGCTGTTGGTGTTATGCTGGGGGGCACTGGGGTGAAGGGGTAGACACTGATGCTGTCTTTCATCTTTCCTCCCTGCAGGCCGATGCCACCTCAAAGGTGAGTCACAGACACCCTGCAGGGCCAGGGGGACTGCTGGTGGGGGATGGCCTTTGGTTAAGCAGTGGAATGGGAGCCAGGATGCTGGGGAATAAACACCCACCTTCCCAGAGGCTCCTAGATGAGCAGGACATAGCCCCACTTGGTACCCCAACACGAGGTCCAAGGAATGAAGGGTTTTGAGTTTGGAGCTGGGAGATTCAGCCCAAATCCTTTACAACATCTCTACAAGCTTCAGCTCTCCTCTTGTGTACTGCTAAATCCTCTGCATATGGTCAGTGGTGCCTCAAGGGATTGTGCTTGCATCCACTCCTGTTAGCCAGGCTTGTGGGCTATATCCAGCCATGGAGAGCAGGCACCAGGCTGAACTGAAGCTGACCCTCATCTCCAGACAGTCTTAATGACTGCTTTGACCCTCCTACACTATTTTAGGTTCAGTTGTCTTTGTAGTTGCCACCACAGAGGCTGAACGTGCCCTGGCATTTCTCAGTGTAACTCAATCCCTGTAGCTCAGCTCTTCCCGTAGATAAAACAGGCCTGTTCTGCGGTCCCAGAAGGGAAAGACTTGGCACATCCTGGCAGCCAAACTTAGCTCCCTTTCTCAAAGGGTGTAGTTTTGTCCTTGCTGCCCACTGGACTGTTCCTGTCCGTTCTCTCTAGAAATAGTGCCCATGCCAGGACGTGTAGACTGGCAGAGCCAGACTTGGGCCATAGAGCAGGACATCCCTGTGTCCTGGTCCGTATTCACTACCTGACACTGCCAACATGCCAAGAGAGGGCCAGGGAGCTGTTGTCTTCCCGGGATGGATGAGGGGAGAGATTTCATGAATTCCCATGGACTGTAACATCCATATCAGGTTGTCGATTTGGTGATGTCTCTTGGTAGTGCTGTAGCAATAGGACAAGGGGGAATGGGTTTTAACTTCAGGAGAAGTTCACATTAGACAGGGCTTGGAGCAAGCTGCTCCAGTGGAAGGTGTCCCTGCCCGTGGCAGGGGTTGGAATTGGATGAGCTTTAAGGTCCCTTCCAACCCAAACCAGTCTATGGTTCTGATTCTAGACCACCTTGCCTGAACTTGGGAAGCCAAGAGCAGTAAGCCTTTTGGGGATACCAATCCTACTGCTGATGAGCTCCCAGTTCTCACTGCTGGCTACTGCCTGGTGTCACCGTGTGCTTTGGTGGACTCTGTGTCTTGTCGGGGTTTTGAAGGTAGGCCAAAGGAAAACACTTTAAAACGATACAATCTGGGGCTGTATCTTTGAGACAGGATGTGGGTGACCATGACAGTCCCAGGTCTCTCTGGTCTCAGGGACAGCAGATGTTCTGTCTCCCCTGAGCTGTGGAAGGATGCTTGTGGTGGAGGTGACGGTTGCTTGTTCTCTGCACTCAAATGAGTTGTCTCCTTCCTCTTCTCCTCACTCCAGGCCAGTCCCAGCCATCAAAGTCCCATCAACCTCCTTCCCCTTGAAGAAGTGACAAACCAAGGACACCTTAAGCGCATCCTTCCTGAGCTGGCTCTCCTGATTTGCACTGCTGCTGGCGACAGGGGTCTTCTATTCCTCTCTTGTTTTATTTGTCTTTTGATACCAGAGGACTATTTTTATAAGACAGAATATGTATTCAGCACAAAAAACTGTAGTTTTGGTGGGGGGAGGAGAGGGGAAATTGGTACCGCGATGTAACTCAAGGGTTGGGGTGGATTGGTGGTGGGGTTATACCATGATGGAGACCCCACCACAGCTCTGGCCGATTTACCCCCCAGCTTTAGTTACGTTTTGACATTGCACATGGGCTGGGATGGGGTGAACATCCAACACTGACAACAGTGGCAGCAAAAGCCTTGTCATATCCTTCTAGCTACCTCCTCCTTCTCCTCCAGGCCTGGTGAGACCCCACCATCACCCATGCCACCAGAGTTCAATGCTGGGCATTGTCTCCAGGGAGACATTCGCCATCAGAGCAAAGTGATTTCCAGTTTGGGCTGTGCCATACAGTGTGCTGGGACAATTCCATGAAGGATCCACGTTCTCGGGCTCCTCCTGGCCTCCTACCTGCTTGCACAAGAAACAACAGTGACAATGCTGGGGTCGTAGCTGGATGGAGAAGCGATATGAGAAGTGGTTCAATGTCCTAAGTACTGGTGGCGGCTTGTTACCAGGGTGCTTTCAAGGGGCTCAGGAGCCCCCCATAAACATTGCATACTCCCTGCCCATGGGGCAAGCCAAGCAGTGGCTCTGTGAGCTGCTCACACTCTGCTCTCCAAAGGGGGAAGGAGCCACAAGCCAGGAACAAGAGCAGGGAGACCTCCTGCCCATGCCGTTGGCTTGCCAAGAGGCCTTGGCCAAACCGTTGCATTTCTCTGTGCCTCAGTTTCCCCCCTTGTCTGTCATGGGGGGGGTGATACCTACCTCACAGGGGTGTTGTGAGGTTTAACAAACTCGTGTCTTGAAAGGGCTTTTACAATCCTCAGACGAAAGGTGCTGTTGACCTGCACAGTATTCTACCGTGCCACTTTCCTATGACTTGACATGCGGCTCTGTCAGGGGCTGAAGTGAGAACAAAGGCTTTGTACAGTCCCCTGGCTCCTCTGTCTCTTTTCTTGCGCAGAACTTCCCCCAGCCTTTAAACCCCAAAGTCTTTGGGTATCCAACCACGCTGGTGCACACAGATCCTTGGAACAGCTTCTATTAGCCCTTAAACATGGGGTCGTTGGTCCAACTGTGTGTGATGTGTCAACTACCCTGGGGTACATCCCTTCTGAGCTGGGATAGGTCTTCCTGGGGTGTGTCCAACCAATGTAAAGGTTGTTCACAGTGCAGGCTCAGGGACAACCCTCAGGAAACTGTTCTGCTGTTTCACAATGCCCAGTGTTAAACAATGGGTTGCTAATTGCAGGATGTGGTTATAGAATCATAGAATCATAGAATCATAGAATAGTTTGGGTTGGAAAGGACCTCAAGATCATCCAGTTCCAACCCCCCTGCCATGGACAGGGACACCTCACACTAAACCATCCCACACAAGGCTTCATCCAAGCTGGCCTTGAACACTGCAGGGATGGAGCACTCACAACCTCCCTGGGCACCCCATCCCAGTGCCTCACCACCCTCACAGGAAAGAATTTCCTCCTTAGATCCAATCTAAACTTCCCCTGTTTCAGTTTTAACCCGTTACCCCTTGTCCTGTCACTACAGTCCCTGATGAAGAGCCCCTCCCCAGCATCCCTATAGGCCCCCTTCAGGTACTGGAAGCTGCTCTGAGGTCCCCACGCAGCCTTCTCTTCTCCAGGCTGAACAGCCCCAACTTCCTCAGCCTGTCTTCATACGGGAGGTGCTCCAGCCCCTGATCATCCTCGTGGCCTCCTCTGGACTTGTTCCAGCAGTTCCGTGTCCTTTTTATGTTGAGGACACCAGAACTGCACACAATGCTCCAGGTGAGGTCTCACAAGAGCAGAGCAGAGGGGCAGGATCACCTCCTTCGCCCTGCTGGTCACGCTCCTTTGGATGCAGCCCAGGATCCGGTTGGCTTTCTGGGCTGCGAGCGCACACTGCAGCCGGCTCATGTTCATTTTCTCATCGACCAGCACCCCCAAGTCCTTCTCTGCAGGGCTGCTCTGAATCTCTTCTCTGCCCAACCTGTAGCTGTGCCTGGGATTGCTCCGACCCAGGTGCAGGACCTTGCACTTGTCATGATTGAACTTCATAAGGTTGGTATCAGCCCACCTCACAAGCGTGTCAAGGTCCCTCTGGATGGCATCCCTTCCCTCCAGCGTATCAACCGGACCACACAGCTTGGTGTCATCGGCAAACTTGCTGAGGGCGCGCTCAATCCCACTGTCCATGTCAGCGGCAAAGAGGTTGAACAAGACCAGTCCCAAGGCCACCTTAACCCAAGCTGTCCTTACTCATGGTCAGGCTTTGTTTCAAAGTGTTTGGTCGTGCACCTGAGTCTCCCTTGAAGCATCTCTGGTACCTCCACATCTTGGAGGCTGGTGGATATCCAGGCTGGATCTGGGGTCCAGCATCTGCTCTGATAACAAGTTACAGAATCAGTCAGGTTGAAAGGGACCTCTTGAGATCCTCCTCAGATGACCTCCAGAGGAGAGTATGAATGAACTGGTCCCTAAACCTTCCCAAGGTCCCAGTCTTTTTAGTGATCTCCCAAGGAATTCTGACATGGTCAGACTTGAGGAAGAGCCTACGGAGCTCCTGGAGAAGGGAAATCTTGCTCCTTGCCTGTGAATGCCCTCCCTTTTACAGTCCAGTATGGGTGTTAGCAGAGGGTTAAAGACTTGGAGAGGGCTTGGAGAAGTCACTGATGAAGAAGTGGTTGGAAGAAACTTTTCCCAATGATTTGGGCCATTTAACTCAATGACAAAGTGAGGGATGACAGCACAGCAGTCAAAAACCCACCTTACTGTGACACCAACAATTGAACGACCACATGAAGCTGATGCAATGTCCCTGGGCTTAGATTAGTGCCCATTGCTGTCACCTACCTGGCCATCACACTCCCTTTCATCTCCTCCTGTTCCCTATGGGGAGTGATGGGGAGTCTGCCCTTTACAACTGTCCAAGAGAGCAGAGCAAGGACATGCACATTTGGGGCTAAATTTGAGCTATCCAGGCTAGAAAGGAATTGATAGACCCTCAGTTTGTGATCTCAGGTATCTGCAAAGATGTACTGCCTTAATCACTGTCCCTGGAAGTGTTCAAATGCCATGTAGATGAGGCCCTCAGTGCCATGGGTTAGTGGTGGCCTTGGCAGTGCTGGGGTAAAGGTTGGACTTGATCTTAAAGGTCTTCTCCACCTGAGTTGATTCTGTGACTCTGTTCTAAGCACAATGAGTACTCAGAGATATTCTTGTCCTTCCCAAAGCCCCTTTCTCTGCCTGGGAGATGTCCTTATGTGTACCAGTGGGTTTTTCTTGAGGCAGATTGGCTTTGCTATGGTGCAGAAGCAGCCATTGCATCCCTTTTCCCCAGGCAGAGCAGCAGTGCTGAGAAGAGCCCTCCCAGTCCACATGCTCAGCCCAGCTCCTCTGCCCTTTGATGGCAAGCTGGCTCCCTGCTTGGAGCAGAGGTTGGAATTCAGGGGTGAAGCATGATGGTCTGTTTGCTGTCTAACCTGAGGTGGTCACAGGGAGTGCAGGTGGATGATGTCCGTCCTGATGTATCCACAGACGTGTGTGGGGGGTCCTTGGGATGCGCAGTACTTGAGGCCATGGAGCTGCTGTGAGGGCTGGAGCAGCTCTGCTCTGGAGCCAGGCTGAGAGAGCTGGGCTGGGGCAGCCTGGACAAGAGAAGGCTCCTGAAGGGGAGACCTGAGAGCAGCTCCAGTGCCTAAAGGGGCTGCAGGAAACCTGGAGAGGGGCTTGGGACAAGGGCCTGTAGGGCCAGGCCAAGGGGAATGGCTTGAACCTGCCCGAGGGGAGACTGAGCTGAGCTCTTAGGCAGAAGCTCTTCCCTGTGAGGGTGCTGAGGCGCTGGCACAGGGTGCCCAGAGAAGCTGTGGCTGCCCCATCCCTGGCAGTGCTCAAGGCCAGGTTGGACACAGGGGCTTGGAGCAAGCTGCTCCAGTGGAAGGGGTCCCTGCCCGTGGCAGGGGTTGGGGCTGGATGGGCTTTAAGTTCCCTTCCAGCCCAAACCAGGCTGGGATTCTATGGTTCTATGAACTCAATGAATGCAGGGAAGGCTTTCGGGTGCCCAGGCGGCACTAGATGGCAGCAGATGACCATGAAATCATCTGCTCAGCCTCGCTGCTGGGTTGTTGCTGGGTTTCTAGGGACCAGGTCCTCAAGTCTTTGACCTTTCTCCCCTGCCCCATCATCTGCAGATCCATTAAAAGGATGAGCTGGGCATGAGAGCTCTCGAGTGCCTCTCATGACTCGCTGAGCTTGCAGCTCATCCAAATGGACCTTTCCCCATTATAAAGAGGTTTGCTGCCTTTGGGTACCTTCGGATAGATACAGGAGGAGAACTGAGAAACCGCAGCCTTTCACCATACCACATCTTCAGCATCAAAGGCACCTTCCTGGCTAATGGAGCCTTGCTCACACAGCATGTGCCTGGTGAAGGGGAAAGGGGAAAGCTTCCATGGTCGTGGTCCTGTGCTTCAGTTCCCTTCAGTTTGTGAAATGGAGCCATTGTCCTTCATCTGTCCCAAGTGGTCCCCATCCTGCCCAGTCACCCTGGGGAGCAGGAGCCACAGCAAGAGGCCAGATCTTGCTCTGAAGCAGCTCCATGGCATTCTGGCCTGCTTGGTCTCTGCAGGGTTCCCAAGGGATGAAGGGGGACAGGAGGAAGAGCTGAGCAACGGAGGGGACAGGGAATTGTTCCCAGTGATTGAGTGGCTTCCAGTGAGCTTCAGACAGTGGGTGGCTTCTCTGGAGCACCCTCTGGAAGTCACTTTGGGACATGAAGCATCCTCCTCAGCTCCCTGGACCTGCACTTGGAGGTGCACCAAGTTTGCTCCGACTTGGCTGCGGGTGTCGTGGCACCAGGCAGGCTCTGCCCCTGGGATGCAGCACGAGGTGACACATACCGCATGTAAAACCATCTTCCTTTTGTTTCTGTCACCTGAAGCTGTGTCCTGAGGGGGCAGAGAGGGGGGGGACGGGCACCTGAACCAGGATCACACAGCTTCGGGCTGACAGACACATGCACAGAGCCAAAGGGAAAAGGAAAGAGGGGAAGGCAGGCAACAGGGCGGTTAATGAAGAAGAGGCTCCTGCAGCCAAGGAAGTTGGACCATTCATCATCTTCCAGGGCCTTTTCTTTCCTGTTGCTGTATTCGTCTTTGGCAGAAGACAATTCCTCTCTCCACCCGCTCCTGCCGTTCAGGGGCTGATAGCTCTCTCCTTGGAGCCAATAATGGTCCCATGGCTAATGGACGTAAAAAGCACAGCTTGATTTTAATTCACTGCGTCAACATCTCTACGTACACAGAGAGGTGGAAATACATCTGTAATATCATACACACGCACGCTGAAAGCTGGGGTCCTGTTGAGTGCTGTCACTGAAGTGTTGCCTGAAGCTGATTTCTTATCTCCCTCATTTCCAAGTATTGCTTAAAGAAAAGCATCTTTCAAGTCCCATTACTATGCAGTACAAAGCAGGGTTGGAGATGGAGCACACTTGTGGCAGTGGTGTCAAAGCAGGAGGCAGCTCTCCCTCTCCAATTTTCTGCTTTAAATCCTTGCTCGGAGAAGCAAGTGAAGAAATCAGAGCAAATCTGGACAACATTTGGAGCTGAAGAGGAACCCTGCTCTGTGATGATGGGGCATCTCGGTGCAAAGACACTGCTTTCGCCATCCACCATGGTTTGAAGAACATTGGCGGGAGGAGGCAGGTTGTACCCGGGTATCAGAGAGCGTGCAATGTGCCTGTTTCAGTCCCAGATGCTCAGATGAGACTGAGCTGAGCTCTTAGGCAGAAGCTCTTCCCTGTGAGGGTGCTGAGGCGCTGGCACAGGGTGCCCAGAGAAGCTGTGGCTGCCCCATCCCTGGCAGTGCTCAAGGCCAGGTTGGACACAGGGGCTTGGAGCAAGCTGCTCCAGTGGAAGGGGTCCCTGCCCGTGGCAGGGGCTGGAGCTGGAGGAGCTTTAAGCTCCCTTCCAACACAAACCAGTCTGGGGTTCTATGATTCTATGATTGCAGAGTGTAGAAATGGAGGTTGAGACACCACAGCGTGGCTTCAGATGCACTGTGTGACACCCCTCTTTTCAGTGGATGAGATCTGAAATGAAGAAGGATCTGCTCTGGCCTGATTAGCAAAGACAACCCAAATCACTGCCTTGAGAAACACATCTCAAAGCTCTTCCTGGCCTCCACACAGTGGTCACTGATGATGTGCTATGAGATGTTTGCAGTCACGACCAGCCTGACCCTAGACTAGGGAGTGAATGGGGCTGGTGGTGTCCAGGAGAATGGCTGAGCTTGCTGTCACCATCTTAGCCCACAGTGAAGGTCAGGGTGTTACTCACCAACCTTCCTACTTAGACAGGGAAAGCTGGTGGGCTTCTTGCCCAGGGCCAGAAGGAGGTTTATTGCTATTGCTGCAGCTTCTTTGGTACTCAAAGGTGCTTTAAATAGGTCTAAGATGATGTTTTTGTCATGAAAAGATAATTTTATCTCTATTGGTTTTGCATAGAAATAGATAAAGAAGCTGTTCCAGTCCAAAGTAACCTGTAACAGAGGGACAGAAGGGATGCCATCCAGAGGGACCTCGACATGCTTGTGAGGTGGGCCGATGCCAACTTTATGAAGTTCAACCACGACAAGTGCAAGGTCCTACACCTGGGTCGGAGCAATCCCAGGCACAGCTACAGGTTGGGCAGAGAAGAGATTCAGAGCGGCCCTGCAGAGAAGGACTTGGGGGTGCTGGTCGATGAGAAAATGAACATGAGCCGGCTGCAGTGTGCGCTCGCAGCCCAGAAACCAACCGGATCCTGGGCTGCATCCAAAGGAGCGTGACCAGCAGGGCGAAGGAGGTGATCCTGCCCCTCTGCTCTGCTCTTGTGAGACCTCACCTGGAGCATTGTGTGCAGTTCTGGTGTCCTCAACATAAAAAGGACATGGAACTGCTGGAACAAGTCCAGAGGAGGCCACGAGGATGATCAGGGACTGGAGCACCTCCCGTATGAAGACAGGCTGAGGAAGTTGGGGCTGTTCAGCCTGGAGAAGAGAAGGCTGCGGGGAGACCTCAGAGCAGCCTTCCAGTACCTGAAGGGGGCCTATAGGGATGCTGGGGAGGGACTCTTCATCAGGGACTGTAGTGACAGGACAAGGGGTAACGGGTTCAAACTGAAACAGGGGAAGTTTAGATTGGATCTAAGGAGGAAATTCTTTCCTGTGAGGGTGCTGAGGCACTGGAATGGGTTGCCCAGGGAGGTTGTGAGTGCTCCATCCCTGGCGGTGTTCAAGGCCAGGTTGGATGAAGCCTTGGGTGGGATGGTTTAGTGTGAGGTGTCCCTGCCCATGGGTTGGAACTGGATGGTCTTGAGGTCCTTTCCAACCCAAACTATTCTATGATTCTTTGACTTCATGCACGTTGTGATCCCCAGGCTTGCCGGGCAAGGAGCTTTGGTCATGGCTTTGCTCATAGATTAAAATGTGCTTGGGAATGTTTTGGGCTCCTGAGGCCAACGGCACAGGGCAGTCTTCATCTGTGTTATTAAACTCTCCTATCTTCAAAACAAAGTGGCCATCAGCAAACTGTCTGCAGGGATGATTCATGGGCCACATAAGTGGCTGACCCATGCAAGAAGCAGAGCTTTGTGCTGAGGCCAAATGTGAGTCAGGATGGACTGAGCTTGAGTTCAGGCCACTCTTCAGTTCATGAGTTCAGGCACAGCCCTTGGGACTAGGCTGAGAATGAATGGATTTCATCTCTGTGGCTCTCCTCAGCCAAGGGTGATCCATTTTTCTCTCCTGCTTCTGGCCGTGGTTGGTAAAGAATGGGTGAAGACAAAAGAAGAGAGTCCTTAAGTCATCTTAGACAGCATCAGTGCAAAAGGACTGCTCTAAGATGTACTTTGAAATGACCAGATGATGGTGCCAACATCCACCTCCACTGTGAGAAGCCAGTTATTCCTGTGGTCTGTGGTGTATATGAAGAACAAGGAAGTGTTAGACCCTTGTAAGTCCCTTCTCATTTACGGTCACCCTTCCTAGCTGGATCCACTTGATACGGCTTTTGGTCTCATTTTCAGGCAAGGTGTGGATTTACCCTTTTGGATTCATAGTGAGCTACTGCTAACATGAAGAAGGGCAGAAAGCACAAGGGGAAGGGAAAGGCAAGAGCCTATAGCTGCAGGACAGGACTTACCATGGTAGGAAATAGAGGGTCTCTAGAAACAGAGGGTTTCTAGAGCCTCTCGATGGGTGGCTCCGTGAAGACTCCTCCTTCTATGCAAAGGTCTCCAGCCATAGGCATATGTGTTGAAGCAGGATCTGAGATGAGAGTATACATCAGGTCAAACAGACAGGACAGGAGGTACAGATGTCATCCAGGCAATGTGTGACAGAAGGTACGTGGTGACCGAAGGCCAGAGTCCAACCTGCCAAGCCATTCATGGCTTTGCTTGATGAATCCAAACTGAGCCCCAGTTGAGATGAACAGCCTGATTTCCTCCTGGGTATAAAAATGAAGGTAGTTTTTCCAGCTGTTTCTTTATTCTACTTCATTTTGTTGGGTTTTCTGCACCTTCTTGCCCTTTCCAGAAAGAAAAGCCACGACTGCAAGGCAAAGTTTAGCCATTCTTTGAGTTTCAAATCATTCCTGGCGTGAATTGTTCACTGCATTCTCCCCAGCAGAGTGTTTCCCAGGAGGGTTTTGCGTGTGTGAAGCTTTATATTACAAGCATCAAGGTATTATCATCCATTCTTGTGCCTTGTCTCTACAGGACTCTGTTCCCAGGCACTTTATCATCATCACTTTGGTCTTTGCATGTTCTTTAGTTTATAACAGCAGTGAAAACAGCTCATTTTCTTTTGATGCTCCCTTGCATGGAGCTCTCTTTTATTTTTCTTCCTCTTTTAGAGCAGAAGCAGAAGAAACTCAGTTTAAATAAGGCACAGAAAGCTCTCAAAGCACAGTCTTCATCAAGTCAGCTTTGTGTTCAGTGTTCCTCCAGATCAGCTCTGAATCACTCCCCAAACCTGGCTGTTAATGACAAAGGCAAATCAGTGATGACACACTCGGAAATCCTCGGCATGAAGGACATGAAGGACAATTCAACCTATGAATGACATGCACAAACTCCAACAGACACTTGGCTGGAGAACTTTCTTCATCAAACTTCAAACCCCACATTGGTTTTTGGGATGGGAAATGCTCTTCTCTGCTCTGTCCTGTTAGAGAGCAGACCCTCGGTATAACTGAACTGAGCCTTGTTCTATCTTCAGCAGGAGGTCAGGATCTTCTCCAGGCCTTGCAGAGCTGTGACTGCCATCCCAAACATCCAGAGGATGCTGTCCCTTTCCTGTGGCAGGGATTAAAGATGAAGAAATAAGGGAGAAGTTCTTTCCTGTTAGGGTGGTGAGGCACTGGAATGGGTTGCCCAGGGAGGCTGTGAATGCTCCATCCCTGGCAGTGTTCAAGGCCAGGTTGGATAAAGCCCTGGCTGGTATGGTTTAGTGTGAGATGTCCCTGCCCATGGCAGAGGGGTTGGAACTGGATGATATTAAGGTCCTTTCCAACCCTAACTATTCTATGATTCTATGATTCTAAGAGCGCAGGTACAATTGGCATGACTGCCCTTTGGATGTCCATGTGGAATCTCCAACACTTCAGACAAAAGCTTGGTGTAAAAAGAGCTTGGAGACTTCCTGGCCCTTTTTTCCCTGTTAAATTGTGTTGGTAGCTTCACACCTCGTTTGAACTGTGCTACCTGGACCCTTTCAACTTGCAGAGGGCAGAGGTCCTTGGAGGTCTCTCACGTAGAGCTTGCAATGCTGGTGTCTCCTTGAGAACTAGGGAATGACCATGGGGCTGCTGGCAACCACGCCAGGGCAATCCCTGCCTCTGATGGGCATCCCCTGATGCTGCAAAGCTCTCTCTGTGATGAGACAAGGCACTCTCTTGGCTTGCAGGATGTGAATTTCATCCATTCTCAAGAATCACAGAGGTGCCAGTTGGAAAGGACCTGGAGCATCGGCTCAGAGCCTTTCCTCTTCTTCTTTCCAGGAAAAGGCTGGTGGTGATGGCACTTATGTCAGGTCAGCTTTAACATCCCCACTTCAACAAGACAGTCTTCTAAAACCTGGTCAGTGCCGGAGAGACAAGTCCTGTGCTGAGCAAGAGTCAGTCCCTCCTTGAGAGACTCCTTGGGGCCCCTTTCAATCTGTCCCCTGTGTATGCTGTATGTACGTACATATACTGTAAGTACATGTGTGTGGGTTACACCATCTCCTATGGTCTGGTGGTTGTTTTTTTACTACCATTGATCTGCAAACCCCACAAGGACTCTGCCAAGCACTGACCCAGCCCCAAGGCCTTCGATATGTAGCACATCACCAGCTTTGCCACTATCCACCTCCCAGACAACATCAGACTCCAATTCTCCATGACCCCAGGGGCTGACTAAGCCTTTGTCCCAGTTATTTCCCCTCTTTACAAGCGCACAACAGGGGTTATTGCTGTGAGGACCCTGCTTGTTTGCTCTGTCGATGAAGGACTGATGCGAGGTGGACTCCATTTCTCCTTGATCCCTAATGACCAGCAGAGCTCAGCCTGGAGTGAAAGCAGGAGATGGCTGCTCTGCAGCAGAATACCAATTCTGATGATTACACGCTGCACCGACACCCATCACAATAACAGGGGCCGCTGATGGATTTGGTAGCACCGGGCGCTTTAACGTTCTGCCTTGTTTTGCCTCCTGTCATTTCATGGTGCTAATGGCTTCTCCGTGATTTGTTAGATTACATGACCTCAAGGACATCCAGCTCCCTCCTTCTTTCCTCTTCCCTCCTTCTTTCCCTGTGTGTGTGGACGTGCGCTTCTGTTTTAATAGGATCTAAATGACACATCTCTGCTTTGGACAGGGCTCAGGAAAGCCATTGCAAGGACGGCAAAACCACAAGCGCCTTAGGAATGATTTCAGCTCTCTCTTGATAAGCTGGTGACTTGTTGCAGTGATGAAGATGAGGGGCTATTGGTTCAGCTTGTGGTGAACTGGCTTGGCATGTTGCTGGGAGGTTACACCTGTTTCATGATGAGAATGAATCACTGCTGAGCTGTTATGCCCGATGGTACCAAGTGGGACCAGGAATGAAGGAGCTGCTCTGGGGTTTCAGGGTCTCAAATAAATGCTTGACCTTAAGTATTAGACTTTACAGTCTATGGCCTCAATACATAAAGAACTATGGTCTTTAAGTCATAGACCTTACTTCACCAGCAGCAGTTTGTGGGACCAGAGATGGTGCCTGGATTGGGGAAGTCAAGGTCTTTCTAGTTCCCAGAGTCATAAATATGTCCTAGCTAAATCCTCTTGTCCATGTAGGAGCAAGACCTGGGCATGCATTGTGCCACCTCACAGCCCTACCTCGCTTTCCAAGCACAGAAAAGCCTCTTGCATGGTTCAGCGGAGAATCCTGTGGGTACAGTCTGAGGAATGGCAGAGGAGGACCCCAGTTAGGGGCAAGGGCATCCGGATACCTTGGCTGTGTAGGTGCAAGCAGAATAGACCCTCCAGCCACACAGCATCCTTTGTGCTTGTGCTGCCTCCAGGTCATCTCCTGCAAAGGAGTCTTTTAGGGGCATGGGAAATAGAGGCAGGGTCTGTGGTACCTTGGGGGTGGTTCTGGAGCCCATTATGAAGCTGCAGGACCAAGTTCTCTGCTGGGATGACACTATGGCAGCAAACAGTTTTGCTCTAGGACCAGTCTGAATGGGTGGGTTTATGAACCGGTGCAGCACCACCTCCATGTGAAAATCAAGGGCTTTTGGGCAAACCATGGAGCTGGACCATGGTACAGACAGCTATCGAAGGCAGTCTGGCTCTTGTCACATCCCTGCCGGCCCGTCTGGCCTGGCCTCACTATGCTCTCACCCTCCTGCCTCAAAGGCTGGGAGGAATCCAGCACGTGCCTCTTCTCTCCATTTGGGTTGACCAAGAAGAACGGTGGCTCCTTTTCTCCTGCTGTTCTGCCCAGATTTTACCTCTCCTTCTGAAACCAAGTTTGACCTATCTCTTTTGAAGGAAGCTGAGTATCACACATCTTGTTGGCATGGGTAGGAATTGCTGCTCAGTACACATTAAAAAGACTAATCAGAGAATCAATTAGGTTGGAAAAGACCTTTAAGATCATCAAGTCCAACCTTTAGAGAGTCATTATCCATTGAGAAGCTGGTGTCTCCTGACTCCAATCATCTAGGTCTTATGTTGATGCCCTGGGGTAACTCATGTGTCCCCTATGTGCTGCTCCAGGAGGATGCAAGTGTCTTGAATGACTTTGGGCATCTTGGATGCTTCACTTCAGGTAACTAAACGAAGTCTTTGGTCTTCATTGGCTGTGACAGGAACACAGACACCTACACTTAGACACTGAAATTTATGTGTTCCCATATATCAGTTAATCTTGCCTAGGGATTCAATGTAGCTGTTAATAATAAGTGTCTTGCAGGGCAGGAGGGAAGTGTCTCAATTATTAGGCTTATTCAGCCCTGAAATACATCACTGCTGCACTGCTGGGCACCTGCAGTGATGGAGCTGCTTGCAGGATGTCTCAGGAGATGCTGGACCCTGCAGGTTAGCTATGGGGCATATTGCCTTGAGCATCTTGATGCGATGAAGCACAGATGAGACCTTACAGCTGGCATGGAAGCAGCAAGGAGAGGAGCTGGAGATCCCACCTCTGGGCTTTGTCTTATCCAAGGTGGGCAATGCACGTGATTGAGGGGCTGGCTGGGAAGTTGTAACTGCAGCAAAGAGAAGTCCACACTACAGACCTGCCTCATTGCAGTGGACCAGCCCCAGCCCCTGGTTTCTCTTTTCCATGCAAGAAGCATAGAATCCCAGACTGGTTTGTGTTGGAAGGGACCTTAAAGCTCATCCAGCTCCAACCCCTGCCACGGGCAGGGACACCTTCCACTGGAGCAGCTTGCTCCAAGCCCCTGTGTCCAACCTGGCCTTGAGCACTGCCAGGGATGGGGCAGCCACAGCTTCTCTGGGCACCCTGTGCCAGCGCCTCAGCACCCTCACAGGGAAGAGCTTCTTCCTTATCTCCAACCTGAACTTCCCCTGTTTCAGTTCGAACCCATCACCCCTTGTCCTATAGCTACAGTCCCTGATGAAGAGTCCCTCTCCAGCATCCTTGTAAACCCCTTCAGATACTGGAAGCTGTTCTGAGGTCTCCACACAGTTTCTTTTCTCCAGGCTGAACAGTCCCTATGCTCTCAGCCTGCCTTTGTATGTGGTATATTCCTGTTGCCTTTGCACCAGGACTCACTTTGCTCCCGCTCCCATTTTATCCTCCCTTTGCTCCCAGCCTTGCAAGAGGAATTACTCAGTGGTGAACTGTTGCAGGCGGCTCTTCTCCAGCTTGGGCAGCTCAGTCCAATCACAACGGCCCCGTGTTGTTCCCTCCTGTGGTGTGGGGCTTTTTCCTTCCCCTTTTGTCTTTAGCTTCCAGATTCCCCTTAAGCCTCAGCACTGAAAGATCCCTGCTCTCCGTCCTTATCTGCAAGGTGAAAGGAGGGAGAAACTGTCTTCTGCCTTTGGGAAGATAAGTCACGTCGGAGTCTTCCTCTTTAGAAAACTCTCTAATGCCATTTATCAATTAATTACTGGGTTGCATTTATGCCCATTAATTCCCCCTGCTGTCTTTCATGTTTGGGAAGGTCTGTGATGCTCAGGATCTAATTGTCTTGCTCTTACACTGCTTTCTTTCTCATTTTCAAGTTAAGTGGATACCAGCGCTTTCTATAGCTGCTCTTTTAATTCCCTGCGGATTTCGCTGCTTCCCTCCTTTTCCCTTCCACCCCTGTCGTGCTCAAAGAGGATTTGACTGGGTTTGAGGAGGGAGTGGATTAAACAGTGTGGCCCAAGCCTGAAACCCTGATTCTGCTCATGAATCGATTGTTGCTGGAGCCAGGAAAAACATTTTCACTTGGAACCTTTTACAGTGAAAGATCCACTTTCAGGTCACCTGCAACACGCTGTGGCTTTATATCAATCCAGGTTTGTTGTTTGGGTTGAAATAACCAAACCAGACCGTTCTGGAAAGGAAAAGCTTCAATTTACTGCTTTTTTCCCCCCCACAACCAGTTGGATGTCTCCGTCTGAAACAATATCCCACTCGCTTCATTCAGCTTAAAACGCACAAGTATTTATTTTAAATGGGAAGACGTTCCCAAGTAAACAAAATGGGCTTATTTTCTTCAGATGATTTGCCAGTGGAAAATTGCAAAGTATACCTTCCACACAGGCCCAGCGGAATGCTTTCCTTCTGTTCAGTCACTTAATGATGGAGCTTTACTCACCACCCCACAACCGCCATGCCCAATGTCACCCAGAAGAGCAGAAATGCTGCCATTTCAGCCCTGTTTCAGCAGGGAAGGGGTTTATAATCCTTTGGTGTTAACTAAGGCAGCTTTTTAAAGGCCTGAGCAGGGTCAGCACCCTGGGGAAGGGGCTTGGTACCGAACAGCAAGAGCTCCGTGTTTCAGGACCCTTTTCCCCATGCATTCTGGAAGACATCGCATTGAAGGAAATCTTCTGTAATCACCCCCCAGCTTTGGTCAGAAAGAAGAGGGATGTGTTTTTTCTAATGCATCCAAACCCCATTGGTTCCTGCTGAGAGATAGATGTGTCTGGTGGGCACAGATGTGGTTGTGCCCAAGCTGGTAAGGCTAAAGACATGTGAGTTCTCCTATTGCCATCTGTCTTTGGAGACCAAGAGGAGATGAGCTATAATGCAAGGAGAGGGCTTTCTCTCAGGGTGTGCTCACCCAAGCCCATGGGTGAGATGTTGCTTTCGTTGCCTCCAGCAGGTCATGAACCTATTGACGCTGAACACCCTGGCAGTGTTCAAGGCTACGTTGGATGGGGCTTGGAGCAAGCTGCTCCAGTGGAAGGTGTCCCTGCCCGTGGCAGGGGTTGGAACTGGATGAGCTTTAAGCTCCCTTCCAATCCAAACCATTCCATGTTTCCCTGATTGTAAGTCATTGCCACCACACTTCCAGCTTCATGTCTGGTACTGGGTTCCTCCGCTATGTTGCTTCATGAATGGAGACCCTTGGAGGACTCAAAGCCAAAGCATCCCATCAACATCACCCTGTTGTTAGTTTTCATTATGAAGAAACTGGTACAATGAGGGGCTAAAGCTGGTCCTTGCTGTGTGCCTCCTTGCTAAGTGATGGGCAGCTTCTGGTTGCATTCCAACCATCTTCCTGTTCATGTGCAGAGAATTAGAGCATTTTGCTAAGCTGTGGCTGCAACTGGGAGAGTTCAGCACTCTTCGAACAAGAAAACCAAACCCAACAGCATCTGTTCCTGCTCTGAGTTTGGGGGGAAGCATAAGAGCAGGGGTGTTAAATGGTGACAGCTCAGTTCCTGCAGGGTTTAGACTGAAAGATGAAGTAACGCTGACACCGCATGGCCACACTGCCCACAGAGCCATTAAATACCCTTCATTGTCTTTGGCTTCTCATGCCAGGGCGGAGCAAAGAGTGGACACAGCAGATAAAGTCAGTTCTTACCATGGGAAAACGGCGTTTCTTGTTCTGCAGGATGTTTGGAAAATGGGATGGAAACCAACCAGGACCAAGTTCTGGAAGTGGTATGGAGAATATACATGCATTTCCTCCTATTTTGTACCTGCTGGGGGTGGAAGAAGGGAGAGATGCCTGTGAGATACCTGTGAGATACCTGTGAGATGAAGACAGGGTGAACCTGTCAGGGGACAAGCGGATGCAGCTTCTAAACCCGCTGGCCTTTTTGAAGTGTATAGAAGAAGACAAGAAGGGATCAAACACCTGCAGTTTTCACCCCTTTGTGAATCCCCAATATGCGACAATAAAAAGGCAAACCCATAAAGCCCTCCCTATTGACCCTACCTTTCTTGGGCATCTTGACCGCGACCCATAGAAAACCACAGGTCCCTGGGAATCTGCAGGTTGGAAACCTCCGGAAGACAGAGAAAGAGGGATGGAGGGAATCTTGGGGGGGAGATGGTGGAAGGAGAAGACTAGATGTAAAAACGGGAGCAGCTGCAGCATGTATTAAGCTTTAGCGAAGCCTTTTTCCTTAATGGCTGACAGGAGCTTAAATAAATCACCTGGAATGCTGGAAAGAAGCGGGATTGAGCTCTGCCTTGCTCAGAGCTCAAGAGCAGGAGAGATTCATGATGCACGGGCAGGTGAATGCTATTTACATGGTGGGTTAAGTGCTCTCCATCCACTGAGGTTGAGGAGATGCAGCTGGCAAAGGGGAAGCGAATGGGGAATTACGGTGAAAGTCCTTCGGTGTCAACATCAACAAGGAGGTGGAGGAGCAGGTTAGTGGGGGAGATCCTCGGCCCCTGCAAACGTGGGATAAAGTCACCATTCCAGCTTGAACCATCCCTTGGTGTTTTCTATGTGTGCAGGGGAGTTGTGCTTTTGAGTCATGACCTCTTATAGCTGGAATCATGACCTGCTTACGCACAAGTGCCCAACCTGGAGGGTTAGAGAAAGGTGAAGAGGCACCATGCAGGGTTTCCTGTTTCCATGCATTAAGCCATAGCAAAGCCCCTTTCCTAGCTGGCTGGCAGGATGGTCTTACTAAGCCATCCCTCTCGCTCTGTCACAACCCCAGCTTTAGGCTGCAGGTAGGTCCTACCTTCACTGCCCAGCACTCCTAAAGCTAGATTCAAGTGTGGCAAGGATGGTTATCTACCTTAGGAAGTTGGGGAAGGTCAGGTACCACCTTTGCCTGGTTCAGTCACCTCATCACCTGGACTTTAATCTTCTTTTCCAGACCCTCAGCCACCAGTTCCTTCTTCCCTCCAGGTGGAAAGGCCAGAAAGCAAATCCCATCCTTCATGCTGGCCCATTGCCATTCGTATTTTGCAGCAGCAGCTGTTGTCCAGCTTTACTGTACAAACCTTTGCTTGCTTTCCTCTTCTCATTCACAACACCCCCTCTCTGCTCCCCCTGCCCTTTCTCCTTCTCCTCCTCCTCTGGCCATTTGCCAGTGCCAAGCCAGAAGCCTGAGAGCCAAAGTGACATCCTTGTTTTCTCCTTGGCAAGAGACTGCCAAGGATCTGGGTTGTGTGAGGACGTGCACAGCAAGAAAGGGGAAGGAAGGATGGGATCTGCTTTGTAAAGCTGAGTTTTGTCTGCCTGGGAATGCGCTGGTTTGTGGTTCTCTCTGGACTGGAAGGCAGCAGGTTTGGTGGTGGATGCTCATCTCTGGGGGATCAGTATTACCCCTGGATTTGCCATGTCCTCCATGGAGATGCTGCACATGAGCTGTGCTGCAGCCCCATGCGTGATCTCCATGGGGAGGTGGTTTGTGGGGTCCTGAGGGCCCTGCATGGGTGCTCTTGCAGTGTGGGGGTGAGAGGTTGTCCCCTTGTCTTCAGCAGTGCAAAAGGGGATGCAGTGATTCACCCACTCTCCCTTTACCAGGCAGCCACTTGTCTGGGGCTGGAACCAGGACTGTGGTGGTTCCTGGGATGGTGTGAGCCTCCTGTGCCCCATCACTCTCAGCCCATATAGACATCACAACCCTCCCCAGTGGGCTGCCTTCCTCTCCATTTCCTGTGCGTGATACTCACTCTGTTAATGTCCACCTTCAATAACTCACAGGGTGGCTCTACAATTCCAGTAACAGTGGAATCTCTGCGTGTGAACAGGGGAAGATGGAGTGAATGTGTAATTGGGCTTAATCTTTCCTCACTCAAGGAAGCAACAAAACATCTCTCTTGGTCTATTTAGTCCAAACACGGCAACATCATTGCTCTGCTGCTCAGGAACAATAAAGATGCAAATAAAGTCAACATCTCCCAGGCTTTTGCCAGGACGGTTGCTGGGGAGAATATTATTGTGTTGTGATTACTGTGTATGAAATCCACTATCAGTGCTTGTGTGCGGCTTTGCTTCTTGAGGATGCTGAACTGAACCGGAATGAAAATGAGAGCCAGCAGCTCTGCTGCTCGGCCTCCATGCTCTGACTTGTGTTTTAGCTCCGGAGGCAGAGCTGGGTCTTTAGCAGTGCTGGAGGTAAAGAGAAGGAGTGCAATGTGTGGTTTGCGTTGTGTGGCGTTTGCACGTGTGTCTGGGGGTGGAAGCGGGATGCGTGTGGTGGTGAATGGATGTATGATATAGACTGGAGGGAAAGCAGTTAATATTCAGTCTCCTTGGCTGCACTGTGATGAAGTTGAACATGTACTGTTCATAGGGTGACCTGGGATTGTCACTTCATAGAATCATAGAACCAGCTAGGTTGGAAAAGACCTTCAAGACCTTTGAGTCCAACTGTTACCCCAGGACTGCCAAGTTCACCACTTCATCCCCTTCCACTCAATTTCCTAGGGATGAGGAGTCTTTGAGATTAAAAGTAGATGGATCCTCTTCACCTCCTTACCATGACCTGGAGACATACCTAAGGCAGGTCTATGCTGCAAACAGGAGTATGACACGGGTAAGGATGAGGTTTGTCCATTCCTGCATGCTGGAGGAGTTTAGCTGCAGCAGGAGGGAGAGAGGATGGAATCTTAGCCTGAGAAACAAGTAATGGAGCAAGTTATCAGCATTCCTGAGCTGCATCCAGATTTTCCTTTCACTGGTGGGGTGGGAATTTCTAGGACCTAATTTTCCTTTTGCCAATCCTTGAGACATGGTGCTCTGGGGACTTGCTGGAAAAGAGTGGTCACTCTTCTGTGCGTAAGGCAGTTAAGCTTCCCTAGTGAGGTTTAGTGTGAGGTGTCCCTGCCCATGATAGGGGGGTTGGAACTGGATGATCTTAAGGTCCTTTCCAACCCTAACTATTCTATGATTCCCTATATGTCCTATATATATATGTATGAAGAGATGTATATTTATACCTGTCCAATACAGAACCAGAGTGATGGGATAAACAACCTGGGGAGGGGACGATGGGTTGTGTTGGATGGGGATGCATGAGGTGTCCGGAGTGGGAGGTCAGCAGGATGGAGCTGGAAGGTCAAAGGACCTTTAAACAAGAAAACCCAGAGCTTTTATGGACTCAGTGCTGAGTGAAGGAGTCTGGGGCAGGGAAAACACCACCGTGAGGGTGATCTTAGTAAACCAGGTTGCATTGCCAGCTCCAGCATCAATGTCTCCTACTGAAGGAAATGAGTGGTTATCCCAGGAACGGTGTGTTGGTGGGTCCCAATGGCCTCTTTGTCCCGGGAGGACCCAGGAGCTAGTGGTGTTTATATCAGCTCCCTCCCCAAAAGCATTTGCTACCCATCAACAACAGCTATGAGGTGCTGATCCCCTGTGATGCCGAGAGCTGCCTCGTGTGACTTTAATTACTTCTGATAGGAGGCAGTGACAGATATTTATCCCCAAAAAGAATCCATTGCTCCCGAATGAAATATTTAGCCGAGAAGTGACTGGCATCTCTGATAGGGGAGCTGAAAAATACCAAGAACACAGGTACCAGCTATCTGGTACATGTGTGAGGTTCATATTCTGATACCAGTGTGGGAGGTTTCCTCAGTGTTAGCGTGCTCCTCTAGCTATACACAAGGAATCATTTCCCAGTAGCATGGGCTCGTTGATAAAATGGGGTTTCCAAACACTTTCTCCTCAGAATCACACCGATACAAAAGTAAAATTAAACTTTCAACACACAACCTTGATGTTTTGCCAAAAAAACGTAGAAACAAACCAAGACGCGCTCTTCGGTTGGGTTTGAGTTGGATTCTTCTGATCTTAATTGTTGCAAAGGGTTTTTGAGGGGGAAATGAAAGGCAGAAGACTCCTGTTTGAAATGCAAAAGAGTTTCCCTGGGTGTTTCATTAATTCCCAGCGCAAGAATAACAAAAGATAAGATAGAAAATCTCTCCCCAGAAAACAAAGTTACAGCGAGACGTTCATTTCCAAACACTAATGTGTTTGGATCTGAAACACTGTTTGGCTCCAACAGACAGATCCCGTGTCTGCTCCTTCCCCCCCTTGCTTCAGTTCATGTTTCTCTCTTCCCCTTTTGAGGCAGGGACTGCATGATGAATGTTTTACTCGATTATATCCCAAACCAATGAGTTCCAAAGGGACTGTTTGGTTTGTTTGGGTTGTTTCCCTTCTGCACTGCAGGAGCTAAAGGTTGTGCTGTGGCTTGTGTCTGCACTGAAAGCCAGTGAAAAAGGTCTTTAAAATCTGAAGGAAAAAACAATGTAATTGCCTACATCTCCTTTGAAAAGAGATTTTGGCTTCTTAGGTCATTTCTGTGCCTTGAACCTGCAGCCTTTTGCTGCCTACCTGTTATAAATCATGACGGCCCCATTGGTGCAGCCTGTCTCAGATGGTTTCTACCTCTGGCATCGCTTTCTTGCCTGTTCCCTTACCAGTTCATGCTCCAGCCTTTGTTTTTCCTTCCTTCCTCTCTCTCCCCAGCCCTTTACTTCAACCATTTATCTCTCAGATAAAACCTTTGAGATGCTCTTTGAGAGAAATCACAGTCTGAGAGAGTCATTTGCTTCCAATGCCGCAGTAGAAATGTCTTCAAAGATGCTTGACAAATCACCTAAGTGAGACCTCTCATTCCTGAGCTCACGCTGCTGCCTTTATTCAGGGCAGAGTTTGACCTGGCTTTTCCATTGTCCTCATGGCTTTCAGTGCAGTTTAACTCACTGAATGCTATGGAGAGGTGTGAATTGGGAAGTGAAGGAGGTGGGTTATTGATTTCATTCTAAGCCTGATGTTCGTCTCTATGAGGAGCACAGAGAGGGTTTGACAGTTTCCCACTGGCTCTAGGGTTACAAAACTCTCCAAGGATCAGGAACATGTCTACTCTCTTCCCCATTCCTTACCTCCCTGTCACCCCCTGAGCCCCACAACACCTCTTCAGCCATCGATGCCTGACACTTCTTTCACTGTCCTGAAGGAGGAACAGTCCACCATCCCTGGAGGTATTTAAAACACATACAGACGTAGCACTTAGGGACATGGTTTAGTGGTGGACTTGGCAGTGCTGAGTTAACTTTGGACTCAATGATCTCAGAGGTCTTTTCCAACCTAAGTAGACCAGTGATTCCAAAGTCTGCAGTGGGTACTCAGACCCTTGTATAACTACATGGAGGCATCTAAAGATGGGCATTGAGACTGGTGAATGAAATCCCACCTGCAGTGAGTGTGGTGCGAGCTGTACTTGACCATCTGCACTCCCATCCTGAGCTGTAACTTGGCAATGCTTTTGCTAGGCAGGAAGTGAAGAAACACCCTCCCCATCATCTCCACCTTCCATTGCAGTCTATGATGACTAACGGAGCTGGGAGCCTTCCATAAAGCTTGGACACATCAAGCTCTTGCAACATACTTGAAAACAATTGAGCAATTGTGCTTTAATGAGGTACCACCCGGTAGGAACTGATCTCGCACATGTTAATGTGTTGGTTTCAGCTGCTGGGAGCAGTTGTGGTTTGCTCGCATTGAGTCATGACGGACAGACCTCTATAACTATGCAAAGCACCCTGGATTGTCTCAAGGGCCATTGGGGTGGAGAACTGGTTCCTTCAATCACTGCAGAGTTTTCCAGCACAAAGCACTTGGGTTATTTAGGGAGTCACTTGAGTCCAGAAGGAATATGGATAGCTAAGCCTACATTGTCTCACAGCATTCCAAACAATGGGGTCACTCCTATAGATATCAAGGCAGGTTTAGGGACACCCAGCATCAGCTCCAAGTGAGGAAGCAGGTATCTGGTGTTACTGGGTTTTAAATACATACTTCAGCTGTAGGGACAGGCCAGGGGGAATGGCTTGAACCTGCCCGAGGGGAGACTGAGATGAGCTCTTGGGCAGAAGCTCTTCCCTGTGAGGGTGCTGAGGTGCTGGCACAGGGTGCCCAGAGAAGCTGTGGCTGCCCCATCCCTGGCAGTGCTCAAGGCCAGGTTGGACACAGGGGCTTGGAGCAAGCTGCTCCAGTGGAAGGGGTCCCTGCCCATGGCAGGGGTTGGAGCTGGGTGAGCTTTAAGGTCCCTTCCAACCCCAACCATTCCATGATCCTTAAATACCTTACCACTCACAATTCCCTTTGCGTCTCCCCCTGTCCATTGTTCCATCTCAGGACAAACCTCCCCTCGCACAGCCCCAGGAGGAAGGCCCACACTGGCAATGGCTATTTGCCCTCCAGCAATACTGGAGCAAAACATGTTGAAATGGATGTTCTTATCTGGCGCCGGTTGTGTGCAGAAGGGAGCGGGTTCCTTGCCGCTAATTGCCAGTGCTCTCTGCAATTTGTTGCACATTATTTCTTCTCCCTCCTCTAATTAACAATCGCTTTGTGTTCTCTCTGCTTGTTTTGCGCCTCTCACTCTCTTTCCCCAGCTCAGCCTCTTTGTTGGGTTATTTCTCTGATGCTTCTTCCTCCCCCTTCATCTTCCCCAACATCATCTGCTTGCTCTCTTGGGGGTCTCTTTCCAGTTAAACTGCTGCTGTTTCCAGCACACCAAGTTTCTCTTTTCGCATCTACTTCACTTTTGTTGTTGTTGTCCTCTTGATTGTTTTTTCCCCAACTGTTTCTTTAACATTCCTTGCATTTCTGCTTCCAGAGTGCACAGAAATTGTCCAATCCACTCCACTTTGGACCTGGCTTTGCATTTCTAGAAATTACCCTTAGTTTTCTGTGTTGTTTTATTCTTATAGAGGCTTCCAGCTGTGCTTCAGGTCACGGATGAGGTTGGCAAGTCCTGAGAGACCTTGGACATGTAATAGGAGCATCCAGAGGGTTGAATGTGCCCTCCGTCTCCAAAGCTGTTGACACGACAACTTGAATATGGATCCCTTGATTCAAGGAGCACACTGACCATTTGGAAAGCATTCAGAAAAGTGCCACAAGAAAGATCCAAGTTGTGGCAAATTTGCTGTCCAGGCAAAGCCATGGGTTATGTGTCAGTGTGGATTTCACTCTGCCCGTTGTTGGCCAACTGCAAGGCAGCTCCGAGGCAGAAATGAAGTGGGTTTGGCAAGCTCAATGGCTTTCTCAGGTTATTAAAGCTCAGCAGTGCTCAAACTAAGCTGTGATTTGGGTCAGACCTTGCTTGGGCAGCTGCGCTGACTATGGACACAGTGGGTTCAGTGATGCCTCGAGGGAAAAACCCTTCAGATCTGCCAGTGGTAGCAGAGAGCCCTGCGCAGAGCACTCCCACCTCATCACCAAGCTGCCTTCCCCAGGCTGTGGGAGATGTGCTTCGACCCTCAGGAGCAACAGCCCTTCCACCCTGTGGTTCTAGGATTCTATGTAGCTGGCCAGTCATCTCTGACACATTCTGGTGTGGATGGGGAGGAGAGATACCCCATGGGTCACACTTTAACCTCTTAGAATCATAGAATAATAGAATGGTTTGGGTTGGAAAGGACCTTAAAGCTTAAAGCATGGGCATTAAGTGTCAAATCACGGCTGCTGACATCAAGGCAGTGATGTGATGGTTAAGGAGATCTATGCTTTCTGGGGGCTTTCTCTCTGCACAATATCGCCCCATTTTTCCAGGGCACTACAGAAAAAGCTGTTTCTGCTGCTATACCATAAAAGAAGTATGTTTTTGAACATTATTTCTCCCTTTTTCTTATGTCCAGAGTACTCCAGGAGAGATTCAGCTCCAGATTCACATCCTGTACTTGCAGGTGTCTCCTAGGAGCAAGGCATGGGAGCTCATGGCAACATTTGGTGGCAACAGCAAGTATAGTCCAAGGAGCTTGGAGAGCAATTCTGCTCCCTCTGGAGCAGACACAGGCTCAGCTGAATTGCTCTTCATGCTCAAATGTCTATTTATTGGGGGCTTTGACTCGGTTTCTTAAAGGCAGATTCTAACGCTATTTGGGTTGTTCAGTGTTGTCTGAGATGTAGGGGTCTGCACAGAGTGTGTCCAGGGATGGTTGCATGAGGATTGTAGACCATGGATGACTTCATAGAATGGTTTGTGTTGGAAGGGACCTTAAAGCTCACCCAGTTCCAGCCCCCTGCCACGGGCAGGGACCCCTTCCACTGGAGCAACTTGCTCCAAGCCCCTGTGTCCAACCTGGCCTTGAGCACTGCCAGGGATGGGGCAGCCACAGCTCCTAAATCTCCCCTCTTCCAGTTTATCCTCTCACCTTCACAGCCTCATTACAAACCTGATCTTCTGTGGGGAGGAGCAAAGCTGCTTATTACAAGGGAATCTGACCACCACCAAGCTCTTTGACCTGTGGCTTCTGCTCTGCACTCACTGATGGGGACCATTATGTACCCTGCCATGCTGTGGCAGTAATGAACTGTAGCCATCTAAGCACTTCCCTGGGTTTATGTTTAGCATTCCCATCTGCTCCTTTATAATAATGCAATTTACCCTAATTCTTGGTGTCAGAGCATTCGGGTAGGGAAATTACATTCTGTCACCAAGGTGTCAGCCTTGCCTGGCTTTTAATGAAGCGATGACACCATTTGTAAGACAATAAATTAGGAGTTCCCATGTTCAAGCCCTGCCTCAAACCAGTGATGTTTCCTGCAGTCCCAGAGTAAACAGTGACAGTCCTGCAGGAGCACTGCACATTCCTTGTGACTAAGAATCACTGCACATGGCTGGAAACAGTGGGATGCAAATAGCTCCGGTGTTGGCAGCAGGTCCCACTTGGATGGGTTTCTGGGAGTAAGTGGCTGGGATACTAGGAGAGGATTTATTCTTAACCCATGCAAGGGAAGAGGAAAAGAATAATTTAGGGATGTCTGAGCTAGGAGTGAATTCCCCAATCTTCAATGTCAGAAGACCTGGAAATGGCTAAAATCTTGGTTTCTAATGGCCATAGACACAATGAAATGCCTTGGGAAGCCTAAGTGGAGCATTTAAGTAAGAACTCTTCTTTAGGCCTTAATATTCAGGTTAAAAGTAGGGGGTTGGAATTCAGCCCCTCTCTTGTAAGGACATCCTGAACCCGTGAAGTTGGAGCACATGGGCTTTCCATCCCTGGCCATGGGGAGGAGAGCTCCTGCAAAGCTCCTGTTCAAATGGGGGAAGAATAATGGTGTTCTTGTGAACAGGGAAGGAATTTACTGCACCAACACTGCAGTGGCAGTCACTGGCTCATAGTCTGGCTGGCACCACGGTCCCAAACCTGGAGGAGAAAGCAAGCCCTGTCTGCAAAATACGGAGCTAGATTCAGCCCAGGGGCTTAACCAGTCATGTCCCCTCCAGCACAGGGCCAGACCCATTGCTGAGCGTGCTGCTCGCATCCATCTGCTGCTCTCGATGGTGCTTTTAATGCAGCTCCTTTTTCACAGAAAACAAACTGTGTCAAGAAGAAACATATGTTAAATAAAACCCTATTGCCCAAATGGAGATTTAATGCATGTTTGGATACAGGGCCAGCTCCCTGCTGGCCGTGAATTGGCATTGTCCCAATGGTTTTCTGCTGCTTTACACCAGAGAAGGATCTCACCCTTAATTACTCTTTGTTTTGGAGCTAATGGGCTTTGTATTGCAGAGTGGATGGGCTGCATTTCCTATCAGGAACCCCCAGCCGACACTGAAGTGATCCTTGGGGTAGGGTTGGCTCCATGGCTGGGTGGCGAAGCAGGTAGATTGTACTGGAGAGGGCTTTTTGGGTCCCCCCATTTCAGGTTTGAGCCCTGAGTGTGCGTTTCACCCTTTCTATAGCCAAGGCTGCCTGCATTGCACTTTAACTCCTAACCCTCACCCAGGACTTACAGTTGCATGGAAAACTTGGAATTTCCATCCCAGAAAGGCCATTTCCTGCTGTTTGCCTCTGAGAAAGGATCCCATTTCCACCTCTCCTTCTCCCAGCTCTGTCTGAACCCTTCTTACCTCCAACCTATCACTCATATCACTGTTCAGCCTGGAGAAGAGAAGGCTGTGTGGAGACCTCAGAGCAGCCTTCCAGTACCTGAAGGGGGCCTATAGGGATGCTGGGGAGGGACTCTTCATCAGGGACTGTAGTGACAGGACAAGGGGTAATGGGTTAAAACTTAAACAGGGGAAGTTTAGATTGGATCTAAGGAGGAAGTTCTTTACTGTGAGGGTGGTGAGGCACTGGAATGGGTTGCCCAGGGAGGTTGTGAGTGCTCCATCCCTGGCAGTGTTCAAGGCCAGGTTGGTCAGAGCTTTGTGTGGGATGGTTTAGTGTGAGGTGTCCCTGGCCATGGCAGGGGGATTGGAACTGGATGAACTTAAGGTCCTTTCCAACCCTAACTATTCTATGATTCTATAACTCTATAGCAGTATCACTGCCCCTGGGGATAGTGAGAATTCAGAGAAAAACAAGATGGAAAAGATTTCAGATGTCTCCAAGAAATAACCCTGCAAATCACAGCAAGTGTCTTCCTGCTTCTTTGGGTCTTTGCTTTTCCTTATGACTACTCTAATATGGACCCCTTGAGGAAAAATGGAATAAAACATATGTACGTTACAGGGGCCTGGTGCATCGCCAGTGTTTAGCTTGCTCAATTAACTGGAAAATCCAGCATTCACATGCAATTTCACCATTGAGGGGGAAAAACCATCCCTGTCAAGAGAGTAATACTGGTTAATATGAGTGCTAAAATAAGGCTGGTAAACAAATAGACAGCGCATCTGCAAGGGGCAGGGGGGCACTTCCTAGAGAGGGGAAATCTTCCATTACAAATGGTTCAGTTTCCAAAAGGAAAGGCGCCCAGATGCAGAAGGGTTTCAGCTGGATGTGCATGCATAAACATCTCAACATTCAGATGAAATCTTTATTGCTGTTTTGTAACTAACCCCTGGTTTTCAGCATCCAAAATCCAGCTATCTTGAATATTTGCTCTGCTGAGCTGAGCCCACCTCCTTACTGCTTCTGAATTGGAAACGCAAACCTAATTCACAAGGTGAAGGGTTTGATTTGCGGCCACTGGGTTTCACAGGCTGCAAGAAAGTCCTGTGTTAGATGCCTACCTTTTATCCCACCCCTAGTTCCAAGAGTGGACAGTGAATTTACCCCATCCCCAGCACCAGAGTGGACAGTGTGAGGTCCCATAAGCCTGTGAATCACTGATGTCCTTCAAGCCACTGTATTCCAGATCTGTACTTCTGGGGGGCTTTCTCTCTGCACAATGTACCCCAGTTTTCCAGGGCACTACAGAAAAGGCTGTTTCTGCTCCTGCCACAAAAGAAGTATGTTTCTAAACATTATCTTTTCCTTTTTCTTATGCCAAAAGCACTCCAAGAGAGATTCAGCTCCAAATTCCCACCCTGGCTTTAGCTCTGTACTTGCAGATGTCTCCTAGGAACAAGGCATGGGAGCTCATGCTGTGATTTGGTGGCAACAGTAAATATAGTCCAAGGAGCTTGGAGAGCAATTCTGCTTCCTCTGGAGCAGACACAGGCTCAGCTGAATTGCTCTTCATGCTCAAATGTCTATCTGTTGGGGGCTTTGACTCGGTTTCTTAAAGGCAGATGCTAATGTTATTTGGGTTGTTCAGTGTTATCTGAGATGTAGGGGTCTGCACAGAGTGTGTCCAGGGATGGTTGCATGAGGATTGTAGACCATGGATGACTTCATAGAATGGTTTGTGTTGGAAGGGAGCTTAAAGCTCCTCCAGCTCCAACCCCTGCCACGGGCAGGGACCCCTTCCACTGGAGCAGCTTGCTCCAAGCCCCTGTGTCCAACCTGGCCTTGAGCACTGCCAGGGATGGGGCAGCCACAGCTTCTCTGGGCACCCTGTGCCAGCGCCTCAGCACCCTCCCAGGGAAGAGCTTCTGCCTAAGAGCTCAGCTCAGTCTCCCCTCGGGCAGGTTCAAGCCATTCCCCTTGGCCTGGCCCTACAGGCCCTTGTAAAACGTATTGCATCTTTGTAGCACCGTGACCCTCTGGATAATCTACAGCATCCTTCATGTCATGTTCTATTCCATGGTTCCATATGTTACATTCAGGCAACTGAATCAAGCACCCAGATCATGCAGAGATGCTCGTATTTAGGTGTCTGAATCTGCTTATGCAGTCTCCGCCTCCAACACATTGTGGTGTATTTGCAGGCATCAAGGTGCTGAGACCGTGGAACGATGAGAGAACTCCGCAGGGAATTCTCGCTGCTCTCTGGCATTTCCACCCAGTGCTTTTGTTCAGATGAATGGGGGAAGACACTGAAGGACTGCAGGGCTCTGATGTGTAACAACCATAAGAGACCTTTTTGCATCACGGAGCAGCTGTGTGCAGCAGCTGTGTGGTGACAAAAGGCCATTTGAGTTCATAACTGTTCCCATCTAAATGCAAATGCTGTCATATTCATGGGCTGGCAATGGGAGGGTGCATCCCCTGGCTCAGTGCTTGGGGCATCCTGGATCACGGGTTCTTCCACACAGGTACATCCAGAATGAGTAAGCGGACCATGGGCTATTAACACAGTTGTTACACAGTTATTCCCAACATCATATTCTCTATCATTTGTCTTCTCATTTGACCTCCTGCTTTGGGGAGACTTTCCTAACTTTAGTGCCAAGAGACTGGAAAATGCCAAGGGGGAATTTGGCACTTACTTAGACACACACCAAACCATAGGTGATTTGAGCTTCGAGTCTGGCGCCATCACCATCCCATGTTACTGCTTGGATAGGCCAGCTTGGATGGGGCTTGGAGCAACCTGCTCTAGTGGAAGGTGTTCCTGCCAGTGGCAGGGGGTTGGAAGTAGATGATCTTAGGGTCCTTTCCAACCTGAACCATTCTATGACACACAGCACAGCCCGTTCAAGCATAGCAACACCAATGACAGAATTGAGATTGAGGAGAATACAGCCTGAAAAGCTTTCCACATACTTTGGAAAGACACGAAAAGCTTAAGCATTGATTTAGGGCCTTACAAAAAAACCCTCTGTAAAATATCATTTCAGTCACTCACCCACAACATCCATTAAACAATTCCACTACGGTGAGCTCAGAGCAAGGCATTGCTCAGCAAAAAGGGTCTTTCCAACGGAAAGTGTTTGAATTCCCCTTGACTTGCTCGTCCATGGAGGCGGAGCAGGGGATGCTCAGTCCTGGGCGTTTCAAGCCTGTGTGGGAGCAGAAACTCAGCAAGCGTGGGCTTTACCCTGTTGTTTTCCATGTCTCTGCATGGATACCATATGCTGCCAAATTAATCTTCAGCTCCTTCCCTACCCAGCCTTGTCCTCCTGATTGTTCTGGTCCTATCTGCTCGTGGCTGCTTGTCTGTGGTCCAACAATTTCACTGTCCTTGAAGAACTGGAGCAGAAGAATGTAGTTGTATAAGCCTGTTGTTCTCAGGATAAAATGGTACTTGCTTTGGTCCCAAAGGCTCACCTACATGAGTCTTGCTCTGTGGGTCCTTGATTCCCTCAGCTGTGTTATGGGAGTACCAAGAGCCTTGGCACTGGAGTTCATCACCCTTCTGGTGTTATGCTTCCTCGCCAGTGTGACGTCTCTGACCTACATGTTCAAAGTCAAGGTCTCCTTGGTAAAGAGAAGAGCCAAAGATGACAACTGAGCTTTGGGGGAGCTGCTTTGTCTATCTTTGCTGTTGATTTATTTAAGGGGTGTCTTGTGTTAGAGCAGAGATGCCATTCTTTACACAACCCCTTTTCCCAGTTTGTCAAACCAGCTCAGCCTTTTAATCATTCCTCTATCCACGACCAGAGCTTGGTGAGGAAGCTTTGAGTTATTTTCTTGCAAACAAGGAGACAAAGATAAGGCAGTCGTATGTTTGGCTTGGTAAACACATGTTACCTCAGCAGGAAAATCAGCCCTGCAGACAGGACACAGGACTGCTCTAATAACCCATTGCTAATTCATCAGCATGGTTTCGCCTCCATAGGAATAATCAGCACACTCGGGAAAGGAGTTTATTAGTCAATCAGTCCCAGTGATTATATTTATCTTTGGAGCACATGCACAGAGTTGTTTTTTAACAAGACTCTTTCGGCCCCTGCAGATAATGGATGAAAAAGAGGAAAGATTCTGTTGGCACAAAGATGTGATCAGGTTTAATGGGATGGGGATAGGTCGATGGGGAGATGTTTTTGCATCGGTCTACGTGAGTCCATCATTCTCCTGATAACAACCTGATCCTCCACTCACCTTTGTGTGGGTTTATTATGGACCACCAGGATGAAGCATGGATGTTACCAAAAGAGCCCTTTCCTGGTGGGTCCCTGCAGCTGAGCATCCTCTCTGCATGATTACGGAGCCTCGCATCAATCCTTGGGGATCTTGGATGCTACGTTTGCTTCAGCTGAGCCATTTAATGGGACTAAAAGGCTTTTCCCAATCATCTTGTGATTCAGTCATCAAATCCCAACTGTGCTGCTCAGCTAACCAAGTGATCCAGCATTGGCCTTGCAGGGCAGGGTATCTGTGGCCACAAAATGTGTGCAAGAAGAGAAGGGATCTAGAAGAAACCACCTAATAAAACAAAAGCTATAAATGAGGAGTATCTCAGAAGAAAAGAATACGTTGAAAGTCTCAGGTGATATCAGAAGTGTAGCTGTGCATGTTCCAAGAATAACAGTTATTGACAAAGCTGAGAAGCTGGCCCATGATCTCTACTTGTCAGTATTAGTGTCATTACTGCTTGCTTTTAATTGCCTCTGGCATTCAAGGTCCTTTGGAGATGGCTGGTGTGGACCACTGGGAGAACAGGAGAGTGTGATGCCTGTTCTGATGCGAAATGTCAGTTATTAAAGTTAACTTCTAAGCACATGAAGTGTTCTAATAGAACTGCAAGGGCTGGGACAACCTTGTATGTGGACTTGCTGGGGCCAGGATGGCTGGAAAAAGCTCAGAGATGAGCTTAGTTGAGTCCCATTCTGAGGAAGTGGAAGGAGGGGATGAGACAGTGCCATCAGGGAAGAAGATGTGTGTGGAAAAATCCCCTTTGATAACTGGCACAACCTTTTAGCTCTCTGGGGCAGTTCATTCTCATAGTCCAGAGTGGTTTTAAGATCCCTTTATAACCTGAAGCACATTCAGCCATACGTAGATAGTGATGGGTGCTCTGTGCTAGGGGGAGAGAAGAGAAAGATCTCCCTATCTTGTCCTCTTTTTTATGCTTTCTTCCTCAGCATTGCATTGGCTCATGGTCAATGCACCAGGTGATGCTAGATGGACCTGTATGGTGGCTGAGGTCTTCTGTATGATGGACCTGGGCTCATCAGGCTTGTTTCCAGCTCAGAGCATGGAAGGATTAGGTTTATCTCTGTGTGTACCCAGACTTGTAGGCATACCCATAATTGGGGAGGGATTTAGCTGGGATACTGGCCCCTCTGCTACTACTTCAGCCCACTGTGGAACTGATGGGGCTTGAAGATATCACAGCCCGAAAAATATCAGCCCCTGGTCCCTATTATTGTCACCATTCCCATCTATCACGGTTTGTACAAGTGACGATACAGTCAAAGGACTTCCCATCCAAGTCAAGTGCAGATATGATCATTTTAGGTGGGATTCTTGCCTCCCTTAACCTTTTGCTTACCTAAAAGACTTCATGGGTTTACTCTGCCCTGACGCCAGCTCAGAGTCCCATCCTTGCCCAAGCATACAGATAGCCTTGCTCTAAATTTAACTCATTCATAGAATCACAGAATGGTTTGGCTTGGAAGGGACCTTAAAGATCATCTATCATCATTGATAACTTTTAACCCAAAAAGCCTCATGGATCCTCTTTACAAGCAACATCAGCAGAAAAATATTAAATAAATAAAAAGCAACATCGAAAAGAACCCTTAAGAAAACAGACCGAAATATAACTATGCAAATAAATACCCTTTGCAATCTGGACGCTTTACGGTTTGGGAAATGTTCTGGATATATAATCCAAGCAGTTATATTGCCAAGGAAATGTCACATAAAACCAGAAGAATCATAGTTTAGATCAGGGAGATAAAAAAGGACAAGACAATCTAATCAGATGTGACAGATGCAGCCCAATTCAGCATAACAACCAGAGCCAATGGGGGTTTGCTTGCAGAATACACCCCTTGCTCCCTCCCAACCTTCTCCTTTTGTTCCAGTATTCAGACCAGTGTTCATTTGAAGGGAAAATAAGTTGCATTTAGAAAGCTTTTTAGAGTTGTCCTTATAAGAAGGTAAATCACTGTGATCTTGGGAGCTGGGGCTGGTCGTCCAAAAATGAGCACCTGTATTTTGCTCTTTATTGGCCCAAACCCCAAGCAGGATTGGAGGAATCCCTGCTTGGGATTGCTCCTGGGGTCATGGCAAGCAGACAGGACGTGACTAATCACAGCTCTGCCAAAATTCATCCTTACCATGTCCACTGTGAGGACCACCAGCACCTGCATGTGTAACTGGGGACAGGCTGTGAGTTGAGCAGCGGCTCTCACCATCTGTAGGATGTTGTAAAAGCCATTTCCAAGCCTTGGGGTTCAATTTATCTTGCATAATCTTAATAGTCTACATGTGGATCTGAAGTAGGATTTCCCTCTAGGTTCCAGAATCGGACCTTAGAGAGTGACTGGCACCTCTGGTAAGTGATTTACCTGTTCTTAGACAAGTCCTAGCCTATTTCTTAGACAAACTCAGTGAAAACCATTCTGGATGCGAACCTACCCACTGCAACCAGCTCCTTTACCCACTGCAGATGGTTTACTGTAGGCTTCCAGTTCTTCATTACTTTAGAAATTGTGTCAGCACCTTTTTCCTGGCAGTTCTGGTCTTCACCAGCAAGAAAGGAATTGAATCATAGGATGGGAAGGGACCCTACCAGCCTGAAGAGGTGAAAGGCATCTGAACAGCATCATTTTGCTAGATGAGTTGGAATGGAGCTAAACTTGGGTCAAGGAACAATGCAAAAAGCTGGATGGGCAAAGTCAGACACTGTCCTTTGCCCATGTCATAGGCTGGGTACCACTCTGGCTAAGCTGGGGGAGATGAAAACAGCAACACAGTCAGGAGAGCAATGGCAAAAAGGCTTTAATGCTTCAGTGGATCAATTGTGTGAAGGCAAACAGGGCCAGTCCCCTGTGGCAGTGTTACTCAATGCCCTTGCAAAGAGCAAAGACCAGCCCTGGCCTCACCGACTTACTCCTGACCCAAGTAATTCACATCGGCAGTTGCTGAAACCCTCTCCAGGGTCTCTTCTTCATCGCATTTCCTGCAGAGAGAAACTGATATTTGGACCCAGCACTGGATCAGTTTGGTTTGGGTTCATCCCTTTTCCCCCCACACTCTCAGAGATAAAGGTGTTATTATCCCCAGTGGTACAGAGCAACAGGACTGGGAGCTTATCTCGAGGCCAGACATTTGATTTTTACCTTTATTTCCCCTCGGTTTGTTCCAATTAAATATGTGAACCTCCTCTGGAAATGATCACCACCTATTTAATGGCTCATTGATTTTAGGGGCTGCTGTATTTTCTTTCTCTCTCTTTATATTTAACTGTACATGTTCACCGCTATTGTTACTCTAATATCTGATTGTAGACACAGGAGGACATGGTTTTCAGTGGGAAAGCACCTGACAGCACAGGACAGGGGTTTGGTGTTTCCTCGGCATCTGCTCCCTGTAGACACTGCTTCGCTTTGCTATATTGAGATCTATGAAGTTTCTTTCTTTGTTCCCCGTGTTAGAGAGAAGAGAGGGTGTTGGTGAACTCTTCATCCTTGGGAAAGCACAATGGGATTCAGGAAAGGCCCTGAAAGGACAGAGCTTCCACCCCCTGATGTTTCTCCTAGGAACTGTAAGGTGAGAAGCGCTACTTCCCTTCTCCTCTCTGGATTCCCAAGGTGGCATTGCTCACTGCTGATTTTGCCAATGCCTGTGGGGACCAGGGAAAGGTTCTGAACTCTTCTGCAGAACGGAGAAAGGATAAACTTGTGCACAGCAAACCAGCAGCCTGGGACAGGGTGCTCAGTGCGTCTCCATCCTGCAAACCAAGTGAAGGGACATTGGAAGTGTTCAAGGCCAGGTTGGATGAGGCTTGGAGCAAGCTGCTCCAGTGGAAGGTGTCCCTGCCCGTAGCAGGGGTTGGAGCTGGATGAGCTCTAAGGTCCCTTCCAATACAAACCACTCTGAGAGTCTATGATTCTATGATCTGAGGGAGATGTTGCAACTTCATGCCTTTATGGTACATTTGCAGCTCCCTCCATCCCTGGGTTTAGTGGATGCCCACATGCAGACTGTGGGGGTTTCTTGTTGGGTGAGGAAGGCATTGTCTCCCATCCCACTTAATGGGATAAGAGTGGATTTAGGAGAAAAGAACAAAACCCACCCAGGACAGGTTGTGAAGTCTTTCCCATCACTGAGCAATCCAGCACGGCTGATCCACTTCTATTTACCCTGCCTAGCAAAAGAGCAACCGAACGTAATTTCTTGTTTGGTTGTTGTCCTGCTTTAACATGCAGCCTCAGGATCTTGTTATCTCTTTGTCTGACAGACAGATAAGTGATGCCAGCTTTCTGCACTTAATGAGGGGCCTCACAGAGAGTGCTCCAGCCACCCCTTGGCCTTCTTCTTTCGTAGCAGAATGACTTAAATTGCCAGCTCATCTCTGGTTAACTCAGACGTTCCACTTATTCAGCTCTTTCTGCTCTTGCTTTCAATGTAAATGCCAGAACAAGATGCAGTGTCCTAGTAACCCTACTGCTATATACAGATGTGATACTTTGCTCTCTCCTTGCAAAATCCCTGGTTTATGCACCCAAACCCCACACCATCTTCATCATCACACCATGAAGATGATGGGTGCTGAGGCACTGGAGCAGGTTGCCCAAAGAAGTGGTGAATGCTCCATTCCTGGCAGTGTTGATGGCCCCGTTGGACAGAGCCTTGGGTGACATGGTCAAGTGGAAGGTGCCCATGGCAGGGGGGTTGGAACTGGATGATCTTAAGGTCCTTTCCAACCCAAACCATTCTATGATTCTATGAGCCTCTGTACTGATCATACTTTGGACAGTATTGCCATGCCCACTGACTGCTCATGTCCTTCTCATCTAGGCTGCCTTCTATCAGCAGTATACTTGGCCAGTTTTGTTTCATCTGTAGGCTTCTTTGTCCTTAGGGCTTCTTTGTGGGTCACTGCTAGGTATGATGAGGGTGCACTGATCCCCTGGGATCTTCCTTGAGAATGTTTCCCATCTGTTGGCACAAGCTGAGGTCAGTCAAGGGCTTTGAATCCCTTTAATATGTGCCGTGTTCATTTTTGATCATCCTGCCTGTCCACCAAAGGGCTGTGGGGTAGAAAATCTGGTCTCTTGCAGGAGTACGTTAAATAAGCAGCTTTGCTTTTAATAACCACAGTGCTAATGGAGGCTTCCCTTTGAGTCTTACACAGAGAGCTGCCAAAAGAGATGTGTCTCCATCAGCTGGGTTTAATTTGTCTGCAGACTGTCTGAACACTCAGCCTGCTGCATGAAATCACCCAAACAGAGCATAATCTGGAGCAAAGCCTTTCTCAGTCTTTCCAACCCCACCTCTCTCCTCCTTATTCTTCTCCTTCATGTACCAGCCCAGCAGTGAGCTCTGCCAACCTACCATAAAGTCTTTGACATCTCATGCCATGAGTGTGCACAGCTTTTCCTGCCTTGGGTTGCTCCCTCTTGTTCTCCAAAGGTTGATAACATCTTCAATAAGCAACCTGCAGCACCTATCATCGCCTGCTGCACAGCAGTACATGTGTGTGTCAGGGTGGAGATGTGATGGGAAGGTATCTGATCTGATGCTATGAACCATAGCATGGCTGCAGCACCTGGTTTTTGCCAGGAGGATTATGGTAAAGTCCCCAGCTCCAGGATGCTCAGGGTGGTACAAAGAGCATCAGCTTTGATGGAAATTCCAGGGTGCCTGTGTTTTTCTGCAGCCCCATGTCCCTCCATCCCTGGCAGGTGGGATGAGCAGTCCATTTGGACACCAGAGTATTCATAATTTGATTTAGAACTATAACTAAATTGATATAAAATTACAATTACATGAGTGAAACACGGCCTTTTGGGAGAAAGCATTGTGTGAGCATCTCCCATTTGGCCAGGTACTAACCAAAGGGCAGGTATGGATGCCATAATGCACATGAAAAGGGGGAAGGCACTGAGGCAACGTACTGAGGTCGTGTGTTTTAACTGGAACACTAAGTTTTCCATATTCAAAGGCTTGTGACAAACCTATTTGCACATGGTCATGAGGCAGAGAACACCCACAGAAAAATGAGGGATCCAAAAGTTGTGTTGGACAGAAGTTTGTATTTGGACCTAAGTTCTTTATGTCCAAAGTTTTACAACAGTCCCTCCATTGGCAATAATGTTTATCACAAATATTTCAGCAGATGATACACTTTTAAAGTCCCAATTCCAGGAATTACATAATTATGCTATATTTTTTTATTCCCTCTCTAAAATTAATCTGTAAAAGCTCTTGTAATTATGAAGGAAAGCTGAAAAGTAAGACTTCAACACCTTAAACAGGAGCAGGCTGATAAGGAGGACATAATCCGGGTGGGTAACAGAGAGCTTAACCTGATACTGGTGATTTGGGAGAGGAGGTTGGATCATACTTGTTCTAGACTTAGAATCATTGAATCACAGACTGGTTTGTGTTGGAAGGGACCTTAAAGCTCACCCAGCTCCAACCCCTGCCATGGGCATGGACCCCTTCCACTGGAGCAGCTTGCTCCAAGCCCCTGTGTCCAACCTGGCCTTGAGCACTGCCAGGGATGGGGCAGCCACAGCTTCTCTGGGCACCCTGTGCCAGCGCCTCAGCACCCTCACAGGGAAGAGCTTCTGCCTTATATCCCACCTGAACTTTGCCTGTTTCAGTTTGAACCCATCACCCCTTGTCCTATCACTACAGTTCCTGATGAAGAGTCCCTCTCCATCATCCTTGTAGGTCTCTTCAGACACTGGAAGCTGCTCTGAGGTCACCTTATTCTTCTTTTACTGCTGATGGCTTTCTCTTCCCCAGCACACAATCTGCTTGAGTCTTTTTTATGAAAAACTCCTTTTTAGGACCTGAGTGCAGCTCTGCTTCCATTTATATAAATCAATTTAGAAACAGGGGACTTGAAGCAGTATCCCATCTTGGTTATGCAGTTTGAAGAGGACATAAGCGATAATAGCTTGTTTCTGCAATTAGAGAAACACCTTAATAACAGCAGAAAGCAGTTACCATAAAACCCTGAAGAGCAATAATCCCTATGTCCTGTACAGCACCCACCATCAGTGATTTTAAGGAGCAATTCACAGTAAAAAGGAAAATGAACCTGGAAAAGTTTTCTGACCACTCTGTGATGCAAAAGCCAGATGTTGCCCCTTGCTACAGTAATAGCATAGTGAGCACTAAGCTTTTAAGTACCCTTTCCAGAGCCCACTGTGCCCTCCCACAAAGCTTTTTGAAGCACAGTGTGAAGACAGTTTAGGCCTTTATATAAGACCTGCCCACCAACACAATTAAATCTGTGCTGGTCACTTTTCGGTTTCCAAAGGCAGGAAAATGCCTGGAAATGTCACAGCAAAAAAGCATCAATTGGGGTGGGTTTTTTTGTCCTGACAAGGAAGAGGGCTGGGAGGCAGAGGGTGGGACAGCTGCAAAACGAAGCCATTAATCTTTCAACAAAGGACAAAATAGAGATATTTGCCACCAACCATCTTTGTAGAGGGTAATGGGAATAATGCGGCATTTTTGCTGCCTGTTTTGCCAGGTCTGCAACAGAGGTGACAAGCAACAAGGTGTGAGAGGAGCTTTGCAATCTGGTTCGCTGTCCTTGTGAGAAAGGTGCATAGTACAGAAGTCGGTGGGACGGGGGAAAAACATTCCCCTGCTGTGTTTAGTGTCCCCAGTCAACTGGGGTTGGTCCTGGTGCCTCTTCTGCCTGTTTACCCAAAGCAGAGGGGACCCCATACCCTGCGCTCTGGACTGGGACACCCTTGGGACACCCCATGGCTGAGTGCCATACACAGATTTAAAGGGTGGCCCACCTTCATCTCACCTAGGTACAGGTGGGGCAGGATGCAGGGGCTCTCCATTCAACGTCCTAGTGTGATGTTTGATCAATGCCCATAGGACCTACAGGCCAGAATTAGCAAGATCAAACTGGTCTAGGTTTTCTCAGCTGTCACTAGCACATCTGATCTCTTACCAGCCAGGAGACAGGTACAGCCATGACCATGTGGAGCAGCGGTCTTCAAGTGGACTGCGGAGCTTAGAAGAGCCTCTGAGCCTTTTGAGAACCATCCTTAGGTTATAGAATCACAAAATCACAGCATGGGTTGGAAGGACCCCTGAAGCTCATCCAGTTCCAACCCCCTGTCACAGGCAGGGACACCTTCCACTAGAGCAGGCTGTTTCAAGCCCTGTCCAACCTGGCCTTGAACACTGCAAGGATGGAGCATTTGCCACTTCTTTGAGCAATCTGTACCAGGGCCTCACCACCCCCATTGTAAAGAACTTCCTTGTATCTAACTTAAATCTCCCCTTGTCATGAAGCTTTCAGTTTGGCTGAAAATACTCTATAAATGGGATGCTTTTGTACTCTACCTCCTATGGCCTGTGGACATCAGACAGGACTCTTCTCTGGTGCTGCTCCGTGTCTATAATATCAATAGTGACAGCCCCAAAAGATACCCAAACCCAAAAACTTAAATTCAATTCCTACAGAACAGCACTGTCTGCTGGATGCACGCACTTACTCTGAGACAGAAAGGGGAGACGGGTGAATTGCACATGACAGAAGTTGTCACTTAGGGTAGGAATCATTTGTCCACGTTTAGATTAATATGACCTACTTTCAGATGTCTACCTGCAGGAAGATGGACTTGCAGCCCAAAAAGAGAGCTGAGACAAAGGGATACGTGTGTTGTAAATATCCGAAGTTATCAGAGCTGCGGGACAGAAATAGAGGTGATAGAAGAACATGGACAGATCAGTGTTTCATATCATATACATGGAGAGGTTCATTTGCACATCAGGAGCCATCCTGTTTCCCTGTGTTTTCTTTGTGTCCCTATGTCCCCATGGATGTACCTGCATCCACCACCCTGCAACATAGATTTAGCTTCCTTTCAAGCCTTCCCTGACCCTGTTAATGCAATTTTTAGTGCCACACTGGGTCCAGAAGACTCCTGGAGAGTTTTCCTGGCTTTCCGCAGCAAGCTTTGCACTGGATCTGGAGCCTGGATGCTGCCTGCATCAGCAGATGCACCAGGAAGAGGTGAGCTTGGTGAGGTCTCACCTTCAGGCTCTTATCCTGCCACAAAAGCAAGACACTGGAGGGCCATGGAGACAAAGGGCCCTCAGTCTGTGCTTTGCACATACCTCCAACACAGTAAAACTCCCCAGGAGCTGCAGCTTAGTCCTTTCAGCAGGTCTTGGGCTGCAGCTCGGAGCTGCTAACTCAGGATGACAACGATTGTCAGCTCCTATTAAGATCAAGATAAAGGCTTTATCAAGCGAATCGGTGTGGATGCTGCTGTCCTAATGTTATTTTAAGTCACTCCTTCTCCATTACAAGGAGATTTGTGAAAGACAAGGGGCTATTGGTCCAAAACTGAGCTGCTGGGATTGGGACTCTGGCTGCTAATCCTCTTCTCGCAAAGAAACCTCCCGTCTGTAGGAATCATGTCCTGCCTCCCAACAGTCTGTATGATTACTCCAATTCCTTTCAGTGGAAAGCACGTTTTAACACTTATTAAATTGCTGTTGCTCTCAGCAGGGGCTGGGAGCCTGTTCTATTGCATCCCAAGAAGCACAAATCTCCCCCTGCGTTGGTGATAGCTGGTATCTGATCAATAGCAATGCAATCTTCTCTGCTGTGTTGTAAAGGCGTTCAGTTGGGCTAAAAATCAGTCAAAGTCATTTGATTCCCTTGGAGGGATGCCCTCTTACACCACCTGAGGATCTGGTCTCCATATTCTCTTTCGTTTATACAATTCAGGCCTTTCAGACATTCATTTAATAGCAGCGAGAGCGCAGGAGTCTGAAATGGCTGGGTTGGGATATCTTTTGTTATTGCTGGTTTTGCAAGTGCTTCATAGGAAAAAGCACCAGTGAACCAGCTGTAATATGTGATACTGTCTCGAATCCTGATTTAGAATCCTGCCAACTACATCAATTTGTCACGAATCCTGATTTAGGATCCTGCTGACTGTACAGATTTGTTTCGGATGAGTGGTTTAGATCGCTTAGAGAATCACTGTCAGAGGTATTAGCAAAAGGGGTTTTAATATGATGTTGTAAAAGTGCCGAACAAAAGTTCCATGGTGAGGTTCGCTCTATTATTTACTACGTGGAGGAAAAGTACAGAAGAAAATCGAGTTAGAATTGAGCTAGAATGATCTTTCCCCCTCTGATGCATTCTAGAGAGACCCCCCCCCCCCGTGTCCAGCTTTGGGGCAACAGCACAAGAGGGGCTTTGGGCAAGGTCCTGTAGGGCCAGGCCAAGGGGAATGGCTTGAACCTGCCCGAGGGGAGACTGAGCTGAGCTCTTAGGCAGAAGCTCTTCCCTGGGAGGGTGCTGAGGCGCTGGCACAGGGTGCCCAGAGAAGCTGTGGCTGCCCCATCCCTGGCAGTGCTCAAGGCCAGGTTGGACACAGGGGCTTGGAGCAAGCTGCTCCGGTGGAAGGGGTCCCTGCCCATGGCAGGGGTTGGAGCTGGGTGAGCTTTAAGGTCCCTTCCAACCCAAACCATTCTGAGATTCACATAGAGACCAAAGATGCAAAGGTGTAAGGGAGACCCTCTCATTGAGACATGAAGTTCAGAGCAAACTCACTTGTTCCCCAAACTGCTGAAGCAGCTTACATTTGTCTAGATCCAGTCTTAGTGTCAGACTTGGACAAACCTGCAACAGAATTGTCTATACAAACTTTGTAATAATTAACATTGAGTATTAATTTCATCGGTGTTAATTCAGCACTTACCAAGCATCTGTTGGGGCTAAGGATCTCTCTGCCTTGGGTAAGAAGGATTTCTTAGTCCCAGATTAAGGACTCTCAAGTCTTGAGAGGTGGCCTTGCCCAAGGGAGTCTCCTGGCATGCAGTTCAGGACTGATCCAAAGACCTGTCATTGGTAAAAGATCTTTATATCTCAAGGAGCAACCTTGAGAGGTGTTCTGGCTCAAGGGGAGATTGCTGCCTAGCAGGGAGAACTCAAAGGAGGCTCACTCAGGCTGTCATATTTATGGGATAAAGAGGTTGGCTTGTGGTCAAATTGCATACAGTGGGAAAGGTATGCGTCGAGACTCCTTGTACCCACAGCTTTCTTTGTTCCTTGATAAATGAGTCTTGGAAAAGCCACCCCCTATTCATATGATCGGTGTTCCAAGCATCAGCATTCACTGGGTCACTGTGTTGCTTTGTGGATTTCCTGGAAGAGGCTGCAGCTCAATCCTTTACCTCCTTTAGAGCCTGTACCAAACTACTGTTGGTTTGGTTAAGGGGTCAAGTGCATCCATCACAGATGACAGGGAAGGAAAGCAAAGTTCCAAGTTACAAAGTTCCAAGGCCTCCTTGGAACTCAATCTTGCTAGTCGGGTTAAAGACAATAGAAAGGGCTTCTTCAAATACATAGCAAATAAAACTAAAACAAGAGGCAATATAGGCCCACTGCTGAACGAAGTGGGTGCCCTGGAGACAGAGGATATAAAGAAGGCAGAGGTGCTGAATGCCTTCTTTGCCTCTGTCTTTACTCCTGCAGACTCTCCCCGAGGGCCCCGGATTTCTATAGCCCCAGAAGGAGTCAGGACAAAGGAGGAGTTTGCTTTGGTAGATGAGGATTGGGTTAGGGATCAGCTATGCAAACTGGACATCTGTAAATTGATGGGTCCGGATGGAATGCACCCACGGGTGCTGAGGGAGCTGGCGGAGGTCATTGCTAGGCCACTTTCCATCATCTTTGGTAAGTCGTGGGAAACGGGCGAGGTGCCTGAGGATTGGCGGATGGCAAAGGTCACACCAATCTATAAGAAGGGCAAGAAGGAGGAGCCGGGTAATTATAGACCGGTCAGCCTTACCTCCATCCCTGGAAAGGTGATGGAACAACTTATTCTTGACTCCATCACTAGGCATATCAAGGATGAGGGGGTCATTAAGAACAGCCAACATGGTTTTATGAGGGGGAAGTCATGTATGACCAACCTTATAGCCTTCTATGAGGAAGTGACTAGGTGGAGGGATGATGGTAGAGCGGTAGATGTAGTTTTTCTTGATTTCAGTAAGGCATTTGATACTGTCTCCCACAGCATCCTCATAGATAAGCTAAGGAAGTGTGGGCTTGACGATCAAGTAGTGAGGTGGATCGAGAACTGGTTGAAAGGAAGAAGGCAGAGAGTTGTGGTCAATGGCGCAGAATCTAGCTGGAGGTCTGTGACTAGTGGAGTCCCTCAGGGGTCGGTGCTGGGACCGGTGCTGTTTAATATTTTCATCAATGACCTGGATGAGGGAACTGAGTGCACCCTCAGCAAGTTTGCTGATGACACAAAACTGGGAGGAGTGGCTGACACACCAGAGGACTGTGCTGCCATTCAGCGAGACCTGGACAGGCTGGAGAGTTGGGCGGGGAGAAACTTGATGAAATTTAACAAGGGCAAGTGTAGAGTCTTGCATCTGGGGAAGAACAACCCCATGTACCAGTACAGGTTGGGGGGTGACCTGCTGGAAAGTAGTGAAGGGGAAAGGGACCTGGGGGTCCTGGTGGATAGGAGGATGACCATGAGCCAGCAATGTGCTCTTGTGGCCAAGAAGGCAAATGGCATCTTAGGGTGCATTAGAAAGGGAGTGGTTAGTAGGTCAAGAGAGGTTCTCCTCCCCCTCTACTCAGCCTTGGTGAGGCCGCATCTGGAATATTGCGTCCAGTTCTGGGCCCCTCTGTTCAAGAAGGACAGGGAATTGCTTGAAGGAGTCCAGCGCAGAGCCACAAAGATGATGAAGGGAGTGGAACATCTCCCTTATGAGGAGAGGCTGAGGGAGCTGGGTCTCTTTAGCTTGGAGAAGAGGAGACTGAGGGGTGACCTCATCAATGTTTACAAATATGTGAAGGGTGGGTGTCAGGATGATGGAGCTAGGCTTTTTTCAGTGATATCCAGTGATAGGACAAGGGGCAATGGGTGTAAACTGGAGCATAGGAAGTTCCACGTTAACATCAGGAAGAACTTCTTTACTGTAAGAGTGACAGAGCACTGGAACAGGCTGCCCAGGGGGGTTGTGGAGTCTCCTACACTGGAGATATTCAAGGCCCGCCTGGACAAGTTCCTGTGTGATGTCCTGTAGGTTACCCTGCTCTTGCAGGGGGGTTGGACTAGATGATCTTTTTAGGTCCCTTCCAACCCTTGGGATTCTGTGATTCTGTGATTCTGTGATTCTCCAAGAGGTTTCTTGCTGTGAAGGGTTGATGCTCAGGGGCTGCTGTAGAGCAGCTCTGATTGTCCACCCCATCCCTTTCTAAAGGGTGCTTGGGTTCGGCGGTGTCCTCTGGTTGTTGTTCTGGTGCTCAGCTCTGTGAGTTGGGTGGGAGATGCTCACGGTCTCGATGTACGGTGGCGGGTTCTGCCCTTGGAAGGGTTTGTGCCAGTTTGCCCATGTCCTTATTTCCCAGTTCTGACCGCGGTTTTCCACCTTCTCCTGGCCCTGGTCTCCCTATCCCTCCCCATCTATCCCCTTGCAGGCACCCCTTCCCTCGCGTGTTCAGCTCCTGCAGCAAGAGGCAGCTGGAGAGCTACTTCCAGAAGGGAGGTGGGATGTGTCTCTTCAACCTGCCCGACACCAAGGACCTGGTGGTGGGACGGAAATGTGGCAATGGCTTTCTGGAGGAAGGAGAAGACTGTGACTGCGGGGAGGTGGAGGTACGCTGCTGGGCTTGCATTGCTCTCCTGCACAGGCTTCTGCAGCTCAGCTCAAGGTAGCAGGATGCGGGCCATGTATTTCCAAGGGGTTTTCCAAGGGTTTGCTGGTCCATCCCAAGGGCTCTTCCCAGTCCCCGCTTCCTAAACCCATTTAACTGCTCCTGGCTTTCTTCTTGACTTTGCCTTAAGGTGCTCAGTTCTTCCTCACACCCCCGTGCCTCAGTTTCCCCAAATGAGGAGCAATGCTGTGGTGGGTGGAGGATGGATTGGGGGCAGCAATGGGGTGGAATGGAATCACTGACCATGGTGGTGTCTTCTCCACCTCTGCACACAGGAGTGCACCAACCCATGCTGCAATGCTCACAACTGCACACTGAAAGAGGGGGCCCAGTGTGCCCATGGTGACTGCTGCCAGAGCTGCAAGGTAAGACCTGCAACCGTGTCCCCACCATGACCACCTATGGGATGAGCAGGGAGATCCAGCCCCCACCATTCCCTTGGGACTCATGTGCTGCATGTCCGTAAGGTCAAACCCCCTGGTGCCAAATGAGGGCTCTGCAGGAGAGTCTCTGCTGGCTGCTTTGTGGCTGGGGTCCAGCCCAGGAAATTGGCTTTGTATCTTGACAACCCCATAGAGACCCACAGAGGACATTCTGGATGGTTTATGGTTCCAAGATGTGCTCGGTGCTGATGTTTCTCTCTCCTCCCATGGCAGCTGAAGGTGGCTGGGACAATCTGCAGGGATGCAGCAGGATCCTGTGACCTCCCTGAATACTGCACTGGTGCCTCACCCTACTGCCCAGCCAACGTGTACCTGCTGGATGGCTCATCCTGTGCCTACGGAGAGGCTTACTGCAACAACGGCATGTGCATGACCCACCATCAGCAGTGTGTCCAGCTCTGGGGACCGGGTGAGTCCCATCAGCCCCCAGCCTTGCCTCCTGACATCCCTCTCCGGAGCAAGAGCAGCCTGGTCTGCCCCAGCCCATGGCAGGGGTTGGAACTGGATGAGCTTTAAGGTCCCTTCCAATCCAAACCCACCCGGGATTCTGTGGTTCTCTTCTGCGCATGATCCCCATGCTGTGCATGACTTCATATGCTGCAAGTGACCTCCATGCTGTAGTGCAGCCCATAGACTACCTATGGCTTCAGCACTGCCTGCAGCTTGTACCCTACACAGACTGTGACTCCTTGCTTTAGTTAGCCCATATTCTGCATATGGCCCCCATGTTGCCTACAGACCTTATACTGCATATGGCCCAGAGGTGATGGGGCTCATAACCTGTTCATAGAATCACAGAATCATAGGTTTGGGTTGGAAAGGACCTTAAGATCATCGAGTTCCAACCCCCTGCCGTGGGCAGAGATGCCTCCCACGTGGCCGATGCTTCATTTGGTTGTTGCACACTTCATATATATGTATACACACACACATTATGTGGCTGCAGACTGCATACAGCTGCATATGGCCCCCACTCCACATACAGTCCATAGCTCATATACTCGCTATGACCTGGCAGTGCTCAAGGCCAGGTTGGACACAAGGGTGTAGAGCAATCTGCTCTAGTGGAAGGTGTCCCTGCCCATGGTAGGATGAGCTTTGAGGTCCCTTCCAAGGCAAACCACCCTGTGAATCTATGATTTCATCCCTCCTGTGCTGTTCTTGGCCTGGCACCCACAGCAGCAGCTCTCCAGGAGGCTTTTCCATGATGTTTTCTCCATAAGCATCCAGCTGCTGCTCCCAGTTTTGGTATTTCTCCCCATTGGCTGCTTTCCTCATTCCATGTGGACCTTTCCTCCCTCTGCAGGTGCCTGGCCTGCCCCAGATGCCTGCTTCCAGGATGTGAACATGGCTGGCAACACCTACGGCAACTGTGGCAAAGACAGCCAAGGGCGCTACGTGAAATGTGACAAGAGGTGGGTGCAGCGCTGGCACCCATGGGTGCCCCATCATCTCCTCCTCCTGCACTCTGTGAAGGGACTGGCAAGGTCCTACCTCAGCCTCTTGGCATCAGCTCCATTTTGGACCTCAGGAAGCCCCAGGTCCTTCCTGGGCTCCATCCCTGCAGGGAGGTTGTCCCACCACACATCACCTCCCAGCCGGGCCTGAAGGGAAGATCAAAGCCAGCATCAGCAGGATGCTGTTTAGGGACTGCGTGCCCTCCAGCATTCCCAGTTTGACCAGGGTTGTCAGGGGGTTCCTGACTGTTCCCTCCAGCATTTCCCTGTGCTGTCCATGATTTATCAAAGTCCTTTCTGAGCCCACTGAGTGTCTCTCATCACAACCTAGCATGGACATAAAGTCAGAGGGAGAGGAGCCAGCAGGCAGTGGGGCAGATGGGGCAGGCAGGGTGAGGTGGCTGGTACTCACATCCGCCCTCACCTCGCTGTGTCCTGCTCCTAGGGATGCCATGTGTGGCAAGATCCAGTGCCAGAGCTCAGCTAAGAAGCCTCAGGGGACCAACACTGTGTCCATCGACACCACCATCCGCTTCAATGGGCGGGAGGTGAAGTGCCGTGGTACCTACATGTACACTGCGAAGGATGACGAGGAAGACCTCTCTGACCCCGGGCTGGTGATGACAGGGACTAAATGTGGAGATGGGATGGTGAGTACCTCTTCCTAAGGCTCTGCTCTCCTACAGAATAACATCTCCTTGGCTGTTACCCCAGCTCCAATGTGGATATTGGCTCTTCCCTGCATTGCAGCTGGTCCATGGGATGTGGTTTCCTCCGCGCTTGCAGACATCTCTCTGGTGACATCTCAACCGGGGCATTTCTACACATCACCAGATGCTTGTGTGTAGGCCACCAAATTCTTCTCTCCGGCCTCCATGCTTCTTTGCTGATTTCATGCATAGTGCAGCGACCCCAACAAGAGTTGCATGCCCCAGGGCTTGATGGATGAGGATTCCTTCTGTGAATGAATTGCTTCCCAGGAGAAGTCTTAGGGAATGTGCGTTAGGGCAGCGTTAAGGATCAAGATGGGAGATCCAAACAGATGCTGCTAACTGAGCATTACTCTCTTTTCCAGCCCCCTACATCTCCAAGTACTTTAAGAAGGCTCAGTTCAGCTGAGAAAGGGCAGAAGCCTGGTAGAGCGCGTGGTAGCAGGGATGCGCGCCAGACAGCATTGGCCATGGAGATGTGCCCTTTGCTGTTTGGCATTTTAATTGTGAAATCTTCACCCCAGTTTAGGGTGGAAAGCCAAAATGTCAGCATTTTTATGGGAAAGGATGGCTGGGCTTGAAATCCAGTGTCGTTTTGCTTTGGATGGTGCCTGCGTTTTAGGGCCAGGTGGGAAATGCCATCTCCAGGAGCTGCCAGAGGGGTTGTCAAGGGAATAGTGGTGGCTGGTCTCATCTGAGCCATCCTGGATGAGGGAATGGCAGAGGTTTCCTGGGATGTGCTGAAACCTGGAGTGAAATGCACTGACTTGGCACAGTGTGATGTAACCAACCTGCATTTTGGATGCTGGAGAGGGACTCTTCATCAGAGACTATAGCGACAGGACAAGGGGTGATGGGTTCAGACTGAAACAGGGGAAGTTCAGGTTGGAGATAAGGAAGAAGCTCTTCCCTGGGAGGGTGCTGAGGCGCTGGCACAGGGTGCCCAGAGAAGCTGTGGCTGCCCCATCCCTGGCAGTGCTCAAGGCCAGGTTGGACACAGGGGCTTGGAGCAAGCTGCTCCAGTGGAAGGGGTCCCTGCCCGTGGCAGGGGTTGGAACTGGATGAGCTTTAAGCTCTCTTCCAACTCAAGCCAGTCTGGGATTCTACATTTTCCAATGGACAGCATCCTTTCAGAGCATTCCCAGCTGTAGATCCCTGTCCCTCTCCTGGGCCTTCCTCTAACCACAGTTTCTTGGCTGTCCCTTAGGTTTGCAAGGATCGCCGGTGCCAAAATGCCTCCCTTTTTGAGCTGGAAAAGTGTGTTTCCCGGTGCAACGGCCATGGGGTGAGTTACTCCCCGAGCAGGCTCCTGGGATCAGACACATTCTGAAGCAAAACCAAGTGTCTCCCACGGGGACGAGCCTTGCAATGCAGTGGGCATCTGCTTGTCATAGTTGTCTCATGCATCAGCTACGGGTGAGGCTGAGCTCAGATCTTTGCTCACCCGTGTCCCAGTTAGAGGAAGAAGATCATTTGTGATGTAAGGACCATCTGCAAAACTTGGATCAAGGTCCGGTTTGAACCGCAGGGTGTTTAGAGCTCGGAGCAGGTGCCTGTTCCCTCTGAGAGCAAAGCAAGGGTTAGAAACACAACAGGGACTGCAGAAAGGAGGGAAGTGGTTTAGTGAATAGGAAGACCCGCTGTTGTCCAAAGCTTAAAGCCTGCAGAGATTTGACCTCTGCGGAAGGCTTTGCCAAATCAGACAACAACAAGCTGCTGTAGAAGAGTCACTGCTGGATTATGTAGAGAAATATGAGATGTAAACCACCCAAATTTACCCTTCCTTTCTGCTCTTGGGTTGGATTCTCTGCTTCAGAAAGGCTGTGGTTTACTGGGAAAGACCCTGAGGGGAAGATGTTCAACAAACCCCTGGCTAATATAAAGTGTTAAGGGCGTTCAGCTTGTGTAGTCCAGCAGTGTGAAAGCTGAATGTACGAGATACCTGCCTGCCTTCAGGGTTTCTGCAAAGAGCAAGGAGATGAAAGTACCAGCAAGGAGATAATCTCTGTACATCACAGTCACAGATGTACGAGTACCCGAAGGGGGCCTATAGGGATGCTGGGGAGGGACTCTTCATCAGGGACTGTAGTGACAGGACAAGGGGTAACGGGTTCAAACTGAAACAGGGGAAGTTTAGATTGGATCTAAGGAGGAAATTCTTTCCTGTGAGGGTGGTGAGGCACTGGAATGGGTTGCCCAGGGAGGTTGTGAGTGCTCCATCCCTGGCAGTGTTCAAGGCCAGGTTGGATGAAGCCTTGGGTGGGATGGTTTAGTGTGAGGTGTCCCTGCCCATGGCAGGGGGGTTGGAACTGGATGATCTTGAGGTCCTTTCCAACCCAAACTATTCTATGATTCTATGTGAGGGCAACTCTGGCATGATCCAGGTGCTGTTCAAGGAGTGAATATTGGCAGGGGTTAAGCTCCCTCAGCCTGGACTGCCGCCATTGGCCATCTGCTGTCATCCCCATCACACAGACCATCATTCCCAACACAAGAGGGACGTGGAGCTGCTGGAGCGAGGCCAGAGGAGGCCATGGAGCTGCTGCGAGGGCTGGAGCAGCTCTGCTCTGGAGCCAGGCTGAGAGAGCTGGGCTGGGGCAGCCTGGACAAGAGAAGGCTCCTGAAGGGGAGACCTGAGAGCAGCTCCAGTGCCTAAAGGGGCTGCAGGGAACCTGGAGAGGGGCTTGGGACAAGGGCCTGTAGGGACAGGCCAAGAGGGAGATTGAAATGAAATCTTAGGAAGGTTGGAACTGGAGGAGCTTTAAGCTCCCTTCCAACACAAACCAGTCTGGAATTCTATGATTCCCACACCTCCCGTGTGTTCTCCAACCCTCCCTCTCTCTCTGCAGGTCTGCAACAGCAACAAGAACTGTCACTGTGATGCTGGCTGGGCTCCCCCCTACTGTGAGAAGCCAGGCTTGGGTGGCAGTGTGGACAGTGGCCCTGTGCAGCGAGACAGTGAGTTACATCTCCATCCCATGCCTTGTGACACTGCTGGGGCTGGAGCAATGCCATGAGAGGGGGAAACAGCATCACACAGCTGCTGACAGCCCTGCTTCCGAATGGGCTGGATTGGGTCCATTCAGGCTCACAGCCTGTGCCCAGCTCGGTGGCCACCCATCAGAGGCCACCGAATGGCTCTGCTCCCTCTTTGGTGGTTGATCAGCAATGATGTCCCTAGTTCGGGTGGCTGAGGATGGGCAGATGGGAGCAATGTTTCCACAGAGCGAAGCCAGAGGCTGTTTGCTCTCCCAGCCCCACACTTATCTTTGTGCTTTCCCTGCCAGATCATGAAGCCATCCTAATGACCCTCCTGCTCATCTTCCTGCTCTTCCTCCCGGCCCTGATGATCATCATCTACTTCTGGTACCGGAGGGAGAACTCGCTCCTGAATAAATGGATAAAGGAGATAAGGAGGAGGAGCCAGGAGACGTACAGGTGGGTGATGCCTCCTAAGTCCCTTCTCTCTCAAGGACCCAGTAAGACACAGAAACCTCATTTTCTTGCCACTGTTGGCATCCAGCCTGGTAGGAATGAGTGTGGAGAGCTGGTGGTGCACAGGGTCTGTTTCAAGGTGATGTGCGACCTGGTTTGAGATATGAAGAGCTCTCTCCTGGGAAAATCTGAGGCTCTCAGCTCTTCCCAGAGCAGAGGACAGGGATTGTCCCCCGAACAGGACAACCCCGGAAAGTGATGATGGAGGTGGCCTGGTACCAAGAAGCTTTCTCCCCATTTACTCCTAGGAGACTGCAAGAACAGGGAGGGCTCTAAAGAAGCATTGAATTTAGAGACTCTCATTTGGGCAACCTGGTCTTTTAAACAACCTGCTCTAGTGGAAGGTGTCCCTGCCTGTGACAGTGTTGGAACTGGAAGGGCGTTAAGCTCCCTTCAACACAAACCATTCTATGCTTGTTTCCCCTCCCGGTACAGGTACAGACACACACATACCTCAAAACCCCTGCAACAGTCTGAGAAAGCCAACCAACCACCTTCATCACCCTCATCACCTCAAGACAGATTTGTCATCCCTGCTCACCCAGTGCTTATCCCTCAGTGCCATGGGGTAGCGGTGGCCTTGGCAGTGCTGGGCAGCGGTTGGACTTGATGATCTTAAAGGACTTTTCCAACCCAGTTGATTCTGTGATCCTGATTTATGTTTGTGATCCCGAGCAGGAATAAAACCATGGGGCGGAAGTCACCCAGTGGCCACCCCAAAGCTGCTTTCACCTTGAGGAACATTTCCACCTCCAGCCACACTAGTAAAGTAAGTCATAACTCACTTGCCAGGTGGGGGGATCACATCTACTCTAGCAACCAGGCAAAGAACTGATGCTCCTTGATGGTTGTGCATTGGGTCTACACTGTGAGCCCTCGATCAGTTGTACACATCCCTCCTTAAGCTGAGTTTGTTGGGCTCTGCCTGTTCAGAAAGACCCTGGTGATTGCCAAGGGCCTTAACCAGGAAGTTGCCCATCACCACAGCAAAGCCTAACAGGGGCTGTGCTCTCCCTGTGATGACCTCGTGTTGGGTCTCCGGGAGGCAGATGTTCCTGCTGTGGTTGTGTCAGCTCTGGTGAGCCTCGGATGGGTAATTCCGGGTCTGAATCTGGGGAAGAATTGAGGTTTGTTGAGCATGGCCACAGCGGTTGAGAGCAGGGCAGTGTCTTTTCATTAGGGACTGTAGAGGTAGGACAAGGAGTGATGGGTTTAAACTTAAACAGGGGAAGTTCAGGTTGGAGATAAAGAAGAAATTCCTTACTGTGAGGGTGGTGAGGCACTGGAATGGGTTGCCCAGGGAGGTTGCGAGTGCTCCATCCCTGGCAGTGTTCAAGGCCAGGTTGGATGAAGCCTTGTGTGGGATGGTTTAGTGTGAGGCATCCCTGCCCATGGCAGGGGGTTGGAACTGGATGATCTTGAGGTCCTTTCCAACCCAAACCATTCCATGATTCTGTTTGTGGAAGTGGATTCAGCAGAGCTGAACCTGGTCCAGGTCTCCTGAGACCAGCACCTTGCCCATCCCTGTGTGCTCTCATATGGTTATCAGGAGCAAACACAGCTTTTGGGCTGGATGGTTAAAGTGGTGGTCCCAGGAAGTGCAATAAATACCCAGTGCTCCTCCTGCTGCTCCCTATACTCCCATTCTGGGCTCCATTTGCTTTCCATCACCCAGGCAAACTCACCTAAGGATTTTCTCCATGCTTCTGCTTTTCTCATCCCTGCAGGCCACAAGGGCCACGTTCCCTCCCAAACCCAGCTCTCAGCCCGTCAACATCGTCCACCCTCTTCGCCCAGCTCCTCACTCCATCCCTCCACGTCCAAGAGACCCCAAACCTGCCAGGCCACCACCTCCAGCCTGCAGATCGCCCATGGTGCCCACCAAAGCAGCTGTGTCCCAGGCTAAGCTGCCACCTCCAAAGAGACCTCTTCCCTGCAGCCCCGTGAGGACCCCACTGGTGAGCTTTGGCTGTGCTTTCCTTCTGGACTCATAGGAATTCCATGGGTTGTGGCTGTCTGTGGCTCTTTCGGGTTAGGTATCATTAAGGAGCTGTCATGCCAACCCTAAGAGATGAACCTGTTGTGGTGATGAAAGAAGCTCATTGGATAAGGAGAACCTTTTAAGCTGGTTTGGGTGTTATCAGATGCTTTGACGCATCCCAGCTCTGCAGCAGGGCACAGAGGTTTCTAGGAGGTCACTGGATGCTCCTCTAAGGATGTTGTCTCTCCGCATGCACTTTGTGATCCCAGGTCGCCCCAAAGCATCAGCCACCCCGTCGGCCGTTGCCTGGAAGTCCTCTTCTGGCCAAAGAACTGCCTCCTCCTGCACATGGACAGACCCTGCTGGTCATGGTCCCTCCTACCAACTTCAAGGTGCCAGGTACAAGCACCGTGAGCCACCCCACGAGGCCATTAAAGTAAGTTGAGGGAGCAGTTGAGCCACCCTGAAGGTGGACACAGTGGGGTGTATTGTGGGTCATGCCTGAATGGGACATCCCAAATGGCACTGTGTTGTGCTCTGCTCTGACCCTTATGGTGTCTTCACTGTGACCTGGGTTTCTCCTGTTTCTCCCCCAGGCTGGTGTGTGCAGGACAGGGTGCTCAGGAGCAGCAGAGATGTTCTGTGCTCTGGGCTGTGGGGGTTTGTTCTCTGGACCTACAAAGGAGCAAAAAGCCCACCAAATTCAGGGGAACTGGCCTGTAGGCCGTAGTAGATCTTTGGTGTGGGGCATTTGTGGGCAAAGGTGGGAAAGAAATCAGGAGACATCCTAAATTCTACTTGGGGAGTAGCTACAACCAAAGCATTTGTCTAGATGGGGATGCTATATGCATAAAAAGTCTTGTGCTCATTCTCCTTCCTGCATGGTGCAGGAAAAGAGCCTGCCCACTCAAGCAAGGTACCTGCAGGTGCCCATTATCTGCACCCGTGCCTTCACTGGGCAGGACCCCACAGGGTTTGGCCATTGACCAACGATGACCAAGGTTGGGACTTTGGGTCTTATACGGTCCTGATGGGTTATGGGAGATGCTATCCTTTGGGGCGCATGTGGCATCTCATCCCAGAGCACGGAGGGAGCTGTTGGTGTTATGCTGGGGGGCACTGGGGTGAAGGGGTAGACACTGATGCTGTCTTTCATCTTTCCTCCCTGCAGGCCGATGCCACCTCAAAGGTGAGTCACAGACACCCTGCAGGGCCAGGGGGACTGCTGGTGGGGGATGGCCTTTGGTTAAGCAGTGGAATGGGAGCCAGGATGCTGGGGAATAAACACCCACCTTCCCAGAGGCTCCTAGATGAGCAGGACATAGCCCCACTTGGTACCCCAACACGAGGTCCAAGGAATGAAGGGTTTTGAGTTTGGAGCTGGGAGATTCAGCCCAAATCCTTTACAACATCTCTACAAGCTTCAGCTCTCCTCTTGTGTACTGCTAAATCCTCTGCATATGGTCAGTGGTGCCTCAAGGGATTGTGCTTGCATCCACTCCTGTTAGCCAGGCTTGTGGGCTATATCCAGCCATGGAGAGCAGGCACCAGGCTGAACTGAAGCTGACCCTCATCTCCAGACAGTCTTAATGACTGCTTTGACCCTCCTACACTATTTTAGGTTCAGTTGTCTTTGTAGTTGCCACCACAGAGGCTGAACGTGCCCTGGCATTTCTCAGTGTAACTCAATCCCTGTAGCTCAGCTCTTCCCGTAGATAAAACAGGCCTGTTCTGCGGTCCCAGAAGGGAAAGACTTGGCACATCCTGGCAGCCAAACTTAGCTCCCTTTCTCAAAGGGTGTAGTTTTGTCCTTGCTGCCCACTGGACTGTTCCTGTCCGTTCTCTCTAGAAATAGTGCCCATGCCAGGACGTGTAGACTGGCAGAGCCAGACTTGGGCCATAGAGCAGGACATCCCCGTGTCCTGGTCCGTATTCACTACCTGACACTGCCAACATGCCAAGAGAGGGCCAGGGAGCTGTTGTCTTCCTGGGATGGATGAGGGGAGAGATTTCATGAATTCCCATGGACTGTAACATCCATATCAGGTTGTCGATTTGGTGATGTCTCTTGGTAGTGCTGTAGCAATAGGACAAGGGGGAATGGGTTTTCACTTGAGAAGTTCACATTAGACAGGGCTTGGAGCAAGCTGCTCCAGTGGAAGGTGTCCCTGCCCGTGGCAGGGGTTGGAATTGGATGAGCTTTAAGGTCCCTTCCAACCCAAACCAGTCTATGGTTCTGATTCTAGACCACCTTGCCTGAACTTGGGAAGCCAAGAGCAGTAAGCCTTTTGGGGATACCAATCCTACTGCTGATGAGCTCCCAGTTCTCACTGCTGGCTACTGCCTGGTGTCACCGTGTGCTTTGGTGGACTCTGTGTCCTGTCAGGGTTTTGAGGGTAGGCCAAAGGAAAACACTTTAAAACGATACAATCTGGGGCTGTATCTTTGAGACAGGATGTGGGTGACCATGACAGTCCCAGGTCTCTCTGGTCTCAGGGACAGCAGATGTTCTGTCTCCCCTGAGCTGTGGAAGGATGCTTGTGGTGGAGGTGACGGTTGCTTGTTCTCTGCACTCAAATGAGTTGTCTCCTTCCTCTTCTCCTCACTCCAGGCCAGTCCCAGCCATCAAAGTCCCATCAACCTCCTTCCCCTTGAAGAAGTGACAAACCAAGGACACCTTAAGCGCATCCTTCCTGAGCTGGCTCTCCTGATTTGCACTGCTGCTGGCGACAGGGGTCTTCTATTCCTCTCTTGTTTTATTTGTCTTTTGATACCAGAGGACTATTTTTATAAGACAGAATATGTATTCAGCACAAAAAACTGTAGTTTTGGTGGGGGGAGGAGAGGGGAAATTGGTACCGTGATGTAACTCAAGGGTTGGGATGGATTGGTGGTGGGGTTATACCATGATGGAGAACCCACCACAGCTCTGGCCGATTTACCCCCCAGCTTTAGTTACGTTTTGACATTGCACATGGGCTGGGATGGGGTGAACATCCAACACTGACAACAGTGGCAGCAAAAGCCTTGTCATATCCTTCTAGCTACCTCCTCCTTCTCCTCCAGGCCTGGTGAGACCCCACCATCACCCATGCCACCAGAGTTCAATGCTGGGCATTGTCTCCAGGGAGACATTTGCCATCAGAGCAAAGTGATTTCCAGTTTGGGCTGTGCCATACAGTGTGCTGGGACAATTCCATGAAGGATCCACGTTCTCGGGCTCCTCCTGGCCTCCTACCTGCTTGCACAAGAAACAACAGTGACAATGCTGGGGTCGTAGCTGGATGGAGAAGCGATATGAGAAGTGGTTCAATGTCCTAAGTACTGGTGGCGGCTTGTTACCAGGGTGCTTTCAAGGGGCTCAGGAGCCCCCCATAAACATTGCATACTCCCTGCCCATGGGGCAAGCCAAGCAGTGGCTCTGTGAGCTGCTCACACTCTGCTCTCCAAAGGGGGAAGGAGCCACAAGCCAGGAACAAGAGCAGGGAGACCTCCTGCCCGTGCCGTTGGCTTGCCAAGAGGCCTTGGCCAAACCGTTGCATTTCTCTGTGCCTCAGTTTCCCCCCTTGTCTGTCATGGGGGGGGTGATACCTACCTCACAGGGGTGTTGTGAGGTTTAACAAACTCGTGTCTTGAAAGGGCTTTTACAATCCTCAGACGAAAGGTGCTGTTGACCTGCACAGTATTCTACCGTGCCACTTTCCTATGACTTGACATGCGGCTCTGTCAGGGGCTGAAGTGAGAACAAAGGCTTTGTACAGTCCCCTGGCTCCTCTGTCTCTTTTCTTGCGCAGAACTTCCCCCAGCCTTTAAACCCCAAAGTCTTTGGGTATCCAACCACGCTGGTGCACACAGATCCTTGGAACAGCTTCTATTAGCCCTTAAACATGGGGTCGTTGGTCCAACTGTGTGTGATGTGTCAACTACCCTGGGGTACATCCCTTCTGACCTGGGATAGGTCTTCCTGGGGTGTGTCCAACCAATGTAAAGGTTGTTCACAGTGCAGGCTCAGGGACAACCCTCAGGAAACTGTTCTGCTGTTTCACAATGCCCAGTGTTAAACAATGGGTTGCTAATTGCAGGATGTGGTTATAGAATCATAGAATCATAGAATGGTTTGGGTTGGAAAGGACCTCAAGATCATCCAGTTCCAACCCCCCTGCCATGGGCAGGGACACCTCACACTAAACCATCCCACCCAAGGCTTCATCCAACCTGGCCTTGAACACAGCCAGGGATGGAGCACTCACAACCTCCCTGGGCAACCCATTCCAGTGCCTCACCACCCTAACAGGAAAGAATTTCCTCCTTAGATCCAATCTAAACTTCCCCTGTTTCAGTTTGAACCCATTACCCCTTGTCCTGTCAATACAGTCCCTGATGAAGAGTCCCTCCCCAGCATCCCTATAGGCCCCCTTCAGGTACTGGAAGGCTGCTATGAGGTCCCCACGCAGCCTTCTCTTCTCCAGGCTGAACAGCCCCAACTTCCTCAGCCTGTCTTCATACGGGAGGTGCTCCAGCCCCTGATCATCCTCGTGGCCTCCTCTGGACTTGTTCCAGCAGTTCCATGTCCTTTTTATGCTGAGGACACCAGAACTGCACACAATGCTCCAGGTGAGGTCTCACAAGAGCAGAGCAGAGGGGCAGGATCATCTCCTTCGCCCTGCTGGTCACGCTCCTTTGGATGCAGCCCAGGATCCGGTTGGTTTCTGGGCTGCGAGCGCACACTGCAGCCGGCTCATGCTCATTTTCTCATCGACCAGCACCCCCAAGTCCTTCTCCGCAGGGCCGCTCTGAATCTCTTCTCTGCCCAACCTATAGCTGTGCCTGGGATTGCTCCAACCCAGGTGTAGGACCCTGCACTTGTCGTGGTTGAACTTCATAAGGTTGGCATCAGCCCACCTTACAAGCGTGTCAAGGTCCCTCTGGATGGCATCCCTTCCCTCCAGCGTATCAACCGGACCACACAGCTTGGTGTCATCGGCAAACTTGCTGAGAGCGCACTCAATCCCACTGTCCATGTCAGCAGCAAAGAGGTTGAACAAGACCAGTCCCAAGGCCACCTTAACCCAAGCTGTCCTTACTCATGGTCAGGCTTTGTTTCAAAGTGTTTGGTCGTGCACCTGAGTCTCCCTTGAAGCATCTCTGGTACCTCCACATCTTGGAGGCTGGTGGATATCCAGGCTGGATCTGGGGTCCAGCATCTGCTCTGATAACAAGTTACAGAATCAGTCAGGTTGAAAGGGACCTCTTGAGATCCTCCTCAGATGACCTCCAGAGGAGAGTATGAATGAACTGGTCCCTAAACCTTCCCAAGGTCCCAGTCTTTTTAGTGATCTCCCAAGGAATTCTGACATGGTCAGACTTGAGGAAGAGCCTACGGAGCTCCTGGAGAAGGGAAATCTTGCTCCTTGCCTGTGAATGCCCTCCCTTTTACAGTCCAGTATGGGTGTTAGCAGAGGGTTAAAGACTTGGAGAGGGCTTGGAGAAGTCACTGATGAAGAAGTGGTTGGAAGAAACTTTTCCCAATGATTTGGGCCATTTAACTCAATGACAAAGTGAGGGATGACAGCACAGCAGTCAAAACCCCACCTTACTGTGACACCAACAATTGAACGACCACATGAAGCTGATGCAATGTCCCTGGGCTTAGATTAGTGCCCATTGCTGTCACCTACCTGGCCATCACACTCCCTTTCATCTCCTCCTGTTCCCTATGGGGAGTGATGGGGAGTCTGCCCTTTACAACTGTCCAAGAGAGCAGAGCAAGGACATGCACATTTGGGGCTAAATTTGAGCTATCCAGGCTAGAAAGGAATTGATAGACCCTCAGTTTGTGATCTCAGGTGTCTGCAAAGATGTACTGCCTTAATCACTGTCCCTGGAAGTGTTCAAATGCCATGTAGATGAGGCCCTCAGTGCCATGGGTTAGTGGTGGCCTTGGCAGTGCTGGGGTAAAGGTTGGACTTGATCTTAAAGGTCTTCTCCAACTGAGTTGATTCTGTGACTCTGTTCTAAGCACAATGAGTACTCAGAGATATTCTTGTCCTTCCCAAAGCCCCTGTCTCTGCCTGGGAGATGTCCTTATGTGTACCAGTGGGTTTTTCTTGAGGCAGATTGGCTTTGCTATGGTGCAGAAGCAGCCATTGCATCCCTTTTCCCCAGGCAGAGCAGCAGTGCTGAGAAGAGCCCTCCCAGTCCACATGCTCAGCCCAGCTCCTCTGCCCTTTGATGGCAAGCTGGCTCCCTGCTTGGAGCAGAGGTTGGAATTCAGGGGTGAAGCATGATGGTCTGTTTGCTGTCTAACCTGAGGTGGTCACAGGGAGTGCAGGTGGATGATGTCCGTCCTGATGTATCCACAGACGTGTGTGGGGGGTCCTTGGGATGCGCAGTACTTGAGGCCATGGAGCTGCTGTGAGGGCTGGAGCAGCTCTGCTCTGGAGCCAGGCTGAGAGAGCTGGGCTGGGGCAGCCTGGACGAGAGAAGGCTCCTGAAGGGGAGACCTGAGAGCAGCTCCAGTGCCTAAAGGGGCTGCAGGGAACCTGGAGAGGGGCTTGGGACAAGGGCCTGTAGGGACAGGCCAAGGGGAATGGCTTGAACCTGCCCGAGGGGAGACTGAGATGAGCTCTTAGGCAGAAGCTCTTCCCTGGGAGGGTGCTGAGGCGCTGGCACAGGGTGCCCAGAGAAGCTGTGGCTGCCCCATCCCTGGCAGTGCTCAAGGCCAGGTTGGACACAGGGGCTTGGAGCAAGCTGCTCCAGTGGAAGGGGTCCCTGTCCGTGGCAGGGGTTGTGACTGGATGGGCTTTAAGTTCCCTTCCAGCCCAAACCAGGCTGGGATTCTATGGTTCTATGAACTCAATGAATGCAGGGAAGGCTTTCGGGTGCCCAGACGGCACTAGATGGCAGCAGATGACCATGAAATCATCTGCTCAGCCTCGCTGCTGGGTTGTTGCTGGGTTTCTAGGGACCAGGTCCTCAAGTCCTTGACCTTTCTCCCCTGCCCCATCATCTGCAGATCCATTAAAAGGATGAGCTGGGCATGAGAGCTCTCGAGTGCCTCTCATGACTCGCTGAGCTTGCAGCTCATCCAAGTGGACCTTTCCCCATTATAAAGAGGTTTGCTGCCTTTGGGTACCTTCGGATAGATACAGGAGGAGAACTGAGAAACCGCAGCCTTTCACCATACCACATCTTCAGCATCAAAGGCACCTTCCTGGCTAATGGAGCCTTGCTCACACAGCATGTGCCTGGTGAAGGGGAAAGGGGAAAGCTTCCATGGTCGTGGTCCTGTGCTTCAGTTCCCTTCAGTTTGTGAAATGGAGCCATTGTCCTTCATCTGTCCCAAGTGGTCCCCATCCTGCCCAGTCACCCTGGGGAGCAGGAGCCACAGCAAGAGGCCAGATCTTGCTCTGAAGCAGCTCCATGGCATTCTGGCCTGCTTGGTCTCTGCAGGGTTCCCAAGGGATGAAGGGGGACAGGAGGAAGAGCTGAGCAACGGAGGGGACAGGGAATTGTTCCCAGTGATTGAGTGGCTTCCAGTGAGCTTCAGACAGTGGGTGGCTTCTCTGGAGCACCCTCTGGAAGTCACTTTGGGACATGAAGCATCCTCCTCAGCTCCCTGGACCTGCACTTGGAGGTGCACCAAGTTTGCTCCGACTTGGCTGCGGGTGTCGTGGCACCAGGCAGGCTCTGCCCCTGGGATGCAGCACGAGGTGACACATACCGCGTGTAAAACCATCTTCCTTTTGTTTCTGTCACCTGAAGCTGTGTCCTGAGGGGGCAGAGAGGGGGGGGACGGGCACCTGAACCAGGATCACACAGCTTCGGGCTGACAGACACATGCACAGAGCCAAAGGGAAAAGGAAAGAGGGGAAGGCAGGCAACAGGGCGGTTAATGAAGAAGAGGCTCCTGCAGCCAAGGAAGTTGGACCATTCATCATCTTCCAGGGCCTTTTCTTTCCTGTTGCTGTATTCGTCTTTGGCAGAAGACAATTCCTCTCTCCACCCGCTCCTGCCGTTCAGGGGCTGATAGCTCTCTCCTTGGAGCCAATAATGGTCCCATGGCTAATGGATGTAAAAAGCACAGCTTGATTTTAATTCACTGCGTCAACATCTCTACGTACACAGAGAGGTGGAAATACATCTGTAATATCATACACACGCACGCTGAAAGCTGGGGTCCTGTTGAGTGCTGTCACTGAAGTGTTGCCTGAAGCTGATTTCTTATCTCCCTCATTTCCAAGTATTGCTTAAAGAAAAGCATCTTTCAAGTCCCATTGCTATGCAGTACAAAGCAGGGTTGGAGATGGAGCACACTTGTGGCAGCGGTGTCAAAGCAGGAGGCAGCTCTCCCTCTCCAATTTTCTGCTTTAAATCCTTGCTCGGAGAAGCAAGTGAAGAAATCAGAGCAAATCTGGACAACATTTGGAGCTGAAGAGGAACCCTGCTCTGTGATGATGTGGCATCTCGGTGCAAAGACACTGCTTCCGCCATCCACCATGGTTTGAAGAACATCGGCGAGAGGAGGCAGGTTGTACCCGGGTATCAGAGAGCGTGCAATGTGCCTGTTTCAGTCCCAGATGCTCAGATGAGACTGAGCTGAGCTCTTAGGCAGAAGCTCTTCCCTGTGAGGGTGCTGAGGCGCTGGCACAGGGTGCCCAGAGAAGCTGTGGCTGCCCCATCCCTGGCAGTGCTCAAGGCCAGGTTGGACACAGGGGCTTGGAGCAAGCTGCTCCAGTGGAAGGGGTCCCTGCCCGGGGCAGGGGCTGGAGCTGGAGGAGCTTTAAGTTCCCTTCCAACACAAACCAGTCTGGGGTTCTATGATTCTATGATTGGAGAGTGTAGAAATGGAGGTTGAGACACCACAGCGTGGCTTCAGATGCACTGTGTGACACCCCTCTTTTCAGTGGATGAGATCTGAAATGAAGAAGGATCTGCTCTGGCCTGATTAGCAAAGACAACCCAAATCACTGCCTTGAGAAACACATCTCAAAGCTCTTCCTGGCCTCCACACAGTGGTCACTGATGATGTGCTATGAGATGTTTGCAGTCACGACCAGCCTGACCCTAGACTAGGGAGTGAATGGGGCTGGTGGTGTCCAGGAGAATGGCTGAGCTTGCTGTCACCATCTTAGCCCACAGTGAAGGTCAGGGTGTTACTCACCAACCTTCCTACTTAGACAGGGAAAGCTGGTGGGCTTCTTGCCCAGGGCCAGAAGGAGGTTTATTGCTATTGCTGCAGCTTCTTTGGTACTCAAAGGTGCTTTAAATAGGTCTAAGATGATGTTTTTGTCATGAAAAGATAATTTTATCTCTATTGGTTTTGCACAGAAATAGATAAAGAAGCTGTTCCAGTCCAAAGTAACCTGTAACAGAGGGACAGAAGGGATGCCATCCAGAGGGACCTCGACATGCTTGTGAGGTGGGCCGATGCCAACTTTATGAAGTTCAACCACGACAAGTGCAAGGTCCTACACCTGGGTCGGAGCAATCCCAGGCACAGCTACAGGTTGGGCAGAGAAGAGATTCAGAGCGGCCCTGCAGAGAAGGACTTGGGGGTGCTGGTCGATGAGAAAATGAACATGAGCCGGCTGCAGTGTGCGCTCGCAGCCCAGAAACCAACCGGATCCTGGGCTGCATCCAAAGGAGCGTGACCAGCAGGGCGAAGGAGGTGATCCTGCCCCTCTGCTCTGCTCTTGTGAGACCTCACCTGGAGCATTGTGTGCAGTTCTGGTGTCCTCAACATAAAAAGGACATGGAACTGTTGGAACAAGTCCAGAGGAGGCCACGAGGATGATCAGGGGCTGGAGCACCTCCTGTATGAAGACAGGCTGAGGAAGTTGGGGCTGTTCAGCCTGGAGAAGAGAAGGCTGCGGGGAGACCTCAGAGCAGCCTTCCAGTACCTGAAGGGGGCCTATAGGGATGCTGGGGAGGGACTCTTCATCAGGGACTGTAGTGACAGGACAAGGGGTAACGGGTTCAAACTGAAACAGGGGAAGTTTAGATTGGATCTAAGGAGGAAATTCTTTCCTGTGAGGGTGGTGAGGCACTGGAATGGGTTGCCCAGGGAGGTTGTGAGTGCTCCATCCCTGGCAGTGTTCAAGGCCAGGTTGGATGAAGCCTTGTGTGGGATGGTTTAGTGTGAGGTGTCCCTGCCCATGTCAGGGGGGTTGGAACTGGATGATCTTGAGGTCCTTTCCAATCCTAACTATTCTATGATTCTTTGACTTCATGCACGTTGTGATCCCCAGGCTTGCCGGGCAAGGAGCTTTGGTCATGGCTTTGCTCATAGATTAAAATGTGCTTGGGAATGTTTTGGGCTCCTGAGGCCAACGGCACAGAGCAGTCTTCATCTGTGTTATTAAACTCTCCTATCTTCAAAACAAAGTGGCCATCAGCAAACTGTCTGCAGGGATGATTCATGGGCCACATAAGTGGCTGACCCATGCAAGAAGCAGAGCTTTGTGCTGAGGCCAAATGTGAGTCAGGATGGACTGAGCTTGAGTTCAGGCCACTCTTCAGTTCATGAGTTCAGGCACAGCCCTTGGGACTAGGCTGAGAATGAATGGATTTCATCTCTGTGGCTCTCCTCAGCCAAGGGTGATCCATTTTTCTCTCCTGCTTCTGGCCGTGGTTGGTAAAGAATGGGTGAAGACAAAAGAAGAGAGTCCTTAAGTCATCTTAGACAGCATCAGTGCAAAATGACTGCTCTAAGATGTACTTTGAAATGACCAGATGATGGTGCCAACATCCACCTCCACTGTGAGAAGCCAGTTATTCCTGTGGTCTGTGGTGTATATGAGGAACAAGGAAGTGTTAGACCCTTGTAAGTCCCTTCTCATTTACGGTCACCCTTCCTAGCTGGATCCACTTGATACGGCTTTTGGTCTCATTTTCAGGCAAGGTGTGGATTTACCCTTTTGGATTCATAGTGAGCTTCTGCTAACATGAAGAAGGGCAGAAAGCACAAGGGGAAGGGAAAGGCAAGAGCCTATAGCTGCAGGACAGGACTTACCATGGTAGGAAATAGAGGGTCTCTAGAAACAGAGGGTTTCTAGAGCCTCTCGATGGGTGGCTCCGTGAAGACTCCTCCTTCTATGCAAAGGTCTCCAGCCATAGGCATATGTGTTGAAGCAGGATCTGAGATGAGAGTATACATCAGGTCAAACAGACAGGACAGGAGGTACAGATGTCATCCAGGCAATGTGTGACAGAAGGTACGTGGTGACCGAAGGCCAGAGTCCAACCTGCCAAGCCATTCATGGCTTTGCTTGATGAATCCAAACTGAGCCCCAGTTGGGATGAACAGCCTGATTTCCTCCTGGGTATAAAAATGAAGGTAGTTTTTCCAGCTGTTTCTTTATTCTACTTCATTTTGTTGGGTTTTCTGCACCTTCTTGCCCTTTCCAGAAAGAAAAGCCATGACTGCAAGGCAAAGTTTAGCCATTCTTTGAGTTTCAAATCATTCCTGGCGTGAATTGTTCACTGCATTCTCCCCAGCAGAGTGTTTCCCAGGAGGGTTTTGCGTGTGTGAAGCTTTATATTACAAGCATCAAGGTATTATCATCCATTCTTGTGCCTTGTCTCTACAGGACTCTGTTCCCAGGCACTTTATCATCATCACTTTGGTCTTTGCATGTTCTTTAGTTTATAACAGCAGTGAAAACAGCTCATTTTCTTTTGATGCTCCCTTGCATGGAGCTCTCTTTTATTTTTCTTCCTCTTTTAGAGCAGAAGCAGAAGAAACTCAGTTTAAATAAGGCACAGAAAGCTCTCAAAGCACAGTCTTCATCAAGTCAGCTTTGTGTTCAGTGTTCCTCCAGATCAGCTCTGAATCACTCCCCAAACCTGGCTGTTAATGACAAAGGCAAATCAGTGATGACACACTCGGAAATCCTCGGCATGAAGGACATGAAGGACAATTCAACCCATGAATGACATGCACAAACTCCAACAGACACTTGGCTGGAGAACTTTCTTCATCAAACTTCAAACCCCACATTGGTTTTTGGGATGGGAAATGCTCTTCTCTGCTCTGTCCTGTTAGAGAGCAGACCCTCGGTATAACTGAACTGAGCCTTGTTCTATCTTCAGCAGGAGGTCAGGATCTTCTCCAGGCCTTGCAGAGCTGTGACTGCCATCCCAAACATCCAGAGGATGCTGTCCCTTTCCTGTGGCAGGGATTAAAGATGAAGAAATAAGGGAGAAGTTCTTTCCTGTTAGGGTGGTGAGGCACTGGAATGGGTTGCCCAGGGAGGCTGTGAATGCTCCATCCCTGGCAGTGTTCAAGGCCAGGTTGGATAAAGCCCTGGCTGGTATGGTTTGGTGTGAGATGTCCCTGCCCATGGCAGAGGGGTTGGAACTGGATGATATTAAGGTCCTTTCCAACCCTAACTATTCTATGATTCTAAGAGCGCAGGTACAATTGGCATGACTGCCCTTTGGATGTCCATGTGGAATCTTCAACACTTCAGACAAAAGCTTGGTGTAAAAAGAGCTTGGAGACTTCCTGGCCCTTTTTTCCCTGTTAAATTGTGTTGGTAGCTTCACACCTCGTTTGAACTGTGCTACCTGGACCCTTTCAACTTGCAGAGAGCAGAGGTCCTTGGAGGTCTCTCACTTAGAGCTTGCAATGCTGGTGTCTCCTTGAGAACTAGGGAATGACCATGGGGCTGCTGGCAACCACGCCAGGGCAATCCCTGCCTCTGATGGGCATCCCCTGATGCTGCAAAGCTCTCTCTGTGATGAGACAAGGCACTCTCTTGGCTTGCAGGATGTGAATTTCATCCATTCTCAAGAATCACAGAGGTGCCAGTTGGAAAGGACCTGGAGCATCGGCTCAGAGCCTTTCCTCTTCTTCTTTCCAGGAAAAGGCTGGTGGTGATGGCACTTATGTCAGGTCAGCTTTAACATCCCCACTTCAACAAGACAGTCTTCTAAAACCTGGTCAGTGCCGGAGAGACAAGTCCTGTGCTGAGCAAGAGTCAGTCCCTCCTTGAGAGACTCCTTGGGGCCCCTTTCAATCTGTCCCCTGTGTATGCTGTATGTACATACATATGCTGTACGTACATGTGTGTGGGTTACACCATCTCCTATGGTCTGGTGGTTGTTTTTTTACTACCATTGATCTGCAAACCCCACAAGGACTCTGCCAAGCACTGACCCAGCCCCAAGGCCTTCGATATGTAGCACATCACCAGCTTTGCCACTATCCACCTCCCAGACAACATCAGACTCCAATTCTCCATGACCCCAGGGGCTGACTAAGCCTTTGTTCCAGTTATTTCCCCTCTTTACAAGCGCACAACAGGGGTTATTGCAGTGAGGACCCTGCTTGTTTGCTCTGTCGATGAAGGACTGATGCGAGGTGGACTCCATTTCTCCTTGATCCCTAATGACCAGCAGAGCTCAGCCTGGAGTGAAAGCAGGAGATGGCTGCTCTGCAGCAGAATACCAATTCTGATGATTACACGCTGCACCGACACCCATCACAATAACAGGGGCCGCTGATGGATTTGGTAGCAACCGGGCGCTTTAACGTTCTGCCTTGTTTTGCCTCCTGTCATTTCATGGTGCTAATGGCTTCTCCGTGATTTGTTAGATTACATGACCTCAAGGACATCCAGCTCCCTCCTTCTTTCCTCTTCCCTCCTTCTTTCCCTGCGTGTGTGGACGTGCGCTTCTGTTTTAATAGGATCTAAATGACACATCTCTGCTTTGGACAGGGTTCAGGAAAGCCATTGCAAGGACGGCAAAACCACAAGCGCCTTAGGAATGATTTCAGCTCTCTCTTGATAAGCTGGTGACTTGTTGCAGTGATGAAGATGAGGGGCTATTGGTTCAGCTTGTGGTGAACTGGCTTGGCACGTTGCTGGGAGGTTACACCTGTTTCGTGATGAGAATGAATCACTGCTGAGCTGTTATGCCCAATGGTACCAAGTGGGACCAGGAATGAAGGAGCTGCTCTGGGGTTTCAGGGTCTCAAATAAATGCTTGACCTTAAGTATTAGACTTTACAGTCTATGGCCTCAATACATAAAGAACTATGGTCTTTAAGTCATAGACCTTACTTCACCAGCAGCAGTTTGTGGGACCAGAGATGGTGCCTGGATTGGGGAAGTCAAGGTCTTCCTAGTTCCCAGAGTCATAAATATGTCCTAGCTAAATCCTCTTGTCCATGTAGGAACAAGACCTGGGCATGCAGTGTGCCACCTCACAGCCCTACCTCGCTTTCCAAGCACAGAAAAGCCTCTTGCATGGTTCAGCGGAGAATCCTGTGGGTACAGTCTGAGGAATGGCAGAGGAGGACCCCAGTTAGGGGCAAGGGCATCCGGATACCTTGGCTGTGTAGGTGCAAGCAGAATAGACCCTCCAGCCACACAGCATCCTTTGTGCTTGTGCTGCCTCCAGGTCATCTCCTGCAAAGGAGTCTTTTAGGGGCATGGAAAATAGAGGCAGGGTCTGTGGTACCTTGGAGGTGGTTCTGGAGCCCATTATGAAGCTGCAGGACCAAGTTCTCTGCTGGGATGACACTATGGCAGCAAACAGTTTTGCTCTAGGACCAGTCTGAATGGGTGGGTTTATGAACCGGTGCAGCACCACCTCCATGTGAAAATCAAGGGCTTTTGGGCAAACCACGGAGCTGGACCATGGTACAGACAGCTATCGAAGGCAGTCTGGCTCTTGTCACATCCCTGCCGGCCCGTCTGGCCTGGCCTCACTATGCTCTCACCCTCCTGCCTCAAAGGCTGGGAGGAATCCAGCACGTGCCTCTTCTCTCCATTTGGGTTGACCAAGAAGAACGGTGGCTCCTTTTCTCCTGCTGTTCTGCCCAGATTTTACCTCTCCTTCTGAAACCAAGTTTGACCTATCTCTTTTGAAGGAAGCTGAGTATCACACATCTTGTTGGCATGGGTAGGAATTGCTGCTCAGCACACATTAAAAAGACTAATCAGAGAATCAATTAGGTTGGAAAAGACCTTTAAGATCATCAAGTCCAACCTTTAGAGAGTCATTATCCATTGAGAAGCTGGTGTCTCCTGACTCCAATCATCTAGGTCTTATGTTGATGCCCTGGGGTAACTCATGTGTCCCCTATGTGCTGCTCCAGGAGGATGCAAGTGTCTTGAATGACTTTGGGCATCTTGGATGCTTCACTTCAGGTAACTAAACGAAGTCTTTGGTCTTCATTGGCTGTGACAGGAACACAGACACCTACACTTAGACACTGAAATTTATGTGTTCCCATATATCAGTTAATCTTGCCTAGGGATTCAATGTAGCTGTTAATAATAAGTGTCTTGCAGGGCAGGAGGGAAGTGTCTCAATTATTAGGCTTATTCAGCCCTGAAATACATCACTGCTGCACTGCTGGGCACCTGCAGTGATGGAGCTGCTTGCAGGATGTCTCAGGAGATGCTGGACCCTGCAGGTTAGCTATGGGGCATATTGCCTTGAGCATCTTGATGCGATGAAGCACAGATGAGACCTTACAGTTGGCATGGAAGCAGCAAGGAGAGGAGCTGGAGATCCCACCTCTGGGCTTTGTCTTGTCCAAGGTGGGCAATGCACGTGATTGAGGGGCTGGCTGGGAAGTTGTAACTGCAGCAAAGAGAAGTCCACACTACAGAGCTGCCTCATTGCAGTGGACCAGCCCCAGCCCCTGGTCTCTCTTTTCCATGCAAGAAGCATAGAATCCCAGACTGGTTTGTGTTGGAAGGGACCTTAAAGCTCATCCAGCTCCAACCCCTGCCACGGGCAGGGACCCCTTCCACTGGAGCAGCTTGCTCCAAGCCCCTGTGTCCAACCTGGCCTTGAGCACTGCCAGGGATGGGGCAGCCACAGCTTCTCTGGGCACCCTGTGCCAGCGCCTCAGCACCCTCACAGGGAAGAGCTTCTTCCTTATCTCCAACCTGAACTTCCCCTGTTTCAGTTCGAACCCATCACCCCTTGTCCTATAGCTACAGTCCCTGATGAAGAGCCCCTCTCCAGCATCCTTGTAACCCCCTTCAGATACTGGAAGCTGTTCTGAGGTCTCCACACAGTTTCTTTTCTCCAGGCTGAACAGTCCCTATGCTCTCAGCCTGCCTTTGTATGTGGTATATTCCTGTTGCCTTTGCACCAGGACTCACTTTGCTCCCGCTCCCATTTTATCCTCCCTTTGCTCCCAGCCTTGCAAGAGGAATTACTCAGTGGTGAACAGTTGCAGGCGGCTCTTCTCCAGCTTGGGCAGCTCAGTCCAATCACAACGGCCCCGTGTTGTTCCCTCCTGTGGTGTGGGGCTTTTTCCTTCCCCTTTTGTCTTTAGCTTCCAGATTCCCCTTAAGCCTCAGCACTGAAAGATCCCTGCTCTCCGTCCTTATCTGCAAGGTGAAAGGAGGGAGAAACTGTCTTCTGCCTTTGGGAAGATAAGTCACGTCGGAGTCTTCCTCTTTAGAAAACTCTCTAATGCCATTTATCAATTAATTACTGGGTTGCATTTATGCCCATTAATTCCCCCTGCTGTCTTTCATGTTTGGGAAGGTCTGTGATGCTCAGGATCTAATTGTCTTGCTCTTACACTGCTTTCTTTCTCATTTTCAAGTTAAGTGGATACCAGCGCTTTCTATAGCTGCTCTTTTAATTCCCTGCGGATTTCGCTGCTTCCCTCCTTTTCCCTTCCACCCCTGTCGTGCTCAAAGAGGATTTGACTGGGTTTGAGGTGGGAGTGGATTAAACAGTGTGGCCCAAGCCTGAAACCCTGATTCTGCTCATGAATCGATTGTTGCTGGAGCCAGGAAAAACATTTTCACTTGGAACCTTTTACAGTGAAAGATCCACTTTCAGGTCACCTGCAACACGCTGTGGCTTTATATCAATCCAGGTTTGTTGTTTGGGTTGAAATAACCAAACCAGACTGTTCTGGAAAGGAAAAGCTTCAATTTACTGCTTTTTTCCCCCCCACAACCAGTTGGATGTCTCCGTCTGAAACAATATCCCACTCGCTTCATTCAGCTTAAAACGCACAAGTATTTATTTTAAATGGGAAGACGTTCCCAAGTAAACAAAATGGGCTTATTTTCTTCAGATGATTTGCCAGTGGAAAATTGCAAAGTATACCTTCCACACAGGCCCAGCGGAATGCTTTCCTTCTGTTCAGTCACTTAATGATGGAGCTTTACTCACCCCCCCACAATCGCCATGCCCAATGTCACCCAGAACAGCAGAAATGCTGCCATTTCAGCCCTGTTTCAGCAGGGAAGGGGTTTATAATCCTTTGGTGTTAACTAAGGCAGCTTTTTAAAGGCCTGAGCAGGGTCAGCGCACTGGGGAAGGGGCTTGGTACCGAACAGCAAGAGCTCCGTGTTTCAGGACCCTTTTCCCCATGCATTCTGGAGGACATCGCATTGAAGGAAATCTTCTGTAATCACCCCCCAGCTTTGGTCAGAAAGAAGAGGGATGTGTTTTTTCTAATGCATCCAAACCCCATTGGTTCCTGCTGAGAGATAGATGTGTCTGGTGGGCACAGATGTGGTTGTGCCCAAGCTGGTAAGGCTAAAGACATGTGAGTTCTCCTATTGCCATCTGTCTTTGGAGACCAAGAGGAGATGAGCTATAATGCAAGGAGAGGGCTTTCTCTCAGGGTGTGCTCACCCAAGCCCATGGGTGAGATGTTGCTTTCGTTGCCTCCAGCAGGTCATGAACCTATTGACGCTGAACACCCTGGCAGTGTTCAAGGCTACGTTGGATGGGGCTTGGAGCAAGCTGCTCCAGTGGAAGGTGTCCCTGCCCGTGACAGGGGTTGGAACTGGATGAGCTTTAAGCTTCCTTCCAATCCAAACCATTCCATGTTTCCCTGATTGTAAGTCATTGCCACCACACTTCCAGCTTCATGTCTGGTAATGGGTTCCTCCGCTATGTTGCTTCATGAATGGAGACCCTTGGAGGACTCAAAGCCAAAGCATCCCATCAACATCACCCTGTTGTTAGTTTTCATTATGAAGAAGCTGGTACAATGAGGGGCTAAAGCTGGTCCTTGCTGTGTGCCTCCTTGCTAAGTGATGGCCAGCTTCTGGTTGCATTTCAACCATCTTCCTGTTCATGTGCAGAGAATTAGAGCATTTTGCTAAGCTGTGGCTGCAACTGGGAGAGTTCAGCACTCTTCGAACAAGAAAACCAAACCCAACAGCATCTGTTCCTGCTCTGAGTTTGGGGGGAAGCATAAGAGCAGGGGTGTTAAATGGTGACAGCTCAGTTCCTGCAGGGTTTAGACTGAAAGATGAAGTAACGCTGACACCGCATGGCCACACTGCCCACAGAGCCATTAAATACCCTTCATTGTCTTTGGCTTCTCATGCCAGGGCGGAGCAAAGAGTGGACACAGCAGATAAAGTCAGTTCTTACCATGGGAAAACGGCGTTTCTTGTTCTGCAGGATGTTTGGAAAATGGGATGGAAACCAACCAGGACCAAGTTCTGGAAGTGGTATGGAGAATATACATGCATTTCCTCCTATTTTGTACCTGCTGGGGGTGGAAGAAGGGAGAGATGCCTGTGAGATACCTGTGAGATACCTGTGAGATGAAGACAGGGTGAACCTGTCAGGGGACAAGCGGATGCAGCTTCTAAACCCGCTGGCCTTTTTGAAGTGTATAGAAGAAGACAAGAAGGGATCAAACACCTGCAGTTTTCACCCCTTTGTGAATCCCCAATATGCGACAATAAAAAGGCAAACCCATAAAGCCCTCCCTATTGACCCTACCTTTCTTGGGCATCTTGACCGCGATCCATAGAAAACCACAGGTCCCTGGGAATCTGCAGGTTGGAAACCTCCGGAAGACAGAGAAAGAGGGATGGAGGGAATCTTGGGGGGGAGATGGTGGAAGGAGAAGACTAGATGTAAAAACGGGAGCAGCTGCAGCATGTATTAAGCTTTAGCGAAGCCTTTTTCCTTAATGGCTGACAGGAGCTTAAATAAATCACCTGGAATGCTGGAAAGAAGCGGGATTGAGCTCTGCCTTGCTCAGAGCGCAAGAGCAGGAGAGATTCATGATGCACGGGCAGGTGAATGCTATTTACATGGTGGGTTAAGTGCTCTCCATCCACTGAGGTTGAGGAGATGCAGCTGGCAAAGGGGAAGCGAATGGGGAATTACGGTGAAAGTCCTTCGGTGTCAACATCAACAAGGAGGTGGAGGAGCAGGTTAGTGGGGGAGATCCTCGGCCCCTGCAAACGTGGGATAAAGTCACCATTCCAGCTTGAACCATCCCTTGGTGTTTTCTATGTGTGCAGGGGAGTTGTGCTTTTGAGTCATGACCTCTTATAGCTGGAATCATGACCTGCTTACGCACAAGTGCCCAACCTGGAGGGTTAGAGAAAGGTGAAGAGGCACCATGCAGGGTTTCCTGTTTCCATGCATTAAGCCATAGCAAAGCCCCTTTCCTAGCTGGCTGGCAGGATGGTCCTACTAAGCCATCCCTCTCGCTCTGTCACAACCCCAGCTTTAGGCTGCAGGTAGGTCCTACCTTCACTGCCCAGCACTCCTAAAGCTAGATTCAAGTGTGGCAAGGATGGTTATCTACCTTAGGAAGTTGGGGAAGGTCAGGTACCACCTTTGCCTGGTTCAGTCACCTCATCACCTGGACTTTAATCTTCTTTTCCAGACCCTCAGCCACCAGTTCCTTCTTCCCTCCAGGTGGAAAGGCCAGAAAGCAAATCCCATCCTTCATGCTGGCCCATTGCCATTCGTATTTTGCAGCAGCAGCTGTTGTCCAGCTTTACCGCACAAACCTTTGCTTGCTTTCCTCTTCTCATTCACAACACCCCCTCTCTGCTCCCCCTGCCCTTTCTCCTTCTCCTCCTCCTCTGGCCATTTGCCAGTGCCAAGCCAGAAGCCTGAGAGCCAAAGTGACATCCTTGTTTTCTCCTTGGCAAGAGACTGCCAAGGATCTGGGTTGTGTGAGGACGTGCACAGCAAGAAAGGGGAAGGAAGGATGGGATCTGCTTTGTAAAGCTGAGTTTTGTCTGCCTGGGAATGCGCTGGTTTGTGGTTCTCTCTGGACTGGAAGGCAGCAGGTTTGGTGGTGGATGCTCATCTCTGGGGGATCAGTATTACCCCTGGATTTGCCATGTCCTCCATGGAGATGCTGCACATGAGCTGTGCTGCAGCCCCATGCGTGATCTCCATGGGGAGGTGGTTTGTGGGGTCCTGAGGGCCCTGCATGGGTGCTCTTGCAGTGTGGGGGTGAGAGGTTGTCCCCTTGTCTTCAGCAGTGCAAAAGGGGATGCAGTGATTCACCCACTCTCCCTTTACCAGGCAGCCACTTGTCTGGGGCTGGAACCAGGACTGTGGTGGTTCCTGGGATGGTGTGAGCCTCCTGTGCCCCATCACTCTCAGCCCATATAGACATCACAACCCTCCCCAGTGGGCTGCCTTCCTCTCCATTTCCTGTGCGTGATACTCACTCTGTTAATGTCCACCTTCAATAACTCACAGGGTGGCTCTACAATTCCAGTAACAGTGGAATCTCTGCGTGTGAACAGGGGAAGATGGAGTGAATGTGTAATTGGGCTTAATCTTTCCTCACTCAAGGAAGCAACAAAACATCTCTCTTGGTCTATTTAGTCCAAACACGGCAACATCATTGCTCTGCTGCTCAGGAACAATAAAGATGCAAATAAAGTCAACATCTCCCAGGCTTTTGCCAGGACGGTTGCTGGGGAGAATATTATTGTGTTGTGATTACTGTGTATGAAATCCACTATCAGTGCTTGTGTGCGGCTTTGCTTCTTGAGGATGCTGAACTGAACCGGAATGAAAATGAGAGCCAGCAGCTCTGCTGCTCGGCCTCCATGCTCTGACTTGTGTTTTAGCTCCGGAGGCAGAGCTGGGTCTTTAGCAGTGCTGGAGGTAAAGAGAAGGAGTGCAATGTGTGGTTTGCGTTGTGTGGCGTTTGCACGTGTGTCTGGGGGTGGAAGCGGGATGCGTGTGATGGTGAATGGATGTATGATATAGACTGGAGGGAAAGCAGTTAATATTCAGTCTCCTTGGCTGCACTGTGATGAAGTTGAACATGTACTGTTCATAGGGTGACCTGGGATTGTCACTTCATAGAATCATAGAACCAGCTAGGTTGGAAAAGACCTTCAAGACCTTTGAGTCCAACTGTTACCCCAGGACTGCCAAGTTCACCACTTCATCCGCTTCCACTCAATTTCCTAGGGATGAGGAGTCTTTGAGATTAAAAGTAGATGGATCCTCTTCGCCTCCTTACCATGACCTGGAGACATACCTAAGGCAGGTCTATGCTGCAAACAGGAGTATGACAAGGGTAAGGATGAGGTTTGTCCATTCCTGCATGCTGGAGGAGTTTAGCTGCAGCAGGAGGGAGAGAGGATGGAATCTTAGCCTGAGAAACAAGTAATGGAGCAAGTTATCAGCATTCCTGAGCTGCATCCAGATTTTCCTTTCACTGGTGGGGTGGGAATTTCTAGGACCTAATTTTCCTTTTGCCAATCCTTGAGACATGGTGCTCTGGGGACTTGCTGGAAAAGAGTGGTCACTCTTCTGTGCGTAAGGCAGTTAAGCTTCCCTAGTGAGGTTTAGTGTGAGGTGTCCCTGCCCATGATAGGGGGGTTGGAACTGGATGATCTTAAGGTCCTTTCCAACCCTAACTATTCTATGATTCCCTATATGTCCTATATATATATGTATGAAGAGATGTATATTTATACCTGTCCAATACAGAACCAGAGTGATGGGATAAACAACCTGGGGAGGGGACGATGGGTTGTGTTGGATGGGGATGCATGAGGTGTCTGGAGTGGGAGGTCAGCAGGATGGAGCTGGAAGGTCAAAGGACCTTTAAACAAGAAAACCCAGAGCTTTTATGGACTCAGTGCTGAGTGAAGGAGTCTGGGGCAGGGAAAACACCACCGTGAGGGTGATCTTAGTAAACCAGGTTGCATTGCCAGCTCCAGCATCAATGTCTCCTACTGAAGGAAATGAGTGGTTATCCCAGGAACGGTGTGTTGGTGGGTCCCAATGACCTCTTTGTCCCGGGAGGACCCAGGAGCTAGTGGTGTTTATATCAGCTCCCTCCCCAAAAGCATTTGCTACCCATCAACAACAGCTATGAGGTGCTGATCCCCTGTGATGCCGAGAGCTGCCTCGTGTGACTTTAATTACTTCTGATAGGAGGCAGTGACAGATATTTATCCCCAAAAAGAATCCATTGCTCCCGAATGAAATATTTAGCTGAGAAGTGACTGGCATCTCTGATAGGGGAGCTGAAAAATACCAAGAACACAGGTACCAGCTATCTGGTACATGTGTGAGGTTCATATTCTGATACCAGTGTGGGAGGTTTCCTCAGTGTTAGCGTGCTCCTCTAGCTATACACAAGGAATCATTTCCCAGTAGCATGGGCTCGTTGATAAAATGGGGTTTCCAAACACTTTCTCCTCAGAATCACACCGATACAAAAGTAAAATTAAACTTTCAACACACAACCTTGATGTTTTGCCAAAAAAACGTAGAAACAAACCAAGACGCGCTCTTCGGTTGGGTTTGAGTTGGATTCTTCTGATCTTAATTGTTGCAAAGGGTTTTTGAGGGGGAAATGAAAGGCAGAAGACTCCTGTTTGAAATGCAAAAGAGTTTCCCTGGGTGTTTCATTAATTCCCAGCGCAAGAATAACAAAAGATAAGATAGAAAATCTCTCCCCAGAAAACAAAGTTACAGCGAGACGTTCATTTCCAAACACTAATGTGTTTGGATCTGAAACACTGTTTGGCTCCAACAGACAGATCCCGTGTCTGCTCCTTCCCCCCCTTGCTTCAGTTCATGTTTCTCTCTTCCCCTTTTGAGGCAGGGACTGCATGATGAATGTTTTACTCGATTATATCCCAAACCAATGAGTTCCAAAGGGACTGTTTGGTTTGTTTGGGTTGTTTCCCTTCTGCACTGCAGGAGCTAAAGGTTGTGCTGTGGCTTGTGTCTGCACTGAAAGCCAGTGAAAAAGGTCTTTAAAATCTGAAGGAAAAAACAATGTAATTGCCTACATCTCCTTTGAAAAGAGATTTTGGCTTCTTAGGTCATTTCTGTGCCTTGAACCTGCAGCCTTTTGCTGCCTACCTGTTATAAATCATGACGGCCCCATTGGTGCAGCCTGTCTCAGATGGTTTCTACCTCTGGCATCGCTTTCTTGCCTGTTCCCTTACCAGTTCATGCTCCAGCCTTTGTTTTTCCTTCCTTCCTCTCTCTCCCCAGCCCTTTACTTCAACCATTTATCTCTCAGATAAAACCTTTGAGATGCTCTTTGAGAGAAATCACAGTCTGAGAGAGTCATTTGCTTCCAATGCCGCAGTAGAAATGTCTTCAAAGATGCTTGACAAATCACCTAAGTGAGACCTCTCATTCCTGAGCTCACGCTGCTGTCTTTATTCAGGGCAGAGTTTGACCTGGCTTTTCCATTGTCCTCATGGCTTTCAGTGCAGTTTAACTCACTGAATGCTATGGAGAGGTGTGAATTGGGAAGTGAAGGAGGTGGGTTATTGATTTCATTCTAAGCCTGATGTTCGTCTCTACGAGGAGCACAGAGAGGGTTTGACAGTTTCCCACTGGCTCTAGGGTTACAAAACTCTCCAAGGATCAGGAACATGTCTACTCTCTTCCCCATTCCTTACCTCCCTGTCACCCCCTGAGCCCCACAACACCTCTTCAGCCATCGATGCCTGACACTTCTTTCACTGTCCTGAAGGAGGAACAGTCCACCATCCCTGGAGGTATTTAAAACACATACAGACGTAGCACTTAGGGACATGGTTTAGTGGTGGACTTGGCAGTGCTGAATTAACTTTGGACTCAATGATCTCAGAGGTCTTTTCCAACCTAAGTAGACCAGTGATTCCAAAGTCTGCAGTGGGTACTCAGACCCTTGTATAACTACATGGAGGCATCTAAAGATGGGCATTGAGACTGGTGAATGAAATCCCACCTGCAGTGAGTGTGGTGCGAGCTGTACTTGACCATCTGCACTCCCATCCTGAGCTGTAACTTGGCAATGCTTTTGCTAGGCAGGAAGTGAAGAAACACCCTCCCCATCATCTCCACCTTCCATTGCAGTCTATGATGACTAACGGAGCTGGGAGCCTTCCATAAAGCTTGGACACATCAAGCTCTTGCAACATACTTGAAAACAATTGAGCAATTGTGCTTTAATGAGGTACCACCCGGTAGGAACTGATCTCGCACATGTTAATGTGTTGGTTTCAGCTGCTGGGAGCAGTTGTGGTTTGCTCGCACTGAGTCATGACGGACAGGCCTCTATAACTATGCAAAGCACCCTGGATTGTCTCAAGGGCCAATGGGGTGGAGAACTGGTTCCTTCAGTCACTGCAGAGTTTTCCAGCACAAAGCACTTGGGTTATTTAGGGAGTCACTTGAGTCCAGAAGGAATATGGATAGCTAAGCCTACATTGTCTCACAGCATTCCAAACAATGGGGTCACTCCTATAGATATCAAGGCAGGTTTAGGGACACCCAGCATCAGCTCCAAGTGAGGAAGCAGGTATCTGGTGTTACTGGGTTTTAAATACATACTTCAGCTGTAGGGACAGGCCAGGGGGAATGGCTTGAACCTGCCCGAGGGGAGACTGAGATGAGCTCTTGGGCAGAAGCTCTTCCCTGTGAGGGTGCTGAGGCGCTGGCACAGGGTGCCCAGAGAAGCTGTGGCTGCCCCATCCCTGGCAGTGCTCAAGGCCAGGTTGGACACAGGGGCTTGGAGCAAGCTGCTCCAGTGGAAGGGGTCCCTGCCCATGGCAGGGGTTGGAGCTGGGTGAGCTTTAAGGTCCCTTCCAACCCCAACCATTCCATGATCCTTAAATCCCTTACCACTCACAATTCCCTTTGTGTCTCCCCCTGTCCATTGTTCCATCTCAGGACAAACCTCCCCTCGCACAGCCCCAGGAGGAAGGCCCACACTGGCAATGGCTATTTGCCCTCCAGCAATACTGGAGCAAAACATGTTGAAATGGATGTTCTTATCTGGCGCCGGTTGTGTGCAGAAGGGAGCGGGTTCCTTGCCGCTAATTGCCAGTGCTCTCTGCAATTTGTTGCACATTATTTCTTCTCCCTCCTCTAATTAACAATCGCTTTGTGTTCTCTCTGCTTGTTTTGCGCCTCTCACTCTCTTTCCCCAGCTCAGCCTCTTTGTTGGGTTATTTCTCTGATGCTTCTTCCTCCCCCTTCATCTTCCCCAACATCATCTGCTTGCTCTCTTGGGGGTCTCTTTCCAGTTAAACTGCTGCTGTTTCCAGCACACCAAGTTTCTCTTTTCGCATCTACTTCACTTTTGTTGTTGTTGTCCTCTTGATTGTTTTTTCCCCAACTGTTTCTTTAACATTCCTTGCATTTCTGCTTCCAGAGTGCACAGAAATTGTCCAATCCACTCCACTTTGGACCTGGCTTTGCATTTCTAGAAATTACCCTGAGTTTTCTGGGTTGTTTTATTCTTATAGAGGCTTCCAGCTGTGCTTCAGGTCACGGATGAGGTTGGCAAGTCCTGAGAGACCTTGGACATGTAATAGGAGCATCCAGAGGGTTGAATGTGCCCTCCCTCTCCAAAGCTGTTGACACGACAACTTGAATATGGATCCCTCGATTCAAGGAGCACACTGACCATTTGGAAAGCATTCAGAAAAGTGCCACAAGAAAGATCCAAGTTGTGGCAAATTTGCTGTCCAGGCAAAGCCATGGGTTATGTGTCAGTGTGGATTTCACTCTGCTCGTTGTTGGCCAACTGCAAGGCAGCTCCGAGGCAGAAATGAAGTGGGTTTGGCAAGCTCAATGGCTTTCTCAGGTTATTAAAGCTCAGCAGTGCTCAAACTAAGCTGTGATTTGGGTCAGACCTTGCTTGGGCAGCTGCGCTGACTATGGACACAGTGGGTTCAGTGATGCCTCAAGGGAAAAACCCTTTAGATCTGCCAGTGGTAGCAGAGAGCCCTGCGCAGGGGACTCTCACCTCATCACCAAGCTGCCTTCCCCAGGCTGTGGGAGATGTGCTTCGACCCTCAGGAGCAACAGCCCTTCCACCCTATGGTTCTAGGATTCTATGTAGCTGGCCAGTCATCTCTGACACATTCTGGTGTGGATGGGGAGGAGAGATACCCCATGGGTCACACTTTAACCTCTTAGAATCATAGAATAATAGAATGGTTTGGGTTGGAAGGGACCTTAAAGCATGGGCATTAAGTGTCAAATCACGGCTGCTGACATCAAGGCAGTGACGTGATGGTTAAGGAGATCTATGCTTTCTGGGGGCTTTCTCTCTGCACAATGTCACCCCATTTTTCCAGGGCACTACAGAAAAGGCTGTTTCTGCTGCTATACCACAAAAGAAGTATGTTTTTGAACATTATTTCCCCCTTTTTCTTATGTCCAGAGTACTCCAGGAGAGATTCAGCTCCAGATTCACATCCTGTACTTGCAGGTGTCTCCTAGGAGCAAGGCATGGGAGCTCATGGCAACATTTGGTGGCAACAGCAAGTATAGTCCAAGGAGCTTGGAGAGCAATTCTGCTCCCTCTGGAGCAGACACAGGCTCAGCTGAATTGCTCTTCATGCTCAAATGTCTGTTTATTGGGGGCTTTGACTCGGTTTCTTAAAGGCAGATTCTAATGCTATTTGGGTTGTTCAGTGTTGTCTGAGATGTAGGGGTCTGCACAGAGTGTGTCCAGGGATGGTTGCATGAGGATTGTAGACCATGGATGACTTCATAGAATGGTTTGTGTTGGAAGGGACCTTAAAGCTCACCCAGTTCCAGCCCCCTGCCACGGGCAGGGACCCCTTCCACTGGAGCAGCTTGCTCCAAGCCCCTGTGTCCAACCTGGCCTTGAGCACTGCCAGGGATGGGGCAGCCACAGCTCCTAAATCTCCCCTCTTCCAGTTTATCCTCTCACCTTCACAGCCTCATTACGAACCTGATCTTCTGTGGGGAGGAGCAAAGCTGTTTATTACAAGGGAATCTGACCACCACCAAGCTCTTTGACCTGTGGCTTCTGCTCTGCACTCACTGATGGGGACCATTATGTACCCTGCCATGCTGTGGCAGTAATGAACTGTAGCCATCTAAGCACTTCCCTGGGTTTATGTTTAGCATTCCCATCTGCTCCTTTATAATAATGCAATTTACCCTAATTCTTGGTGTCAGAGCATTCGGGTAGGGAAATTACATTCTGTCACCAAGGTGTCAGCCTTGCCTGGCTTTTAATGAAGCGATGACACCATTTGTAAGACAATAAATTAGGAGTTCCCATGTTCAAGCCCTGCCTCAAACCAGTGATGTTTCCTGCAGTCCCAGAGTAAACAGTGACAGTCCTGCAGGAGCACTGCACATTCCGTGTGACTAAGAATCACTGCACATGGCTGGAAACAGTGGGATGCAAATAGCTCCGGTGTTGGCAGCAGGTCCCACTTGGATGGGTTTCTGGGAGTAAGTGGCTGGGATACTAGGAGAGGATTTATTCTTAACCCATGCAAGGGAAGAGGAAAAGAATAATTTAGGGATGTCTGAGCTAGGAGTGAATTCCCCAATCTTCAATGTCAGAAGACCTGGAAATGGCTAAAATCTTGGTTTCTAATGGCCATAGACACAATGAAATGCCTTGGGAAGCCTAAGTGGAGCATTTAAGTAAGAACTCTTCTTTAGGCCTTAATATTCAGGTTAAAAGTAGGGGGTTGGAATTCAGCCCCTCTCTTGTAAGGACATCCTGAACCCGTGAAGTTGGAGCACATGGGCTTTCCATCCCTGGCCATGGGGAGGAGAGCTCCTGCAAAGCCCCTGTTCAAATGGGGGAAGAATAATGGTGTTCTTGTGAACAGGGAAGGAATTTACTGCACCAACACTGCAGTGGCAGTCACTGGCTCATAGTCTGGCTGGCACCACGGTCCCAAACCTGGAGGAGAAAGCAAGCCCTGTCTGCAAAATACGGAGCTAGATTCAGCCCAGGGGCTTAACCAGTCATGTCCCCTCCAGCACAGGGCCAGACCCATTGCTGAGCGTGCTGCTCGCATCCATCTGCTGCTCTCGATGGTGCTTTTAATGCAGCTCCTTTTTCACAGAAAACAAACTGTGTCAAGAAGAAACATATGTTAAATAAAACCCTATTGCCCAAATGGAGATTTAATGCATGTTTGGATACAGGGCCAGCTCCCTGCTGGCCGTGAATTGGCATTGTCCCAATGGTTTTCTGCTGCTTTACACCAGAGAAGGATCTCACCCTTAATTACTCTTTGTTTTGGAGCTAATGGGCTTTGTATTGCAGAGTGGATGGGCTGCATTTCCTATCAGGAACCCCCAGCCAACACTGAAGTGATCCTTGGGGTAGGGTTGGCTCCATGGCTGGGTGGCGAAGCAGGTTGATTGTACTGGAGATGGCTTTTTGGGTCCCCCCCATTTCAGGTTTGAGCCCTGAGTGTGCATTTCACCCTTTCTATAGCCAAGGCTGCCTGCATTGCACTTTAACTCCTAACCCTCACCCAGGACTTACAGTTTCATGGAAAACTTGGAATTTCCATCCCAGAAAGGCCATTTCCTGCTGTTTGCCTCTGAGAAAGGATCCCATTTCCACCTCTCCTTCTCCCAGCTCTGTCTGAACCCTTCTTACCTCCAACCTATCACTCATATCACTGTTCAGCCTGGAGAAGAGAAGGCTGTGTGGAGACCTCAGAGCAGCCTTCCAGTACCTGAAGGGGGCCTATAGGGATGCTGGGGAGGGACTCTTCATCAGGGACTGTAGTGACAGGACAAGGGGTAACGGGTTCAAACTGAAACAGGGGAAGTTTAGATTGGATCTAAGGAGGAAATTCTTTCCTGTGAGGGTGGTGAGGCACTGGAATGGGTTGCCCAGGGAGGTTGTGAGTGCTCCATCCCTGGCGGTGTTCAAGGCCAGGCTGGACAGAGCCTTGTGTGGGATGGTTTAGTGTGAGGTGTCCCTGTCCATGGCAGGGGGGTTGGAACTGGATGATCTTGAGGTCCTTTCCAACCCTAACTATTCCATGATTCTATAACTCTATAGCAGTATCACTGCCCCTGGGGATAGTGAGAATTCAGAGAAAAACAAGATGGAAAAGATTTCAGATGTCTCCAAGAAATAACCCTGCAAATCACAGCAAGTGTCTTCCTGCTTCTTTGGGTCTTTGCTTTTCCTTATGACTACTCTAATATGGACCCCTTGAGGAAAAATGGAATAAAACATACGTACGTTACAGGGGCCTGGTGCATCGCCAGTGTTTAGCTTGCTCAATTAACTGGAAAATCCAGCATTCACATGCAATTTCACCATTGAGGGGGAAAAACCATCCCTGTCAAGAGAGTAATACTGGTTAATATGAGTGCTAAAATAAGGCTGGTAAACAAATAGACAGCGCATCTGCAAGGGGCAGGGGGGCACTTCCTAGAGAGGGGAAATCTTCCATTACAAATGGTTCAGTTTCCAAAAGGAAAGGCGCCCAGATGCAGAAGGGTTTCAGCTGGATGTGCATGCATAAACATCTCAACATTCAGATGAAATCTTTATTGCTGTTTTGTAACTAACCCCTGGTTTTCAGCATCCAAAATCCAGCTATCTTGAATATTTGCTCTGCTGAGCTGAGCCCACCTCCTTACTGCTTCTGAATTGGAAACGCAAACCTAATTCACAAGGTGAAGGGTTTGATTTGCGGCCACTGGGTTTCACAGGCTGCAAGAAAGTCCTGTGTTAGATGCCTACCTTTTATCCCACCCCTAGTTCCAAGAGTGGACAGTGAATATACCCCATCCCCAGCACCAGAGTGGACAGTGTGAGGTCCCACAAGCCTGTGAATCACTGATGTCCTTCAAGCCACTGTATTCCAGATCTGTACTTCTGGGGGGCTTTCTCTCTGCACAATGTACCCCAGTTTTCCAGGGCACTACAGAAAAGGCTGTTTCTGCTCCTGCCACAAAAGAAGTATGTTTCTAAACATTATCTTTTCCTTTTTCTTATGCCAAAAGCACTCCAAGAGAGATTCAGCTCCAAATTCCCACCCTGGCTTTAGCTCTGTACTTGCAGATGTCTCCTAGGAACAAGGCATGGGAGCTCATGCTGTGATTTGGTGGCAACAGTAAATATAGTCCAAGGAGCTTGGAGAGCAATTCTGCTTCCTCTGGAGCAGACACAGGCTCAGCTGAATTGCTCTTCATGCTCAAATGTCTATCTGTTGGGGGCTTTGACTCGGTTTCTTAAAGGCAGATGCTAATGTTATTTGGGTTGTTCAGTGTTATCTGAGATGTAGGGGTCTGCACAGAGTGTGTCCAGGGATGGTTGCATGAGGATTGCAGACCATGGATGACTTCATAGAATGGTTTGTGTTGGAAGGGAGCTTAAAGCTCCTCCAGCTCCAACCCCTGCCACGGGCAGGGACCCCTTCCACTGGAGCAGCTTGCTCCAAGCCCCTGTGTCCAACCTGGCCTTGAGCACTGCCAGGGATGGGGCAGCCACAGCTTCTCTGGGCACCCTGTGCCAGCGCCTCAGCACCCTCCCAGGGAAGAGCTTCTGCCTAAGAGCTCAGCTCAGTCTCCCCTCGGGCAGGTTCAAGCCATTCCCCTTGGCCTGGCCCTACAGGCCCTTGTAAAACGTATTGCATCTTTGTAGCACCGTGACCCTCTGGATAATCTACAGCATCCTTCATGTCATGTTCTATTCCATGGTTCTATATGTTACATTCAGGCAACTGAATCAAGCACCCAGATCATGCAGAGATGCTCGTATTTAGGTGTCTGAATCTGCTTATGCAGTCTCCGCCTCCAACACACTGTGGTGTATTTGCAGGCACCAAGGTGCTGAGACCGTGGAACGATGAGAGAACTCCGCAGGGAATTCTCGCTGCTCTCTGGCATTTCCACCCAGTGCTTTTGTTCAGATGAATGGGGGAAGACACTGAAGGACTGCAGGGCTCTGATGTGTAACAACCATAAGAGACCTTTTTGCATCACGGAGCAGCTGTGTGCAGCAGCTGTGTGGTGACAAAAGGCCATTTGAGTTCATAACTGTTCCCATCTAAATGCAAATGCTGTCATATTCATGGGCTGGCAATGGGAGGGTGCATCCCCTGGCTCAGTGCTTGGGGCATCCTGGATCACGGGTTCTTCCACACAGGTACATCCAGAATGAGTAAGCGGACCATGGGCTATTAACACAGTTGTTACACAGTTATTCCCAACATCATATTCTCCATCATTTGTCTTCTCATTTGACCTCCTGCTTTGGGGAGACTTTCCTAACTTTAGTGCCAAGAGACTGGAAAATGCCAAGGGGGAATTTGGCACTCTACTTAGACACACACCAAACCATAGGTGATTTGAGCTTCGAGTCTGGCGCCATCACCATCCCATGTTACTGCTTGGATAGGCCAGCTTGGATGGGGCTTGGAGCAACCTGCTCTAGTGGAAGGTGTTCCTGCCAGTGGCAGGGGGTTGGAAGTAGATGATCTTAGGGTCCTTTCCAACCTGAACCATTCTATGACACACAGCACAGCCCGTTCAAGCATAGCAACACCAATGACAGAATTGAGATTGAGGAGAATACAGCCTGAAAAGCTTTCCACATACTTTGGAAAGACACGAAAAGCTTAAGCATTGATTTAGGGCCTTACAAAAAAACCCTCTGTAAAATATCATTTCAGTCACTCACCCACAACATCCATTAAACAATTCCACTACGGTGAGCTCAGAGCAAGGCATTGCTCAGCAAAAAGGGTCTTTCCAACGGAAAGTGTTTGAATTCCCCTTGACTTGCTCATCCATGGAGGCGGAGCAGGGGATGCTCAGTCCTGGGCGTTTCAAGCCTGTGTGGGAGCAGAAACTCAGCAAGCGTGGGCTTTACCCTGTTGTTTTCCATGTCTCTGCATGGATACCATATGCTGCCAAATTAATCTTCAGCTCCTTCCCTACCCAGCCTTGTCCTCCTGATTGTTCTGGTTCTATCCGCTCGTGGCTGCTTGTCTGTGGTCCAACAATTTCACTGTCCTTGAAGAACTGGAGCAGAAGAATGTAGTTGTATAAGCCTGTTGTTCTCAGGATAAAATGGTACTTGCTTTGGTCCCAAAGGCTCACCTACATGAGTCTTGCTCTGTGGGTCCTTGATTCCCTCAGCTGTGTTATGGGAGTACCAAGAGCCTTGGCACTGGAGTTCATCACCCTTCTGGTGTTATGCTTCCTTGCCAGTGTGACGTCTCTGACCTACATGTTCAAAGTCAAGGTCTCCTTGGTAAAGAGAAGAGTCAAAGATGACAACTGAGCTTTGGGGGAGCTGCTTTGTCTATCTTTGCTGTTGATTTATTTAAGGGGTGTCTTGTGTTAGAGCAGAGATGCCATTCTTTACACAACCCCTTTTCCCAGTTTGTCAAACCAGCTCAGCCTTTTAATCATTCCTCTATCCACGACCAGAGCTTGGTGAGGAAGCTTTGAGTTATTTTCTTGCAAACAAGGAGACAAAGATAAGGCAGTCGTATATTTGGCTTGGTAAACACATGTTACCTTAGCAGGAAAATCAGCCCTGCAGACAGGACACAGGACTGCTCTAATAACCCATTGCTAATTCATCAGCATGGTTTCGCCTCCATAGGAATAATCAGCACACTCTGGAAAGGAGTTTATTAGTCAATCAGTCCCAGTGATTATATTTATCTTTGGAGCACATGCACAGAGTTGTTTTTTAACAGGACTCTTTCGGCCCCTGCTGATAATGGATGAAAAAGAGGAAAGATTCTGTTGTCATAAAGATGTGATCAGGTTTAATGGGATGGGGATAGGTCGATGGGGAGATGTTTTTGCATCGGTCTACGTGAGTCCATCATTCTCCTGATAACAACCTGATCCTCCACTCACCTTTGTGTTGGTTTATTATGGACCACCAGGATGAAGCATGGATGTTACCAAAAGAGCCCTTTCCTGGTGGGTCCCTGCAGCTGAGCATCCTCTCTGCATGATTACGGAGCCTCGCATCAATCCTTGGGGATCTTGGATGCTATGTTTGCTTCAGCTGAGCCATTTAATGGGACTAAAAGGCTTTTCCCAATCATCTTGTGATTCAGTCATCAAATCCCAACTGTGCTGCTCAGCTAACCAAGTGATCCAGCATTGGCCTTGCAGGGCAGGGTATCTGTGGCCACAAAATGTGTGCAAGAAGAGAAGGGATCTAGAAGAAACCACCTAATAAAACAAAAGCTATAAATGAGGAGTATCTCAGAAGAAAAGAATACGTTGAAAGTCTCAGGTGATATCAGAAGTGTAGCTGTGCATGTTCCAAGAATAACAGTTATTGACAAAGCTGAGAAGCTGGCCCATGATCTCTACTTGTCAGTATTAGTGTCATTACTGCTTGCTTTTAATTGCCTCTGGCATTCAAGGTCCTTTGGAGATGGCTGGTGTGGACCACTGGGAGAACAGGAGAGTGTGATGCCTGTTCTGATGCGAAATGTCAGTTATTAAAGTTAACTTCTAAACACATGAAGTGTTCTAATAGAACTGCAAGGGCTGGGACAACCTTGTATGTGGGCTTGCTGGGGCCAGGATGGCTGGAAAAAGCTCAGAGATGAGCTTAGTTGAGTCCCATTCTGAGGAAGTGGAAGGAGGGGATGAGACAGTGCCATCAGGGAAGAAGATGTGTGTGGAAAAATCCCCTTTGATAACTGGCACAACCTTTTAGCTCTCTGGGGCAGTTCATTCTCATAGTCCAGAGTGGTTTTAAGATCCCTTTATAACCTGAAGCACATTCAGCCATACGTAGATAGTGATGGGTGCTCTGTGCTAGGGGGAGAGAAGAGAAAGATCTCCCTATCTTGTCCTCTTTTTTATGCTTTCTTCCTCAGCATTGCATTGGCTCATGGTCAATGCACCAGGTGATGCTAGATGGACCTGTATGGTGGCTGAGGTCTTCTGTATGATGGACCTGGGCTCATCAGGCTTGTTTCCAGCTCAGAGCATGGAAGGATTAGGTTTATCTCTGTGTGTACCCAGACTTGTAGGCATACCCATAATTGGAGAGGGATTTAGCTGGGATACTGGCCCCTCTGCTACTACTTCAGCCCACTGTGGAACTGATGGGGCTTGAAGATATCACAGCCCGAAAAATATCAGCCCCTGGTCCCTATTATTGTCACCATTCCCATCTATCACGGTTTGTACAAGTGACGATACAGTCAAAGGACTTCCCATCCAAGTCAAGTGCAGATATGATCATTTTAGGTGGGATTCTTGCCTCCCTTAACCTTTTGCTTACCTAAAAGACTTCATGGGTTTACTCTGCCCTGACGCCAGCTCAGAGTCCCATCCTTGCCCAAGCATACAGATAGCCTTGCTCTAAATTTAACTCATTCATAGAATCACAGAATGGTTTGGCTCGGAAGGGACCTTAAAGATCATCTATCATCATTGATAACTTTTAACCCAAAAAGCCTCATGGATCCTCTTTACAAGCAACATCAGCAGAAAAATATTAAATAAATAAAAAGCAACATCGAAAAGAACCCTTAAGAAAACAGACCGAAATATAACTATGCAAATAAATACCCTTTGCAATCTGGACGCTTTACGGTTTGGGAAATGTTCTGGATATATAATCCAAGCAGTTATATTGCCAAGGAAATGTCACATAAAACCAGAAGAATCATAGTTTAGATCAGGGAGATAAAAAAGGACAAGACAATCTAATCAGATGTGACAGATGCAGCCCAATTCAGCATAACAACCAGAGCCAATGGGGGTTTGCTTGCAGAATACACCCCTTGCTCCCTCCCAACCTTCTCCTTTTGTTCCAGTATTCAGACCAGTGTTCATTTGAAGGGAAAATAAGTTGCATTTAGAAAGCTTTTTAGAGGTGTCCTTATAAGAAGGTAAATCACTGTGATCTTGGGAGCTGGGGCTGGTCGTCCAAAAATGAGCACCTGTATTTTGCTCTTTATTGGCCCAAACCCCAAGCAGGATTGGAGGAATCCCTGCTTGGGATTGCTCCTGGGGTCATGGCAAGCAGATAGGACGTGACTAATCACAGCTCTGCCAAAATTCATCCTTACCATGTCCACTGTGAGGACCACCAGCACCTGCATGTGTAACTGGGGACAGGCTGTGAGTTGAGCAGCGGCTCTCACCATCTGTAGGATGTTGTAAAAGCCATTTCCAAGCCTGGGGGTTCAATTTATCTTGCCTAATCTTAATAGTCTACACATGGATCTGAAGTAGGATTTCCCTCTAGGTTCCAGAATTAGACCATAGATAGTGACTGGCACCTCTGGTAAGTGATTTACCTGTTCTTAGACAAGTCCTGGCCTATTTCTTAGACAAACTCAGTGAAAACCATTCTGGATGCGAACCTACCCACTGCAACCAGCTCCTTTACCCACTGCAGATGGTTTACTGTAGGCTTCCAGTTCTTCATTACTTTAGAAATTGTGTCAGCACCTTTTTCCTGGCAGTTCTGGTCTTCACCAGCAAGAAAGGAATAGAATCATAGGATGGGAAGGGACCCTACCAGCCTGAAGAGGTGAAAGGCATCTGAACAGCATCATTTTGCTAGATGAGTTGGAATGGAGCTAAACTTGGGTCAAGGAACAATGCAAAAAGCTGGATGGGCAAAGTCAGACACTGTCCTTTGCCCATGTCATAGGCTGGGTACCACTCTGGCTAAGCTGGGGGAGATGAAAACAGCAACACAGTCAGGAGAGCAATGGCAAAAAGGCTTTAATGCTTCAGTGGATCAATTGTGTGAAGGCAAACAGGGCCAGTCCCCTGTGGCAGTGTTACTCAATGCCCTTGCAAAGAGCAAAGACCAGCCCTGGCCTCACCGACTTACTCCTGACCCAAGTAATTCACATCGGCAGTTGCTGAAACCCTCTCCAGGGTCTCTTCTTCATCGCATTTCCTGCAGAGAGAAACTGATATTTGGACCCAGCACTGGATCAGTTTGGTTTGGGTTCATCCCTTTTCCCCCCACACTCTCAGAGATAAAGGTGTTATTATCCCCAGTGGTACAGAGCAACAGGACTGGGAGCTTGTCTCGAGGCCAGACATTTGATTTTTACCTTTATTTCCCCTCGGTTTGTTCCAATTAAATATGTGAACCTCCTCTGGAAATGATCACCACCTATTTAATGGCTCATTGATTTTAGGGGCTGCTGTATTTTCTTTCTCTCTCTTTATATTTAACTGTACATGTTCATTGCTATTGTTACTCTAATATCTGATTGTAGACACAGGAGGACATGGTTTTCAGTGGGAAAGCACCTGACAGCACAGGACAGGGGTTTGGTGTTTCCTCGGCATCTGCTCCCTGTAGACACTGCTTCGCTTTGCTATATTGAGATCTATGAAGTTTCTTTCTTTGTTCCCTGTGTTAGAGAGAAGAGAGGGTGTTGGTGAACTCTTCATCCTTGGGAAAGCACAATGGGATTCAGGAAAGGCCCTGAAAGGACAGAGCTTCCACCCCCTGATGTTTCTCCTAGGAACTGTAAGGTGAGAAGCGCTACTTCCCTTCTCCTCTCTGGATTCCCAAGGTGGCATTGCTCACTGCTGATTTTGCCAATGCCCGTGGGGACCAGGGAAAGGTTCTGAACTCTTCTGCAGAATGGAGAAAGGATAAACTTGTGCACAGCAAACCAGCAGCCTGGGACAGGGTGCTCAGTGCGTCTCCATCCTGCAAACCAAGTGAAGGGACATTGGAAGTGTTCAAGGCCAGGTTGGATGAGGCTTGGAGCAAGCTGCTCCAGTGGAAGGTGTCCCTGCCCGTAGCAGGGGTTGGAGCTGGATGAGCTCTAAGGTCCCTTCCAATACAAACCACTCTGAGAGTCTATGATTCTATGATCTGAGGGAGATGTTGCAACTTCATGCCTTTATGGTACATTTGCAGCTCCCTCCATCCCTGGGTTTAGTGGATGCCCACATGCAGACTGTGGGGGTTTCTTGTTGGGTGAGGAAGGCATTGTCTCCCATCCCACTTAATGGGATAAGAGTGGATTTAGGAGAAAAGAACAAAACCCACCCAGGACAGGTTGTGAAGTCTTTCCCATCACTGAGCAATCCAGCACGGCTGATCCACTTCTATTTACCCTGCCTAGCAAAAGAGCAACCGAACATAATTTCTTGTTTGGTTGTTGTCCTGCTTTAACATGCAGCCTCAGGATCTTGTTATCTCTTTGTCTGACAGACAGATAAGTGATGCCAGCTTTCTGCACTTAATGAGGGGCCTCACAGAGAGTGCTCCAGCCACCCCTTGGCCTTCTTCTTTCGTAGCAGAATGACTTAAATTGCCAGCTCATCTCTGGTTAACTCAGACGTTCCACTTATTCAGCTCTTTCTGCTCTTGCTTTCAATGTAAATGCCAGAACAAGATGCAGTGTCCTAGTAACCCTACTGCTATATACAGATGTGATACTTTGCTCTCTCCTTGCAAAATCCCTGGTTTATGCACCCAAACCCCACACCATCTTCATCATCACACCATGAAGATGATGGGTGCTGAGGCACTGGGGCAGGTTGCCCAAAGAAGTGGTGAATGCTCCATTCCTGGCAGTGTTGATGGCCCCGTTGGGCAGAGCCTTGGGTGACATGGTCAAGTGGAAGGTGCCCATGGCAGGGGGGTTGGAACTGGATGATCTTAAGGTCCTTTCCAACCCAAACCATTCTATGATTCTATGAGCCTCTGTACTGATCATACTTTGGACAGTATTGCCATGCCCACTGACTGCTCATGTCCTTCTCATCTAGGCTGCCTTCTATCAGCAGTATACTCGGCCAGTTTTGTTTCATCTGTAGGCTTTGTCCTTAGGGCTTCTTTGTGGGTCACTGCTAGGTATGATGAGGGTGCACTGATCCCCTGGGATCTTCCTTGAGAATGTTTCCCATCTGTTGGCACAAGCTGAGGTCAGTCAAGGGCTTTGAATCCCTTTAATATGTGCCGTGTTCATTTTAGATCATCCTGCCTGTCCACCAAAGGGCTGTGGGGTAGAAAATCTGGTCTCTTGCAGGAGTACGTTAAATAAGCAGCTTTGCTTTTAATAACCACAGTGCTAATGGAGGCTTCCCTTTGAGTCTTACACAGAGAGCTGCCAAAAGAGATGTGTCTCCATCAGCTGGGTTTAATTTGTCTGCAGACTGTCTGAACACTCAGCCTGCTGCATGAAATCACCCAAACAGAGCATAATCTGGAGCAAAGCCTTTCTCAGTCTTTCCAACCCCACCTCTCTCCTCCTTATTCTTCTCCTTCATGTACCAGCCCAGCAGTGAGCTCTGCCAACCTACCATAAAGTCTTTGACATCTCATGCCATGAGTGTGCACAGCTTTTCCTGCCTTGGGTTGCTCCCTCTTGCTCTCCAAAGGTTGATAACATCTTCAGTAAGCAACCTGCAGCACCTATCATCGCCTGCTGCACAGCAGTACATGTGTGTGTCAGGGTGGAGATGTGATGGGAAGGTATCTGATCTGATGCTATGAACCATAGCATGGCTGCAGCACCTGGTTTTTGCCAGGAGGATTATGGTAAAGTCCCCAGCTCCAGGATGCTCAGGGTGGTACAAAGAGCATCAGCTTTGATGGAAATTCCAGGGTGCCTGTGTTTTTCTGCAGCCCCATGTCCCTCCATCCCTGGCAGGTGGGATGAGCAGTCCATTTGGACACCAGAGTATTCATAATTTGATTTAGAACTATAACTAAATTGATATAAAATTACAATTACATGAGTGAAACACGTCCTTTTGGGAGAAAGCATTGTGTGAGCATCTCCCATTTGGCCAGGTACTAACCAAAGGGCAGGTATGGATGCCATAATGCACATGAAAAGGGGGAAGGCACTGAGGCAACGTACTGAGGTCGTGTGTTTTAACTGGAACACTAAGTTTTCCATATTCAAAGGCTTGTGACAAACCTATTTGCACATGGTCATGAGGCAGAGAACACCCACAGAAAAATGAGGGATCCAAAAGTTGTGTTGGACAGAAGTTTGTATTTGGACCTAAGTTCTTTATGTCCAAAGTTTTACAACAGTCCCTCCATTGGCAATAATGTTTATCACAAATATTTCAGCAGATGATACACTTTTAAAGTCCCAATTCCAGGAATTACATAATTATGCTATATTTTTTTATTCCCTCTCTAAAATTAATCTGTAAAAGCTCTTGTAATTATGAAGGAAAGCTGAAAAGTAAGACTTCAACACCTTAAACAGGAGCAGTCTGATAAGGAGGACATAATCCGGGTGGGTAACAGAGAGCTTAACCTGATACTGGTGATTTGGGAGAGGAGGTTGGATCATACTTGTTCTAGACTTAGAATCATTGAATCACAGACTGGTTTGTGTTGGAAGGGACCTTAAAGCTCACCCAGCTCCAACCCCTGCCATGGGCATGGACCCTTTCCACTGGAGCAGCTTGCTCCAAGCCCCTGTGTCCAACCTGGCCTTGAGCACTGCCAGGGATGGGGCAGCCACAGCTTCTCTGGGCACCCTGTGCCAGCGCCTCAGCACCCTCACAGGGAAGAGCTTCTGCCTTATATCCCACCTGAACTTTGCCTGTTTCAGTTTGAACCCATCACCCCTTGTCCTATCACTACAGTTCCTGATGAAGAGTCCCTCTCCATCATCCTTGTAAGTCTCTTCAGACACTGGAAGCTGCTCTGAGGTCACCTTATTCTTCTTTTACTGCTGATGGCTTTCTCTTCCCCAGCACACAATCTGCTTGAGTCTTTTTTATGAAAAACTCCTTTTTAGGACCTGAGTGCAGCTCTGCTTCCATTTATATAAATCAATTTAGAAACAGGGGACTTGAAGCAGTATCCCATCTTGGTTATGCAGTTTGAAGAGGACATAAGCGATAATAGCTTGTTTCTGCAATTAGAGAAACACCTTAATAACAGCAGAAAGCAGTTACCATAAAACCCTGAAGAGCAATAATCCCTATGTCCTGTACAGCACCCACCATCAGTGATTTTAAGGAGCAATTCACAGTAAAAAGGAAAATGAACCTGGAAAAGTTTTCTGACCACTCTGTGATGCAAAAGCCAGATGTTGCCCCTTGCTACAGTAATAGCATAGTGAGCACTAAGCTTTTAAGTACCCTTTCCAGAGCCCACTGTGCCCTCCCACAAAGCTTTTTGAAGCACAGTGTGAAGACAGTTTAGGCCTTTATATAAGACCTGCCCACCAACACAATTAAATCTGTGCTGGTCACTTTTCGGTTTCCAAAGGCAGGAAAATGCCTGGAAATGTCACAGCAAAAAAGCATCAATTGGGGTGGGTTTTTTTGTCCTGACAAGGAAGAGGGCTGGGAGGCAGAGGGTGGGACAGCTGCAAAACGAAGCCATTAATCTTTCAACAAAGGACAAAATAGAGATATTTGCCACCAACCATCTTTGTAGAGGGTAATGGGAATAATGCGGCATTTTTGCTGCCTGTTTTGCCAGGTCTGCAACAGAGGTGACAAGCAACAAGGTGTGAGAGGAGCTTTGCAATCTGGTTCGCTGTCCTTGTGAGAAAGGTGCATAGTACAGAAGTCGGTGGGACGGGGGAAAAACATTCCCCTGCTGTGTTTAGTGTCCCCAGTCAACTGGGGTTGGTCCTGGTGCCTCTTCTGCCTGTTTACCCAAAGCAGAGGGGACCCCATACCCTGCGCTCTGGACTGGGACACCCTTGGGACACCCCATGGCTGAGTGCCATACACAGATTTAAAGGGTGGCCCACCTTCATCTCACCTAGGTACAGGTGGGGCAGGATGCAGGGGCTCTCCATTCAACGTCCTAGTGTGATGTTTGATCAATGCCCATAGGACCTACAGGCCAGAATTAGCAAGATCAAACTGGTCTAGGTTTTCTCAGCTGTCACTAGCACATCTGATCTCTTACCAGCCAGGAGACAGGTACAGCCATGACCATGTGGAACAGCGGTCTCCAAGTGGACTGTGGAGCTTAGAAGAGCCTCTGAGTCTTTTGAGAACCATCCTTAGGTTATAGAATCACAAAATCACAGCATGGGTTGGAAGGACCCCTGAAGCTCATCCAGTTCCAACCCCCTGTCACAGGCAGGGACACCTTCCACTAGAGCAGGCTGTTTCAAGCCCTGTCCAACCTGGCCTTGAACACTGCAAGGATGGAGCATTGCCACTTCTTTGAGCAATCTGTACCAGGGCCTCACCACCCCCATTGTAAAGAACTTCCTTGTATCTAACTTAAATCTCCCCTTGTCATGAAGCTTTCAGTTTGGCTGAAAATACTCTATAAATGGGATGCTTTTGTACTCTACCTCCTATGGCCTGTGGACATCAGACAGGACTCTTCTCTGGTGCTGCTCCGTGTCTATAATATCAATAGTGACAGCCCCAAAAGATACCCAAACTCAAAAACTTAAATTCAATTCCTACAGAACAGCACTGTCTGCTGGATGCACGCACTTACTCTGAGACAGAAAGGGGAGACGGGTGAATTGCACATGACAGAAGTTGTCACTTAGGGTAGGAATCATTTGTCCACGTTTAGATTAATATGACCTACTTTCAGATGTCTACCTGCAGGAAGATGGACTTGCAGCCCAAAAAGAGAGCTGAGACAAAGGGATACGTGTGTTGTAAATATCCGAAGTTATCAGAGCTGCGGGACAGAAATAGAGGTGATAGAAGAACATGGACAGATCAGTGTTTCATATCATATACACGGAGAGGTTCATTTGCACATCAGGAGCCATCCTGTTTCCCTCTGTTTTCTTTGTGTCCCTATGTCCCCATGGATGTACCTGCATCCACCACCCTGCAACATAGATTTAGCTTCCTTTCAAGCCTTCCCTGACCCTGTTAATGCAATTTTTAGTGCCACACTGGGTCCAGAAGACTCCCGGAGAGTTTTCCTGGCTTTCCGCAGCAAGCTTTGCACTGGATCTGGAGCCTGGATGCTGCCTGCATCAGCAGATGCACCAGGAAGAGGTGAGCTTGGTGAGGTCTCACCTTCAGGCTCTTATCCTGCCACAAAAGCAAGACACTGGAGGACCATGGAGACAAAGGGCTCTCAGTCTGTGCTTTGCACATACCTCCAACACAGTAAAACTCCCCAGGAGCTGCAGCTTAGTCCTTTCAGCAGGTCTTGGGCTGCAGCTCCGAGCTGCTAACTCAGGATGACAACGATTGTCAGCTCCTATTAAGATCAAGATAAAGGCTTTATCAGGCGAATCGGTGTGGATGCTGCTGTCCTAATGTTATTTTAAGTCACTCCTTCTCCATTACAAGGAGATTTGTGAAAGACAAGAGGCTATTGGTCCAAAACTGAGCTGCTGGGATTGGGACTCTGGCTGCTAATCCTCTTCTCGCAAAGAAACCTCCCGTCTGTAGGAATCATGTCCTGCCTCCCAACAGTCTGTATGATTACTCCAATTCCTTTCAGTGGAAAGCACGTTTTAACACTTATTAAATTGCTGTTGCTCTCAGCAGGGGCTGGGAGCCTGTTCTATTGCATCCCAAGAAGCACAAATCTCCCCCTGCGTTGGTGATAGCTGGTATCTGATCAATAGCAATGCAATCTTCTCTGCTGTGTTGTAAAGGCGTTCAGTTGGGCTAAAAATCAGTCAAAGTCATTTGATTCCCTTGGAGGGATGCCCTCTTACACCACCTGAGGATCTGGTCTCCATATTCTCTTTCGTTTATACAATTCAGGCCTTTCAGACATTCATTTAATAGCAGCGAGAGCGCAGGAGTCTGAAATGGCTGGGTTGGGATATCTTTTGTTATTGCTGGTTTTGCAAGTGCTTCATAGGAAAAAGCACCAGTGAACCAGCTGTAATATGTGATACTGTCTCGAATCCTGATTTAGAATCCTGCCAACTACATCAATTTGTCACGAATCCTGATTTAGGATCCTGCTGACTGTACAGATTTGTTTCGGATGAGTGGTTTAGATCGCTTAGAGAATCACTGTCAGAGGTATTAGCAAAAGGGGTTTTAATATGATGTTGTAAAAGTGCCGAACAAAAGTTCCATGGTGAGGTTCGCTCTATTATTTACTACGTGGAGGAAAAGTACAGAAGAAAATCGAGTTAGAATTGAGCTAGAATGATCCTTCCCCCTCTGATGCATTCTAGAGAGACCCCCCCCTGTGTCCAGCTTTGGGGCAACAGCACAAGAAGGGCTTTGGGCAAGGGCCTGTAGGGCCAGGCCAAGGGGAATGGCTTGAACCTGCCCGAGGGGAGACTGAGCTGAGCTCTTAGGCAGAAGCTCTTCCCTGGGAGGGTGCTGAGGCGCTGGCACAGGGTGCCCAGAGAAGCTGTGGCTGCCCCATCCCTGGCAGTGCTCAAGGCCAGGTTGGACACAGGGGCTTGGAGCAAGCTGCTCCGGTGGAAGGGGTCCCTGCCCATGGCAGGGGTTGGAGCTGGGTGAGCTTTAAGGTCCCTTCCAACCCAAACCATTCTGAGATTCACATAGAGACCAAAGATGCAAAGGTGTAAGGGAGACCCTCTCATTGAGACATGAAGTTCAGAGCAAACTCACTTGTTCCCCAAACTGCTGAAGCAGCTTACATTTGTCTAGATCCAGTCTTAGTGTCAGACTTGGACAAACCTGCAACGGAATTGTCTATACAAACTTTGTAATAATTAACATTGAGTATTAATTTCATCGGTGTTAATTCAGCACTTACCAAGCATCTGTTGGGGCTAAGGATCTCTCTGCCTTGGGTAAGAAGGATTTCTTAGTCCCAGATAAGGACTCTCAAGTCTTGAGAGGTGGCCTTGCCCAAGGGAGTCTCCTGGCATGCAGTTCAGGACTGATCCAAAGACCTGTCATTGGTAAAAGATCTTTATATCTCAAGGAGCAACCTTGAGAGGTGTTCTGGCTCAAGGGGAGATTGCTGCCTAGCAGGGAGAACTCAAAGGAGGCTCACTCAGGCTGTCATATTTATGGGATAAAGAGGTTGGCTTGTGGTCAAATTGCATACAGTGGGAAAGGTATGCGTCGAGACTCCTTGTACCCACAGCTTTCTTTGTTCCTTGATAAATGAGTCTTGGAAAAGCCACCCCCTATTCATATGATCGGTGTTCCAAGCATCAGAATTCACTGGGTCACTGTGTTGCTTTGTGGATTTCCTGGAAGAGGCTGCAGCTCAATCCTTCACCTCCTTTAGAGCCTGTACCAAACTACTGTTGGTTTGGTTAAGGGGTCAAGTGCATCCATCACAGATGACAGGGAAGGAAAGCCTTATTCTAAATAGCATCCAACCATGTGTCCAGGTCTGTAGAGCTGCACTTTAACGATGGTTCCTCTGCCAGTGGGTTGGTTGGGTGTCTCTGGTGCAAGAGAAGCTCGGTGCTGGCCTTTCTGGTGAGAACAAGTGTCCTGGCTTGTCCATAGCTTGTCTATCCGCTGGATGAGCAAGATGGGTGCTCTGAAATGGCTTGCAGGACAGGGCGAGTATGAGGTGTGCCCTCAAAGGCTGTCCCAGCCTCCAGCAATTTGGAGGTTAGGGAATTAGCTGAGCTTGGTGATGTTCAAAGTGAAGATAGTCCAGCTTACTGTGAGAAATGAAAGTGGGCAATGCTTGCTGGAGATGGCTTTGACTTGTTCTGCTTCTATCACCTGGGTGGCTCTCTGAGCACTTGTCACTCTAACAGGGAAGAAGGGATGGCTGATGCTAAGATGTCTGCAACATCCTTCTTAAAGCTGTTTCAGCAGCTTGTGGGGATTTCATGCTCAAACATAGGACAAAAACTAACGGGACTTTTCAATAGCTGCATAAAGCAGCTGGGTAACCAGTGACTCAGACCCATGGATCCATCTCCCCTTGTCCACCACAAAGATTTGCCAGCTCCAAGCTGATGTGGTGGGCACCTCCAGGGAGGGATAGAGTGTGATAAACTCCTTTTGGGAAGCAGAATGCACAACGGATTTGGGGTTTGAGGCCCATTAGGGACACAGGGTGGGTAGCCCGCAGATTCTTCTGAACCAAACATCTTCCCCTGATTCCAGGTATTCACAGCTGAAAATCCATCATCTCATGCATCACTAACACCTCCTTTCACTGGTATGCTGATGTAGCAATGGCTTGGCACCTTGTCCTGCCTCCAACCCAAAGAGAACCAGTTGCTCCAGAGCCACAATGGATTACCCTGCATTTCCTTACACTGGGCTGTTTCTGCTGTCCTTTGCTGAGAGCTTTATCATTGTTGAGTTATATAGAGAACTACTAGTGACAAGGCATCACCGATAACTTCATTCTGGGTGCCTACCTTCATTCTGCTGTTGAAGCTCTTACTATGCTGAAGATGGGAATGGCAGCTGGATTGGTTCTGACAGGAGCAGTTTCTCCTCTCTGTTCCCATTACAAATGCCCTATTTCTTGGCATTTGACCATCTCAAAGAGCTAGTCTGGCTTTCAGCCTTTGTGTGCTGAGTATTGGGCTGCCCGTGGTAGGGAGAGCTGGGCTGCTGAATAAGGCAGAGCTGGAAATCCTCATGCAGATGGGTTAGAGCATGTTTCCATTAAAATCCTGCCTGCCTCTCCACTCTGCAGCATCAGTATCACTGGTTTGAGTGGCAGGATACTGAGGGCTTAGGAGAAATGTCCAATAGACCTCAGCAGGCCTCCTACCCCTGTTCATCAGAATGGGCAGCTGATGTGCAAATCTGAAGTGCTGCATAAAGTTAGAATGGGTCAAAGAGGAGGGATTAGGGATGGAAAACCAACATCAGGCTTTCAGATCCATGCTTTTGTACGCATGGAGCATGGAAGACCCCAAAGCAAACTGGTGTTTAGGACCTGGCAGAAAAGGCAGGCAAAACACCATCAAAACAGCACTAAGACAGTTTGACACGGGGACTGGAGGTGGGATAAAGCTGGTGCTGGGAGGCTTTTTAGGCAGAGAGGGGCAAGCAGTGCTGCCAGCATGGACATTCACATCCTTCTTGGCTCAGGATGATAATGCACATCCTGGCTTGCCATGAAAACCCACCCTGTGCTGCTGCCCAGCATGTGGTTGATACTTGGCTCCATGCACTGGGTAACTTTCTGGCCCCAGCATGCTGCAAAGGAGCTAAAGCCAACAGGCAGTTTTAGACCTGACAAAACACAGGTTAACTCCTTTAGAGGTCAGGAACAGCAGTACCTGTTGCCCGTGACCCAGGATGGCTTGTAAGCATTACCCAGGACTCCTTGTTCCCCCCTTCCACCTCTCTCCCAACAAAAATAAGGCCTGACATAACCACCAGCTATGGAAATAGTGTTAAAATGCAAAGCATAAGGCAAGGAAATGCTGCCTGCAAGCCTGGTTGTGTAATCTGCATCCCTCCTCCACTGTACACCGGATGCAAACCCTAATCCTGGTCACACACTGCTTTTTCCATTTACTCCCTGTTGCAGAGTACCACGGCAAGAGAATTTCCAGAACAAAAGCCTTACCACAAACTAATGAATACAGGAAAGCACTAGGTATTCCCTTGGAATATTATACTTGGAAATAACCGAACGATTTCTGTAGATGAGGTGAGTCTGGGGTAAAGCATCCTGTGTAGAAAATGTTAGACTAGCTGGATTCAGTTTAGCAGAGTTATAACTTACTGCAAATAAGCTCTTGTATGAGAAAGTGATAGGTGGCCTGAGCTAGAGGTTTATACACTTCTTCTGTGCGTAAAATCTATGTTTGTATGGCACAGATCAACTTCTTGAGCTCTCAACAATTAAGGAATTATCAAAGCAGCTCTTCACTAGTGAAATCACAAACCATACGCAGACCCTTGAAATGGTGATTTTTGATTGCCTTCCGTCATCTCCAAGCCTAGTTTAAGTGAAGCCTTACAAGGCAATTGTTTGCTTCCCGAGACAGGTCCTTTTCTCTTCCTATCCCGTTCAGTGAGAGAAACAGCCTTGAAGAGGGACTCTTCATCAGGGACTGTAGGCACAGGACAAGGGGTGATGGGTTCAAAGTGAAACAGGGGAAGTGCGGGTTAGATGTAAGGCAGAAGCTCTTCCCTGTGAGGGTGCTGAGGCGCTGGCACAGGGTGCCCAGAGAAGCTGTGGCTGCCCCATCCCTGGCAGTGCTCAAGGCCAGGTTGGACACAGGGGCTTGGAGCAAGCTGCTCCAGTGGAAGGGATCCCTGCCTGTGGCAGGGGTTGGAGCTGGATGAGCTTTAAGCTCCTTTCCAACCCCAATCCTTCTATGATTCTCTGACATCTTGTGGGATACCCTCTTGGTGGCCAAGGGGTGGTTCAGCATGCTCTGGATTCGCCTACCCCACGACAGGCTTGCAACAAGCAATACCAGAAGTTCTTCTCACTGCAGGTCCTGACGCAGCAGGTCCTTCACTTTACTTTCAGCGTGGTGTATGATAAACGTTAACAGTGGAGGGAAGCTGGAGATGTTCCTTGAGAAGAGATCCACTGAGGGTTGTTAAATTCATGGCAACCCTGTCTGGTTTGGGAAGCTGCAAAGGGCTGGACGCTGGGGTTGCGCTCAGGAGAGGTTTTGTCGTGGTACTGCCAAGTTCCTGCAGCAAGGGAAGATAAAATGCTATGAGGAATGTTTCCTGCTCAGAGCAAAATCCTTTTGCCATCTCTATGAGGACTGTAACAGAGAAGTGGAAAATCACTCTGTCTCTCCAGCTAAACACCCTATCTGCCTGCCCTTCCTCCACTGAAATGCTGCCCATGGATGTCAGTGAGCCTGGCCTCGGAACACCTCAGTGACCTGAGGCAGCGTTCTCCTTCTGGACAAAGAAAGAGAAGCCTGGGGTAAGGGCTGGATTTCCACCAGCCCGTTTGAAGGTCTGGCTCTTCATATCACAGTGGGAGATGCCAGATGCCTGCGGTCAGGAACAAATCTGGCTCTTGCTTTGGAGGGGTTTCTAACAGGAGCTGAGCTCTTTGAAACCTCTGCCCTGAGCTCGCTTGTTCAATAATCACATGGACAGCCTGAGGCAGAGCCAGGTTTGGAAACTGTGTCCCAGATCCAGAGACTGAAGGAGAGGAAAAGATTGCTCCTTGGGAATATTGCTTTCCGAGGGCCTGACAGCCTCACCTGCAATAGATGGGGAAATGGGTCCTGTCCGAGCAGTGGCTTGGGAAGTGGAACGTGCAAGAGACTTCATCTGCTGATGAAGGCACCTTATACCCAACCAGCAGGAAGAGCTTTAAAGGAGCAGGCAGGATGCTTCCCAGACCCAACCTCATCTCACCCAGCCTGATCCATCTCTCCTGAAGGTGCTAATCTCCCTTCAGTGACTAGAGAGGGAGTTTAAACTGGTGTAAGGTGTATTCCTAACCTTCAGGTGGCTAAAGGAATGATCAGGTCAGCCCTCGTTTTGGAGCTTATTTTCCTTTAAGTCTTGAAGCTGCTTGAAGGCAAGAGACCAATATTTTAGAGGTGGTAAACGGATGGATTCTGGTAATGAGTGACATGGGTTAGGGGTGGCCTTGGCAGTCCTGGTAATGGTTTGACTTGGTGATCTTAAAGGTCTTTTCCAACCTGGTTGATTCCATGATTCTATGATGTGTCTGCTGGCTTGCCATTGATTCTGGGCTGAGAAATAAGGAAAAAAGGATTGCCGATGGGAAACCTGGGAGCTACCTCTGTATGTGACTTTGTGCAAACACAGGCTGAGTGCTTTCCGCTCTCAATTGTGTTTGAATCCTTGTTTTATGAACCATAGCCTGAAATCTGACTTTTTACCAAACTAGTCCAGACAGAAAGTGATATTCCTACATAAAAAATCACTGCTCTCCTCTATCAACATCCATTGTGAGTCTTGGAGCCACATTCCTGATGGCCTTTTGAAATACGAAGATAACAAATGTGTACTGAAGATTTGAAACACTTAAACCCTTAGGGAAAAACAAGATCTCTGGCACTGTTGCAGAAAAGGGTCTCATCTGGTGTGTGACAGCTGAATGGGAGCACTGTCACTGCCTGGTGATCCTGGCTTGGCAAGGAAGTGCAGCTTTGCAAGAGGTTTAACTCCCTGCCTGCAGTGGTGCCAAGGACTGGGGTGGTGGGGCTGAGGGAGAAATGGGGAATAGGATCATCTGTGGCCAGTTCAGCTACCTGGATAAGTGGAATTAGATGGTGGTTACTTCTGTTCTGGCTTCTATATGGACTTCTATGAGGACATGCATCTGTGTGGGACTCAGTGTGCACAACACAGGGTGGTGCATCAGGACTGTGGTCTTCACTGCTGGTCTGGTATTCCTGGAGCAGAATCTGAATGTAGGACTCTGGTTCAGAAAGACACATGAGCACAGGACATCTTAAAACACTTCTGTGTCTGAGGAACCAGAGATGATCAGGGGCTGGAGCACCTCCCGTATGAAGACAGGCTGAGGAAGTTGGGGCTGTTCAGCCTGGAGAAGAGAAGGCTGCGTGGGGACCTCATAGCAGCCTTCCAGTACCTGAAGGGGGCCTATAGGGATGCTGGGGAGGGACTCTTCATCAGGGACTGTAGTGACAGGACAAGGGGTAACGGGTTCAAACTGAAACAGGGGAAGTTTAGATTGGATCTAAGGAGGAAATTCTTTCCTGTTAGGGTGGTGAGGCACTGGAATGGGTTGCCCAGGGAGGCTGTGAGTGCTCCATCCCTGGCGGTGTTCAAGGCCAGGTTGGATGAAGCCTTGGGTGAGATGGTTTAGTGTGAGGTGTCCCTGCCCATGGCAGGGGGGTTGGAACTGGATGATCTTGAGGTCCTTTCCAACCCTAACTATTCTATGATTCTATGATGAAATGGCTCATCAGACATAGCCCACACAGCATATACAGGGGGACCAGACTCAGCAGAGCCACTCAATGCAAACTGACACACTGGGCGTTGGACGCACTGAGGGTCTGGACAGGATGTGAGCTCCAGCTCCTGGGGTCTGTCCGTACCTACAGGATGCAAAAGTGTTTTCCAAGAAAGTGAGGTTGCAAAAGAGCTGATAAGTGAACAACAGTTCTGTGCCTGGGGCTAAACAGGCTTAAGCCATCCTTGGCCTTACAGACAATGGGCGCTTCAGTAAGAAAAAGCAGGCTGTATCACCTCTGCTTTTGGCAGCGCTGCAAATGCTATAGGAAAACTTCATCCAGACTGGGATCAAGAGTTGACTAGAGAGGGTTCAGGGAAGAGCCAAGAAAATGCTTAAAGGATTGGGAACCTGCTTATTGTGAGAAGCACCTGGATCTCACTGCGTTCAGCTTTACAATGAGAGGATTAAGGAATGACTTTATGCCAGCCCATGAATGAAGAACAGAAATCGATGAGAGAGCCTTGCTAGTCCTGCAGACAAAAGTGTAACAAGAATGAGTGGCTGCAAGTCCAAACTAGACAAATTAGACCAGAAAATGATGCTATTTTATTAGTGATGAAAGTAATTGATCACAGGAGCAGCAGACAAAAACCTGTGCTGCATTTACCCTCACTGATGATAGTTGTACTAAGGCGGGCTGTGTTTCAAAAGGAGGGATTCTCATCTGATCACAGTTATTGGATCTGAGGTGGGAATTAGTGCACAAAGCTTTTGGGCTGAATAGAGAAAATGATCCCAATGGATATTTTCATGCTTTTCTAAAAAATCTGTGAAGTCCTAAATGCAGCTGAATTTGTGTTCTTTTTTTTTTTTTGGGGGGGGGGGGGAAGGTAATAGGGAATTGAATCAGTTCTAAGCTGTTACAGATAGTGCAGCAGAGCAGAATAAATCACCATAATCAAAACAGAGCTGCCTTACGACGCTGAAAGCTGAACAATGAGCCTTCACATAAATCCACTCCACTTATTAGGCAGCAAAGCCCAGATAGTCAATATTCACATTAAACGTCTATCAGAAAAGCGCTTCACAGATTGCATCCCCATTTGGGAATTTCTCTATTTCATTGTCACTTGAAGGAGTACAGCTGATGATTGCTATTGGATAACACTACCTTCATGGGATGTAAAATCACCTGGGGAAGGGATGCTCGGATAGACGGGGGCATCTCTGCTGATACACAGCAATTGGGAGGCTCAGCTTGTTACCAAAGGTGTTACTGCTCTGTAGGACTTCTCTTATGGCAGATGGTCCATACAAACAGGCAGACATAAAGAGATTTCACTGCTGTATTCTTGGCATTTATCAGGAGGTGGCAGTCAGGCAGTAACAGCTCTCCATGAAGTCTGTAAGGAGGAGAATTTTGGCTTCCAGGAACCAGGCTGCTGAGGAAACACATCAAGACCAACTGTGAGGAACAGTGAGAACATCTGGAGATGATGGAGGTGATTGCCTTTTGTTGTTTAAGACTGATGGTCTATGAGGGGTGGTTGCCCCAGGCTACCCCGGTCTGCCATGCATCCACCATCCTGGTCACTGTGCATGGAGTCAGGCTTCTCCTCTTCCCTTCTTTCTGCTGCATCAGGGAACGGCTTTAAATACCAGTGATTTTAGATGACCAGTGGAGGTGTCTAACCCAGGGGTAAGGCAAGTTTTAATGTGAACAATGAAGCACCTTATCAAGAGTGAGAGCTGAGCATGTCACCCACAGGTCACAACTATGATCAGGATCAGCCAGGGCATGTCATGTCCCATGTGGCACAACATGGACCTCCAACATGAGAAGGACGTGGAGCTGTTGGACTGAGTCCAGAGGAGGCCATGGAGATGCTGCGAGGGCTGGAGCAGCTCTGCTCTGGAGCCAGGCTGAGAGAGCTGGGCTGGGGCAGCCTGGACAAGAGAAGGCTCCTGAAGGGGAGACCTGAGAGCAGCTCCAGTGCCTAAAGGGGCTGCAGGGAACCTGGAGAGGGGCTTGGGACAAGGGCCTGTAGGGCCAGGCCAAGGGGAATGGCTTGAACCTGCCCGAGGGGAGACTGAGCTGAGCTCTTAGGCAGAAGCTCTTCCCTGGGAGGGTGCTGAGGCGCTGGCACAGGGTGCCCAGAGAAGCTGTGGCTGCCCCATCCCTGGCAGTGCTCAAGGCCAGGTTGGACACAGGGGCTTGGAGCAAGCTGCTCCAGTGGAAGGGGTCCCTGCGCGTGGCAGGGGTTGGGACTGGATGAGCTTTAAGGTCCCATCAACCCAAACCCTTTTATGATTCTAAGATACGATTCGATGTTTTAACACAAGCCCAAAGACCACTAATGCCATAAGGATGCGGGATGAAGGAGATATTTTTCTAAAAGACCTAATGCAGGCAAAGAAGTGAATGGAAAAAGTGGTCAGAAAGAAAAACAGAAGAGTGGAAAAATAGGAAATACAATGATCGGTACCACAAAGAGAGGAAGAAGAAGGCACCGTCTGCATTGTGCACTGCTTAGCACTCTGAGGGAGCAATAAGCATTCCTGGAAACTTCTGTTTTTATGCTGCCTGAACCTCAATTCTCTATTTGTAAGTAGGGATAATGTACTCAAAGGAAGGCAAGATTAGTTAATTAATGGGTTGTGACATACTCTGATGCTGTGATAATGAGCTCTGCTAGGAAATCTGTGATTAAGGCTCTGGTTCAGTGTATTTTATTTACATAGCTCACCTGGGGGACAGAATCAGGCCCTGAGGCCATCTGAGCTTCTATGTAAGACAGAGAAATCCTGATGCTATGTCCTGACAGGCAGAGATCACAGAATCGTTAGGGCTGGAAGGGACCTTTGGAGATCATTGAGTTGGCTTAGGGAACACCTTGGAAGCTTGATTATGCCAGGTGATGCATAGCTCTTGGGAAAGGATGGAAACGTCACATCATCCTATACTGGAGCTGTCTGTACCATGACATACACACCTGTATACATACAGGCAAAAGACACACTGAACCCATGAAACCAGGCTGCAGGGCTGAGAAAGACAAGGACAGCATACAAGGAGCCACGGCTCAACCACCAGCGGTACAGCTGAGGGTTGGGTGACTTTGAGCAAGAATCAGTTGTATCTAGCACTTTGCTTTGGGCAGCTGTTGAGTGAAATGAGAGGAGACAGACGAGGAATAGCAACAGGATGGTCCAAAGCATCCAGAAATCCTGAGTCTGATAGGAAAGATCCAGCAACCGAGGTCACAGCTCAATGCATGGATGGAAGGGATGCAGGCTGAAGGCAGCATCCTTCCCTTGCCCTTCCCAAAGGGCAGACCAGGGCAGGAAGCCAGCATGCCCAAAGGCCCCCATGAGTCACCAGTGTCCTCAGAGAGTTCTCATGGGGAAAATGCCTCCTTGAAGGCTTTTGTGAGTCAGGCCTGCCACCGAGCTGATGATTGGAGTGCTTTGAAGCGATGGAAGATGAAGGTAAAGGGAACAAACGTCCTTTCTGCATCCTCTTCACTGGTGACCTCTTTCACAGGCTCCTTGCCCTGGAAATCATTGAAGGCTCCTCTTGTTATATGAAATGACCTAAAACTTTCTCAGTTACCTCCTTTCTCTTCTATTCCTACCATGAGAGCATGTAGCACCCATGAATGGGGCTCTTGCCACCTTGCAGGCGATGCTTGAGCTGGGGTAGCTGAGCTCTTAGGGGCTTTAGTTCTTGCCCTGGCCTTTTAGGCTGCAGAAATATAGGGTGTTAAGGGGATGCCTCACCCCATAATCTTGCCCAGGGTTGGAGCAGGAGTCTGAGGCAGAGCCAGCTACTTCTGCACATTAAACTCCTCACCTCTGCTTCCTGTTCCCATTAACAGACCTCCCTTGGATAATTTCTCCTTTGCACTGGGGTTGGTGGATCTTCCAGTTCTCACTTTACTGAAGCTTTTCTTTCATTGACCTTTTAAAGTCAAGTCACAATGGCTTGAAAGAAGATGACTCAAGCCTTAGAAGTCCCAGCAGCTCTTATCTCCTCTTTGGCACCAGCTGGGAGGTGGGAAAGAGGGAAGGGGAATAAGAACAAAGGAATCAATACATCTTTGATATGGTTTTCCACAGCTCACCTGTTCTCTGTGCTCTCTTTGCACTGCCTCTCAGCTGGGGAAGATAAGGTAATTTACTTGGTGGCAATACTTGTACCCTTTTAGTCTATAAATGCTTGAATTCATTAGCAGAGGTACAAACTAGTAGGATAGGAGTAGCTGTTTTTTGAGCATTTTAGGCTATAAGGAAGGAATCTTTCCTCCCCTTTTTATGTATATTTTGCATATTTGTATCTGTATATTTTTCTGCAATAGATACAAATACACACAGTACAATCCAGTGTGAGGGTGGTCTACAAAATCATGATGCTCACGGGTAAGATGGACCATTCAGAGTCTTCTCCAGGGTGAAAAATAGGATGCAACAAATGATGGCATCCAACTAGACAGGGCACCAGGTAGTTAAGCTGATGACTCTTTTCTGCAGGATGTTGTGGGTGCCAAGAGGTTACTTGGGAGTAACTGAGGAAAAAAATCATGGAAGAAAGGGTAACAGATGTGGTAAATTAAATGGAGGCATCACTATGTGGAAAAGCTGAGATGTGAAGAGCAGGAGGAGTAATCTGGAAGCTATCACTGTGTGCTGGCTGGTTTTCATGCTCTGCCTTTGGCAGCTGCAGCTGGCCACTGGGCCCAAGGTCTGGCTTGATTTTGCCGCTGTTGTATATCCTCCCTCACCCCCAACAAGACCACATCTTATCTTTTCCCACTGTGTGGGACCTGGTGCTGTCACTAACCCGATACAGTCCCTGTCAGAGGGACACAAGTCATAGAATCACAGCCTGGTTTGGGTTGGAAAGGACCTTAAGATCATCCAGTTCCAACCCTCTGCCATGGAACACCTCACCATAGACTAAAATTGTGGGTATCAACTGCTTCCAGGTGACTGGAAGGATGCTACCAGGTGCCTTACATCATCCACCTATGGTGGAGCTGGCCTTGACTACAATGCAAACATCCTCAACAGGGAATGACAAGCTTAGATAAATGGACCAGAGCCCTGCTACCAAGCTTGGTTTGAACCTTACAAAGCCATGCTGTGGATGGTGCAACAAGGAGAACTTTGCAGGGATGCCCTCATCAGCCAAGAGGTGATTCATGGTACCAGGATGTGGCAAGAAGCAGGGGAGGTGAAGGATGTGGAGGCGCATTTTCAAGGCCAGTAGATGCTTGTCAGAGCACAAAGAGCAAAGGGTGAAGGTATCGTTCTGTATTTCAGTACATGTCAGCCAATGCTATCATCCTTGGAAATGTTCAGGGATAGGTTGTACTGGGCTTGGAGCAAGCTGCTCTAGTAGAAGGTGTCCCTGCAAATGGCAGGGGTTGGAGATGGATGAGCTTTAAGGTCCCTTCCAACCCAAACCATTCTATGAAGTCAATGTTGGGAGTAATCAGGAAGTTCATTTGGGGAAGCCCTGTCACAGAAGAGATGAAGTTTTTAGGTCTCATATACTGGCCCATCATGTTTTAATGTGCTCCAAGTAAGGCATCAAATGCTTGATTAAGAGCATTGCTTGCTCCTGCCCTGCGACACGTTCTTCTGTAGAGCAGTGCCACCATCACCAAGACAAAGCTCCTGGCACTGTATTGACCTGGTCTGGAAAGGCAGTGATTTTGGGGGCTGGTGAAGAGAGGGAATCGTGGAGGGGCTGTGCTTCAGGAGCTTGGGATCCAGCAGGCCTGGTGCATGGGTTGCTGGTGGGAAGAGGACACTGGATGAGGAGTCTGTGTTAGTGGATCTGCAGGGCCAAGGAGATGGAGGGAAGCTGATGGAGAGCACGGGCATGAAATGAAGTACCTCCCGAGTCCGTAACCTGCTTTTTCCAGATAGTTTAGGCGAGGCTGGGGTTAGAGTTATGTGTCATTTTGGAAAACCATGGGGCAAAACAACAAAGAAAAGTAAGTAAGTGCAAATAATGCTCCCCAGGGACCAGCTTTAACTACAAAAGCACCAGAAACTGGCCTTTTAAAGGTCAATTGAAGTGAAAACCTTTGTAGAAAAATCACTTAAAGGCTTAAATCCCTCAATCACTTTGCCTCAGGCCAGTGGTTTTGGGAACTGACCTTTCCTTCTGCCTGTGGAGGGCAGCTCCCATTGATGCTCTGCAGGTGGCTGCACCCATCCAACACAGCCTTTCATCCTCCTGGAGCAATCTTCCTCTAGAATGGTAGAGGTAGAATAGTGTTAGAGGCCCGCATCTGGTGGTACAACATTTTGGACCCATTTCCAGCTCCACCATAGACTTGCCTTTGGCAAGGAGGTAGGTTTCCAGAAGGGTTTCCTTCTGGCTGCAAGCTGCCCATGAAGGGAAAAATCGGTTTCTTCCACCCTCTGAACCATCTCAGAGCTGGATGGCATCCTGGGAGGATTGTGGCTCTTATTACATAGAGCATTCCTATACAACCTCTCTGGCTTCCTGCCATCACTGCTCCCTTCAAGTAAGATTTGGAGTGGGGTTTCACTGATTTATTTACAATTATAATGATGATAATGTGATGATTGGGAAGGTGGGTCTGCTGAAGGAAATGGGAAGTTCAGGTTGGATATAAGGAAGAAGCTCTTCCCTGTGAGGGTGCTGAGGCGCTGGCACAGGGTGCCCAGAGAAGCTGTGGCTGCCCCATCCCTGGCAGTGCTCAAGGCCAGGTTGGACACAGGGGCTTGGAGCAAGCTGCTCCAGTGGAAGGGGTCCCTGCCTGTGGCAGGGGTTGGAGCTGGAGGAGCTTTAAGGTCCCTTCCAACACAAACCATTCTACGAAATGTGAGTTGCTTTCCATTTCCTCTTGCTATATGATACATTATATGTATATATATACATACACATGTTTACATATATATATATATATAAACAAATGCTTTTATAGCACTGGGAGTTGGTGAGTTGTATTGACATGCCCCAGTGCTCCTTTTGCACAAATGCCGCAGCTGAAGATCAGTGCTGGGTGCTCACAGACACCGTTTGGGTAGATCCTGATGCCTGTTGTGCATTTGTTTTGCTGGATAAAAAGACCTTGTTCACAGAAGCTGGAAACCAGAAGAGCTTCACCCCTCCAGAGATCCAGCTGGCAAAGGCGAGCATCCTGGAGATGGCTGGAAAGCTGCCTGGAGTGAAGCCAAGCATTCTATCAGAGGGTGGGATGTGCCCATGGGGATCACCATCCCTCTGTTTTCTGGCTGGGGATAGGCATATAGTGACTCTGTAGATATTTATATGCAGGGAAATGTTTGCCCAATGAGCTGGAAGAGATGGGCTGATCCTGCTGGAGAAGGGGCTGGATGGTGCCTTTCCTGAGGAAGGCAGCAGGTCTTATTCCTGCCTTTCCTGGGCACACATTGACCTCATGCCAACCTCTCTCACTGCTAAACTGCTGGGTCTTCCCCTCTGGATGAACTGGACTCAGCAGTGTGGAGCCAAGATGCGATAACTCCGTGTCTTTGTCAATAGGAATAGGACCTTATCCCTCTTCTATGGAGAGGCTGAAGCTACCATATCCCATCCGTACAGATCCAAACTAGGTGAGGAGTCCGTGTCTGTGGCTGCAAGTCAGACTTGAGAAAGCATCTCCTTTGCTTTTTTCCCATCTGAAACCATCCATGCATCCTGATGGTGACAGGAGGTGCTTGGACACACGGGGGTGAAGAACTGGTGTGCTGGGATCCAGGAACCGCAAGGGCTGCACTCAGACTTCAGGTCAGCCCCATGGGATGCTACTGCCTTTCCCCACTGCCCAGGCATGGAATGTCTGGAAGATGACAGATATTGTGGCCATGTCTTTAGTTGGCAGAGCCCAAATGGATTAACTCTTGGCAAACCCCTCCTTGCTTTCAGTCCATTGGCTTTCAGTTAATCCCAGCATGAATAAATCTGTTTGCTGGAAAGGTTTTGTGAATACAGACATTTAAGATGAGCTGAACAATGCTTCATCTTACAGCCTTTGAGATGGACCAGGCTTCCTAACAGCTCCAGGAGAAATGGTGACGTGTGTAGAGGTGCAAGACAAACAGACAGTATTTGTCCTGGTGCTTTGGGAGTGAGAACAGACATAGTGACACTTGTCAATCACAGCCATCAGTGACCCATCATTAGCAGTGATTAAGAAGCAGTAGGAAATGTTTTGGAGTGGCATCACATTTCCCTCCCCTCTCACTTTTGGGATGATCAGAGGAGGCCAAACGAGAGGCCAGTCTGTTGCAGAGATTCCCCTTTCCCTGCCTCTCATTTCTCCCTCTTCTCCCAAGGGATTTATAAGGTCTGTGATTTGAAATGGAAAGTAGTGTGTCTTAAATAAGCAGCGTTTGCTTCTAGTTGGGGTGCAGCTCTGCACACAAAAGGGAAAAAGGCAATTTAGGTGGCACATACTGTGTTGAAATGCTGGATTCTGGCTAGCAGGAGTCTGCAGGTGCTTGTGTAGGGAAAGCTGCCTCTGGCTTTGCCTTGTGGGCTGTGAAAAGAGCACAGTGCCTGGAGCACTGTTGGCTTTAGCTGTGATAGTGGCTAGAGACTGGTCCAGGCTGGCATTGCAACCCCAGCTTGTGCTCCAACTACCTTCCCAGCTAGGCAGGAATATGGCACATCCAAACCAGACGGGGATTAGATAACTTCATGGACAGCAGGTCCATAAACAGAGATATAAGAGGGGCAGGGATGTCCCATTAACATCCGCAGTAGAACAAATGGAGATGCTGGAGGAGAAGTGGAGAAGAACTGACAAAAAGCATCCTGGCTCACCCACTTCACTGAACTGTGTCTCTTACTGGTGCCATAGGAGGCAGCACACTGAGCTAGATGAACTGCTGCTCTGACTCTCTAGGGTACAGACTGCTTTAAGCAGTGAAAGCTCCAATTGGCCAGGACTAGTTACTATTTGGGCTGTAATTCATGTGTTTAGGGCTCATTTCTGGTTCTCCTAGGGCCATCCAGCTTACAGCTTTGGAAAAGTCCTTTAATAGTACTGTATTTCTGGTTTACATCTCTGTAAAAGCAGAAGTATAATCAGGTCTTGCTCTCAGAAGGCATTCCTTCTTCAGGGGGCCTCAAAGGGCTTTAGAAGGGAGGCTGCAATCTTTCCTTCCCTGCGAAGGAACATTGGTGGCGGTTTCAGCCATGCCAAGGCATTGGCCAGGAGGGGGTTTGCTCAAACCACCCAACGCTATACCAGGAGCTGATCAGCCTGGAAGATGTTCTCATGGCTTCATCCTGGATAAATGACCGCAAATAGAAGTCCATCAATGACTCATATAGGCGTAGCTGCAAGGGACAGGGCGGAACTGGGGGATGAAAGCTGAATAGAATTTGGCACCTTAATGCCAGTTCTTTAAGAGCCTTGAGGTCAGATGAGCTTCAAGATCCTTCCCAACCCAAACCATTCTATGATCCTATGATACTTCATTTGTCAGCTTTACAGTGAGGAGCATGAGGTCTGGTGGGCTGATACCAACCTTATGAAGTTCAACCACGACAAGTGCAAGGTCCTACACCTGGGCCGGGGCAAACCCAGGCACAGCTATGGACTGGGCAGAGAAGAGATTCAGAGCAGCCCTGCAGAGAAGGACTTGGGGGTGCTGGTCGATGAGAAAATGAACATGAGCCGGCTTCAGTGTGCGCTCGCAGCCCAGAAACCAACCGTATCCTGGGCTGCATCCAAAGGAGCGTGACCAGCAGGGCGAAGGAGGTGATCCTGCCCCTCTGCTCTGCTCTTGTGAGACCTCACCTGGAGCATTGTGTGCAGTTCTGGTGTCCTCAACATAAAAAGGACATGGAACTGCTGGAACAAGTCCAGAGGAGGCCATGAGGATGATCAGGGGCTGGAGCACCTCCCGTATGAAGACAGGCTGAGGAAGTTGGGGCTGTTCAGCCTGGAGAAGAGAAGCTGCGTGGAGACCTCAGAGCAGCTTCCAGTACCTGAAGGGGGCCTATAGGGATGCTGGGGACGGACTCTTCATCAGGGACTGTAGTGACAGGACAAGGGGTAACGGGTTCAAACTGAAACAGGGGAAGTTTAGATTGGATCTAAGGAGGAAATTCTTTCCTGTGAGGGTGGTGAGGCACTGGAATGGGTTGCCCAGGGAGGTTGTGAGTGCTCCATCCCTGGCAGTGTTCAAGGCCAGGTTGGATGAAGCCTTGTGTTGGATGGTTTAGTGAGAGGTGTCCCTGTCCATGGCAGGGGGGTTGGAACTGGATGATCTTGAGGTCCTTTCCAACCCTAACGATTCTATGATTCTATGATTTTATGGTGTGCACATCAGAGCAGCCTTTGGAGGACTCCAGCAAAGCCACCCAACAAAGGACTGAGGAATCCTGCCTCCTTCTCTCCTCCCTGGGTTTCTGAAGGACACTGCTTGCAGGGTATTAGCTCTTAGGAGTGGCAGCTACACTGATGGCAGTGCAAACACCATTGCTGCTATTCCCGAGGGAGCCCAGGGTGATCCAAAGTCATTACAGACTATTTCAGGCTGTTTCAGCTGAAGTAGAAATGGTGTTTCCCTTCTGTCAACTGAAAGTCAGAGCTCATTGCAATCCATGGTGGAGAAAGGGACCCTTGGTGCTTTGAGGCCAAGCAGCTTCCAAAACATGCTCCTTAGGGAACAGGCTGAGCCCTCCCTTATGTCCTTGAGGGTCTTTACAGGAGGAGCTGGCCCAGCCTGCCAGATTGGATCAGCCATGGAGACCAACCCTGGATCCCTTCTCCAGCACCACGCAAGGAAGGAAACGCGCCTCTCACCTCAGCTGTCTGCAGCACATCACATCCCTGTGCTCCTCTCTCACCTTGGACTGATGTCTCCCAGGCTGGAGACGTACAGGACCACTTCCATCGCACTGGTTTCCAGTGAGACCATTGGAGCTGCCTGGGAAAACCTGAGCAGGGTCTAAGAGAAAGGAGAGGATGCTGTGGGCCTGCCTGTGCGTGTGCAGAGGTGGCACTCTCAAGGTCTAAAATAGCCATAATGGTTGTATGCCACAGGCTTGTCAGGTGGAAAATGCCCTATTTGCATGAGATGCTTTGGCAAGGGCTGTGTTTATTGAGATTGGGTCTCACAACGTGATAAGACTTGCAAATGAAGATGTGACTCATGCAGATTCTGGTCTGTTATTTCTTGTTGTCATCTCTGGGGTCAGCCCCAACATGAGAGCAAGCGGGCTTCAGTGCTGCTGAGCTGCTGGAGCTCATGGGCCTGGAGCAAGGGGAGGCTGCTCTGGCTCTGCACCATGCAGGGCAGAGCTTCCTCCTTCAGGTGCTGCATGTCCCTGCTATAGACAGCCATGTGTGGGTAGGAAAGCAGGATCTTGGGGAAGGAGCTGGAAGCAAAACAAGCGAGAGTGTGGTCTGGAGCCAAAAAAGCACAGGCATGGTCCCCTTTGCACCCTGGGCTTTGAAGTGAGGATGCTGTGACAGGCTGGAGCCCTGCTCAGATCTTGGACCCAGGTCCCTCACAAGTGTGGGAGAAGCAGAAGGAGGTACCAGTGAGGCAGTTTGGCTGTGAGGACAGAGGGAAGCAGCAGAAGGATGCCCAGAGGCCAGTTCCAACAGCTGTCTCTGGAAATGGATGCAATGTCCATGGCCAGTCTCATGAATATGGAGACCAAGAGGTCTGCCCAGGCCTCTGCAGAAAAGTCTTGCTGATGTCCATGAAGATTTGATGATGGTGTTAACAGTGCTAAAGCAGTGCCTTCATGGAGGCATCTCCTGCGCTGCAGAGCTTTCAGGCCAAAAGGGCCACTTCACTGTACATTGGGGCAGAGAAGCAGAGGCATCCCCAGCTGAATTGCCATCATCAAAGTGTTTTATGTAATGGAAGGATTTTGGGATGCTGAGGGTACGAGGGGCATGTTTGGGCTGTTTTGGTGTGCATGTTCCTGGGCCAATAGGAACTCAAGCAGAGCCAGCTTGATTCGGGGAGTCTTCACAGCTTGTTTACCACAGGAAACAAGTGTTGGTGATTATCCTCTGTGTATGAGCATCCATTTCACCCCACCCTCATCTACTTTCTGAGCCAGTGAGAGAAAGCATTGGAGCAACAGACTTCATTTGCTGCTGGGTGATGGGGTCCCACCTTGCTCTCCTTGCCCCAGCTGCTCCATCAGCCCAGCTCTTTACACATCTGTCCACAGCAGTGGCTAAAAGAACTTATCCTGCTTTACGGAACCAGAAATCATGCTGTACGTTTCTCTCCCTCCTGTCATAGAATCAACCATGTTGGAAAAGCCGTTTGAGCTCATCCAGTCCAACCGTTCCCAGCACTGCCAAGGCCACCACTGCCCCATGGCACTGAGGCCTCGTCTCCACGCTGTGTGAGCACTTGCAGGGCCGGTGCCTGCAGCCCTGCCCTGGGCAGCCTGTTCCAATGCCTGAGCACCCTCTGGGGCAGGAATTGTTCCTCAGCTCCATCTAAACCTGCCCTGGGGCAGCTTGAGGCCGGTTCCTCTTGTCCCATCACCTCTCACTTCTGACACGTTGCAGGAGCCCAAGCTCCTGCATGAACCAGGGAAAACAGTCCCTGTTTCCCTGATTCATGCACCCCTCAGCTGACAGCCTTTGGAATGCCACTGGTTTGACGGGATGCATTAGCCTTGCTAAGGTCTGTCATGGCTTCAGGTTTATCACTTCATCACTTGGGTAATGAAGAGTGGCCTTGTCTGTTCCATCACAGGCTGCTGCCATCAGGGACAGAGACAAGTGATGATGAAGAGTAAGCTGGTGTTTAATTAACCCATGTGAGTCTCTGCAGGTTCCTTGCAGAGGCTGGGGTGGGAATGGGGCAAGGCAGGATAACAGAAGGGATTCACTGATCTTCGCTTCCCACTGCATTCCCTGCTTTGGTTTGCTCAAGAGCAGGCAGTGGTTGGAGAAGTGAAGGCTTTATAATGAGCAAAAGGGGTCCCATGCAGTGGGGAAGAGCCAGCCTCTCCCAGGTACCAGCGACCAGTGTGCCAGGTTGCCGTGTGGTCAGCCTGGATCCGTATGATGGCTTCATGCCTTTACTTCAATGATTTTGTGGGCCCTAAAATAAAATAGCCTTACGGAGTCAGTCAAAGGTGCCCCTAAGCCAGAGCAGTGTCTCTGACCAGCAGATGAATAAGGAGGAAGATGAAAACAACCAGAGAATGAGCTTTAGGGTTGCTGCAGGAGACACAAGGGTATGTTCAGAGACACCGCAGCTCCTGGTTGGGAAAGCTCTACCCAGGACCGTAACAGCATCCTCTTGTGTCAAATAGTTCTGCAGCCCAGCTGGATAACAAGTAAAGAGTTTTCACACTTGGTTGGTTTCGCAACTATTGGGGGATTTCTTCTCTGTCTCAGGAGGGAGATGCTCTTGGATTCACAAAGAGCTTGTGGAGCACATGATCCTTGAGGTCCTTTCCAACCTGATATTCAATGATTCTATGGAGCTCAGGATGCCATTGGCTGGGCTTACGGCCCTAAGGGCACACTGTTGGCTCGTGGGCAACTCCTTGTCCACCAGGACCCACAGGTATCTCTCCACAGAACTACTTTACAGCAGGCCAGCCCTCAGCCTGTACTGGTGCATGGGGTTATTCCCCTATAGGTGCAGGACTCTGCACTTGAAGATCCTCTCTCTTTGGATGTGGGCTCTTCGCATCCCTTTCCAGTGGTTTTGCTGAACAAAAGTCCCCAGCACTTCACTGTGGCCGTTCTGTTCTTTCAGCACCATTTGCAGTCTGGGGTCAGAGGAGAGAAGGCACCCCCTTGGCTGTCACAAGTCAGGCAGGGACAAGGTAGCATATGGGAAGGCACATGGGGCGAGTCCTTGGCTTTGTCTGTTTTAAGGGCAAAGGATGCTTTGTTGCTAAGGAGGCCAGCACAGTGGGCATCCTTGGAGTCCTAGATACACTCTTCAAAGGGAGGCTTTCCTGCCTGCCAGGCTCCCCACTGATGCAGTTCCCTTTGATTCCTGTTCCTCTCTGACCCACCTCAGGCAATGGTGTCCCCATTCCCCTGTGTGACAACATGCTGCGATTTAGTGATGGTGACCAGGGCTTCCTGCAGCTCGCTGTGCTCTGTGCAGAGCAGGTGGTGTGGGTTTAGAGCTGATCTGGTCAAGCACAGGTTGCTGAAAAGCAAGCTAAGGAGTGTGAAGGGTGAACCAAGCCACTCTCACCCACCAGGTTCTGTCATCTACAGGCTGGGGGTCCCGTGCAAGCTTCTGCAAGGAGCAAACTTAACGAAAAGAGAAGAAAACCCCGTTACTGAGCTGTCTTACAAATGTGAGCTACTTTTAAAAGGCCATTATGTATTTTTGCAGTCATAGGAGATGGGTTTTGGTTTGCTGACCTCTAGGTTCTTGTACTACCAGGGTGTGGAGCGGCTTCCAGTTGGCTGTGGCAGTCTGTCCCTGGTCTGTCTGTCCTTCGGGTCTTGCTGATTAATCCCTCAAGAACTCCAGGACTTTGGTGATGTTTAAATTCAAGTGGATTTAAGCTGAAAAAGGGTAGGTTTAGTTTTGATACACAGACAACATTCTTCACTGAGGGTGCTGAAGCACTGGCACTGGGTGCCCAGAGAAGCTGTGGCTGCCCCATCCCTGGCAGTGTTCAAGGCCAGGTTGGACACAGGGGCTTGGAGCAAGCTGCTCCAGTGGAAGGGGTCCTTGCCTGTGGCAAGGTGTTGGAACTGGACGGGCTTTAAGGTCCTTTCCAACCCTCTTCCTTCTATGATTCCATGATTGTGTGATTTCTCCCTGTGCTGGGAATCCAGGCATAACCAAAGGGAAACCTGAGTGTCTGCTGTGGGTAGGTTTTACAGGGAGGTGCAGGCAGGACTAAAGCTCGGGTTCTCACAGCACGCTATGGGTTCATCTCCATTTCATGTATGGCAGAATGAGGTCTAAATGTGAGGATGTGGACCCCTGGGAGGGTTTCAAGCTTGCTGTCCACAGTCCATTCTCTACAAAGGTTACACTAAGATACAGCCTCGGTCTCCCAGCCACTGGATTTGTGATGCCTTACTCACCAGATGTCCAGGTCTGTGACTGAAGTGGGAGGATACCAGATCTGACGGACACTTCTAACCCTAGGGAGTGATGAAAGGTGGATTCCTTCTTTCCAAACAACCACTTTGACATGTTCTTGTCAGAGCATCAATGGAAAGAGCAACAGCCATTGCAAGAGCACGCTGGCGCCTGTGTGCCCTAGTGAAAGACAATCACTAATTTCACTTGACAGCTCCCCTTAAGAAAGACACAGGGAAATTTGTAATACTGGCCAGAAAGGAAAAGGAACACGATGGAGCATTTCCTGGTACTTGACTGAGGTTTTTAACCTTCTGATTTATTTTTCCCCTCCCTCTAATAAAAGTCAAGCAATTATAAATAGTATTAACCAGATAAAACCTGCTGGCTCAGACACAGCTTTCCCATGCACTGATTTCTAGATCCTTGTCACTCCGGCTTGCTCCAGCTGCCACAGAAACAGAGGAGCTGGCAGATTCAGGATTAGAAACCCTTTGCCACCTTCTCTTTGCTGGAAGTGGTGAAAGTTTCTTTAGGAGAGAGAGATATTGCAATAAAGGTGATCATTTCCTTTTAGATCCCAATGTAGGTCGGGTTCCGAAATTAGGAGGTCACCTTGAAGTCTTGCAGCACTGGGTAGTTTGTGCTAGAACAAGGGTGGGTTTAGAAGCAGAGTGGGTAAGTGTGGCAGCAAATATCCTCAGCCATTAGAGGGATTAGATTAAAAGGCAGAAGCTCTTCCCTGTGAGGGTGCTGAGGCGCTGGCACAGGGTGCCCAGAGAAGCTGTGGCTGCCCCATCCCTGGCAGTGCTCAAGGCCAGGTTGGACACAGGGGCTTGGAGCAAGCTGCTCTAGTGGAAGGGGTCCCTGCCCGTGGCAGGGATTTAACGTCCCTTCCAACCCAAACCGCTCTGTGATTCTAAGTTCACACTCTGCTTTAGCTGCATTCTGAGCCTTTCCTCCTCTTCCAACACCCCACAGATTTGCTCTGGGGCCAGACCCACGCATTTGCTGTGAGAAGAGCAGTGCGATAGCAGAAAACCAGTCACATACAGGAATGTTGTGAGCCAGCTCCTGAGCTGAACTTAGATCTGGCTGCAGAGCCAAACCAACCCCTTCCTGGCAGGCTGTCCTGACACTTACAGTGTCAAACCGCTTCGGCACCGAGTTCATGGGATGTGAGTGGTGGCATTTTTCCCTGCTAGCACCATCCCGCGATTCTCCAAACAAACAGCACCAGCAAGAGCTCTGGGAAGGGAATGAGCTGTGCAGGGGAGAGGAGAAGGCTCTGGCTGAGTGGAGGCATTGCATTTGGAGGAGGGCATGTAATAATGCACAGTACGTGCTCTCTGAGAGCCCCGTGAGGGGCAAACGTGCTCGCACTGGGGCCAGTGTTTGCAGTGTGGGTTTGCAAACGGTGTGTTTGCAGCGGTATCTAAAGTGTTTCTAGCCTGATTTTTAGGTATGGATCTGCAGAGATACTCCCTTTAGCTCAGCTTAGAGGGCCTGGGCTGTACTATGGAGAGGAATTCAGTATGTTCATAAAGCTTTACTGTCTTTCATGATCAGAGATCCTGGCTACGCTCTGCTGCTTCTCAGCCAGTTCAAAGACAGGCTGAAGCATGCCAAGGGCAGTGAAGCTTATGAAGTGGGTGTAGACCAGTCCTGTTTTTTCCCTGCATCAGAAAAACACCCTTCCTACCATCCCTGGGAGCTTTTACACATCTTTGCTTAGCAGAAAGGTAGCACTGAGATTTTGCTGAGGACCAGAGAATGCTGAACAGACTTTTGGGGGTGAAAAATCTTTGCAATCCATTTGGGTCCATTGCTCTGAGGATGCAATGACAGGACAAGGGGTGATGGGTTTAAACTTCAACTGAGGAAGTTCAGGTTAGGTATAAGGAACAGTTCTTCCCTGTGAGGGTGCTGAGGCTCTGGCACAAGGTGCCCAGAGAAGCTGTGAATGCTCCATCCTTGGCAGTGCTCAAGGCCAGCTTGGACAGAGTCTTGGATGACACGGTCTAGGGTGAGGTGTCCCTGCCCATGGCAGGGTGTTGGAACTGGATGATCTTCGGTTCCTTTCCAACCCAAACCATTCTCATTCTATAAGAGAATGGGTGAGAATGGCTTGGGAAAAGTCTGGTGTTATTTGGGCTGTATTCCTGGTCTCTGTGCATAGATGTACCAGAGGTTTTGCCTGGTTGCACTCTCCAAACTAAGCAACACCCAGCCACTTGCCCCTTGTCTGCTGTTCCATGGCTTTTTGCTTCACTGTGTGCTGCTCCTCACCCACTGCCTTTGCCTCAAGCCCTGTGCTGCAAAAGCATTTCCTCAGTAGTAGATATTATTTAAGTAATGACAGATTTCCAAACAGCAATTCCACTGATTTATTAAGGAGAAAGCTGTGCTCATTATGCTAACAGGCCATGCCAGGATAATTCTTGCTGCAGTTATTCCCCCCATAGCCAGTCAGATCCCACTTCAGCTAACGTCTCCAGCACGGCTGCGTTATCACAGGATGCAGCATTCCCCCCAAGTGAGCTGCAGCAGGGATCTAACAATGGATTACACAAACCCAGCTTTTTCTGCCTTAGCATCCCTCCAAACTCTTATCTGTTGTCTGTGGATGGGCCCAGCTCAGTATGGGCATGGTGAGTCCCAGGGTCATGGTCACATGGGTCTGCTCTGCTCCTTGGACTTGATGATCTTAAAGGTCTTTTCCTACTTGGTTCTATGATTCTGTGTAGAAGGAAATAGTTTCTTTGCTTGTGTTGTTTTTACTGTGTTTAGCCCAGATACTTGAGGATGTTGGGAGGAATTCCCTGCTTTCTGGCCCAGACAAGAAGATGAAGATAAGGATAGTCCCTGTTGCTGGGGGACTGGTCTTGCTTCTGGACCAGGGGGGAAGGATAGCACAGCAAACCTCCAGCTCCAGTCTGTCACTGCTCTATGGATGGGCCGGAGAGACTGTGTTGGTAACATGGGCCCAGGTGCCCACGTTGGGGATGGAAAGGGCAGAAGCTCAGCACCCACCTGTGAGCTGTTTGTCTGCCCACAGTAATGAAGGTGAGAGCAGACATGGATGCACGGCTCAAGGCACATCCAGGGATATTCTTATGTCTTCTGTCCATTTGGCTCAATCTATACTTCCTCTTCCATGGGGAATGAACATCTCATAGGGGAAAAAGCCTTGGTAAACAACACCAGGTAATGCTGTGCCTTGGCTTGCAGACTAAGAACTCATGTTTCATCCTAACAAAGACAGCTAGCACTGAGCACTTGTCACCTTGATATCCAAAAGGTGATAATGAAGCCAGCGTAGCATGAATGCCTGTGGATATATCATCGGTGAATTCAACCCTTCTGTGATGCCCTGCTTACCAGTGAACAGGCTGGGACAACAGTACGTCCTCATTGGCAATGCTCCCCTTAGAGCACAGTGCACATAGAATCACAGAATAGTTAGGGTTGGAAAGGACCTCAAGATCATCCAGTTCCAACCCCCTGCCACGGGCAGGGACACCTCACACTAAACCATCCCACACAAGGCTTCATCCAACCTGGCCTTGAACACTGCCAGGGATGGAGCACTCACAGCCTCCATGGGCAACCCATTCCAGTGCCTCACCACCCTCACAGGAAAGAATTTCCTCCTTAGATCCAATCTAAACTTCCCCTGTTTCAGTTTGAACCCGTTACCCCTTGTCCTGTCACTGCAGTCCCTGATGAAGAGTCCCTCCCCAGCATCCCTATAGGCCCCCTTCAGGTACTGGAAGGCTGCTATGAGGTCTCCACGCAGTCTTCTTTTCTCCAGGCTGAACAGCCCTAACTTTGGAGTTCCCCAAAGTATTTCTACGGGACAGGACAACAGTAAGGACTGTTGTGCCACCAAGCATCTGCCACTACAGGAGAAACTCTGAACCTCACATTCTGGGGTTTTCAGGCTTGGCCACAAATTCAGGGCATTGTAACTCCTTGGAGCGTTTGGGTGGTGGATGTTGGCTGTCCTGTAGGCTAAGGAATGGCAAACTGTGCTCTACAGCCATTTAGCCTTAACAGTCCCTTACCTCTCCTGGAGATCAAGACCATGTGAAAGCAAAGGCCTTGGGTGGACAATTCCCCATTGGGCTTCTGGGCTTATGACCAGGTTTTTCTTCTCCAAATCAGTGCTGGGGTTGGGGTAACAGGCAGTGCAGTTCATCCCAGGAGCCATGAAGACTTTTATCACTGACAGATTAGATTATGAGCTGATCTGAGCTTTCCGGGAAACCAGCACACCTGCACATTATTGCTTGATGCCTTCTTTCAAGTCCCTGATAAAATACCCTCCCTCATCCTCCCTACTCCTCCAAAAGACCTGGCCTCGCAGCTGTACAAGCAAATGACATCCCCTCCATTTATAACCATCAAAGGAAAAACCAAGAAGGAGAGAAAAAAAAAAAACCCCAACCCTCAATGCTAAGAGCATGCATTAAAATGTTATTAAGTCTCTTGAATTTCATTTGCACAGCTGGAGCTGTCTTGGTCTCTTTGGAAAACCAGCAATAGGAAGAAAGGACACCCCTTCACCGCTTGCTGTTTTCCAAGCCTATCAGGGCAGCATCTCAGCAGGACGCACGTGTCCCTGTGTGATACACGGCAGATTTCTTCTCCCCTCTTCAGGCAGATGTATAAATAAACTGAATGGGTAATCGTGGTGTACCTGGGGAGTCAGTGATCCACCCGCAGCATTTCCCACAGAGAGCTGTGAGTGGAAAGTGAGGCGCATCGGAGATAATGGCTCAGCTTCGGTGCCAAATTGAGATGGATTTTACACCTCAAACCCCATCCAGCCCACAGCTAAAGCATCCTGGGAAGGCAGGATAAGATGTCCAGCTTTCCCTAAACACACAGACAAGGGGCTCATTTTTGATCCCTGGAAACTTGGGGTGGCTCCTATGAAGGGTCACCCTGATTTCAATGTGTCATTGCAAGCCAAGAGGGGAAAGCCTGGAGCTGGAGGAAGTGCTGATGAACTTGTGGAAGAGATGTCTTGCCATCACTCAGTGGGCAGGGAATTATAATGCAACACTGGGGTCTTTTAAACTTGCTCAGATCACAGGATTTTCCTCATTCCTAGCTCACAGACCACATGCAGAGGTGGCGTTGCTGCAGTGGCATTCTTCATAGAAAGGGCCAGACCTTTGTTCCCTCTGCAAGGTTTGCTGTGATGGAGAAAGACGTGGTCCTGCCATCATAGGCACAGCATCACTTACTGCTGGCTTGTACAAACATTGACATGCGCCTTTTCATCCCAGACCCCACCTTCTCTTACCCTGCTTTTTCCTGTTCTGTGCTATTCATCCCTCTGGACCTCAATGCTCATTGCTGGCTGCCATGGGGATCTGCTGTCCCTGTGGATGCCTCCAGCCTTCCCAGCTGCTCTCTGTGCTCTCTGTTTTCGGCTGCTGTTTCCCACACAACCAGATTCTGTTCTGCTTTCCTGCCTGGATGGACCCCGAAAAGGAGGCTGATGGTCACTGTGAGATGAGGAAAAGCAATTCTGCTCCCTCACTGGAACACCCATTGCGGGTGCTTGGCACGTAACAGGTCAGAAATGAGCACAGGTCGATATGAAGTTTGTGCTAGGAAAGAGTATTTGATAGCACTGCACAAGGGTAAAAGGATCAGCAGGAACTGTTCACCCTGAACCAAATAGCCCATGCATCAGACCCAAAAGCTGGGCTGAGCATGGGAAGGTGCAGGCAGCTCCAAATCCAAAAGGCCAGTTTAGTAGCCCAGGTCTGTCAATGGGCATCCCAGTTCTTAAGATAGGAAGATGGATGGTGGCTTTTTAGAGGGTGGTCAGTGGTTCATGCTGAGCAATGATGGGCTCCTAGAGAAATCAGTGCTATGCCTTAAGTGGCAATGTCCCAAAGCTCCGTCTTTGGGAAAAGATTGAAGATGTGCCATGATAGCACTAAGTGATGTGAATTGTGGTGCCAGCGTGCAAGTTCAAGGTAGGTTTTGGAGCACAAGTTCCCCCTCTGGAAGGTTTTCTTCTCCATGGTTGTGCTGGGGATTGTCCACCAGGTAAGAGGTGATGCTGTCTGCAAGTAACAGCAGAGGGCACAAGGCAATGCCAGTCCTCCAGATACAGGATGCTTTGTGGATGGGCAGGCTTGTGGACACTGACATTGTAAAGATCCAGCTGCTGTATCAGATCTCCAGGGATGTGGTGCCACCCCACCAAGCTGCAGGACCAGATGGTGAGAACCACTCGTGCCTCCATGCCCTGTGCACTGGATCCCCTGAAGCAAAACAGCGCTCACCCATCTGCCATCCCCTTGCACCAGCGGCTGATGTGCAGGGAATAAAACCACCCTGTGTGGGCATCACCCGTGGGGAAACCCTGAGGACAGACCTGGCAGCATCAGCCCTCCCCACACGCCACCTCTTTGATTAAAGGGAATAGGAGTGGGAAAGGATGGAGGGGAAGCCCGCGGAGGAAACCAAATCGAAATTCATGACAGCTCTGCCTTTTATTTGATGATTTCAGGGCCCTTCATAAATTTACATATTTAATTAAATGCCACAAGCAAATGATTTTTCCATTAGGCTCCGTGTTCCTTATTACACTTCACAAGGCGCAAGCTCTCCTTCCTTGCGTGCAAGGCCAGATAACGCTCCCCTGGCGTTCAGGGAAGCAGCAGGAGCACGTTTCCAGGTCTGTTAACACTGTGTGGGTTTTGTCTCTTCCCCATCACTGCTTCTTTTCTGAACAGGCTTGAATATATATATATAAAGAAGAGGGACGTTTCCATGCGGTTATCCCCCTCTCCCCCTCCTCTCCATCAAGGATGTCTTTGAGAGCATGAACTAGCAAAGAAGGAAGAAAGAGGGGATGCAGCACTGTGTGAAAGGAAAAGGGAGGGAATACAAAAGGCAAGTGAGCTGTATCCTTCCAAGTTGGTTTAAAAGCTCAGCATTTACTGCTTGAAGCTCCTTCCTGGCAAAGAAGATCCCAGGAAGAATCCCCTTTCCCTATACATCACTTGTCCCCTTTCAAGGAAAATTAGCTGGGAAGCTGCAAGTATGGGGCTGCATGGTGGAAATAAAGGTCTCTGGGATGAAAAGTGCTCTTGCACCCATCTCTTGCTTTTACTGCTGCTCCCATTGTTTCTCAGGACTGACTTTGTGGCTTGTTCACAGATGAAGTGAATTTGCTGCAGTGAAGCGCTTTGGTACCACTGTGTTTGACTCCAGGTGTCCCATCCTCTCCCTAAGAGCCTGAAAAGGAAAAACCTTGCCTTCCATCCTGTATTCACCCAGAGCCCTTGGCAACAACCCCTGCACATCCATAGTCAAGGGTTACATCAAAGATGTTTTGACATAGCAGTTTTCCAGTGCCTAAAGGGCTCAGCACTGATGCTTCTTATGGGCTCAAGACATCCAGGGAAGGATAATGCAGAAGAGCAATGAAAAACAGCACAAAAAATAAAGTTCGGCTCAGAAAGTCCTAAAACTGAAAGATTTTATGCCAAAAAGATATCATTCCACACCCACCCTCTTCTTGAAGCTCTCCCCTAAGCATTGGGACCTTCAAGGACAGACCTACCACTGGTTTGCTTCCCTCAGCTCCCTTGGGAAGCACCAACATGGGGATGTGGAGTGGAGCCATGACCTCTGTAAGAGGGCAGAGCACCCTCCTTTGCATGATGCTGTATTCAAGCTGATTAACCATGTCCTCTGTGGGGTTATTACCTTGTGTGCAGTGCTTAAACAACATGGATCTGGCTGTCATGCTGATGTCTGGTGCTGCTGCCACCAGTAAAGACACTGAAGTGTCTAACAGTGAGTATAAAGGCTGCCACTGTCATTGCAGCCCACCATCCCCAACTGCAGGGGGACCAAAAATGGAATGGAATCAAATAGAACAACATAGAATGGGTTGGGTTGGAAAGGACCTTAAAGCTCATCCAGCTCCAACCCCTGCCACAGGCAGGGACACCTTCCACTAGAGCAGCTTGTTTCAAGCCCCTGTGTCCAACCTGGCCTTGGACACTGCCAGGGATGGGGCAGCCACAGCTTCTCTGGGAAGCTTGTTCCAGTGCTTGGCCAAGCACAATGCCTAGATCAAGTCTCATTGTTATTCTTCCAGGTGACATTAAATCCTGTGTCTCAAGGAATAGATACTGTGCCATTCATACTTAGGGGAAAAAACCCACAAAACACCCCCATAACAATAACAGTGAAAAATATTCTGGGAGAAAAGCATGGGAAGGTTCTTTCCAGGCGATCATTCCCTTGCAGGAACAATTGGTTCTCTCCCTTTAAGCCAAAGACTCTTTGCTTCTGCTGATGGAAGTCACTTGAGAAAGGTAAAATAAAAGGCTCATGTAATCCTTGCTGTAGCCAGCATGCTCAGGAGACTGTACCCTCTTTTGTCACAAGGAAAATGAGCCTTTCAGCCTTTATTCCTAAGAAAGGACCACAAAACCCGACTTATCTCCTCAGTGATGCTTGGTTGCTTTGGCCCTTCTGTAAGGATTGGTTCCCTGAGTGCTAGTAAGCAAATGTTTAATGAAAAAACAACAGTTGTGGCTCTGGAAGGATATTTTGAAGTTGTTTTGTTCTTAATGTTGCTGGAGAGAGACGGAGATACGTAGCAAATTGGTTCTTGGGATGCATATGACGCTACAGGGAGCTGGGTATAATAAGGGAGTGTGATCATAAAACCTCTCGTCTCGTCCTCATAAAGGAATTTGACCCTCTCTGGAATTTGTCATCTGGGATTATGGATGATTTTTATCACGTTTTTAATAACTGCAGCCGGTGGTGGTCTTTCAGTTGCAGTCAGGGCTGAGCGGTGCCCGTTTGGAGCTGCTCTCATCGCAGCTCAGCGTGGGGGGAGTTGAGGGTACAGAACATTTTGCCTTTGGTCACCTCCCTCTTCCCGCAAAGAGTTTTACTTCCCTGCCAGGCAGGTGGGAAAGGAGCCAAAGGACTTTCCAAGGCTCTGCAGCATCTTCAGGAGGTGAGAAATAAGACCTCTATTATAGCAAAAGGGAAATAGAGGCATCTGGTTCCCACTACTTGCCAGGGTCAGACAGCAGGGGCCTGGCTGGACACTTACAATAATGCTTTACTACACTGTCACCTTCTCAGCTGCAGCTCATCCATCCGTGGTTGAGATGAGGTCAGCTGCTGGATCTCAGCTGGTCCTGCCTCAAGGGTCACAACTTATTAAAATGTAATTGCCTTGTCAATGGAATGCATTGAACTATTGTCTGATCCCCATCCAAGTCTGTGACCGGGATGGTAGAGAATGTTAATGATCTGGTCTACAAACCCCAGGAACCAGAGGAAACTTTATCTGCAGCCCTCACTCAAGGGCTATGTCTTGCTTCGCTGTTGGCTTGGCTCTAAGAGCAAGATCCTTACTCCTCTCTCAGCTGACATGTGGAGGTACCAACTCCACATGTGGTAAGCAGTGTAAAGGGTGGGGGGGGGGGGGTGTAAGAGATGCTGCAGTCTCCTGCAGTATGTGAGTGAAAAAGAGCAAGTGTAATGAGAGGAAAATGAGAGGAAAACAAGCAAAACCAGGCTCGCCTTTCCCCTTTGTAGAGTGCAGAGCTACGGAGGTCGCTGGCACAGAGACTCAAACCAGAAGCATAGAAATGCTCCCAAATTAGTGATGCAGCTAATATGCTGGATGGAGTTGGTCCAAACACAACACAAGCACCAAGGAGCATCCAGACAACACAGCACAGGCAGCCAAGGAGCAGAGACTACCAGGTAAGGAAGGTAACACAGTAGGTTAAAAGGTGACAACGAAAGCACATTGGGATGTCCACAACTTGTTGTGTCCAGTGATGGGGTTTAAACACTTCCCCACCTCCTACATGAGCCCTCAAGTTCCTCCTCTATGGGGCCGGCCAGGAGAAAAGGCATTGCTGCTGGTGACCTGCTGCAGAGCAACATCAGGAGCTGCTCGGCTGTGGGTCCTTCATGGGGCCCAAACGATGGAGATACTGACCCAGAGTATCCATCATTGCTCCTTCTCCCCTTTGAGCTCCAACCTCTCTCCCAGCAACATCCCCGGTCTATCCAAAGCAGGGGAGAGCAGATGAGTGATTTCACTCCAGAGCTGTTTGCTGGAATTGAGTCCGTGCCATCTGCTGTGGCATATGCTGTTCACACGACATGCCGACTGCATTGATGAGCAGACAAAATTGGATCCGCGGGTAGACGAGCCCCATTAATGAAACGTCACCAGGATCTTTTGGATCCTGTGGAGCTGTGAACACGTCTGGCTCGAGGGAGGCTTCAGAGGGGTGCCAAAAAGCCATTTTGGGAGGGTTATGCAGACCGCGGCTCAGATTGTGTCAAAGGAGGGGGATGTTCAAGCGAGCAGACCTGAAACGCAGCGCATCACATGCAGAGGTAATAGAAAGATGGTGTTGAGCTTAGAGTCCCACTTTGGTAATGACAGCAATTAGAATAGAGCTCCCATTAAAAGAAACACAATTCTGTTGTGTACACAGGCAGAGAAGAGTAAATACCCATTACTTTATCCATTTTATCTTCCTGAGTGTGGGCAATCAAAGGCTTCTGCTTGTTGGCAAATGAGCTCATTTACTGCATTGCAACCACCCCCCCTGCTCTGGGGGGGTGGTGGATGGAGGTGGAATCTGCTCATACTACTTGAAGAGAAGCCCTATCCCTGCTCTGCAGCTGTGTCCCACCATCCCTGCCTCTGGGCTGCATCTCACCTCCTATCCCCAGGTCCATCAAGCATTCACTGCGCTCTCTGGCCCTTTTACAGGACAAATCCCTGCAGACTCAGTTGTTCTGTCCTTTCCTTGCAGGAAGGAGTGGATTGCATGGAAGGTCTCGGATGCTGCAGCGTGGTGGGTCATGGATGGGGCTAGCTGCGAGGTGAAGTGACCAAAGCACCAACACGCTCTGCCTTGTGAGAGCATAAGCACACACAATGTGAGCTCGGAAAGATTTCCTGGATCCATGGGAGGTAAAGGCAAGCTCAGGGATGGTGGGGGAATAAAACGCGCTGAAATCCATTGTCCCTGCAGGGTTCCCGGTTAACACGGAGAAACTTGTCTCCCATCCCGTACGATAGTGCAAAATGAGCAGCAAATTGACCGATTCACAGCACATCCAGCTGGGCACGCTCTTTCTTAAAGCCTTTATATTGATATGTGGCAGAGAGGCCACGCCAGCACATGGAACGATGTTTGGTCAAATAGTTTATTATGCTGGAAAACGCAGATTTGGCTTGGGTGAAGCTCTCGGTGAACTTGTTTTCTGGTCATTTGATCAAAAGCCACTTACAGGATTTTTGGGGGTTTGCTTTTAAGATGATTCTGCTGTAGAACAGTCACAACAGCTCCGTTTGAATAACGCTGTCACATGAAACACTTTGATTTTTGCATTTGCCAGTGCTGCCCCATCGCAAAACATAGCAAAATGCAGCGATTCCTCTACAAGTAAAATGAGGGGAGGGAGCAACAAACCGAAACCTTTCCTTTGAGATAGGAAAAACATAATATCCCGTCGCTGTGCATCCAGAAATGATTTTTTCCCTCTGATTTGAAAGGGAGAGGAAGGGGTGATGCTGCATTCTTAATTTTACTCGATTCTGTGGGTTTTATTCCGGGTGGACTCAAAATGCATTTAAATACGTTATTGCTGCCATTGTCCCAATTAAAATGGAACAACCTATTTCCCACAGCATAGAAAAGGCTGCAAATAGAATCATGAGGAATTAGGAGAAGTGAGAGCTTTTCTTATGAAAATGTATTGGTTTCCAGGCTGATAACTGCCTGCTGATTTGCTCTGGGTACATTTGTCTGTTTGTTTGGGGGTTTTTGTTTGTTTTTTCTGTCATCTTTAACTGATGCAGTGATGTTTCACCATGCAAAGAGGGGAAGCCAGGCTGAGAGAGCTGGGCTGGGTCAGCCTGGACAAGAGAAGGCTCCTGAAGGGGAGACCTTAGAGCAGCTCCAGTGCCTAAAGGGGCTGCAGGGAACCTGGAGAGGGGCTTGGGACAAGGGCCTGTAGGGCCAGGCCAAGGGGAATGGCTTGAACCTGCCCGAGGGAGACTGAGCTGAGCTCTTAGGCAGAAGCTCTTCCCTGTGAGGGTGCTGAGGCGCTGGCACAGGGTGCCCAGAGAAGCTGTGGCTGCCCCATCCCTGGCAGTGCTCAAGGCCAGGTTGGACACAGGGGCTTGGAGCAAGCTGCTCCAGTGGAAGGGGTCCCTGCCTGTGTCAGGGGTTGGGACTGGGTGAGCTTTAAGGTCCCTTCCAAACTAAACCACTCTGTGATTCTATGAATCTATGATTCCATGTCCCTTGCTGTGCAGGGGACAGAATGCTGAGCATCACTTGAGCTTTACTGGGGAAAACTCCCAAGTCTCTGTCTCAGACTCCCAAAACACTGCTGGCATCCTCCAGCCCTAGAAATGGGAAGACTGTTGGACCACGTCTGTCCTAGCAGAATAAGTAGGAGAATCAGAAGCGGGGCTGCTGCCCATGTGGATAAAGGCAACTAGGGAAGCGATGCCATCGTGGGAGGTGCCTCTCACTTTTCATCTGCAAACTCCTCTCTGCAGGGATCGCTTTCACACCGTACACAAGAGCACCAGGGAGCATATTCCTCTCCTGTTCCGGAGAGAAACTTAGATCATCAATACTATTTGTTAAGTGTCTGTCCAGAGATAGGGAAGAGCTTTGAAATGCTGGGCTGAGTTCCTGTGGGGAAGCAAAGAGGGGAAATTGTTCTGCTGAGTTCAAAAGGGAAATAAGAAAAAATCCAGATTAAAATGGAAGATAAAGAAGAGATTCAGCCTCATGTATTAGTCTGAAGGACAGAATATGGAGAAAACCTCTTACTCTGATTTTCTGTATAGTCCAAAGCATCAGAGATGTCTTTGTCCCTTCCCTGTCATAGCAAAACAGCACAGAGTCCATGAGACATGAGCAGCTTCTGCTTGGGTTCACGCGGGTCTCATGGCGCCTTGAGGACAATGTAGGCTCATTACAGCATTAGTTTGGTGATGATAAGGAGGTGAGGAACACCTCTTCGTGGGGAATGGCAGTGAAGCCACCTAACTCCTTTGATATCGGTCGCTCTGCAAGATCCCTGCGTATCTACTCTTGGTGGATCCAGATTCAGCCAGACCCTGACTGATGTGACCCTTGCAATGCCCCAGAAAAGAGGGCATGGCACCAGACCCACTGTGGAAAAGGAGAATTGGGTCTATTTTTGGTGGAAACACTGTCCTTTTTTAAACTATAATGTAGGACCATGAATAGTGACTCGGGTTCAAGACCCTCATAAGGGAAATAGAGTTTCCCCTTGTCCCCTTGATTGGCAAGGCACCTTGTCCCGAACTTCAGGTTGGCATAAGGTGGCTGCCCACAAGGAAGGTCAGGAAGGGGCTTTGAGATGTCCAAAGGAAGAACAAGAGGTGTAAAGCCTTGGAGTAAAAAGTCCTGTGTGTTCATGCTGGGGTACTCATGATGGGGTAGATAGGGAGCAATGTGTACTCATGCTGGTAGGAGAGGGGAGATGGTAGCCCCACATCAAAGTGCAGGGCTCCATTGCAGGGCAAACCACATCTGGACTGGAATGAGGTACCTGGCAGTTATTCCAACCTGGAGCCAGGAAGTAGGAGAGAAGTGTCTTGGGTGCATGCACGCTTAGATGACCTCTCCGCAAGACCTGGTCCCAGGTATCTCCATGGCATGGATGGACAAATACCCCACAATGCCTAACCTAATACCTATAGGTCATGCTCTGGAATAGAAACTACAAGACCTTGATCTATGTGTAAGACTCTGATCCATGCTAATACAGTAAACCTGTGACAAAGCAAGGGTTTAAACACAGATATTCCCAAACCCAGATAAGAAGAGAGGTGAACATCCCCCTTTGCCCTCATCCCCTACATGAGACTGTTCTCTCCAAGCTAAGTTTTCTCCTTTCCCATCCTGTTACTCTTTGGCAGTGAAAACCCCTTATGCAGGCGTTCATGCAGTGTTAATTTTGACTGATAGCTGCTTTCCAGCCTCAGGAAAAACAGCTGCTGAATGTGTGAGGTTGGTACCATCCTTCTGCTGTTCCAGGGCTGGGGATGTGTTGGCTCCTCTGTTCAAAGCAGGGAGGATGCTCGGGGGAAGCTATGCTTGTTTCCCTCTCAAACACCTCCAAGAAGTGAGGAATCATCCCTGTGTCACCCCTGCTTTAGGCAGGCTTCAAGCGCAAAGGGATGGATCATCCCTTTGGTCTTGCTTTTCCTACTGTGGTCCTCACTGACATCAATGTCCCCTGGGGCAGGGCCACCAAACCGACAGAGGGGTAAAGGATGGGTAGGATGTTTTCTGGGCAGAAAATTGGGAATCTCCAGCCCTGTGAGACGAGAGGACCCCCCTCTCCATTCCACAAGCAGGTAAGTACAGTGCTGAGGGTCACAGACCAGATTCTCAAGAGGAATTGCATTACCCAGCACCATGGGCAGCCTTCATCTGCCTTGGACAAGATCACCTAAGATAGCTATAGGGTGGCTGGGACACAAACACCCATCTCCTGAATCCTTAAGCAGATGCCCAGACACCTCATCATCATTCCTGAGGTGGAATACTCTTTCTAGCAGTGCTTTAAGGGCTGGCCACCACCTCCTCCACTACAGTTGTAATTAGTTGTGACAATTGCTTTCCCTGCAAGAATAAAATGAAGACGTGTGAGTAGCTCTGTGACCACAGCAGCACAGCTCTCTGCTGTCAAGGCCTGCAAAAGCGTGATGCCTTCAGGCTCTGATGGCAGTGACAAAGTAGTCTGCTTTCCTTAATGCTAATTTTATTAGGATAGGTTTTTTGGGCAGGAGATAGCCCATTCAACTGCTGTACTTCACTGTCCAAAGGTAGGTGAAGTGGTGTTTTCACAGCAAGAGCTGCACAAGAAGGCAATGAACTTGTGGTTTAAGATGAAGAGTTGCACAGAGGGGTTGAGGTTGGGTTTCAAAGAGTCATAGAACAACACCAGGTAGGAAGGGACCTCTTTATTTCCAAAGCAAAAGCCTAAAGATTCCCAGTTCCAGGCAGGAGGTGATGAAATCACAATCAAGATCTCCACAGACAATGGAAGTCTATAATTCTGCTTTATTTTTTATATATATCATCAAAGAATTTATAATTCTACTGTTTTATATTCTCCTTATAAAGGGTCAAAGCAAATGTATAGACTGAGGGTGTGTATGTGTGGGGAAAGAGAGCACAATCACCTTCTCTGCCCACCCCAGCTCTCATCCTTCCCTTGCTAAACAACCCCACCTCCCCACTTCTTGCTCTCCATTCCCCATCGTCCCTCTTTGCCCCTTTTTTAACACGAGTTGTGCGATTTAGCTCATGATCCAGCCTAAAAAGTGATGGCTGGGACTCTGCAGCCATCAAAGCTGCTTAAAACACATCCCCTCTGCTCCTCCCTCGACACTGCCACAGGGCTCTATTGTCCATAAAGCAAGCAAACCGCTGGGCGTTGCTCCTTTGCAGCTCGTTTCTGCAGCCCACAATAGGCTCTGGAATCCTCCCTTTGAGGATGGCGAAATGCTAATCTAACCAAATTGCATGGCCCTGCTCTGTCACCACTGCAGGCTAAAAATCAAAGCTGTTTTGACATAAATGGCATCAACCGGCATCATTATAACCTCGACACTACAGAGACCAGCTGTAAAGCCTGTGTCAGAAGGAATATCTCTCCACGTATTATCAGCTGATTTAAATACTAATGAGCCAATAACCACATTTGAGCAGAATAATGGGCATGAGAATAGAAGCCATAAAATACAGAGGTACCTGCTATGTTCTCGGAAACGTTTCCAGGCTCCTTTTCACGCAGGTATTAGCCCTGTTAGTAGTTCTTGCAGGACGAAAGAGGGAAAAGGATGTCCAACAGTGCTCAGATGCAGCTGTAGAAAGGAGTTTAAGGGCACTGCATCTGGAAGGAACTGTGGACAGGTCTATTCTGCATTGTGGGCAAATGTGAGAAGTCTCCTGGGTCTGGGTCTCACTCCTTTTGTGGGTGATGGCAAACATTTGGAGCAAGTCCAAAGGAGGCCGCGAGGATGATCAGGGGCTGGAGCACCTCCTGTATGGAGGCAGACTGAGAACACTGGGGCTGTTCAGCCTGGAGAAGAGAAGGTGAGCAGAGACCTCAGATCAGCTTCCAGTGTCTGAAGGGGGCTACAAGGATGCTGGAGAGGGACTCTTCACCAGGGACTGTAGTGATAGGACAAGGGGTGATGGGTTCAAACTGAAACAGGCAAAGTTCAGGTTGGAGATAAGGAAGAAGTTCTCTACTGTGAGGGTGCTGAGGCACTGGCACAGGGTGCCCAAAGAAGTGATAAATGCTCCATCCCTGGCAGTGTTCAAGATCAGATTGGACGAAGCCTTGGGTGACATGGCTTAGTGTGAGGTGCGCCTGCCCATGGCAGCGGGGTTGGAACTGGATGATCTTAAGGTCCTTTCCAACCCAAACCATTCTATGATCCTGTGACTCTTTGATTTCCATGCTGGAGGTCTGTGCCCTGACTTGTAGGGGACACTTGACTTCTAAACGTCAGTGTAGACATCCGGAAGGTGTTTTGAAGGAAGATGATGTATTGGAGAAGGACTGAGTGGCTAGGAGTCACCAGATCCTCTCCACTGCGTGAAGCTCTATGGTAAGCCTTTGGTTTTCATGTCTTGAAGCAGACACTTGGATGCTGGCCCGAATCTCTCCCATCAGGTCTTGGAGGATTTGACTATGCTCCAGTGCCTAAAATCTGGAGGCTTTAATAGACTCCTCCAGAATCCAATGGAACTTGTTCATGTTTATGAGCCTTTGGATCTGTCCATGGCACAGCATCAGCTCTCAGTGCTACCTAGTGTTGATGAACATTTATCTGTCTTCAGACCTCTGCTTTTTCATCTTTAACCACTGTTATTATTATTACTATTATTATTGCCATTATTACTATTACTGCTATTATCACTATTTTAATTTTCCTTCTCAGACTTATGAAAGCTGGCTGCAAGCAGGGGATTGGAAATGAGAAAATCCACTCCTGGGTTACATCAGAGAGCCAGTACAGCAAGAGAATAGGAAATGAAGAGCAGCAATAAAATGAGTTATTAAATAAACCCCCGTTCCTATCCCCGAGTTCCTTGGTCAATTAGTAAGACTATAAGTTATTATAAAGGAAGAAGAGAATTACAAAGTGAAACCAAGTGAGGAATAGGAATTAATTAGAGGGGAATATAAGCAACAGTAAATAAGTGAGAAAAGAAGAAAAGATGATCAGGAGGTGGGAAGAGAGATGCTTGCTTCTGCAGCCTTGCCAAGGTGTCAAAGGGACACCTTTGGGGACATTCAGGAGGGTAAAAGGGACTGTGTAAAGGAGAAGCCAGTTTTGAGCTCGTTGGAATATCTGCCCCACCACTAAGTAAATCTCTCATGATTTGGCAGGATCCTGTTAAATTATCACAGCTTCCTAGGAGCCTTGGACTCACCATTTACCTACAGACCAGCCCCAAAACCTCAACCAAGGCTTGTCTGTGTCAGAGTAGATGCTGAGGAGAGAAAAGAACTGATTTCCCCAAGGTTTCCCAGCAGAGAAATGACAAAGGGAGCTTGGAATAGGTCCTAGGATTAGATCTGCTGCATTTATTTCTGGCTCTGAAGTACAGGAGCTGTTCAGGCTTTTAATTCATCTGAGAAAAGCTGGATCGTGGTTATGCCAAGCCTGTGATGTGGAGGAAGAGACACATATTGTCCTTGCTGAGCAGGCACCAACGGCGCTACAAGGACTTAGGCTCAGGGCAGGGGATTTGTTTTAATACCACAGCTGTCAGATCTACCCAGGTTCTGCTCCGTGGCGATCCGACACCCTCCTACTGATGGAGCATCTAAAGCCTCGTGGACCTGTATCTACAGCAAGATCAAGAACTAAATGCTTCCAAAGAGTGAGCATTTAGAGTCCTTTGGCCCCAGAGACACTCCCTGACAGCAGGAGATGAAGCACACTGCAAGCATGGGAAGGGGCCAGGGAAGGGCTCCAGCTTTCTGTCAGTCACTCTCACACCATATTTTGGTGACAAAAGCTTTAAGAACAAATGACTCATTTGACAGGAGCTGTGACATTCACCCTGTGGTGAAGGTCAGTTCTGAACTTGTGGTGCCGCATCGTGTAATGTGGGACCACGAGCAGCCTGTAAGAGTGAAGAGTGATAAGATGTATGATGTGGAAGAAGCCAAATGATGCCTCCAACAGCCTGTGCATGTTATGGACTGAGTGTAGATCAGGTGATGTCCAAGCAAAACAGTGAAGAGAGGAATTCTCCCCTTGCTGCATCCACAGAAATCTGGAGAGACTGGGTACCGGGATGATGGAAATCTGCATCTCTTGAACAGATTTAGCCATTGACACTGCATGAGAGTCTTTGCACAGACAACTTGTCATCTTGTGAGTGTTGGCGAGACGGTTTCAGAGAGGAGCACCCTTGCCAGGGTGGGTTTCCTACACTTCCAGCCAGCCTCATCCAAGGATGGGAGGAAGGATGTGCAAGATGCGTTTGCACTGAATTCAAACCTAGAGTGATGTTAGCAAGACCATCAGCATTAGTCCAAATGATGCTCATGGAATGAGACCTGAGAACGGCTTTTGGACCTGCCCTTGCAAAAGGCAGAGGAAGCAAGAAGCTTCAGCTGAAGGGGCCTGACAAACTATTGCCTCCCTAAAGCCTTTCTTGTAGTGGTTTCACACTCACCAGACTGGCAAAAGACCCCACTTACTCCTCACCAGGGATGCTGCCGCTCTGATACCTTGCTTTTGAGGTCTAACCTGCAGCAGAAAGCATCTCTGTGGCCAGGTATGATTTTCAGCTGTACAAACCTTGCAATTGGAAGGTCGCAGACTGACACCCAACCCAGCTTGCAGTGGTCCTGAAACTGCACAAGGGACAATGGGTCAGTTCTTATGTCTCTATGAAGAAACACCTCCTGACATGGATAAGGGCTTCATGATGGCTTAATACACCTAAAGGCACAAAAGTTCTCCTGTGTGAAAAGCCTGACGTATGGGAAGAGAACATAACTGGTTAAGCCATGGGGTCTGGGTCTGGTTTTGTCCTAGAGGGTTTCCAGCAATACAATAAGGAAAAGGGGGCATCATCCCATCACCCTCCCAACCATCATGCACATGGGGTCCATCTAGCACCAACGGTGTCAGAAGTGGTTTTGCCAACCTCCACTCTCCTGTGAGGGTGCTGGTGAATCCAGCTTTAGCAGTGAAGAGAGGCAGAAAAGGCTGTTCTCCCTTTGTGGAGCAATGGGTGAGCCCTCTGTTCCGAACTGGGTGCAAGTAATCATCTTGCTTACACCAGTGATGTGCTTTGGGGGCTTTCCTGGGGCTTGGAATCTTGTTCTGTCATTTCTGGCTGGCACTGGGGTGCCGTGGGGACAGGAGTGGCAGGGAAGGGTAGGAGACAGGCAGCAGGGTCTGGGTAGGAGATCCAGGTCTGTCTGAAGCCAACTGTTTCCATCACACTGAGCAGCAAAGCATAGGCCACATGTTTTCAAAGCAATTCCTCCTTTGTACTGGTTCAAACCAGCTTCCTGCTTCCCAGGAAAAACACACTGGGAATCCCTAGCCATGGGGGAAGGATCACTGCTGCTATCATCTTATTGAATTTTTAACAACATGAATGTTCTCTAACCAGAGATATCTGCCGTATTATCAGTGAAAGCTTTCCAAGACCACACAGGCCAGGCTGGATACTAACTATGACAAAAATCTCAGGTTGAACTGTTCCAGCCTGGCAACGAATGCAGCCACTGGAAACAGGAGCATGGAAGAGTGACTTCCAGGAAAGGTTTGCTGCTGTTAACAGCTGGACTGACCCACACTTGGTCTGTGGGACAGCAGAGATGACCCATACATAACATGGGTTGATGCTGAACCTGGAGTAGGGTACACGCATACAAATCAGAGCATCATCAGGGCTGAGCTACCTCTGCCTGAGAGCAGCAATGAATTAGCTGTATTTTATTTCACCAAACCTAGAAACCATGCCCAGGAAATCTTATTTGCCCCTGCAGTTGCTTCTGTGCCCAGTGCCTGGATGGAGGAGAAGGTGCATTATGATTACAGCAGATAACTTCATGCTCCACCAAAGAGAAGAGCTGTTATCAATGATTTCTGGAGCAGAGAGTGTCTTGGGCCCCATGGATTGTGCTTATCACAGAATAACATGTTGTTAAACTATAATTCACCACGGGAAGTTTCTCTTTAAGCTGGTTTAAGTAAAGAATTGATAAGTTGATAGAAGGAGCCCAGCTCGCTTATGGTGACCTTTAAAAGGAATATGACAGGGTTTCAGTGTCAAAGTTGTTTTGGCTGGACATGAGCCACAGGCATGCGGTTGCTATCGATTTCAAATCTGATTGCTGAGGTCCTGGGGAGAGCTGATGGGTAAACAAAGCTTTAGCACATTTCCCCTCTTGTCCATTTGGCACCCATCGAGCTGAGCATGGACAGGAAAGTCCCAGCCCTGCATCTACACCATTATCTTGTGGGGTTTTTTACCTTTCAGGTTGTGCAGCCTGCGGTATCTTGCCTGCAGGGATGGCAGGGCTACTCCAAGGTGGAAAAGGAACAGGGCTGCTGGAGGCAGCAGGCTGTGCTCATCTGGGTGTGCAGAATTGGTGCCGCGCAGTGTGGAGCAGCCATCAACAGCCACAGAAGCCATAGCCCAGATTTGGGACCTTCCTGCAATCCCAGTCTCAGCAGTGACCATACTTCCACATGTATTGACCTCCCCTCCTCTAAGATGAATGTCAGCAGAGGAGTTACACCAGAAACCAACCCATGGAACACCCAAAGATTGCCCTGGGACTGAGATGTGTTGGGTGCTTTTGCTGGGCAGCTACACAAGAGATTGACCTGGGGCTTCCCAGAGCATTGTGGTCTCCATGAGCTGTTCTCATCCATGTTAGCCAGTGCCTTTCAGTGCAGATCTCTGGGAGCCATGGCTAGTGCAGATCTCAGATGTTCCCTGAGGACCCCAGCAAGCTGCACGTAGCTCTCTTGTTCGCTGGTGGAAGTTGGATGCCCTGTTCTGGATTCCTTGCTTTCCATTTGGATGCAAGGCTCGGGGAAGCCCATGCACCATAGGAACAGCTTAGGTGGGGAACTCAGCAGGTCACAGATGTTGAAGAGGCATCTCGCAGTGAGCATCCATCTACCTGCAAAACCAGCTGGGCTGCAGGAGAGTGGCTGGGCAGGGACATGGTCATGGGATTGAGAGCCCATGGATGGAAAGTGCTCTGCAGCCTCCCATTGGGAAAGTGTTCTTTCAGTACTGGAGCAGTGCAGAGGGAGCAAAGGCTGGAGGCAGAAGAGCAATACTATCTAACCAACCCTTCATCCCTGCCCATCCAGTGCTGCCAGGCCATCAAGGTGCGATGGAAACACATCCCCAAAGCCCGTCACTTCTGCAAAGCTGAGCCCAAGGGTGTGCTTGCTCTCACTTCCTGCATGTTGACTACAGATGAGAGACTTTTATACCGATGCCAGGCTCCAAGTTGCTGTTTTCCATATCAGAACTCGAATATTTCTGCTTGCTAATGGAGATATACACATAAAAACCAGAGCAGCTCCCCTGGAGACCCCCATCATTTTAAACCTAGGCTGGGCAAACCTAACTAGAAAACACAGTGGGGGACAAACCTTTGCTAGCAGTGAGGTAGATGAGCTGCGCTAATAAGATCTTTTCCCATCTCTAATTTCTATGAATCTAACTGCTCATGCAGAAAGCAGGCACTGAGAGATTTGGAAAGGTATTTGTGTGGGTAATTGACATTATTTCCTCCACTAGGCACGATGCCCGACTTCCAGTGTTAATATAAACATTTTTTCAAATGATAGCTTGTGCGTTTTGTGGGCATAAAGCAGCATTTGTATTTACAGCCAAAAAGCATCATACAAACACGCATACATTCGATAGAATATTTTAGCTCCCTGGAAAAAAAAGAAAGCCTATCTATTCAAGCTGACCAGAAATGCTGGCTCATTCTGGCTGGACTTAGCAAAACATTGTGGTTAAAAGCATAAAACAAAGACTTGGGGATTTATTTGGATGTTCTGGAGGATGTGAAATGGGTTTTGATGGCCAAATGCAGCACAAAAATGCTTCTTTCTCGGAGGTTTGAAGTGATGTTTCAAAATTGACCTCTCTTAGCCTTTAGGTTTAGAAAAAGCTGGAACAAGGAAGCAAAGGGTTTATTCCAGGTTTGGTTCAGCCCACAATTGAATGTCTTTTGGGGGGTTTTGCGTATTTTGTTTGTGGGTCAATGGTTTTTAAAAGCTTGAGCTAAACCACACTGCTTTCCTCCTGTGTCTTCCATAGGGAACTACGGTTGGAATCAGATTCTGGGGAAGGAAATGGCTTGAGGTTTGTCTTCAACCCTTCTCCACTGCCCACCCTTCCCTGCTCTATGCCTACACCCCAGATGCATTGGCAGAACATTTAGGGCCCTGTGCTCTGTACCAGATGTATAAGATGATTTTCCATGTATATACAAACCAGTATTGAAAAAGGAAAGGGAAAGAATAGGCTGTTTCAACCACGTTCTGTCACCTTGCAGTATAACCTGGTCCTGTGCAGGGGGTTAACGGCAGTGCCCCTTTGCCCAAATCACACTAATACCATTTACCCTGTTTGCACCTTCCTCAGGTGGTTGTTGAGGGTATGTGGTCCATGGAGGGATGATGGATTAGGGATTCCTGCCTTCCCTTTCCTGCTCTTTCCTTACACATGCTTCCCCTCTCCTGCCCTTGCCCACTCATCAGTCTCCAAGGCAATGCTCTGAGCCAGATCTTTACTTGTCAGTTCAGCATAAGGCCCCTTGCTAAATATGTTTATAGGGTGGTGCAGAGCAGGATGGAGTAGATAGGGCAGCAAAGCAAAGAAGTAAGCCAGCACTGCTGTTAACAAATAGGCATGTGGAACCTTTCCTGATGCCCTGATGCTGCCAAACACATGCTCTACCCCAAGATCTGGCTGTATTAGAACACTGGATAACGTGAATTCCTATAAATCCCTTTTGGGAAATGCCTCAAACCTTGTGTCTGTGGGGTACGAAATCACCAGGGTGAGGGCCCTGGACTCAGCCCTGAGAGGGATGGAGCAAACACAACAGAAAAGGAAAGCCAAGTGGAAGTAGTATGGAAGTGACTGCAATATAATCTCCACCCTCTGGCTTGGACTTCCAACCTCACTAGTCCAAGGGGAAGAACAACCTCTGGAAAGCAGGAAGGAACTCATGTAGTGCACAAAGGACCTGAGATACATCAGCTCTGTAGTCAGCACGTGCAATCCCCTCCTCTGACTTCAAATTCCCATCCTTGTGCAGGCCAATATCCTGTTGAGGGATTCATGTGACTTCATCTTCAAGATACCACAATTAATGACTGATTTCCATTTGGTCGATCTCAAACCAAAGAGCTGTGACCAAGGCAGAGTAAGTAATAGCTCACTGCAGGCAGGATCAAAGCCCTTCTCCTAGCAGGTAGGGAACTGGCACCTGAAAGGGCATTTCAGCCTGCAGCTGCTCTGTGTTTTTGGAAGAGTACAGCTCAGTTGCTGCCTTGAAAGGGGAAGAGTAGGGCCTTTGAGTAGAGAAAACCGGGTAGAACTGAGTGAAATGGGACTGGAGAGCATTTCCACACTGTGACAGTAGCCAGCTCTGAGTATGGGAAGAGGCAGCCCTGGCAGATCAGTGTTGGGAGCCAAGATGAGTTGCCCAGTTAGAAATAGAGCACACTCAGCATCAGGAGGACCTCTCATCAGCTAACACAAACCCAGCTTCCTGCCATTTGCTATGGCTAGGATGCCACATAGTTCTTGTGGCCCTTTCATGCTGTAAAATCTTCATGGCTGAAATAATCCTTCCTGGATTGGCCAAAAGAGAGGTTGAAGGCTGGCATGAAAGCATCCTTTTCTCTACAGCAAGAGCGAGACATTTAGAGCTGCTCAGTAAATCTCTCTGTTTCATAGCTGAACACCATGAATTGGAGGGAGGGAGCTGGGCACCAGCAGCCTGTGCCACCTCCAGTGGCAGCTTGCTTTAAACAGGTTGATTTTGCCAGGGCAGGGATAGAAGCATTCATACATTTCCATCCCAGCACCTGCAGTGCAGGGACTACCATGTACCTTTACAGAAGGCGAAGTATAGATCAGCTTCCTCATTTAGAAAACGTCTGGGTTTTTTAAGTAAAAAACCTCAACCTTTGAAAACCAAACAAGAGGACTTATTTTTAAGGTAGGGAACTCTTCAAGGTGAATTTCTTCGCCACTGATGGAGTCGAGCCTCTGAACCCTGGGGAAAAAAGCTCTGTTGCTAAAGGAGTGCTCAAATGCTTCTCATTCCCAGTTCTGCATCTAACAAACGTATGGCAGCAAAAGATGAGGAGATGGAGCCAAGACCACAGCACATACATCTAGACAGGGTTCTGTAACCTTTCTGATAGGTGCAGTTTGGCTGTGGAAGATACTGGAGTTGGTTTTAAGCAGCATCAATGGGAGGTACAAAATGCACTGAGTCAAGTCCCTCGTCCCAGAATGGGAACAGGAATGACACACAGTCATGAACATCCACCCTCGCTGGCAAAGCACGAGTGGAGGGTGATGAACAAGCAGAAATCCAGTTGGCAAGGGAAAAGGGAAGGGAAAAAAATCACCGTCACAAAGTGAAACTCAGACTCTCCCAGTGAAATGCAGTGGTGAATATATTGAGTGTAGAAAATCTCATTGTGCTTCCAGAGGGACCTCTGTGGGTTGATGGCCCCATTCGGGGACCATCAGGTATGTATGAAATCATTGTTTTTGTCTGGGAAGGTTGCAGGTGAAGTCTGGATTTCATTATCTCCCTGCCCTCTAGCCTCAGAAACAAAGTCATGAGATAGTCTTTGGAGACAAGTTAGTATAGATTGGAAACATGCAGCAAGTCTCCAGGCAGCTGAATGCAGAAGGTAACTCTTGCCAAGCTGTCTGCTCACCTAAATAACCCTCCAAAGAGGGTGTGAGGGTCAAGTCCAACCACTCATTAAGACCTTGTAACTGCAGACCTCTATGGGGAAGAGAAGTCAGTCCTCATGTGAGCAATGCTAGCCAAGCCATCTGCACAGGGGATACCTTTCTCTTCAGTCATGGCTTGATACCTACTTCAGAGTGTCATTTGGGAAGTGCTGCCTGCTATGGGGTCTATAACTCCTGCATCACTGGGCAGGAATCCAAGAAGCTGACATGTATGATTATTATTATTAATTTTAATTCTTATTCTTACTACTGCCATTGAACTATGTTGGAGATTTCCTTTGAAATTCAAACCCAAGCCAACCAAACCACAAAACCCCATCTGCACTGGGATTCCCATTGGCCAAGCTTTGGTTCAAACCACAGGGAGACCACAAGCCCTTTTGGGGATCTTCCATGGAAGTAGGAAGGAAGAGACTGTTCACTAATGGGGTAGTGCCCAGGGAGGGAATTCATGCGATCACTTGTGAAATGAGGGAAGAGCTGAGATTTGAACCAAGACCTTTCAAAACAGCTCGTGATTATGAAAGCACCTTTTACTTATTATGTGATGAGTGTAGCTGTCCTAAGGTGTCCATCCAGGTACTGAAACCACCAAGCTCCTTGGAGAAGAAAGGGATTTTCAGCATCACATCAGATCATCGCTGTTGCTACAGTTCTCTTCCATTAAAATAGAGATAAGACAGCAATGAAACAACACCACTAAACTTGTTAACACTCCTTCCTTGCTTATTCCTCCCACCAAACATTTCCTATCAGCATTCAACCATTCAACCAGCTAATCTTCTCCTTTTGTCACTGAAACAAAAACACTTGCTCATTTTGTGTCATCTCCAAATACAGCAACAATAGAAGAATGCAGCCATTAATTACTGAAATTACAGTTACAAGAGAAAATTACAGTCATTAAACCCGAGGTGAAACTCATTTGTACTTTCCTCAACTTCTCCCTTTTAGATGTTTATGGAGTCACCAACTTAATGCATCCGGTAAAGACCCCGGAATGAAGCAAACTAAAAAGTCTGAGAGATGTGAGTGGCATGTTGTCACTTCCGAGAGCACTTCTGTTTTACTGGTGCAGATGCTCCTTTTCTTTCTTTGAGCTGTGCTGTAATATGGGGATACCTGGGGTAAGTGGCTTGGTCTTCCTTGTGACCCTATTTGCGCAACCGTGCCCCTGCTTGACATGATGGAAGATGTGTCTTGAATGGCCTTTATCCAAGCAGCATTGCTTTGGTGATGCCTTCACTTGGTTGATGTCCCCACAGAGGGAGAGTCAGTGGTGACAAGCAGTCACTTGATGATGTTCTGATTGCTTTGGAAACTGTTGGGCTTTCTGTTTGCTTCCACTCACCTTTCTGCTCTCTGGTGCTCCACTACACCTACCCTGATGCTCCTGCCCCTGTGTCCTCCTGCTTCAGCCAGACAGACTGGACTTTGTCATTTGTCTCATTTGAAGATCCAGTCGCTGTGCGACAGCATGAGAGAAGTGGAAAAGAAATATAACATCCTGTAGGGCATTGGAAAGATACCTGTTAAATCTCCCTGCTAGGAGGTGAGATTTGAATTTAGGTCAAAGCCTAGATGAATTGGGAACATTATTTTTGCTGTGAGTTCCAACAAGCTGAAATTATACGAAGGGGTCATAGATCTGCAAGGTCAGTGGTTGTGGTGCAACTGAGGGTTAGAAAATGCAGCACAATGTATTTACATTTCCTGAGAGCTTCTTGACAACATGAGTTGAGGCTACTACTCAGAGAAGGGCTGGTGGAAGAGTGAAGACCTGTTGCCAGGTTTTCCTCCCTCCCATCCATCAGAACCACTTGTAAGTGTTACCCTCCACCTCCTCAGTGTGATGTTCCTACAGCTCCAGAAAGGTCAGGATTGAGCACTTCTGTACTGTCTGTCCATGAAAATGTGGGATGTGATCATGAAGCAGAGAAGCACAGCACTGCTAGAAATGACATGGAGAAATACCAAAGCCTATTGAATGAACACAAGAGCTGCTGCGGATGTAATTGAGCTCTGCAGCAGATCTGATGTGCATAAACTCTCATGCTGAAGGTATCTAGGAGTTTTGGGAAGGACAAATATTTTCCAGCCACTGGAGCAGTGGAGGTGCTTTAGTGGCAGTCTCTGTGCCTGCCTTCCAGAAGTGGCAGTGGTTGAACAAGACGGTCAAGGGGGAATTTGAGAGTAGACGAAATAGACATTACAGGATCTATTGACCCTTAGTGTGGTCTTTTTGTCCTTTCTCCTATGAAAAAGGTACCTCCAAGGACAGTTGTATCCAACCTCAGAACTGTTTGTTCCATGAGAGCTGTAGTGACACTAATCCAAATGGGAAGCTGAACACGCACACCAGCACCCGATCAACAGCACTGGGGAACACAAGCTGATGTGCTAAATATGGTTACCATCATCTGACTTTGTTGATACCAGTGATGGTTAGTGGGAGTTAAGAGGAATCTGATTCATTGGTCTTATGCTGGATGCTTTATACACATAGATATAAACTGTATTTGTCATTTTCCACAGACTTCAGCCATAGGCAGTGCTTGAGAAAAAGAAGAGCATGGCTGGTTCATGCTATCAAGATAAAGGTTAAACACCCAATTATTATGTTTGGTAGCAAGGTTATGGGCCAGCACAATAAATGACTTTGTTAATATCTGCCTGGAAACTCAATTCCACTCCAAGCCACAGACTTGGCCTTTCTCTGTACACTGTTGCTCAGCAGTAACATTCAAGGTGTGCTTCAGCAGCCGTTTATTCAAAGCACCTTCCTTAGACTTAGGTTTAACTCTAAATTTTCATTCTTATTTCGTCACAGCAATCACTGAGTGCAGACAAAAAAGCAAGATTTTATGATTTCCTGCAAGGCTTTATGGGCAGTGACAAGCACCTCCTTAATCTCTGAATTTAGGTGACTTCTTTATGCCATTGCCTCGCTGTCAGCTATTTCACATCTGTGAGATGCCTTTTGATGAGTAAAGATGCACCAGGCCTTGTAGCTATTTTGTTTCTGGATGAAGCTGCATGAACAAAGGACAACCAGCACATCACACAACCTGGTGTCTTGCGATGGTTTGGCTTGTTTGGAGCTTCCCCCATAGAGTGATTTGCAAATGCTCTCATAATTGGGGAAATTCAGATGCAGACTCAGTTTGTCCCGTTTCTTTCCTCCCTTCTTTTCCTCTCTTACCATCCTTTCCTCTTTCTCGGCTGACTTTCTTCCAACTGCCTGTCATCAAATATTGCTCTGGAAGACGTGCCCAAGGTTTTACTTTTGGTTGGAGTTTTTTGTCACCACCACTGGAATGAGCGTGTGGTTGTCTAGTTCACAGGCTCCTTTTCAAACAGATGGCTAATTGTAAGCAGCCACAAAAGTTAATTCTAAATACGTAAATTGGGAAAGAATAAAATACTGCTTAACCATTAGGCATTTACTATGGAAATTAAGTGTCATTAGATGCACAAAAGACTTGCCCAGTGTTCGCTCTTGCGGCATTTCTCTTTAAGCCTTCATTAGTGGAGTGATCCTAATAAACACAGAAATGGGCCACGGCGTCTAAATGAAACCAGAGCCATCCTGAAAGTATGCCCAGAACCCAAACCCAAACATTTTTTACTTGTTTTGAGCTTTGGAGCTCTTCCATTGCTTTCATTTCCTTCCCCAGTTTGTGTTTCCTCTTTGATTCTTCATTCAGTCCCACAAAAGGAGTAAAGTCTACAACATAACACCATTTTTCTGATGAAAAGCCATTCACATCAAGTTTCTGACTGAATTGGAGCCAGATATTACAGAATCTTGAAGCATTCTTGGCAAAGTATTTAGAAAAACACCGATTTGGGGCTCTAGAGTAGGCAAAGTAGGGGCCTGGACCAAAATTCTTAGATTCTCTGGGAGCTGGAGATCAGATCAGACAAATATTTTTCCAAAGTGAAATAGTTATGGATTATCCTAACTCGTTTTCCGTGAGTCTATGAAACCAGCATCAGCATAAAGAAATCCAAAGGGATGTTATATTACATCAACAAGGGCATCTCCAGGAGAGATAAAGATGCCATTGTCCCACTCTGCTCAGTGCTGGTCAGGCCACCACTGGAATACTGTGTTCAGGTTTGGTCCCTGTTGTACAAAAAAGCTGTGGATGGGCTGGAGAGGGTCCAGAGAAGGGCCACAAAGATGATCCAGGGGCTGGAAAACGTGTGAAGAAAGGCTGAGAGAGCTGGGACTGTTCAGCCTGGAGACAAGAAGGCTCCGGGAGACCTTGTCACTGTGTTCCAGTATTTAAAAGGTGGCTACAATGAAGACAGAGGCTCCCTTTGTACAGGGAGTTGCATGGAAAATGCAAGGGGTGATGGGCACAAGTTACTGCTGGGGTGATTCCAGTTGAACACATTTATTCACAATGGGAACAATGAGCCACTGGAATAATCTCTCCAGGGAAGTGGTGGCTCCCCAGTGCTGGGGAAGGTCTGGCAAACTGTTAAGGTTTGGCTGGAGAGGTGCAGGGTCATTTAGTCTAGGTCGTGCTTTGCCTAGAAAGGTTGGACCAGATGATCCTTGAGGTCCTTTCCAGTCTGGGATTCCAGGATTCTATGATTGATGTCTTTCTAGTCCAGCCTCCCATCACGCTCACTCAGCATCCTCTCTGTCAGCCCACTCCATCTATCATAGGCCATGACTGCAGATGGAGATTAACTGCTTTTCTCCACAGCCTTCCTGCACTTTAGAGGTGGTGTGACATGGAAACCCACATGTGGAAGCTTCCAGAGGCCTGGGTCAGGTTTCTGAAGGACTTGTTTAGAGATGCACCAAAGCAGTCCTCTCAGATCCAGCAAAGTCAATCTGCTCACCAGGTCACTAGTGCAGAAGAGTTATTGATAGCAAGAAGTTCATTGGAACTCATCTTCAGGAAGAACTTCTTTACTGTAAGAGTGACAGAGCACTGGAACAGGTTGCCCAGGGGGGTTGTGGAGTCTCCTACACTGGAGATATTCAAGGCCCGCCTGGACAAGTTCCTGTGTGATGTACTGTAGGTTACCCTGCTCTTGCAGGGGGGTTGGACTAGATGATCTTTTTAGGTCCCTTCCAACCCTTGGGATTCTGTGATTCTGTGATTCTGTGATTCAGATAAGAAGATAATAACAAAAGGCTTGTGTGAATGATGGTGGGCCTTTGTAGATGTGTGAACTCTCCATTGTTAAGGTCTAGGGGACTTGCTGTGGTGAGTGGACTGAGAAGGTGACACTTTTATCCCTCCACACTCCATGCAAGCTAGTCAATCACAGTCCATGCCAACCTCAGCACTACAGTTCTACTTACAGCCAAAAAATTGTATGGAAAAGTGAAAATATTTTTTTTTCCCTGTAAATTTTCCCTAAGCCAGGATTGATTTGTCAAAATGAAAGAAAAATAAACCCAGGAAAATCAGAAACTTGGGAAAACTGTGGTGAAAGCACGTCAGTTTCTGTCTTTTCTCTTTCTGCAGCACCCCCCTACACACAGTCAGCCTATTGACAACAGAAAACTTATGATAGAAAAACACCTCAAATATTGTCACAGAACTTTCTATATTGTCCCCTTTAAGAGATTTTGAGACACTTTATGAGCCAAAATCTATTGATTTTGTGGCTACAAATACTGCACCACACAGTGTCCATCTAAGTATTTTCGGTATAAGTATATTCAGTTCAATACATTTTTTATCCCAAGTTCTTGCTCTATATTTTCTATGTATTAGTAATTCCATGCTGGCTTGGATAACAGCTGCCCCATTTTGCAGCATGTCAGTCTCACGTATCAGAGGAGAGCTTCCTTCTCTCCACAGAACTGAAAGTCATAGTAAAAGCATCATGGAAGGTCTTGAACCTTCTGTTGTCCTCTTCACCACCTAGGTGAGAGGGCTGCAAGTTGTTCCTTCAGCTGGGATCTTCTTATGCAGTCATTTTAGGTCTCAGTTGCCGGTCTAAGAAAGATGTGAAGAATATTGTTTGACTTGTCTGAACCAGTATTAACGTGGTGGGTGTTTGGCTCTAAACTCGCCTATTCCCCAAGATGGGCTTGGAGAGGCTGTGTTTTGCTGGCTATTCACTGGGCTGGAAATCAGGATCTGCTCTGAGATGTATTTTAACCTGTGTGACATAGGACAAACCAGCAAGATGTTCTTTATCACATGCCCACAACCATAAGAAAAACTCACAGTGATAGTTTGGACACCAAATACGACTTACAGAATGCATCATGAAAAGATGCTCCATCATAATAGATGATATTTTCTCTCTTCATAAGGAGAGATTCACCTCTTCCTGCTGCTGAAGAAAACCCACCATGGCATGTGAATACAGCTTAAAGGACTGACAGTCAATGGGCTTTCTAGTTGCCTTTTGAAGTAACTTCTGGTGCCCTCAGAGAGTCTGGATGCCACAGGCAACAAACTATGACACAGCATGAGGTGTAGGTAAAACATAACACCAGGATTTAAACCAGAAGCAACTGTCACTAGTGACAATGAATCCTTGTTGTTTGTAGGCAGCTTGCACTTTGAGGATACGCTTGCCCATGGCACCTCAGGCAAATGCCAAACTCTATCACTCCAAACTCCATCAGCCATGGGGCCCAATGTTCCTTAGACATTCGTCCATGAATAAACACAACCAAGTAATTATGAACTGTTTGCCTTCCAGCCAAAGCTTTTCTAGCCCTGAAGGTGTGATGGCTTTTGCATCAACCACAAGACAGCATTGTCATCTCCACTTTGTACCAGTGCTTGTGGGTTACAGAGGAACTTCTATGCCCCCTGCATCTTCCCGAAACATTACATCTTGAAGTTCACCGGACCATGGTTTGAAACATGAACGGTGTATGATTGCATGCAGATGGCTGAAGACCTGGATCTGTTTTATTTGTGCTTCTTGGAAAGATGTCATTCAATATGCCGATAGAGGTTTAAATGTTTGTTCTGAGCAATTCCCAGGCGAAATGTAACTAGCAGTCAATGGAAGAGCTTAATAAGGAGTGGGATGGAGGAAAGTCTTGTTCTGTGTCTGTAGATCATAAATCACAGATGTTGCAAGGGCCACAAATCTTGGCTTTTCATGCCATTTAATTTCAGCTCCCTGGCTGCTGATGAAGGTGATTTAAATTTAAATGAAGGAGATTTTATGCTCCTCGGAGACATAGGTGTGCTGATTTGCTCATTCTTTAAAAAGCTGAAGGGCTGGTAAAGGCTTCTACAGGCACAACATTGTGTCCAGGAAAGGGGAAAAGTAGTTTTCACCAAACGTGCTGAATAACACACGTGATTTTGGGCTGAACACCTGCAAAATAAAGAAAGTTCCCTTAGATCTGCCCTTGGTTTGACTTAACCAAATTAAACACATCTTGTTCTATGGATGTTCAGATAGTGCTAAATTATTTTGGCTAATGACAAAGTATTTAGGTAAAAATATGTGCTTTACTCCTTGCTAAATCATGCCCAGGATCCACTCCCAACCATTGGGTTGCCCAACCATCCGAAAGCAGAGCTGTCCTTTGGAAAACTTCTTGGGTGGGATGGTTTAGTGTGAGGTGTCCCTGCCCATGGCAGGGGGGTTGGAACTGGATAATCTTGAGGTCCTTTCCAACCCTAATGATTCTATGATTCTAAGCTCCTCATCCAGAGTCCCCCAGTAAAACAAGTTTGTGTTCCCTTTCCTAATGTCTGGGCACTTTCCAGAGCTTTTTTCCACCTCCTCGACCCTGGAAGCAAAAGGAGGGTTTAAAACTTTTCGCTTTCCTTTCGGGAGATGGTTGCAAACGCAGCCAATGCTTGAGGGCAGAAGAAAAGCTGCATTGGCCGCTGTCAGGCCTAAAAAACAAGTGACCTGGATAAAGCAATGCGCAGTCCTGGAAGTCTGAAATGTCTCTGCAGATTGGCAAAGCTCTGTTAACTTGTCAAGCCGGGGCACATAAAGTGGGGCCCTGGTCCAGCTCTAGTGTTGGCCTTATTGATGTCAAAGACTTTTCCTTGGTACCCACTGCATCCGAGATGCTGTGCTACCTCCTGCATCCAAAGCTGCATCCGACCCTTTGGAGAAGAGGGTTGTAATGGTGCTGTGAGCACGAAGGAAAAGACCAGATGTCTTTGGCAAGGCTGAAACATCAGCAGCATCCTTGCCAACAATAAATGCTGTTTTAAGGAAAACCCAGCCCTGATGCTATCTGTTTTTGCAGCCAGACTGAACTTCTCTTGTTTTACCTGCCTCTGTCTTGGATTGTTGTGGAATAACAGCTACAGCTCAGAGACCTTTACTTTTACAGCCATGAAGGGTCCATGCAGGCATTAGGTCCTACAGTTACCTCCCCATCCCAGCACAGGAGGAGGTTGGAAACTGCTGCTTGGATGCACAGGAAAGGAAAGGTCCTCATCCCGTGTGTCCTCCTCCATGGGACACTCCTGCCCCTCATTTTGCAGCCACCCAAAGGGACCAGGCACAGGAGGTGCAATATTTTCTAGCTGGTTTCTGCCAAGAGGCTTTGCCTCCATGTGTGTGTTGGGGGCATAAAGCACGGGCTTGTCAGAGGGAGAGCTGAAATACCTGTTCAAACCCAGCTTTTCCCGGAGGCTTTTGTCATATGAGTACAGGGTTCAGAATTAACCAACACATAAATAAATAACCTCTAAACACCAAGCCCGGCTGTTCTTTAAACCTGAGAAACCTCCTGGCAGGTGCTTAGGAAGTGATTTCATTCCCCAGGGGAAGAGTGATTTGTTTTCACACATGACATGAGGCTTTATTAAAGGACAGAGGCAATTTGGTGCTGGTGTTTCCCTCTGGCTCAGTTTGGTTCCCTTCCCTTCTACACCAGTCATGGGACAGGAGGGTGAGAGAAGAGGCTTTTAAATCGTCTTGATCTATTAAGCTGGCCAGGTCTAAAAGGGCTGTGTGTCATGACATGCACGTCCCAGGCTGGAAGGTTCCCCGTTAATGGGGTTTTCTTGCCCTTCTGGCCCTAGCCCCCTAGTTCCTTAGCTAAAACACCTGCACTCCCTCAGAAACGTGACTCTAAAACCATTTGTGTCTCCAAAGATGGTGGAGATGTGTGGACTGGCAAATAACACCATCCAATGAACCTTTGAGTGAGCTGGTGGTGCTTAGCAAAGCACCATCAATAACACCGTATAATAAACTTTCCTTATCCCACTCGGATTCAGGCGACTTTTCACCTGTCAACAAGCACATATCATTGGTTCCAGGAGAGGTCATATCCCAGTATTAGAATCATAGAATCATAGAATAGTTAGGGTTGGAAAGGACCTCAAGATCATCCAGTTCCAACCCCCCTGCCGTGGACAGGGACACCTCTCACTAAGCCATCTCACCCAAGGCTTCATCCAAGCTGGCCTTGAACACCGCCAGGGATGGAGCACTCACAACCTCCCTCGGCAACCCATTCCAGGGCCTCACCACCCTCACAGGAAAGAATTTCCTCCTTAGATCCAATCTAAACTTCCCCTGTTTCAGTTTTAACCCGTTACCCCTTGTCCTGTCACTACAGTCCCTGATGAAGAGTCCGTCCCCAGCATCCCTATAGGCCCCCTTCAGGTACTGGAAGCTGCTATGAGGTCTCCACGCAGCCTTCTCTTCTCCAGGCTGAACAGCCCCAACTTCCTCAGCCTGTCTTCATACGGGAGGTGCTCCAGCCCCTGATCATCCTCGTGGCCTCCTCTGGACTTGTTCCAGCAGTTCCATGTCCTTTTTATGTTGAGGACACCAGAACTGCACACAATGCTCCAGGTGAGGTCTCACAAGAGCAGAGCAGAGGGGCAGGATCACCTCCTTCGCCCTGCTGGTCACGCTCCTTTGGATGCAGCCCAGGATCCGGTTGGTTTCTGGGCTGCGAGCGCACACTGCAGCCGGCTCATGTTCATTTTCTCATCGACCAGCACCCCCAAGTCCTTCTCTGCAGGGCTGCTCTGAATCTCTTTGCCCAATAATCTCTTCTTTGCCCAATAATATTGTCCTATGAAAAGCAAAGAGGCAGCTTTGGCAAAGGCGACTGTGATTGAGACCCTAGCAAAGGTGCTTGCTTTGCATGGAAGTGAGTGCTGGTGCTGAGCAAGATTCTGTCCTACTTTCGAGGGAGGCCTATCTTAGGAAAAACACTGTTCTCCTACAGTTGGCAAGACTTGGTGCAGCTGCTTGAAGGGCAGTGAAGCAAAAAAGAGCCTTTGAGTTTCTGCCAGGCTGATCAGCAACTTCTTCATGGGGAGCTTGGAGGGCTCCTTAGCAACTGAACATTTCCATAAGCAAACGAACAGGGCCCCAAGGTACAGGGGAAAAAGGCATCCGCAGACTGCAAGGTCCAAAACCATCTGCTGCCCAGCTTCCTGCAGGTGCATCCGGCAGAACCAGAGGCTGAAAGAGCTGAAGTCCATCAGATGACAGGTCCTCATCTCTTCGAAGCAACACTGTCCTTTCAAAGCGCAATGTGAATGTGGAAGGAGAAGGAAGCAATAGGTTAGATGGGGAAGAGGGGCATGCCTTGATCTCTCCTACTCCTCCTTCAGGAGATGGTTGGGGCACTTTCAGTTAGCTGATGCCTTCTGCAGGGTGAAGAAGGGTGCCTTCTGCACCCATTAAGCCCATGGTGCAATTGCTTGCTGCTTTGGCAGAATAAGGATTCACATGCCAGCCAGCTTCCTGTATAGAAAGTTTCCTGTACAGCTCTCAGAGCAGGGCTTGTGTACATCCAGTAACACCTGCACCTTAGTGATGGTTGAGTGTTGCTCCTTTTGCTTAGATGCCCTGCTGAAAAGCATCCCACCAAGATCCATCAACACAAATTAATGACCACCAGTCAGCAGAGACACCATTACTGGATGGTGGATGCTCTTGTCCTAATGTAACCTGCATCCCAGTTTATTAGCTGTAACTCAATGATTAATGATAATGTGACTGTCCACCTGTGTTTGTTCTCACTGGTGCTCCATTCCCCATCTCTGCACCAAAGAAACTCAGGGTGCTCTCCATCAAACCAATGCACTGCATCAGTGCAAGAAGGATCAGTGCCTGGTGTCTCTGAGAAGTAGGAATGCTGAAGAGAGCACTGATTGAAGAGAGTTGGAGTGAAGTGGTAAGTGAAGCAATAGCTCCCTTTCCATGATGCTGCCCTGTGTTTGTAACCTGCCTCATGGCCACCAGATGATTAGGACCTTTCCTGAATGCATGATTTCCCTTTCCAGGGATGTTTACGATGGCTGGTTTCAATTACTTCTTTCCTTCACACTCTGTATTTCAACCTGCCTCTGATGAGCAATTCATCTCCTCTATCAAATGACTTACCAGGATAGATTTCACATACAAGGTGAATGCATTTTGCCTCCCTTCATAATTTCACCACACTGCTTTTTATAATTCTGCTTCGCTTGCCTTATTCCCAGCCAGCCTTTACCCAGAGCAGAGATTTTCATGGGTATAAAATGCCATTGGATAAGAAAAGCAACATTCACCTCTATTTTGTCTTAACTCTTGTGCCACAGCTTTTCCCGTGTTACTTGTCTTGATGTATAGAACTGGGCCAGAAGAATGCTGGGACCCTTGTGTAGGGCTGCAACAGCACCCAACCATGAGCTTCGCATTGATGTGTATGTTCAGAGTAATTGGTGTCAATGTAAAGTTGCGTTTAGTTGTGTTTTACCTATGCACGTGAACTCACACATGACCATCAAGCACCAGCTCTGCGACAAGGCTTGTGAAAAAGCTCCTTTCCCCACATATTTATCTTCTGTGAATAACTGATACCAATTTAATGAAGAATTATGGGAGAATTAAGGGAATTGGTGCATTTTTATGCATATGCATGTGGTTGCTCAGTCTTTATTTTCTTCTGCATTTAGCTAGCACGGGTGGGACCCACAGAGGGTGGCTAAATGAGTGATGAAGGCTCGGAGGGTGATTCCTTAGACATGGCATTGTGTGAGAGCCAAGGCTGGCACGGACACTGCTGTGGTTGAGATCTGTGTCAGCAAAAAAGCACAATGAATATCCAGGCGAGGCTGAACGAGCACTCAGCAAAATTCATCTGCAGTTCATTGAGGCAACACAGGGGAAGAGTTCACGGGGAGTTTATCATAGGAACTGTTGAGGGTTAATGGGCAGCAGAGCAGGCTGAGCGGTGGGATTACCAAATAATGAACTTTTCTCTCCAATAAATTCGGCCCTGACTTATAAAAAATCAATAACAAGCTGCACTTCAGACAGTTCCTTTTTCTTTCAGGGGTGGGGAGGGGACGTGGGCTCAGAGCAATTTTTAACCTGCTCTTTCATATATATATATATATATATAAATATATTTTACCCTGAACATTTATACAGAAGCTCTGATGTGCCACATTTACTGCAGCTTCATCACCTGGATAGATTTTTATGTGGGTGCCTGGCTATTGCTTTGTTTAATCATTCCTTTCTCTTCCCTCCCCAGCCCCTTCTCTCCTTCCCTTTCTCTGCTTTTTATGCCTCTATCACCAGCGTAGATCTACAGGAGGGTTTTCGTGTGATAAAGGATGTCAGAGAGGCCAGGTCAGCTGGGACAAAGCCAAAAATATTAGCATTTTCTAACCACTGAAGAGAGAAATTACAATAATCGTTGGCACTTACAAACTGGCAGATTTTCAACTGCAAGAAAAGGGAGGGCTTCTCCTTCCCTTTGGTTTTATTTTCTTTCTAAGGGGAGAGAAGATGGTTTCAGTTCCTGGCTGTACAACAGGCTTTCACTGTGGACTTGTGCTGGGGTTATGTTTGGGTTAGAAGTGGTCACTGGGCTGCTCTTTGAGCTTTGTGCTTCCTGGGTTCCCCCCAGTCCTGCTTCCCTCTATCTCTGTATGGAGGTAAGTCCCTCAAATGACCACATATAGTGGGTTCCCTCACAACAAACATCCCCTTCAATGCAGCTAAGTAATTGCTAGAACTAAATTTAAATTCTAGAGATGTATTCCCGGGAATTTCATCTCTCTTATGTTGGATATCTCTCAAATCCTGTCTGTTCTTCAAGGGGCCAGTGTACAGGACTGGGAATTAGACCCCAGCTAAAAGGTCCTGTTAAGCATCTGAACACCATGACCTTCAGCAAAGCTACTCAACTGCTTTGTGACATTTTTCTCTCTCACATAAAATGATAGGAAAAATCAAATCCAGATGCCTTGTGGTGCACAGAGGAGTCGTTTCATCACGAAGCAAAGGACTTTGCCTCTTTGATGGATGTCATGAATAGGTATGGATGTAAGGTTGCTTAGTGTGTCTCTGTGTGTGCTCTATTGCCCTGCAATGGGGAAAGTTAGAATTACCTTGCTGTGTACAAGTGTCTTCAAATCCTGTATGGTGTCAGAGAAGCTTTCTCAGTGGAAAGAGGAGGGATTTTACAATAAGGACAACTTGAGTGTCTACAGTTTTGTCGTTGTGTGCATACAGCATAGCAGAGGTGCACACAAATAGTTAAGATACCAAAATGTTACTGACCATTGCTCCAGAGTCTGTGAACCTGGAATCCACTGGGGATGGGCTGTGGGTGTATGTGAAATGGTAGCTACTGCTGGGGAATAGAATCATAGAATCATAGAATAGTTAGGGTTGGAAAGGACCTCAAGATCATAGAAATAGAAAGAGGCTTCTTCCAGTAGCTTCACTGCTGTCCTCACTCTTTGTCCTGGAAGCAGTGACAACCAGCTCTGATTTTCAGGGATCTCCTGGTCTCTTTGTTCTAACCATGAACTGTCAAATGCTGGTCAAACGATGACTCTTTCCCTTTCAGGTAAAGAAGCAGCCATTATCGATGCTGCCCTCAAGACATGCTCAAGAAAGTCAGGACTGAGATACAAAAGATAGGTGTCAAGGAACATTGCAAGAAGAGCATGGAGATGTGTTCTATCCCTATGTACCACATGCATCAGCAGGTCCACATGGCTCTGCCTCTATTCTGATGTGACAAGGCATCATGAGGATCTTCATGAAGGATGTCTTCCCAACAGGCCCACTGCAACCAGCCCTGGGCCAGCATTGCCAATAGACAGATAACACTTTGTCCCTAGCACTGGCTTAGATGACCAAGCATACTAAGTGCATGAAACCATTGCCCATGTTTCAACACTGGAAAGCTGCTGTCAGCAATGTTATGGGAAGTAGCTAGGATGATAAACTCCATCATCAGAAAGTCAAAAGCCAAGAGGTTTTAGGCTTTATAATTGAAGGTTGTTCCACAGCTCTCTGCAGGTTGGCAGTGAGTGGTGACCTTCACGTTACGGACAACATAACATTCCCAAAGGACAAGCAGCTGGGATGCTTATTTAAACCAAGGAGACCACTGGCTTGGCCTTCAACCCACTGTTGACTCTTCCAAAGGTCTTCCCTTGTCTGTCTGCTCATGGGCAGGCTTCAGCAAGAAGGTTTCCAGTCCCGTGTCTGTGTGATTATGGAAGTCCTACAGAGCACAGGGAGAAGCAAGTCTATTAGACATTAAAATCAATGTCTGTGGCTCTCTCTTTACCTTTTCCTTAGCACTGTGCCTATTTGTGGTGACTTACAGACCTCCCTAAATTCTCCAGGAGCTTACCCACACTTTTCTGACAGCTATTGGAGCTCAGCCGTCTCCTCTTGCTCCTAATTGCAGTTATTAACTTTTAGAGGGAGGAAGATTTATAGACATTATGAAATGGCCTAAATATGATTCTTTTCCTTCCAGTGTCATGTTGTCCTTGCTTATTTGGAAATCGTGACAAAAAGCAAACAGTTGGTGCTCATTAAAATGCCATCATGCAGGAATGCAGTGACATTTAGTGGAGGATGTTTTGGAGTAGTCTTTGACCTTTGCTCAGTGACAGAATTCAGGAGGTGCTTCCATGCCACAGCAACACTTCATTGAGCTAAGGAGCTTCTAGCATGATAGGGATTGCCACTGCGCAACAGCAAGGCCCACTTTTGTTGTCCCTGTCCTCTTTGTACCCTCCTGTCAGGTATTTATAGAATCATAGAATAGTTAGGGTTGGAAAGGACCTCAAGATCATCCAGTTCCAACCCCCCTGCCATGGGCAGGGACACCTCACACTAAACCATCCCACCCAAGGCTTTCTCCATCCTGGACTTGAACACCGCCAGGGATGGAGCACTCACAGCCTCCCTGGGCAACCCATTCCAGTGCCTCACCACCCTTACAGGAAAGAATTTCCTCCTTAGATCCAATCTAAACTTCCCCTGTTTCAGTTTGAACCTTTTAGCCCTTGTCCTGTCACTACAGTCCCTGACGTAGAGTCCCTCCCCACCATCCCTATAGGCCCCCTTCAGGTACTGGAAGGCTGCTCTGAGGTCCCCACGCAGCCTTCTCTTCTCCAGGCTGAACAGCCCCAACTTCCTCAGCCTGTCTTCATACGGGAGGTGCTCCAGCCCCTGATCATCCTCGTGGCCTCCTCTGGACTTGTTCCAGCAGTTCCATGTCCTTTTTATGTTGAGGACACCAGAACTGCACACAGTGCTCCAGGTGAGGTCTCACAAGAGCAGAGTAGAGGGGCAGGATCACCTCCTTCGCCCTGCTGGTCACGCTCCTTTGGATGCAGCCCAGGATACGGTTGGTTTCTGGGCTGCGAGCGCACACTGCAGCCGGCTCATGTTCATTTTCTCATCGACCAGCACCCCCAAGTCCTTCTCTGCAGGGCTGCTCTGAATCTCTTCTCTGCCCAACCTGTAGCTGTGCCTGGGATTGCTCCGACCCAGGTGTAGGACCTTGCACTTGTCGTGGTTGAACTTCATAAGGTTGGCATCAGCCCACCTCACAAGCGTGTCAAGGTCCCTCTGGATGGCATCCCTTCCCTCCAGCGTATCAACCGGAGCACACAGCTTGGTGTCATCGGCAACCTTGCTGAGGGTGCACTCAATCCCACTGTCCATGTCAGTGATGAAGATGTTAAACAAGACCGGTCCCAACACCGATCCCTGAGGGACACCACTCATTACCGGTCTCCAGCCGGGCAGTGAGCCATTGACCACAACACTTTATATGCATTAACAAGATCATTATGAGCCTTCTCTTCTCCAGGCTGAACAGTCCCAGCTCTCTCAGCCCCTCCTCATAGCAGAGATGCTCCAGCCCCTTCATCATCTTCATGGCCCTTTGCTGGGTTCTCTCTCTCTGTCCACATCTCTCTTGTACTGGGGAGTGCTCCACTGGACCCAGTGCTCCAGGTGTGGTCTCACCAGTACTCAGCAGAGAGGAAGGATCCCTTCCCTCAAGCTACTGGCAGTGCAACCCAGGATACCGTTAGCCTTCTTTGTAGCAAGGAACTTGATGTCCACCAGGACTCCAAAACCTTTTCTACCAAGCTATTTTCCAGCCAGGTGACCTCCATATACTCATATACTGGTGCATGGGATTGTTCCTTCCCCAGTGCAGGACTTTGTAGTTCTCCTTGTTGAACTTCAGGAGGTTCCTTTTTGCCCATTTCTCCAGCATTGTGAGGTTCTCCAGTACCTGGGACTGTGGGACCAGGGCACCATGACCCTCTTACTTGTTTTATTTCCCCATTAAGGAAGAACTTAGTGAACCATTATCACTTGAACCATCAAGCTAAAGCATTGTAGTGGTTTGGAAAACATTCAAAACAGAAGCCACCCATTGTCACCAAAGCCCAGAGTGCTTTGCAGGACCTGCCATCCAAAAACCAGCTCTCATCTGGTCTCCGGTGCTTCACTCTAACTCAGGCAAGGCTGTTACATGGTGGGGGAAGAAGCCAACCTGAGAGAACCAGCAGCTATAGAGCAATAACTGTTACTTGACCAAGAGCTGCAGCTGCGGTGCCAACAAGAACAAGAGAACAAGCAGCTGGCTTTGCCATCTGCGCCTGTTTAAATGCAGCTCAAAGAAACCCCTCTCCAGAGCTCCCAGCTGTGAGGAAAGGCAACAAATCCATGATAACATGGGGCTGCGCGTTGGGTCTGTGGCTTTTATGCACTCAGACATGTCAAGCCGTTCACACAAGATGTGCTACGCTTCCCAGCCTTGGCTTTGTGGGAGAGGGTGGTGATGGGCTCTGATGGACACGATCCTTCACTCAGCTGTGCAGATTGGACTTATTTCTAGCCCTGGTTGCAGTCCACAGTGAATAAAAGTCCAGGTGTTCAGAAATCACTCAGTGCATGAAGTACTTGCAGAGCTTTGCTGCATCTTTCCATCTGGCTGGGCATAACGAGGACAGCTCTGCAATAGAATCATAGAATAGTTAGGGTTGGAAAGGACCAGTGCTTCCCCTAAGAGTGCTGGGACACATGGGTGGAAAAGGCCACCTATGAAATCTGTCTCCTATGGTCCCATAGGGATCACAAACGTCCAGACAATAACCCCAAACCTGAAAAACAAATTAAAAGCATATGAAGTTATTTTCTTTTTTCCAAGGATTTTCACATGGTATGAGAGGAGACAGAGGGAATCCCCAATGTGCTGGGATCCTGCTATGATGAGGAAAGCTGAAAGTCAATTTCGAAACCGGATATTTACCTTCCATTGACTCCAAAGGGGTCTCAGACACCAGGTTAATCTGGATGGTGGACTCTCATCTAGTCGATTTTACCTGGGGTGCTTTGAGACACCTTGAGTTGTTCCTTCCCTCTCTCTAGACCATTTGTTATGTGTTTGGTGTCTTGTGTCTACACAAACTCAATTCCTTGTGGCTTTTGCCTGTCTGAGACCTGAGACAAGGCAGCAGGACCCCCTTTCTTTCTAGTATCGGGGGGAAGTGGTTCCTGTTCTACCTTTTTCTGTGCTCACCTGGAGCAATTCTGTGTTTGTTCCCTTTTAGCCATTGCTGTTTCCCTGATAAAGAACACACAAAGAGTCTTGGCAGAGATGAGAAACTTTGAACTCATGATCTGGTGACTGCTCCAGGGAAGGAATTGCACTGCTGTTTTGTTTTATTCGCATCGTCTGTGCCTCTTCCCATCTGGAAGTCCCCTGCAGCTCAGACATCAGAGATGTGGCCTCGCCAGTGTCCAGTACAGGGGCACAATCCCTGCCCTGGCCCTGCTGCACACTGATGCTGGTACAGACCACAATGCTGGTGGCTTCCTGCCTGCCTGGGCACAAGCGGCTCATGTTCAACTCCATCAATCAGCATCCCCAGGTCCTTTTCCATGAGCAGTTTCCAGCCACCTTTCCCCAAGCCTGGAGTGTTGCAGGGGATTGCTGTGGCCCAGGTGCAGGACCCATCACTTTGCCTTGTTGAACCTTATACAATCGGCCTCAGGCCATCGATTCAGCCTGTCCAGATCCCTCTGCAGAGCCTTCCTACTACAAACACATCAATACTCCCACCCATCTTGGTGTCATCTGCATGCTCACTGAGGGTGCACTTGATCCCCTCACCCAGATCATTGTTAAACAGAGCTGACCTCAACACTGAGCCCTGGGGAACATCAGTTGTGTCACCAACTGGGTATAACTTCCATCCAGTTTGCTTTATTCTGCCTGCAGCTGGTAGCACCCAGCATTGCAGGGGCTCAAAGTCTTGGTGAGGGGAGGCCAGGCCTCCAAACAACAGTCGCAGAGAGCTGCTCAGCTCATCTTTGTAACATCTGGAAACTGCTGGGCTATGTGGCACTCATTCCTGGTCTCACATTGGCTGTTTCTGTGCAGGGGCTATCCACTTAACAGTGATCTGTGTTTAATAACTGAGAAGCAGATGCCTAGGAACAGCCAACTAGAGCATAGATATACAATAAAGCATCCTGTAAGGGATTAAGAAGAGCACTGTTTGTTGGGGATTATCCAAAATCAAGACAGTTTTATCTATTACTTTTCTACCTCACTGTCTCTCTGGAAGTTCAGAAATCAAGGCTGTCTCTAGGTTCAATGTACTCTGTGACAGACAACAGGCATAATTTGTAGGGGATGCAAGGTCTTAAGAAGGTGAAAAGGAAGCAGTAATCTTTACTGTGCACTACATTTGCAGGAGAGATTCCCACGAGCAATGGCTTTGGTAGTCTGATTCATAAGGAGATGACCATCTGGAGGCACCAACACTGAGAAAGGAGGGAAACAAAAGTAATTATGAGTTTGACTAATGCATCGTGTCACAGCGTGCAGGAAGCTTGCTGCTCCTAGAGCTTCTGGCCCCAGATAGCTCTCTTTCTATAATGTTAATTAGGGTCAGATTTAGGGCTGTCAATGAAAGTCCTCCTCTTGGTTTTCCATCTCATCTTGCAACTCCCCAGTTCCTGTGATGGTCTCATCTCTACTTGCCATGCACATCTCCCAGACATTCCTTTTCCTACCATGAGGTTGACAAGCATGTTTGCATGCAGGTCTCAAACAGAGGCAGCTCACAACCCTAATTCCTCACTTCAACAACCTTCCTTCTGGCCTGGAGATAAGATTTCATGTCCAGCTCCTGCAAGGCACCGTGAAGGAGGCTGGAAAACACCTTGATATCACACACATGAAAGAAGAGATCACAATGCAGGGGTGGGACATCTCGCATGACTTTGATGGGAGAACAAAATTGACTACAGACATCACTGTAGTTACAGCTAAGCTGGCGCAGGAGCATGACAAGACAGGAACAAAATGCTCTATCTAGCAGGCATGCCCTGAAAGAAGAAGGACCAAAACTCCCTGACATAATGAAAGCGTTTTTATTAGGAAGGGTTTTCCCAGAGACATTCTTCCTTTGGCATCTCTGGAGCTGCTCAGTCACTTCTGCACTCAGTTGGATGTAGATGGGTAGAAATACAGACATGTAGTGCATGCTCTGCCCTAAGGCTTAGCCATTATTCTTTCTCATTTCTTTGATTCCCTATTTACAGTAAAGGTCACGCTACCTGAAAGCACTGGGTGGCATTTGGGAGTTTCTTTTCCATGAGGCCAAGGAAAATAACTAAGGTTACACTGGATACAGTAAGTATTTCTCAGTATTTACTCTGCATCCCCAGACCCATGTCGAGGAAGGAAAGCATCCTTCAAGAGACAGAAGAAAAGCTGGTAGCAGTAGCTTTCTTTGTATAATTCAGGCACCAACTATCTGTCACCAGAGCAAGGTAATTATCACAGTAAGATTTCCTGAACAAGAAAATATCATGGATTTTATAAGCCTTATTAACATGCGGTATGAATGCAAAACAACAAAAGGAGTCTTAAACCAAGATGTTATGTTAAAATCAATATTGATTGCCAGTGATAAGTGTTATACGAGGCAGTAAAACTCCATAAAATTCCTCCCCCAAACAAGGCTGTACACAAAGCAAAGGAGAGTGAAGAGTTCTAAAGCAGTCTAATCGCTTTGCAGATTGGGGAAGGAGCATCCTGATGCTGATGTGTTCCAACATCCTTCTTCCTCCTTTCATTCTTGTTCTCCTGCCCCCGTGCAACAAGCCCAGATAATAGCCCATTACTGAATGCTCCATAATGGTGCCTTCAGGGATGGGATTAGAGTAAGTATCAATTTGGAAATTAGCAGCCTGGTTCAACGAGCAGCACACCAGCCCTGCAGCACCGAGGCGACATTTGAAATCCACACATGTGCTGCTGCTTTCATCACCCTCTTCTCTTCTCCTCCCTGCAAACTCCTACAGCCTCTTCAGACAGACAGGCTCACTCACACCAGCTCATTGGCAGCATCCCTCAGCACCATGCTAAAGCAGAGACATTGGCCGGAGTATCCTTGTGTGGTCCTAGAGTCACAGAATCATGGAATCATGGAATAATAGAATGGTTTCGGTTGGAAGGGACCCCAAAACTCATCCAGTTCAAACCCCTGCCACGGGCAGGGACCCCTTCCACTGGAGCCCCTTGCTCCAAGCCCCTGTGTCCAACCTGGCCTTGAGCATTGCCAGGGATGGGGCAGCCACAGCTCCTCTGGGCACCCTGTGCCAGCGCCTCAGCACCCTCCCAGGGAAGAGCTTCTTCCTTATATCTAACCTTAATCTCCCCCGTTTAAGTTTGAACCCATTGCCCCTTGTCCTATCACCACAGTCCCTGATGAGGAGTCCCTCTCTGGCATCTTCCAGCTGTTGGCTTCCCCTCCATCCATCCTAAAACTATATGTCTTCAAGGCCCAGAGTAAGTGAACCCCAGCACTTGGGTGATGCTGTAGCAAGCTGAGGAACAGATCATGGTGGTGCTGGGCATCGCTGTGTGCTGAGCTCCTGTCCTTGCAGCATCAGGCTGCCAGGCTTCAGCCTCGAGCTATCTGTAGAGGTACATCCTGCCCCATGGTGTTTTGCAAACACCTCCAGGCCTTGCTTTGGGGATCTAAGATTGCCCAAATGCCCCCATACACAACTCAACTGAGATTTAAGCCACAAAGCCCTGTCCAAGGACTGCAGCTTGTCTGCATCCTGCACTGAGTGGAGGGAAGGGAAACTGTACTGTTCACTGCCAGCAACACTTCACTCTTTGGAACCTCAGCAGCAAAATGGATCTGGAATGACAGCCATGCACGGACACAGATCCTGGTCCTCCCACTATGAGGGGTGTCACGCTTGGGAATGCAGAAACCTGGGAGCTGCTTTGCCGACCTTTTGTCTCGGTCTCACCCAGTAAGTTCAGACAAGCACACATCTCTCTGCTGCTTTCAGCTCCTGGGCATCTCGGAAACATCTGGCGATGCCAAAAGGGACTTGCACCTCCACAGGTGCACTCAGGATTGACTGATGGTTGTGTCAGTGCTCTCTGCAGTAGCTAAGGCCAAGTGAATGCTTGGAGATAGAAGATACTTTACAGGGCAGCAGAGATGGGGCAAAGCTGCAACTCCACTCTGGAGAAGGTTGGTGCAGTAGGAACAGGTTTAGATCCCAGAACATGGATGGATGGGAAGGGGAGAAGGAAATAACTGAGTGGCTTCTGAGGTCACCTGGGCCAGGCAGGAACTGGGCTTGGTGAACTGAGAGTGCCCTGTTTGCACTGTGCTGCTACGAATAAAGAGCCACATCTGCCGTCAGAGAGCTGGAAGTTCCTCAATGGAATAAAAAAGGCCATAAGAATTCATGGCTTGGTCTGAATTAACAAATAAGTGTGGTGGATGAGAGAACTGCCAGCAATTCATTTCAGCATGTAGATCCCCTGGAGGAAGACAGAGCATTAATACTCCAGCAAGTGGTCGGAGACAGGGATAAACCAACACACCTCGTTTACTCTCCAAAGGGTATTTCATGCACCCTGTCTTCTACCTTCTTTCTCTGCCTATAACATCCCCTTTAGGAAAGGACACAAAATGACTCAAAGTCTTAGTAACTTCTGATGTTTCAGATGTTTCAGAGTGATGCTGTGCTGTCAGCCAGGGCTGGCAGCACTCTGGTGCCAGACAGGACATCTGGAAAGGAAATGAAGTCAAACCCACTCATTCTCTTTTATAAAGCAACTTTAGCTTGCAAAACTCCCCTTTGTTTGCCTGGGATGGAATCAGAGGATGCCCTGGAATTGATCTGACCTGAATCTGAAAACCTATGGTAAAAGGTACAAGTAAAATACACCTGGGATCAGAGCAAAACCCATGTTCCCTGCTCTCCCGCATGTAGACACACACACGCATGTCAATCTGGGCCACTGACTGGTTGCATTATAGGTGACATGAACTTAACCACAGGTAGACCTATAAAATGAGTTCTGGCTGAGAAACCCAGTCCTGGAACCATGATGGGCATACAAAAGAAGTGACATTTGGGGTATTTCCAATGAACACAAAGCTTCGATTCTGACATGTCAGCTCTTTTTGTGTCCCTGGAGAGGCTGAGGTGAAACATTCTGTTATTTCTAGGAATAAAGGGAAGTAATCAGGAGTTCTGTCTCTTTTCTTAAAAATTATTAGTTTTGTTAATACTTCAGGTTTGCATCTTGACTCAAACAGGAGCAAACAGGAAACACCAGAACTTCCTCCAGGACAGAAATTCCACTTTTCCCCACTGCTTTATTGTAGCCTATCCTCTTCCACAAGACGTTCCACTCCATGACAGATGAACCTTCGAGGGAGTTTTTCCAGCTAAGCCCTTAATACTTACATCATCCTTAGGGTGATGAACATGTCATTAGATCATCTTCCTCATCCTCACTCATTTGAGCCAACCCATTGATTAACTGCCTTAGCCACCGGCTCTCATGCCTCTTTTCACCCCAGTAAATGCAATGATGCTCTTCAGGCGCCGCAGACCTCAGCACTGGTTTTCTTTGATTTAGGGCTATTTTGGCCCATCATTGCTGGTTGGTAATGGTGTGAGGGTGTAAATGTCATTACAGCTTCCCCATCTGTGTTAATATGCAGAATTAATGCATATTAAGTGTATACCAGATGTGTACAAGAGCCAAAGATTCTTGCTGTGGTTTTAGTTTTGTCCTTTTCTCATTAAAATTACGGTTTGTCTCTGACCAGCAGTGAAATCCTAATGTGTAATTAGGGTTTCCTTTTGTAATTTGTTGCATTCTTTAACTTAAAATCATAATGCCTTTCTCTTTCCAGAATCAAGTAGAAGATTTTATCTCCTGGAATGGGGAAAACACCAGTGTGTGATAGAATTAGTACCCATCCCTTAGGATAAGCTGGATTTCACCCAGCAGACTCTCTTATCCACATTGACCAACCATGTGTGCTGTGAATTGTTCACCTCTGAGAAAGGCTGAAAGTCGAAGTAGGTGGTGGGCAAAGGGTGAACATTGCATTGGGTGTTGGAACAAGAGGTCCTGACTGTATTGGAGTTGCTGCAGCCCTTTGGTACCCTGATGGCCCTGCTTGGCCATGGGTGTAACTACTGCTGAAACCGAATGAAGTAACAGCTCTCTGGAGTTTTAGTCCTACTCCAGGCACTAGGAATGGAGGTGGGGATTGCAGAGCTGGCTGTTCTCCAGCCAGAGGAATTCCCACCTCTCACTGTGGATGCAAGCACATGGATCAAGAAAGGTTTGCCACAAAGACTAAAGAGAAAAGGAAAAGAGGTCGGTGCTCATCTCAATCCTACTGTAATCCCTTTGGAACTCTCAGCAAAGCAGATCAAGGCTGTAAGCTTGACCAGGCATGGGGTGTTACCACTGTGTTTTTGGAAGTCAAATAACAACTGAACCCTGATCCTGACCTCAATGCCTCAGAGGGGTACATTAAAATTACTAAAGAAATAATGTTAGTGATAATATTAATGATGAGTTTTGCACTGCTAAATGGGAAGTTTTGATTAGCAACAGCAACATTTCCCTCTGTGACGGGCAGCTAATTTGTTGCAATTGATGCCTTCTGCAATGAACACTGCAGTGATGCTGGGAATAGGTGGGTGAGTATTTCTCCAACCAAGCACTCTGGGTCAAATGCAGAATGATCTCATGCACTGTGTCACATGGCTGGCCTGAAATGTCAAGCCCTGCACTGGGACAGAGGGGAGAGCAGGCTAGGTCACATCTGGTGTTAAAAGGATTGTTTGTGCCATGCTCCGTCCAATGCCTTGGATTGCGAAGGCCCAAACAATCCGTCCCTTCATTCTCCACCAGAGTGGTATTTTCGGGGAGACAGGGAGCAGTAACTTCCTCGCATCTAATGGTATTTTTTCTCTTTTAGTTTTGACACACACACTGCTTGTGTAGTTGAAGGGAGGGATTCAAGTCTGGACTGATAACTGCGTCAGAGACAACAGAATCCGTAGGTCATCTCTTTCTTTCCCACTGTCCTTCTAGCAAAGAGCACAGACACCTTGAGGTTTGCATTCATTGATCCTGGGGTGCTGGGGACCTCCCAAGAGGAACAGACACACAGCAGTGATTTATCCATCACACACATCTCTTCTTCATCAGGACAGCAATAATGGAGCTGCACCTCATAAGGAAACCCCTATACAGAGTAGATGCTCCGGAGTGGTCCAGATCCATGTATTGCTCATGTGCTCAACGCTGTCATGACTATAAGGAGCACTTCATGTCACCTGCTCCACAGCATGGCCAGACCTCTCTGTGGAAGGGAGGGAGGTGGCTAGAGCATGGAAGATCACCTGCCTTCAATGCCAGAAGTTATTTCTATCCATAGGGAAATAAGGAGCCAGCGTTTGCAGGATGGGTGCTTCACACTGATTGCCTCCCTCTTGACCTTGCACAGCATGGTACTCACAGCGACCTCTCCATTAGCAGTATTCATCCTCAGCTCTCTTTATAGATGATGGCACTTCTGTGGCATGATTCATCCCACCAACATCAGCCAAAGCAGATCACCCGCTGGGAGTGCAGATTTCTTGCTGCTGACTGCCAGGTCAGCCAAAACCGATCAGCTCCAGTGGTGGCATTTGCAGCCCGCATGTCTCAGGTTAAAGGAGGTGAATCCTGCTCCCCACAAGGCACAAAAGGAGTCTGGATTCCTGAAAATGTTATAAACACCTCATGCAGGTCTGAACTCAGCCATAAGAATTTATCTGGTCTGGAGAGGAGGACATTATCCCCCAGGCCATGGAGACATCTCCTTTCCTGCGTTGCCCTGTCAGAGCTCACTTAAGAGCAGGGATTTGCAGAGAAACTTGCAGCATACTTGTCCCTGCCTCTTTGCACACTGGAGACAACACTACGGCTCTTCTAGCCAGCATGTAATGATTACTTCTGAATATGTGTGTTTTCACATCAAAGGGCCTAAACCAAAGCTATAGTTGTATTGTAGCCAGTTACTGGCTCTGAAGTTACTGCTGCCTCGTGGTGCGCAAGCATAGGGGTAAAGGGAATTCAGGCAGTCCAAATCTTGGTGGGATAATGATGAGGACTGGAGGTCTATTGCTTTTAGGACATTCTTGGGGTTAAATATCCCCAGAACGGTGCCCAGGTTTAGTTCCAGAGTTTTCTGTCTCCTGAAAGGAGTTGAGAATGGACTAATGTATGTATCATGTGGATCATCAAGGGAGCAAACAGCAGAGGGTTAGCTCACTGGGCAATGCAGATGCAACGTGGAACTCAGACCCTCAAAACCCCCCATGAGTTGAACACCTCAAAGCCTTTAAAGAATGGGGCAGCTGCTTCCTTAGCTTTGCAGGTAGGATTTCCTAAAAGGCTTAGCCACTTCTTAACCCTGCTCCCCTTAGCATCAGAAAGTGGAGGAGGCGGAAGAAGGAAATGACTGTTACAAGATTTCAATAGATGCTTAGAGTGTATTGAAATTGTCTCTTCTTCTTCCATCCTGTGTTGCAAGGATGTGTCCAGCCAAACCCTCATGATTCATACTACAGAGGCATCAGATCCTGTTACCACTTCTGTGTTTCGCTGTAAGAAAGACAGGTTATATTTCCTGCCTGTGACAAAAGACCAGTACCAGCAATTTACAGACAATACCCTAGTTAAGCACAACAGACAGAGTGTGTGTCATTAGCAACCAGACAAGTTCAAAGGCATGTGTACTCCCACCCAGGCACTCCAGTCAGTCTATTCAGGATTAGGAGAGCACTGCGTGTGCTTCTTGAGAACTCTTCTCTGTCAGACCACTAATATAACAAACCTTTTGTGCATCTTTTGTATAGCAATAAATGGGCTTGCAATTCTTCTTCAAAGGTTCAAGTACCGAGGATGAAGTGGTGATGTACTTGGGACCCAACAACCTCCAGATGTTGGGGGAAGGTAAGAAATATATCCAAGGAAAGAATTCCTTTCTTCCAACTGCCCAACCAGGGAGTGGGAATAGAACTCTGTGGGTTTGTAACCTGCTGGAACTGCTAAACTGATGCTGGAGGGCTTCTGTCCCACTGCTTGTTCACCAGGGGCTGAGCAGCCAAGGCCATCTGCTGTCTCAAAGAAGGGTTCATGCACGTCGGTCATCCCTACCCATATATATTTGTTGTAGACATTCATCCATGCCTCAGATCTAACAGTCCAAGGGAATGAGTCCCACTAACTGACTACATCTTGGTCATATTTTGACTTCCAAACTGACAAAAACTAGCCTTAGTCACCCAGAATGAGCCCTAAACATTTCAGAAACTGTTCTGTGAGCATTTATAGATTATAAAGGAGAACTTTGTCAATGAATAGGAGGTTTTTCCTGTAGGGACCACATCTTGTGTCATAGCAAGAGCACAGCAGGGAAAGCCAGATGGAAGAGCTCATAGTCTGACTGCAGGTGAGGTTCATGGGTTCTTTGCTAACCAATAACCAAACACAATTTCCAGTGAAACCTATTTTGAAAGCAGGGCACCGGACCAGAACCTCACCTCTGAGGTTGCTCTTGGTTTTCAAGGAGATGCTGAACTCTCTGCCTCACAGTATGTTCCCTGCTCTGAAGTTAACCAAGGGTAAGTTGCCCCTCATGCTTCAATAACAAGCTGGACTCGAGAGCACATTTGCTGCCAGCTCCTACGGATGGGAAAGCACGATTTATGAGATGCATTGTACATAAAGGAGTCACACACCTTCGTGTTGTATGCAGCAGAGTGGCCACAGCTGGAGGTCAATAGGCCAATACTTGACAGGGCACGGCTAATCCTCACTTGTTGTTTTGACACCCCGCTGCAAGCAGAGAGCAGAGACTGCGGAATCAGCAGCATTGGTCACCCTTCCTTTCAGTGCTTAAATTATTTACTTTACTGTTTTCTCTCCTCCTGGCAGCTGATTTGTCAGAGCAAGTGAAGCAGCTCGAAGAAGAGTTGTGGCTGCAGCAGGAATATTACAGCAATTAGAAAGGGCCATAAACAGTTCCCTGCATATGAAACCACTCATTGAATTTGACAAGCAGCCTTTTCTTCTTCTCCCAGCCACCAAACACAATGCAGCCTCTTTCCCCTTCAGAAATGCCAGCACTTTCTTTCATTCCCACCAAGGGGCCCATGCACACAGACCAATGCACTCACAGACTGAAAGAGACTTTTCTCCTCACTCTGAATGTCTTGTGGATAGAATTAACACTGATGGAGTATGTCACAGTCCGACCGTAATTTAGAGACCCATCACGAACCCATGCTGTCCTGGCACAGGTCCAGCTGTCAGATGCGATAGGAAAGTAAACCAGCCTCATCCAAGCCACCAGCACACTGCTCTCTGGCAGCCACTGATTCAAGCTTCCTACACGTTGTGGTGTGTCACTGGGAGATGATGGATGAGGTACCAATGGATGTTGCTTGCCCGTTCCTGGTGAGTAGTAGGTATGTCAGAATGACAGCTGGAAGGATTCTCTTAGGCTCATTTCCATGTTTGTGTGGACTAGAGAAAAAGAGAGAGGACATGCTACCACAGAGGAATGTTACAAATACCTCCATGCTATACTGAATAGGGCAGAAACCTGCCAAGGTTTCTTCAGACTTCATAGTCGTGGGGGGAGACATCCATCTCTTTACAGAGTTCCCTCCCATTTATGCGTTTTCTAAGGGTTAAAAATCTCATAACATCTCAGAAATAAGTCCTGCAGGGGATCTCCTAAACCACATGCCCTGCCATGAGGTAGAATCAGCTTTTCCCATTCCAGTGCTATCTAATTGCTGCACACTTGGGCCTTTGAGTCATTTTGGTTAATTTTTCCTTTGGAAACAGGCATCACGAGTAATTAATGTGTTAAGGTGTCCTTGTGGGAAGAAGTTGGTGTGATTTGAAGAGGAACATGGAGGGTTTTGCACCAAACTGCATTGCAATTGTGATGAGCAACTGCATTCAGCAAATACAGGCTGCCAACAAGGAGCAGGGCAAACATCAGCCCTGCAACACCAGGGTGGACACAGAGCGCTTCGCATTTGTCTGTGTGCTCCCTGTGTGTCTCTGTGCCTGTCAGTTTTTGCGAGGAAATTGGAGACAATTCCCTCAATTGTCTCCCGCTACACCATCCTTCTGGAGTATAGAATCATAGAATAGTTAGGGTTGGAAAGGACCTCAAGATCATCCAGTTCCAACCCCCCTGCCATGGGCAGGGACACCTCACACTAAACCATCCCACCCAAGGCTTCATCCAACCTGGCCTTGAACACTGCCAGGGATGGAGCACTCACAACCTCCTTGGGCAACCCATTCCAGTGCCTCACCACCCTTACAGTAAAGAACTTCTTCCTTATATCCAGTCTAAACTTCCCCTGTTTCAGTTTGAACCCATTACCCCTTGTCCTGTCACTACAGTCCCTGATGAAGAGTCCCTCCCCACCATCCCTATAGGCCCCCTTCAGGTACTGGAAGGCTGCTATGAGGTCCCCCCGCAGCCTTCTCTTCTCCAGGCTGAACAGCCCCAACTTCCTCAGCCTGTCTTCATACGGGAGGTGCTCCAGCCCCTGATCATCCTCGTGGCCTCCTCTGGACTTGTTCCAACAGTTCCATGTCCTTTTTATGTTGAGGGCACCAGAACTGCACACAATGCTCCAGGTGAGGTCTCGCAAGAGCAGAGCAGAGGGGCAGGATCACCTCCTTCGCCCTGCTGGTCACGCTCCTTTGGATGCAGCCCAGGATACGGTTGTTTTCTGGGCTGCAAGTGCACGCTGCAGCCAGCTCATGTTCATTTTCATTTTCTCCAACTAAATACCCCAGAAGGATGCTGTTTAGTTGGAGACAATTGAGGAAAGAGCTACAGGAGCAAGTGGAGGCTTGGAGATAGGGGTGGCAGGAGCAGGGGGAGGACACACATCTAAGGATCGGAGGCTTATGCTGCCTGGTGTTATGGAGAAAAGGTTAAAGGGTAATTTATCATTGTCTCTAAGTACCTGCTTGGGAACAGTAATTTGAAATGAGAGAGCTCTTAAGTTTGCATCACAAAAGACTAAAGTGAGCCACTGGCTCCGAGCTGAAGTGGTGTATTTTCTGAGACAGAGGCATAACAAAAGGAGGGGAGGAACGGCAACCCCCTGCAATGGATGCACCAACCCTCCACCTCCAGTGGTTACAAACCCCCTCTTTCCTTAACTGCACTTGTTCTCAAATGGCAAGGCTAATTTGAGCAGAATAGATGGGAGAATTAATCCCTCTCCCCATGAAAATACTAACATTTTTTTTTGCACAATGGGCCAAAATCATTGACACTCCAAAATTTTCTGCCGCCTTGTAATTCCGAGAGATCCCGACATGCCAGACTGTTTAGCTTCAGCGATTTTAACCCAAAGGGAACTTTAATAAACTCCCAAATCAATATGTTTGATTTTGCTACCACATTCCTCAATATTCAGCTGGAAGTCATGTCCTTTGTTAATCAGTGTTTTCTCGTTTTGACACGTTTCTTGTAATGTCATTTTGACCAATACCATCTACGTGCTATTGGCCTTGTTCCTTGGCTGCACTACACTTCCCATGTCACAAATAACCCTTGATTCTCACAATCATGCAGCTTAGGCATTGAAGAGACTCCTTGTGCACTATGAGGGACACAGTCCTCCAGCAAAGTCAGCTCTGAATGCAGCTTAAAGTCTGGAGTTCCCATTTTGCTAACATAATGTCCTCAGGAAAGAAAAATGTCACCTGAGACCAAACTCACAACGAAATCATTAATTCATATTGAAAATATAATTAAGGCCAGACGCAAAATGAGAGATTTCATCCTTGTGTCACGTAAATAAAAAGTTTTCCCACACCAAATGTAAATGGTGTGAAAAACCCTCCTGGGAAACCTGATTGATTGGAAGGTCCACGGCCAGTTCTGAGAATGATCCATTCAACATAGACCCTGATGACTATTCCACTGGAAATCAGTTTTATCTGCTAGAGGGAATACAGAAGAAGCAGCTCAGTTTAGCTTCAACCTCTGGGTCTATCTGTGGGTATCTCTAGGAGCTTTGTCTTAAGACAGTTGGTGAGACCACATTGCCGCTTGCTAGAGACAAGGACAGGAGCTTGCACCAGGGGCAAGTTGTCCCAATGTACTGTTCAGTGCTACATGTCCAGACTTTCTGGCTACCAAGCATTTAGATGGACAATGCAATTTTCATCCAAACACACTGCTCCTGGGCAGCTGAATGCAACCAGTCAGTCACAGCAAGGGCTGACCATGGGCAACATCTGGGGTGAGATGGGAATCTTCGTTCTCCAGTTGTTTCATGGATTATTTTAGGCTGTTTCTCCGTAAATTGGAAGTGCAGTCTTCTCCAAGGGGCCGGCTGTGTAACTGAGGGCTTTCCGTGGGACATACAAAATAAGAAGAAATGCTTACATTCTGCTTTCATCTCTAACTGCCCACACCCATGATCCAGAAACACAATGGTTTGCTTGACTCACACCTGATCTTGTAGACTGCTTACCTCCTGGAACAACTTCATATGGGAGGATTCACCTCCCTTGCCTTTAGTTGTGTAAAGGCCACGGGTCTGTTCCAAAGCAGGTGTCTATGCTCTCTTTTTTGACCACTGGATATAGATCAGGTGGGAAGACGAAGCCTCAGATTAGACAGAGGACTCAAAGTTAGAAGAAATGATTACCATCATATGCTATCTACATGTTTGCTTCTATGCATTTCCAGAGTGGCCCAAGTCCTAAGCACCAGTCTCTCTAAATGGCCCAGTGAAATACCCAGAACAAGCAGAGCTTTGTTTCATCATGAGATCCCACTTTTCAAAACAGGTCTTGCACATACCACAGCTGGAGCAGGAGAGAGGACCTTCTTTTGTACTGCGATTTGTTGGTGGCTACAGCATCTCCCCAGAGAGCAAGAGACCAGTGATACTCATCTCCTTCACCTGCAATCATGTGAGTCTTCTCATCCCCCATGAGTATCCAACAACATGGTAATAGGATACTCCAACACCAGGATCTCCTGTGATGATGGTGAAGCTACTCCATTTTCCATGAAAGGTGAGTGATGAACATCATTGGGGCAGTGACTATAGCTCACTTTCTTCATCCTCACTGTTGTATCATGTAGTCTGGCATCTGCTCTGCCTCTCCAGCTGGCTAATACTCTGCTTTTCAGCCCTAGCTTAAAGAAAAGTCAATCCAGATCCTGTCAGAGCCAAAGGATGACTCCCAAACCCCAGCCTGGGAGGGTATTGGCTCTCTTCCTGAAATCCACATTGTTCAGGGACCTCCACAAGCAAGTCTGAACAGCTCTGTGGCCTTTAGCAGGGCGGAAGACAGGGAGACAGCCCAGCTGGGAAAAGGATTTATGCCCATACAATGAGGATTTTTCATGGTGTGACATTTTATTGTGTGCTGATGTGTTGTCATGAGTCCCGTGAGTCACCATGAAGGCTGATTTCCGTCTTCTCAATTCTCAGCTCCTCTTTTGTCTACTGGGTTTGCTTCTACCAGGGATTTAGAGCTAATGAAATTAAGGTCTTTTGCTTCTGAATGAATTACGGCTCTAGTTCATGTCAGAGCATGAAGTCTGCAGAAGGGGGTAACAGAAGCATCTGATGGGGATGTGAGATCAAAGAATTAGAGGCAAACTTTTTCTGGTAGCAGGCTTTGTAGTTGTTCTTTTGAAGGTAAATTTGTTCAGGAGAAACTGAACATGAACTGCAATGTACAGCTCAGGGGAGAGCTGTGCTAAAATATGTGTTACCTGTAAGAGACACATGAAGACGGGTCTTTCTCATGGAAAGCATCAGATGGATAAGTTACAAGGTCCATGTTAACCCTGTCTACTTTGACACAGTGGATTTAAGTATCTCAAGATTAGGAAAACCCATTTGTAGATGGCAGGTGATGAAGCAGCTTAGCCCACTGTGATCCCAGAGAAGGAAGCCCATGGTGAGGCAGAATCACTTATGGATTTGGTATACAGCTCTGGAAACAAATCTGAGGATGATCATGATGGGAACAGCGGTGCAGCAACAGAATGAAGACAGTTTGTAAAGCTGACATGGTGACAACCTTGACTTGGCCCTGTCCAGACCACTGGAACCTTCTGTCCAGGTCCTGGATTTCAGGCAGTCTCCTCTGCCACTGTCAGTGTTGGAAGCTACTTCCTCATCTCAAAGGAACCTCTTCTCAAGCATGAACCCAGAAAAGTCCAAAGAAACTCAAATGTGCTCCATGAAGAGGCAATAAAAGAGCCAGGGTATCACCATATTCATAGCAGAAAAGCCTTGATTTTTGTAGCAAGACCAAGTTTGCAGACGGAAGCAGAAGCATATTTTGTTACGACAATCTATCTGATGGACAAGAGCAAAGTTCTCTGAGAGGATGACCCTTCTCCACGCTCAGATTGGAAATAAGGTGATAGATTCTGGGCCACCCTGCAGAAGGCAGCAAAAGGAATTGCAACAAACCCTACTGGTTGGACAACGGTTTGGGAACAAGGGAGGAAACTTCCTTCTTTATCCAGCTCCAGGATTCAGTTTAAATGCCACCATTCTTAGCTGGGTGAAACCAATGCATCTTCATTAACCAGCACACTCTGCCTTTCTGAAGATTTGATCTGCAAAGATGTCTCTAGGTCCAGCTAGAGGTGGGTTACTCATCCATAGGAGTAGCCATGCGGAAGGAGGTTTAGAGACAGAGCTATCAGGCAATTGTTTTGTAGGGAAGCCTGTGCCAAAGCTCTCAGTGTTGGCATTGTTTTTAATCCTAACTCATAATAGCTTCACTATTATAACCCAGGAGCCAGCAGCCAGGCAGGAAACATGACTTCAGACAGTGTGAAGGTAGCTGCTGTGATTTCATACACGGATGTTTTATGAGCGGTGTGCATTGACCTGTAACTTGAAAAACAAAAAAGGAAATCAAATTAACATCTCTATTTTAAACACAAGTTCTGTTTGCAACAGACCCACGGGGCTAATTTACAATTAAGCAGAGAGATGCTGTTTACAACCAGCAGAAAATTATTATGGATGCGTGAAGAGTAAGATTAATACAGCCCCTAAACATTTTACCACTAACACGCATAGTATTCTCTTCTGAAATGACCCTCTGCAAGCAGTCTGTGTCCTAGACCTGCAACACAAGGTTTAGGAGGTTGTGGAACTTGTGTTTTCCTTGTCCAGAGCTCCTATGTGATTGGATGGAACATATGCAGCACCCGGATCTTGGGGAGTTCTAGTTGCCTTTGCCAAGAGGCAGCAGAGGTGAACAACTTTCTCAATATGGGGCCACCCAGGCCATCTCCTTGTGTTTTCTGCATGTGCCTTCATGTGAGTAACTTCAGGGTGAGAAGTCTGTGTTTACAAAGCAGCATCTTACTAGGGTGTGTTAAGAGTTCCTGAAGTATTGCCATGTGTTTTCAATCCACACCATGATGACACTGTGCCTGGTGTTTCATTCTTACCACCATCACCCCCCTCACTTCTAGCAATTCATTGAGTGTTCAGTTCTGCTGCTACAATGACCCAGAGGAAGAAACAGAATGGCTTTATTCCAGAATAAGAAGGAAACTCATAGTTCATTTGTCACTCAACTCTATTCTCTACAGGTACCTTTCCATTTCACAGAATGAAGGCCTCAAACATGCTCCTGGTCATCCTAGCAAGCAGGGTTATTCTCTCCATCTGTGGTCTGATTATGGCAGCTGTCTTGAATTTGAAAGGAACTGGGGAGAAAGGGCAAGGGGACTCCACAGATACCACTCTCAAGGGCAAAAAGCAGAGAAGTTCCAGAGTCAGTTTCCAAACTGTGTCCGACTAGTGTGAGTAACGTCAGCAGCAACGGAGAACTAGGCATCTCCTTCTTGGCACGAACATCATGACAGCCACTTATGGACCCAACCCCATCTCCTCGCATGCAAGTCAAGGGAGCCCCAGGATATTTGCTGTTCTGATGGGAAAGTTGTCAGCTGTGCTCATTCCTAAGCTGTTATCCAGAGAAGCAAGCCTGGCACCTTCCTTGTGGTGGCGTAAATATGGAATCGTAGAATCAAGGAGTGGTTCAGGTTGGAAGGGACTTTAAAGATCATCGAGTTCCAACCCCTTACTATGGGCAGGGAAAAATGAGAAAATAATGGGCCAATAATGGGGAAAAAGTGGACAGAATATGCAAGATGTGGTTTGCAATGGATTGCAACCACCTCAGAATGATGGCAAAAACACCAGCAACTTGTAGGTCGTATCACTGGAGGCTAGCAAAGTACACCAACCTATTATATCCTTCCTGAAGTCTCTTCGGAAGGCAATTGCTGGCCATCAGCAGGCCATGTGACTCTGTAGCTGCAATTGGGCTAGACGAGGCTTTGGTCTGCACTGATGTGGCTGTTCTTGCTTTAATTCATCCTTCCAGCTTCCCCTGCTCTTGTCCCTTCCCAAGCTGTCCGGAAAAAGGAAAGCACTCAGGAGGGCACTATGAAAGAATATTAACTTCCCTATGAGGCTATATACAACCCTCAGGCCATGAGCAAACTGCTTTAGTGTATTCAGGAGATACATGCATCAAATGCAGCTTGAGTGGTCATATGTTACAGATAGACCATGCTTTCACCCCTCGAACACAGCCCTGATTTCTCATCGCCGAGCCCCCTCTTCAGAGCAGCTGTAATTTATGAACAAGATGATAAAGAAACGAAAAAGGATCCTGTCAAGGTTCTCTGTGTGTGTTGTAAATTGTCCATATATCAAAGATATTGCTTGCATTCAGCATTTAATGCTATCAGTAAAAATATAATGTGAGAGAGGGAAGAAAGAAGTTGCTCACAAGGAAGAATGAATAATCGGTGTGAAATATGAGGGTTGTAAAACCAGCATTTCTCCTTTTGGCTGGAGTGCTGGTATTTCTTCCTATTTAATTTGCATAAATCAATGAGGAAAAAAAAAGATGCAATAACAGAAATCAGATTCTGTAGCTGCAGGGAACCAGGGTAATCTGAAGAAGGATTTGGGGGATTATAGACGTGTTCCACAGAGAGCAGCGCTAAAACCACTGATTTTTCTCAACTTTTCTTGTTTTCCTTGCTCAGAGAAGTTTGCCTCTGCTGCTGCATGCCAAGGGTGAGGCGATGCCAGGAAAAAACAACAAAGTTGGCATTTTTAACTTTATATTTGTTGGTTCATTCATTGGATTTTCCACTGAATTTTGACTTCTGGAATGGTGACCTCAACCAGACCTGGCTAGTGAAAGAAACCAACAATAGAATCATAGAACCGTAGAATGGTTTGGGTTGGAAAGGACCTTAAGATCATCCAGTTGAACCCCCCTGCCATGGCCAAGGACACTTCACCCTAGACCATGTCACCCAAGGCTCTGTCCAACCTGGCCTTGAACACTGCCAGGGATGGAGAATTTACCACTTCTCTGGGCAACCTGTGCCAGTGCCTCAGCACCCTCATGGTAAAGAACTTCTTCCTTATATTTATAATAAAAGGTGATAGAAATATTCTGCATCACACTCCAATGTCTATTGAGAAATGTTGCTGGAAAGCAATTGAAAGGAACCAACGTCGTCTTACTATGGTCTCAGAACAAGAGAGGAGACACCTGAACGTACAATAAGCAGGAAAGGGACCTGGAATGAAGCTCAGGCTCTGCCACCCTAAACATGCCTTAATGCCTCCCAATCTAAACCTTCAGGATTCACTGATGTACCCATGTAGGATTCAGTCTTGGCTTGCTTTATGGCTTATCTCAATATCAAGGAAGCTGATACAGGACAGGGAAGGAGGGCAGTAGATCAGAGGGAGCTGTGTGGAACCTGCTGATGGATTCTGCCTTGCTCTTGGCTACAGCTCCATGTGCGGTGCTGGAAAATGAGAGTGGTTTTGTAAAGACCAGGAATCCAGCAAAGCCACTGGAGCACTTGTAAAGGGAGCCAGAAAAAGGCTGGAACTGGGTTCTTCTAGGTGGAAAAAAGCTTCCATCTATTTTCTTCCTTCTTCCTTCCTTTGTTTTCCCTTCCTGTGCCCTGAAGAAGCTGTTGATTATAATTTCAGTGCAGTTTGAGATGCAAGCTTTATGGATCAGGCCTTTCTATTTCTGTGCTCTGAGCATTGTCATATGAAATAACACAGATTATATTTTGTTGTTCATTCATTGAATATACTTGATATTTAAATCCAGCAGTGTTTACAGCAGGCTGAGGTTCTGTGCTGGGATTGGAGAGGCTTGAGGTTTGGTTGGCTTTCTTATTTATTCTGTGGAGATATGGAGACTCTGTCTTGTGGGTTTGTGGGCTTTGTTTTACTTCTTTAACCAGGCAACATTAAAACATAAATTGGAATGAAGGCCGGTTCTATCCTCCTTACTCATAACAAGCCCCATCTTAGAATCACAGAATCATAGAATAGTTTGGGTTGGAAAGGAGCTTAAGATCATCCAGTTCCAACCCCCTGCCATGGGCAGGGACACCTCACACTAAACCATCTCACCCAAGGCTCTGTCCAACCTGGCCTTGAACACTGCCAGGGATGGAGCATTCATGAATTCCCTGGGCAACCCATTCCAGTGCCTCACCACCCTCACAGTAAAGAACTTCCTCCTTAGATCCAATCTAAACTTCCCCTGTTTAAGTTTTAACTTGATCCTTACTTGATCCTGCTGAAAATGATTGCTACCAGCTTGATGTTTTACGGTAAAGGTCTAAAGGCCCAGTGTTAATTCTCTGTAGTCATATTTCTTACTGATCCTTCTGGTGTGATATTTCTAGTCTTAGATTTCTGCTTTCCCATTGTGGTGTCCTATAATTCCATTCCCATTGTGTGCTGTTCTCCACTGTTAGAGAAGCTTACACTGGTTAACCATGAGTATCACTGAGGCCAGGGACCAGCTGTGATGCTCTCTGAACTTCTGTTGTTAGAACCCAGCATGTGAGAAACTGCCTAATCCAGGAAGCCCTGAAATAGGCTAAGAACAGGTATAACAATGGGCTAAGAAGGGATATGAAATGGGCTAAGAAGTGATATAGCGGACCCTAAGCCTATTATTTGGGAAAAGCTCAATCTAAAGGGATGTGGTCCAAATTTACAGGGTGGTTCAGTTTTCTGCAGAGCTGGATTTTCAGAATAGGGCAGAAGGAATGTCTATTTCGGGTTTAATTTGGTTATGAGAGTGTCCCTGCACTGTTTCTCCACATTTCTTTGTGAGCATGTAGAGTGCGTTCAGTACCAAGGATGCTCTGCAGTTTCAGGGAGGTGACCCCTTCTTTTGCTGGATAATTGTTGGATGGTCCAGACATTTTAGCTAGAAGGCAGAGGCAAGGTTGGTTCAGGACCCACTGAGACCATTTTAGGCACCGTAAGGCTGCTGCACTAGAGCAGGCTACTCAAAGCCCCATCCAGCTTGGCCTTGATCACTGCCAGGGATGGGGCAGCCACAGCTTCTCTGGGCACCCTGTGCCAGCGCCTCAGCACCCTCCCAGGGAAGAGCTTCTGCCTAAGAGCTCATCTCAGTCTCCCCTCGGGCAGGTTCAAGCCATTCCCCTTGGCCTGGCCCTACAGGCCCTTGTCCCAAGCCCCTCTCCAGCTTTCCTGCAGCCCCTTTAGGCACTGGATCTGCTCTCAGGTCTCCCCTTCAGGAGCCTTCTCTTGTCCAGGCTGCCCCAGCCCAGCTCTCTCAGCCTGGCTCCAGAGCAGAGCTGCTCCAGCCCTTGCAGCATCTCCATGGCCTCCTCTGGACTCCCTTCAAAAGGTCCACATCCCTCTCGTGTCGGTATCCCCAGGACTGCAGGGGGGTCTCCCCAGAACAGTGCAGACTGCAGCTGAAATGGCTTCAAGAAACATCACCGTTCAAGGCTCTGCACTGAAGAGGGTCAAGTGAATCTAGACCAGCCTTGACAGCTTTATTTTACCTATTCATCAAACCTCACTGTGAGGGGGATGCTGTGGTCCCCCAGAAGCGAGGTGGATTGTTTCGCTATTGGGTAGTTAGAAGGTTTTCCCTATCATCCTTAATTCTTATTTTCACTTTTATTTTTAATATAAATGAAGCTGCCTTCCTTCTTGTCCTTCTCTCAGAGGACAAGACAACAGTTGATCTTGGACCCCTTTATAACAACCTTTTACTGCCGGAAGAGGGTTGCCATGCCAACCTTTTCTTCTGTTGCCAAGCAGAGGATGGAGTGATAGTTCCTCTTCCAATTCAGCACCAGGCATGAGATCTCAAGGGAAGCCATCTCCTCCACACTGAAATACAGCAGCAAATTCAGAGCACCCAATCTGTGCAATGTCTTTGACCTAACTATATCACCCTCTCCCAGGTGAGTCTGCTTGAAGTTAGCCCAAGTCAGATGCACCTCGTTTCTGTAACAGAGCTTTTTACTCTTGCATTTACTGATATAGGCATAGATGGGACCAAGTTGTTGTGGCTTTTTCCACAAGAGGTTCAAGCAGAACAGAAAAGTTGGCTCTGAGGAGCTAGAGGAAATCTGTCCTTGAAATCATGTACCAAACCCCTGGGAATGCTTGTGGGAACCTTATATATGCTTGAGAGGAGCTGTGCTTGGATCAGATGAATCAGGGGAAGGGATCAGTGGCAGCATGCACTGGTTCAGAGCATCAGTCCTTGCACTCAGATAGGAAGAAGCCTGTATTTGCTACTGATGGTAGAAGCAATGAATCTGCCTTTTAAATAGAACAAAGCAGAAGATGGAGCAAGATCAGAGATGAGGAAGAACCTGTTTGTCTCATACAGTTTCCCCAAGTCCATCCATTGGAGAACCATGACAATGTTGAAGGCCAAACTGAATGAGGCTTGGAGCAACCTGCTCTAGTGGAAGGTGTTCCTGCCCATGGCAAGGGATTGATCTTAAGGTCCTTTCCAACCCAAACCAGTCTGGGATTCTACTATTCTATGACATTTGCAAGGTTGACCAGGTTATGAGACCAGTATTGCTAAGTGTCAATCATGCAAGGTCAAAGCTGCTTGCAGTGGTGATGCCCTCAGTTGCCCGAATCAGCTAATGTCAGCAATGGGATCTCATTGCTAGTGGGTGGGCTTGTGTTAGTGCCGTACGGCACAGACAGGAAACCCTGGGTACCACTCTCCATGACTGCAACCTGTCTCTGTATCCCTTTTCCTCAGCCTGATAAGTATCTGTACAACCTCAGCCAGCTTCTGCAGTGGATCCCACCATTGTTTTACCATCATCTCTGACAACTGATAGTCATCAAAGCCACAATCTGGCCAAAGGGGAAGAGAGCCCAAGAAGATGAACACCCATGCATTCACAGGACTGATGTTTCAGAAAGCTGTATCTAAATGGAGCTGTGGAGGAGAACAGTGACACAATGGCACTCTAAACCCATTGTTTTTTCCTTCTCCTTACAGCCAACAGCAGCACAAGTCAATCAGGGTTCATGTCTGGGTACAGATGAGCTGAGGATGTTACATGATGTTTTGTCATTAGCTTTCAATGAGACCATGTGTCAAGGGAAAGGGTTCTGCAGTTTGAAGAGGGGATGATTTACAGACCTGAGAAATAACGAGCCTTGTAAGGAACAAAGCTTGGAAATAAAACTGCATGCTCCACCTGAATTGCTACCTACCCGTGTGTGTACTCAGAGCTCATATTTAGTGCTTCTGGTGGCACATTGACAGACGGCTTAGTGAAAACAAATGTTAATGTTAATTAAGCTGGAAAACTTCCCAGATTTTGAGAATGAGAGTGTTTGCTTGGATAATAATTCAGATAGCCTGTGCCCCGCTTAGCACTTCCATTGGGGAATGTGATCACTCAGAAACAGGGGATCAAACAACAGGAGGTACTCAGATAGATCTCAGATCTTCCTAGGATGGAGGGGTGCTGCTCCTTACAGCATCATTTCCAGCACTTTGAGCACAGCAAGTTTCACTGATACAAGTGATCAGACTTGTGAGAATACACTGTGCTAACAGAGCTCACAGCAAGGAAACACTTCCTCACATGCTTCCTAAATCCTCCTTTATTTAATTTCACTCCAATGCTTCCAGATGATGATAATTAACCTCACTTGCTGCAGAGGATAGCAAATAGCAAGAGCTTGGAGGTGTGGGTAAGGACAGGTTGGGCTGGGTTTCTTATGCGTATAGTCAGATCTCCCTGCTTAGTCTAAATCATTTTAGTTCTGTTGACTTTGACTGGTCTTCGCTGACTTGCACCAGCTAATGATGTGGCCCATTGATTTTAACTTCCCTGCTCCATCCTATTAATTCAAATCATGGTCACCAGTGCCAACCCGAGCCTTGCAAATACCAGAGAAGGGCTGTGGGCTAAATAGATGCTCCAGCTATTATCATGGGGCTGGGAATGCTTACGTATTTATTGAGTTAGTTATTGCTGAAAGGACTGAGGATAAAAAATAATAATGAGGAAATGAGGGGATGCACACAAATAGCTTAGAAACCCCTGGTAGCACTTCTCCCTTTTTAGAAGGCCACATGATGGCTCAACGCAGTCCTATTTTCTGCTTCAGTGAGATGACTTTCATATTGTGGATACAACATGCACCGAGTCCCAGCTGGCAGCTCAGCTGACCGTTGGTATTGTAATTAAGCCTCCTTGGTGTTCAGTTGGGGTGATGTTCCCCAGAGGCCTCCAAAGGGACGGAAGGGCAGCACTCAGAGATGCTGTCAGAGCATGGTGCAAGGCAGGATACTCTGCAGACCTCTCCCTGGAATGTAGAAGGCACACAGCTTATTTTCCTTTAATTGCCACTTGCTCAGAGGTCTCCTCCAAACTCTGTCATTTGGGTAGGAAGCATTTTCCCCTTCTGCATTTCCCCTTTACGACCTTCCTATATCCATCCTGGTTTGCATCGTGGCAGGTCTTGGAAGCTACAGTCAGGCTGTGGTGGATGTTGTGCTCACACTAAGAATATATGTCCTGGGAAATGTGCCATTTCAGTGCACTTCCAGCAAAGCCATTTAATCTAGTGAAAATACTCACAGGCTCCTCCCTAAATCATAGGATTGATGAAGGCCACATTGCACGAGGTGCACCAGGTTTTGTTATGCTCCATGTGAGGCTCTTTTTTATGGTGGCTCCTTTCCAAACAACAGTAAAAGTAAATAGAAGTGGGGGGAGAAAGGGTATGAAAATAAAGACCAGAGCATAAGGATTGGTTTGAGATGTGGTAAGTCACCTCTCAGTGAGCTGGCACTGAGTCCACAAGCAGTTACTGAGATGCCCACTGCTCTGCTAAGCTATTTGATGTGACACCAAGAGCTCAGATGGGGGGGGTCAGGAGAGGTGGTGACTTGGGAGCATTGGTACCTAATCACGAAAGCCTAAAAAGCCAACAAACAGCAAAACCCTGGAGTGCTGTGCTGCTGATGTCGCGTCTTCAAGGCCAGAAAACATCACTGGTCATTTCATTTGACCTCTTATTTGTGATTGAATTTCGCTGGTTAGCAGCACACTGAGAGCTTGAAGTTGAATGTGGTGCCTCTTTGAGGAAGATATTCAGGCTTGATTTGAAAGCCTGCAGCAGCAGAGAGATGCAGTGCTTGCCGTGGCACTTTGTTCAAATGGTCCATCACTCTGCTGAAAATTATTTCTATTTGAATACGCCAGGATTCCACTTCCAGTCATAAATACACCTTTCTCCACAAGATTAAAGATCACTTTGCTAGCCACAATTTTCTCTCTATGAAGGTACTTACACCTTAATCAAATCAGTCACCTCTCCATCTTCTTTTTATTATAAACTAAGCAGATTGCATTGAGGGAAGTCTCAGTACGATGCACTTTCTCATGCTCTCAAGTCATTTTTCTTGCACTTCCTTCTTTTGGATTCTCTTCAGGCCTTTCCCCAAACTCCTTTATAAAGTTGGCAGCAGACAACCAGCTGTTCTACACGCCTCAGTCTCACTGGTGTCTCACATAGAAGCAGAAAACATTTCTCCTCCCCTAATTACAACTCCCTTCTTGTTTTCTCCAGGGTCTCTGTTGATCTCTTTGCTACAGCACCATGGTGGGAATTTCTGGTGAGCTGCTTGCTTTCCGAGACCCCTTAACCCTATTCCCTAACATGGTCTGCATTCCTTAAATCTCTCTGGGTAACTTTGCAATTGTCTGTTTAAAACCTTTCCTATCCCTGTCTCGACTGATAAATATATTTACTTTGAGGAAAAGCTCATGTTTAAGCAGTGCAGGGATTACTACACGCCTGTGCAGATCTCTCAGCCAACATTTTAAGTGCATTATAACGACCTAACAAGTTTCAAACAAATGCATTCCTAGTAGTTACTTAATATCTTCTTCGATAATTATTGCTAACCATATTCATGAAAAACAAGTGCTTCTTTCGTATTCTTTTACAAAATGGGAGAGGAACGTGAGAACATCTTGAGGGGTGGAAAACATTCTTCTTTTGAGCTAGCAATGAGCTAAAAGCCATTGCTGAGATGCCTCGTGGTTATGACATGCACTACAGTTCTTTAAGCCCGAGACTTTCCCTAATGTCTTCAGTTTTCCTAACCAACTGAATTTTATAGCTTTTTATCGTCGCTAATCACCATCTTCCATGTTCTATTTTTCCTCTCTTGTCTTTTTATTTCTAATTGTTGCCTTCCTTTCACTGCTAGGCCAAAATGGGATTTTAGGCCACGCTGTCCTTTTTCTCTGTCTGCAAATAATGGTTTTACATGGAAGTGTGACTTGTTTCAATACTCTGTGGCGCTGGAAAATGTATAAAGACAGAATGACAAATCAGCAACAGTGCAAGAGCTAATTATAAAGCAAGAGCGAACAGTGGATACAGGCAATGAGGCTGCACAAGAAAACACTAAGGCAAATATACCCAGTTGCACCTAGCTGAAAAGTGTCTCATCCAGCTAAATTTGGTCATCTTCATGTCTCTGATCATTTACTCATGGAGGGATAACAATCTCCAATACCTGTTATTCCACAATTTCCCTCTATCTGTTACATTTCACTTAGGAAGAGATCACAGACAAAGGAAGAGGGTGTTTTATTCCCAAAGATGATATTTGGAGGTCCTGAATAAAGACTTTTCAAAGGCAGAACCTATCCAAGAGAAAAATGGCTTGGAATAATTTTGCTGTCACATTGCTGTTGCCAAGCAAACCAGGTTAATGCAGGCATCACAGAAAGAGAAGAGAAAAAAAAGCCTTTCTGTTTTCAGGGTACAGAAATAGGATAATTTGATGTTTTTGGATGGTGAAACTATGGCCAATAGAAATTGTATAGAAGTGGCCCAAGAAGTTATATTGAAAGCTGCATCTGACTGAAAGCTTATGGCTAAAAGAGCATTATGGTCTTTGGAAAGCAAGAAGAATGGGGGTACTACCTGGGACCAGAGCTCTGTCTGACCCATTATCTTGCATTTAATAAAAGGCAAAAGGCAATAGAATAAATAATTTCCAATAAAGGAACCAAAACCATGCGAGATCATCTACCTGGACTTGTGCAAAGCATTTGACACTGTCCCACACGACATCCTTCTCTCTAAATTGGAGGGATATCAATTTGATGGATGGACCACTCGGTGGATAAAGAACTGGTTGGACGGCCACACACAAAGAGTTGTGGTCAATGGCTCGATGTCCAGCTGGAGACCGGTAATGAGTGGTGTCCCTCAGGGACCGGTGTTGGGACCGGTCTTGTTCAACATCTTCGTCGCTGACATGGACAGTGGGATTGAGTGCGCCCTCAGCGAGTTTGCCGATGACACCAAGCTGTGTGGTTCGGTTGATACGATGGAGGGAAGGGATGCCATCCAGAGGGACCTTGACACGCTTGTGAGGTGGGCAGATGCCAACCTTATGAAGTTCAACCACGACAAGTGCAAGGTCCTACACCTGGGTCGGAGCAATCCCAGGCACAGCTACAGGTTGGGCAGAGAAGAGATACAGAGCGGCCCTGCGGAGAAGGACTTGGGGGTGCTGGTCGATGAGAAGATGAACATGAGCCGGCTTCAGTGTGCGCTCGCAGCCCAGAAACCAACCGGATCCTGGGCTGCATCCAAAGGAGCGTGACCAGCAGGGCGAAGGAGGTGATCCTGCCCCTCTACTCTGCTCTTGTGAGACCTCACCTGGAGCATTGTGTGCAGTTCTGGTGTCCTCAGCATAAAAAGGACATGGAACTGCTGGAACAAGTCCAGAGGAGGCCACGAGGATGATCAGGGGCTGGAGCACCTCCCGTATGAAGACAGGCTGAGGAAGTTGGGGCTGTTCAGCCTGGAGAAGAGAAGGCTGCGTGGAGACCTCAGAGCAGCCTTCCAGTACCTGAAGGGGGCCTATAGGGATGCTGGGGAGGGACTCTTCGTCAGGGACTGTAGTGACAGGACAAGGGGTAACGGGTTCAAACTGGAACAGGGGAAGTTTAGATTGGATCTAAGGAGGAAATTCTTTCCTGTGAGGGTGGTGAGGCACTGGAATGGGTTGCCCAGGGAGGTTGTGAGTGCTCCATCCCTGTCAGTGTTCAAGGCCAGGTTGGATGAAGCCTTGTGTGGGATGGTTTAGTGAGAGGTGTCCCTGTCCATGGCAGGGGGGTTGGAACTGGATGATCTTGAGGTCCTTTCCAACCCTAACTATTCTATGATTCTATGATTCTATGAGACACATACCCAGAACAGTAATTTGCACTGTCTTTTGCTGTATAGCTGCTAGTTTAGAGCCTCTCTTTCTGCCTTTAGGAAAGTGTGTGTACAAACGAGTTTTGGGGCCCCCAGTGGCTTTTCATACATTTCTGGATGCAAGCTGAGGTGGCTGCTGGCACCTGGAAGACTGTGAAAAATGCTTTTTATCAATGTAATGTTCTCCTCCTGTGCCCAGCTGAGCTTCTTGAGCTCAGAAAAACATGAGTTTAGAACAGGCGTGTCAGGAAGGAAGTTTAAGTCAACAGTCCTTATGGGGTTTTTTTGCAGCTTTTTGCCTGAAATGGGAGTTTAGAACTTTGTGTAGGTGGAAAAAAGAAGATATTTGTGTTTTCTACTTGCTTTGGGTTTTTGGAGAGCTCTGTGCACAGAGCTCAGCAGCTTCCCTCTGGTCACAGCTCATGGTTGGTTGGTGTTGCCAGAACTGAGTTCTCACTCTCACAAAGCTTGAGGTTTCATGTGGCTTCATGAGGAAGCTACAGAAAACTAAGGATGCCAGAGAGGGGCTCTTCGTCAGGGATTGCTGTGATAGGAAGGGAATGGGTTCAAACTGAAGAAGGGGAAGTTCAGGTTCGATATAAGGAAGAAGTTCTTTATTGTGAGGGCAGTGATGTGCTGGCACAGGGTGCCCAGAGAAGTGGTGACTGCTCCATCCCTGGCAGTGTTCAAGGCCAGGTTGGACAGAGCCTTGCGTGACTTGGTCTAATGTGAGACATCTCTGCCCATGGCAGGAGGGTAGAACTGGATGATCTTCAGGTCCTTTCTAATCCAAACCTTTCTATGTTTCTAAGATTTCAGCATAGGACCGTCCCACATTTGCTTCTGGACCAAGGTGCATTCAATTGAGATGAGGTTCCCAGAGATATCTGCTCCCCTCAGTCATTTCAGGCAATTCCAGGGGTTTCTTGCAAGATAGAAAACCAGATTGATCCATCAATTGATCGATCCATCAATTAATTGATCCGTGAATGATTGTCAGTGTTACCCTGGGTGCATGGCAGAGACAAAAACCTGGAGTTATAAACCTAAACAGCAATTGTAGTGAAATTAGGGTTCACTTGTGAACATCTTCCTTTTACTGGCTCAGGGCATGTACTGTAAAGAGACATTGTGCAAATAACCACGAACATTGTATATCCAGAGACTGTCAAAAAGCCAGATTAAGAAGAAGGAAAATGGGCACACAGTGTTCAGTCGCAAAACCACTGGAAAAGATGCTCAACAATGAAGTGGAATTAAACGAAATTCTAGCCACTCAGAATACATTATCCCTGCAGCATGTCCATGAAATCACTCTCTGAATTGCGGTGTAATTTGCTCTTAGCCTATGAAGCCTTTCTGGGCTTTTTTTTTTTCCCTTCCTTTATCCCCTCCTTCCCTTAATTTTTCCTCTTTTTTTTTTTTTTTTTTTTTTTGATAGCAATCATTTCAGAACTCATTTCTCCCTCATTTTGTTCCCGAAGGAAATATTCTACAAGGGAACAATAGTGATGTGTCATCATGACGTTACGGGTCACTCATTCAGCAACAGTAATGTGCCCACTTCCCAATTGCTTTGCCTGTGTGCACTAAGCTGCTTCTGGAAGGGCTTTCATGTCCTTTAACTCTTTGCTGGATTACTGGCTTATCGTTCCAGCAGCCACGAATTTGTCTTTCCAGAAGAACAAGCTGCATAGACTGACCTGGCAAGGATCCACACCAAATACTTCTCTTAATGTAATCAGCAGCTCTGAGGGAGAATAAAGCTGTAAAGAGTCTTTTGCTGGTGCAGAAGTTAAAACTAGCTTGACCCAAAGCAGTAATGGACAAACTAATTGCCCTAAAGACCTCCTGTGCTGTAGATCCTAGGTATGATGATCTTCATTATCATACTGTAGTATGATGATTGCTTGTATTTGCTGAGAGTCTTAGTGGTGGGGCTGGAGAGGATTGCGTCATAAGATGTAAGGGCTGATACGGCTCATGATGATGTGACAGCAAGTCATGTCCCCTGTTCTCCAGTTTAGGAACTGACTGTGGCATTCGTGTGTACAACTTACACAGGGCATCATCCTGTTTTGGGCCTGGTTTCCTAAGAGATTCAGCTTATGCATCTGTGCTGCCTTCATTCATCTGTGTGTCTGTCTGCACATCTACCCTTTGACAGAAACTTTTAACTCACTTGGATAATTTCAGCCAAGGGGGGTGTCTTTAATACATTAAACCATGAGTACATTAAACTTAACGAAAACAGACAGCTGGGCAGCAGAAAAGCTTTTTATTATTATCAAAGCTTATAGGATCAGCTAAAAAACCCTATTAGACACCAGAGAATCTACTCCAGCTCCAGCTCCACAAGTTCCTCCGTTCCCAGAACTCCTTATTAACATAATTAAAAGCCCTGAGACACAGACTCATCCCTGGCTCACATTTCCTGTTGCCATTTGTACTGCTGGAGAAGAGGTTTGAAGAGCTATTGGGTTTGAATAGCTGAGATGCTGCATTCGCTTTGCCACGATGTGGATGATGACACAGAGGAGCCTCGAGCTCTGCGAGTTCTGTTTTGTGGGGCTTTTTTAGTTGAGAAAAAAAGAGGCAATCTGTTCATTTTGCAGATGCTCAGCAGCTCTTGAGATATAATACAGGTGTGCACAGAAATAAACCTGCTTTGTTTGCTATGTAGTAAAATTAGGTGGAAAAAATCAAAAGGTATTGGAAAGTTTCTTTCTTTTCATTTCTTTTCACTTCTTTTCTTTCTTTCTTTCCTTCCTTCCTTCCTTCCTTCCTTCCTTCCTTCCTTCCTTCCTTCCTTCCTTCCTTCCTTCCTTCCTTCCTTCCTTCCTTCCTTCTTCCCTCCCTCCCTCCTTCCTTCCTTCCTTCCTTCCTTCCTTCCTTCCCTCCCTTCCTTCCTTCCTTCCTCCCTCCCTTCCTCCCTTCCTCCCTCCCTCTCTCCCTTCTTCCCTCCCTCCCTCCCTCCCTCCCTCCTTCCTCCCTCCCTTCCTTCCTTTGCCCAGGGGGGTTGTGGAGTCTCCTACACTGGAGATATTCAAGGCCCGCCTGGACAAGTTCCTGTGTGATGTACTGTAGGTTACCCTGCTCTTGCAGGGGGGTTGGACTAGATGATCTTTTTAGGTCCCTTCCAACCCTTGGGATTCTGTGATTCTGTGATTCTGTGATTCCTTCCTTCCTTCCTTCCTTCCTTCCTTCCTTCCCTCCCTTCCTTCCTTCCTTCCTCCCTCCCTTCCTCCCTTCCTCCCTTCCTCCCTCCCTCTCTCCCTTCTTCCCTCCCTCCCTCCCTCCCTCCTTCCTCCCTCCCTTCCTTCCTTCCTTCCTTCCTTCCTTCCTTCCTTCGTTCCTTCCTTCCTTCGTTCCTTCCTCCCTTCCTCCCTTCCTCCTTCTTCCCTTCCTTCCTTCTTCCCTCCCTCCCTCCCTCCCTCCCTCCCTTCCTTCCTTCCTTTCTCCCTTCCTCCCTCCCTTCCTCCCTTCCTCCCTCTCTTACTCCCTTCATTCCTGTCAAAAATAAGAAAAAAAAAAACAGTAAAGCCTCTTATTTGATGGAGGAGGAGGAATAAAAAAGTGGTGGAAGTTATTTTGTAAAATGTATTTATTTGTGTGCCTGAGCTCCTTTCACTAACTGAGTTTTCAGTCCTGCAAAGACTCACAAATGTGTTTAACTTGCAGGACCATGAATACGTTCATGGATTCAGTCTGCTGTCTCGTACGGAGATGTCAGTATCTTGATCTGGACACAAAAAATTAAGTTAAAAAAGTGTCTGGATTCTATTCATTTTCTATATCGCAAGGTTTTGATCTGCCTTGGTGTCCTTGTGTCTCATTTCAATGACATTTATTCTACAGCATCTCTCCACGCATTTAGGTTGTCAATCCCAACTAAATTTGCTCGTGTCTGCTTACAGAAAACCTATGCAGACATCAAAAATTGATCTAGCAGAAGTCAATAAAAATGTGGGCATCAGGAAAGCATCACAAGATAATCCAGAAACATTCTCTTTACTTATTCCTGCTGGAAGAAGTAAATAAGAGCAACATAACTGCCATAGCTGGGTTCAGATGAGCACTCAATTTACCAGCATGACAGATGCGTGTTTCTGGTGTAACTCAGTAATGAAATAAGAAGATGGGGATTTAGCCTGGGAAAGAGGCAAGTGAGATGACATAATAAAGTCTGGAAGTCAAGGTATGGATGTCACAGAAACTATAGAGAGGATTAATTCCTTCCTGCGTTTTCCAGTTCAACAACTAAGGACCATTGAAGGAAGCTAATGACAGATGGGTTCAGAAAAATAGTGAACAGAAAAGGAGTTTATTCTTTGCCACAATGTGAAGAAGAGCAAAGTAGCTTCTAGATGCAAGATGTTGTGGATAATAAACATTCATACTTGTTTGAAGGGAGACAGGACAAGAACAAGCCATTCACTGAAGGCTCATAGATACTAAGCCTAGTCCTGAAAGTCCTTTTGAATGATCGAAAGCTGGAAGATGCGAGTGCTTGTACTTAGACTTTTCGCTTGGCATCTGCTTTTAGCCATGCTTACAGATGGTACTGGGCATATGGTTCGATCCAGTAGGGTCTTTCTTACATTATCATTCATCTGATGACACATCAGCCCTCAGAAAGTTTGGAGAGGAAGCTGAACTAGTCAAAAAGGCTTCTTCTCTAGTCTGTGCAAGCTGATCAGCACTGCTAGGGAGGAATTAATTGCAGCCAAAAATAGATGCTAGTCCCTGTTGGCTCAAAACATGATGCTGGTCCAGTGAATGTAACATCCTTCAAATAATTCATGGACAGGAAAGCCTTTGTACCTGCAGACGGGTAGAAGTGTGCCTTAGAAATTATCCACTGGGACATGTCTGTACAATTAATAAGACAGGGCAAAGGAGCAATCTTTGGCTCAAAATCCAAATGGTGCAGTGACTGATCTCCACCATACCTCTAGTGCATGTCTAAAGTACCAGAGCATCTAAAGGACTGGTGGTACTAGCACAACTCAGCGCTTTCCCTGGGTTTCCTCTGGGGCCATGCTTCTCCAAGACTCTTGATGCACTCATGGACTATACTTTAGATCACCCTGCAACCTACTGGAAAGTAGTATTATATCACTAAATGCTATAACTTTATGGTCCTTAACATGGCATGAAGGCAGGGGTGAAGGTGCAAAGCAAGTTAGGATAGTGTTGGAGGACTTTGTAAGGCAGAGGGAGCCAATGCCGCCTTCTCCATGTGCTTTACAAGTGCACGACCATATTATTAATAATACTGTGGTGCAAAAAACTCAGCCAAGCGCAGGATCTCCTTGAGCTCAGCACTGACAGACACAGAACAGAAGTCAGTGTCTTATTTTAAGAGCTGTCATGCATTCCACAAGCACTAGCAAAGCACTGGCTTCCCATCCCTAGATTGCATCGGGATACAAGGAAATGAGGGACCAGTCCGATGGAAAATTCATTTGCATGAATATTTTTGTTTCACTTGCAATTGTCTCTCTGCACATTTTCTATTTCATGACTTGGCTTGACAGTTTAATTCAAAAGCATTGCCCCTAGACCCGGATGTGGTCCAAAACAGGCTGAAATGAAGGCCAGGCTGGCTAAAGCTTTGAGCAACCTGGTCTAGTGGAAGGTGTCCCTGCCCACAGCAGATAGATTTTAACTGGAAGAGCTTTAAGGGCCCTTCCAACCCAAACCATTCTATGATTCTATAATTCTATTAATTTTCTCATTGCCGGGTGGCTATCTTTCACAAGAGGGGTAGGAGAAGGAGGGACTTGCACAGTCCCTTGTAACATGGAAAAGAGTAGTTGGATTACATCCTGCTGCTTTCCGATCCTCCTTGAGATGATCTCTTCAATACCACCAGAAATAGCCCATAGTCTTTCCTCAAGCTATCTTTACCACTGATGCCATGCCTAGCACTGTGGTTGGGAGCTCAGACAGGTTCACGCACCGTCAGAAACTCCAGGTCATTCAGTGTCATGGTCCTTGTGGCTTTCCAGGGAAATGGAGGTGTCTTAATTTCAGAGCAAATCAATGATAACTTGGTGGTTTTCCCATTTCCATGGAGTTCTGACTAGAAAAAACAAGTTAAGATTGCTTGTTTAAAGTTCACTTGCACTTCAGGATTCATTTGGCAGCAAAACCCTGGAACTGGCAGAAACACTGATGATAAAATATTTCAGAAAGAGGAAAGGTTTTTTCAAGCAAAACATGTTGTTTTCTGGGAAAACATTTCCGATCATTTCTTTTCCAGAAGCAAATAAACAAACCATTGAACCAGAAATCCCTTTTTTTCTTCAAGCTTACACAACTTCCTCAATTTTATAGCACGATTATCCTCATATAAAAGGGAACCAGCAGTGTGGGAGGCTGGGAAGTAGGGAAAGGTCTTAGAAAAATGAAAACAAAGACAGGATTTTCATCTTTACGTATAGTAGTGAAGATGAGAGTGAGAAAACCCATTGAGGACTGTCTCTGTGTGTGTATGGAAAGGGCCATTTACTTCGCTCACACTTTCTCTCTGACCCAACCAAATTATGGGTTGAATGTCAAACGCTGCCAACGTCCAACCTGGTTTAATCCTTGGAATGCAAACAAGTGATCTGGGAATTTCTGACCCCATAAACACGTATCTTGTCTTCTCCTTGACCACCTAACCACAATGTCAGCAACAATGGAGAGCCTTATGCAGAAGCGAGACTGGTGTTGTGCTGCAGTCAGTCCTGCCCTCGCTCTGCACTCCCTTTCCTCTCACAGTGAAGATTTAAGGTAGAAATAACAGTGGGAGGTCATTAGGACATTTTAGTGTGTGTTTTATAGGACATCGTGACTCACTGTTTCAGGGAAGAACTTTGCAGCTCCCTACGAAATTGCCTGTTTCAATCAATCCTGCTGGTGGCTTCTCTAGGAATTTTATGAAGTGTAACTTATATATGTGTGTGCGAGTGCATATATATATGTATATTATAGAGGGTGCTGTATTTATTTTTGTTTCTGGAAGAAGCGGTTAAAAGCAAAAATGAAAATACTGTGATGGAAACCATGAAGCCTCCATGTGCTGAAAGCAGCACAAGACTCCATCAGGTCAGGAGAAGAGGATAGCTGTCATGAATAATCCTGGCAGGAAGGTCTCGGAGCTCAGTTGCTCAGAGAGTCAGCAGGGTCGTTGTCTTTGTTTTGCTTCTTTGAGAGATGGAGGCAGTCACCACCTCCTATGGCTCTAAAACTCCTGGGACAGTGATTTTCTAAGCTTTGCGAGTCTTTCTGTCATGGATGAATGGGTCATAAATCAGCCTTCTGCTGCTGGTGCAAATATTCTCTGTGTTGTTTTCAGTCTGGCTGCTGCATAGAGAGGTCTGAGGTCTCTGAGGATGCAGAGAGCTTGGCTGCTGCTGGTGTAAGGAACCTAAATACCCCAGGGTAGATACCTGTGCACAGTCCATGTGCCTCAGTATAAGAAACAACAACACTATGCTTCCACCTCCATCTTTTCCTGAAGGGAAAATACAGACCCTGGAGATAATATTACCAAACGCATCTCCAGGTTGGACTTGGAGCAAATCCTGGGCAGTGATTAAGGATGCTTGGAGGGAACTGGGGCACTGAAGAAAGAGAGAGAAAAGGTCAAGGGAAATTAGTTACTTTGGTAGTGATTCATCAAAGGTTTCATCTTGAGTGGGGACAGGGACCCTGAATACTTCAAATGAGCTTGTGGGAAGTGTAAAAGAAACATCTTTTCCCTCTTCTGGAGAGCTGTGTTGGGCCTTTTGTTATGGGATTGCACAAGGAACCCAGCATGTACACTTCTGATTTTGGGGATGGCAGAGACATCTCCATTGCGAGTATAGAGATGTCAGTACATAGCTGTCAAGGAGAACATGAAGGCTGGAAGAAGAGGGAGAACAGTTTGCTGTTGGCTCTTTGGGAACATGAGGAACATGGCTCGTCCAAAGGGTTAATTTGAACCATAGCATCAAAGGAAAAGAATATGCAAGTGTCGCTAAAGGGAGAAACTGAGGCAGAAGCTGCTTCCTTCAGAGAGGCCGTTGGGGTCTGAGGCTATGCTCTTACAGGGGGTTTGTGAGTGAAAAAGCTCAAAGCCCCAAAAGAAGAAGAAAATGGAGGTTATCTGTTGGAACTGTATGGGCCACAATGGGCACGCAATAAGACAGACATACAGCAGAGAATCCCTGGACTTGTTATCTAAGAGCAGTTTCTTGGCAATGGAAGGGGTGCAAGTTCTTCCTGAAGATGAGGAATGAGTTATGTTATAAGGCAAAGCTTAGGAAAGCACTCAAGGAAGGAGTACAGCCTGCTTATAGGCAGGCTTTAGGATATGACATAAATAGAAAGAGGCACCTCAGTGTGACTGCTTGGGGGTGACATCATGTTTAAGTGTGTGAATCAATGTGCACTTACTCGGTATGTTCTCCTTTCTCTTTTCTATAGGGAGAACTTCCCCTCCTGAGATAGGAGATTGCACCTTCACCTGGGATCTTCTCAGGTTTTCTCCAAATGGACCCTTTTTGCCCACAGTTCATTCATAACTGAACACTCATAACTAAACTAAAGGCACTGGCTGCAATGAATTGAGAGTATCATCCTGTTCCCATCTGAAGTCACTGGCAAAGGTCTCACTGAGTCTTAAGGAGAGCAGGATCAAAACACAGGGGAGAAGAAGCCCAAGAGTCCCACCATCTGACTTCCAAACAGGTCGCTGTGTGTAACACTGCTGTTGCTACTCTCACAGGAGAGGATTCATGGGATTACATAGGTTTTTGACACTCAGCTCTGATCCCTCTGAGAACACCTTATTGCAGGGAGAGACTCACCCGGAGTGCTGGGTCCAGTGCTGGGCTCCCCAGTACAAAAGAGACATGGACAGACTGGAGAGAGCCCAGCAAAGGGCCACAAAGATGATCAAAGGACTGGAGCATCGCAATTGTTCTGCTGGAGAAGGCTCAGGTGATCTTTGCAAGCAGTAAATGCTCCATCCCTGGCTTCGTTCGAGGCTAGGCTGGACAGAGCCTTGGGCAACATGGTCTGGGGTGACGTGAACATGCTCATGGCAGGGGGTTGGAACTGGATGATCTTAAGGCTGTTTCCAACACTAACTGTTCTATGATTCTATGATCTTACTATGATCTAAGATGTTCGATGGAGTGAACCCTACACTGAACTTTATATATATAAATACTTGAAGGGAGGCTGCAAAGAGGATGGAGCCAGGCTCATTTCAGTGGTGCCCAGTGACAGAACCAGAGTGCATTCAAGCCAAATGCATTTCTTCCTAATGTTTGTAGAAATTCAAGGTTTTTGAGGCAGAAAAATTGCCTGAAAATTGTCGGTGGGTTCAGAATTTATGAAGGAGGACTAAGACAGACAAGCAGATATTTTGGTACATAAAGGACTCATTTCCTTAGGAAGCCAGCCTGAAAAAATAATCACATCCTTCACAAAAAACTTATGTAGACAGATCCATCAGATCTGAGCCTGAACCCCGCACACATCCACAGTTCTCCCTGGAGAGGAATCCTCCCACCCATACTGTCTCAACTCGAGATCCTGGCAGGAAGCTTTTATCCCATCTGAGATGTGTGTTGTCCCGCAGCCAAGACGAGACCTCAACACCTCCCAGGGTTTCAGTGCGCAGCTCTTGTTCTTCCTGGGGGTTTCAAACATACCTGCCAAAAATAACAAGCCCTATCAATGACTTTTTAAGTTATAGCTGTAAATCTGATAGCAGGAGACTCGGGACTCCTGGCAACCTCAAAAGCAGTGGCAAGTGTCATTGACCCTGGACTCCCATATCTTCTGTCTTTACTGGATCCACACAAGATGTCAAATACAAGTGGCACATGTTCTAAAGGAAATAAGGGTCCTGCACCCAAGCAAGCTTCTGACTCTCCCCAGCGGTCTTGTACAGGCCATTCTGCCTGGTTCTTGGCTCATTGGAAAGTGATGGGACAGAGAAAGAGCACAGGACGTGCTGCTAGTGAAAGGTTCACTCTTTTAGCACAGTGTCACTGTGACCTCAATGAGAAACAGTGTGTTTGTTTACCTCATGTTCTTTATTGCTTAACAAGAAGAAATCCTGCTCTTTGCTGGTATGTGGGCAGAGAAGAATGCACAGCATTGCAGCTTTTGGTCTCTATTACGTTGCAAATGAAAAATGACAAGGCACTAACTAAAAACAGGGCTCATAGGTGCTACTTTCTATATTTCTAATGTAGAGATCCATTGGCATTAGAGATGACCTACCTCCTCCAGACTCGAGCTGAACCCATGGATTTGGTGGGTTTCTTGTAGAAATTGTAAGCCATCTGCCAGACTTTGGCGGTTGATAGCTTAGAATAGCATATATCTAGAATATCACTAGACACCAAGTTCAGAATTGAGCTCTAGTCTTCCCATGTCACGCTTAAAACCCTGTGCAAGGTGTCCAAACATGAGATGTAGATTATGGCTCATATGATGATCAGTACAGTGTGGTTAGTACAGTCAGTGGACAAGGTAGATCCTCCAGTTGACATCTGTGTTAAATTGGAATAATGATGGACTGAACTCTCCAGTTTGCATTGACTCATTATCTATTTACTACAGTCACACTAGACAGCTAAACTGGAGGTAGACCCCCGTGTTGTAGCTAATTCATCAACAGGAATGGCCAGCACAGTGAGGCTGACACCTGAAAGCTTTATGGCCACTTCAGGGCTCTGTAAGGATGGGTCATGGGATAGGCACAACCAGGAAAACAGCCAAAAACCAAGACTGACCAAAGGGAAGACTAGAAGAGCAGTAGCTCCATGCATTCACAGAATCATATTGGTGCTTGAGGTGGGCTCTGAAGGTCTCTAGTCCAACCTGTCACTTGAAGCAGGGTTGTCCCCCATTCTAGATCAGATCAACCATACCTCTCCTTGCCATGCAATGTGGAAATGGTTTCTTACTATCTGTAGTGCTGTTGTCTCCAGCCTTAAACATTTTCCTACGGCACAAACATCTGGGCTCCGAGAGACTTTGGGTATGCAGGCTGCCCACCTCACCTGCATATTGCATTACAGCATGATATCAGCACTGGACACAGGGGTTTCAAGGAAACCTTCTGCACCTCTAAGTAATGGCCTAAATCAGCTGCATTCACAACCTATCTATGTATGCATGTCTTCTTAAGCTCTTCTTCAGAAGGTGCTCAACAACATGAAAGAAGTCACATCAAAAGGTTGTTTCAGCAGTGTATCAAGTATCCATCAAGGCTGTGCCGGCTCCCATCAAGTAAAAGATTTGCACTGGTGTCAAAGACCATAGAAACTGCATTCCCTATAAACAGGGGATGCGGTGGTAGAAGGGTGGTTGAACAGAGTCCTTAAAGAGCAGTGCCTGCTTTGTACAGTAGCACTGCTTAATTGAGATGCTTCTCCCTGTGGTGGGCTGATGGTGCCCCACTAGTGATATAACTGTACCCACGGTTAGGACAACAAGCAGGGCCCACAAAGCACGTGGGGTACATTTTGCTTGCCGTATTATATTATTCTGTGCTACTCATGTACTGCATTATATAGCAAATTCTCTATGAGGATCTCAGTGCCATTAAGGAAATAACTAGTTTAAAAACATTGCTGGTGCTGGTGGCTTTATAGACCCAGAGGTCTGCAGGGCAAGGGGGGACATTTAGATCACATAATCTAAGGAGATGTGGTTTAAAGGGAAGCTCTCACACCGTTTGGTCTGTGTAGGGCCAGCACAGGCCTCTTCCCATCCTTCAGCTAATGCTGCATTGGCACTGTGGGGTTGGGGACTGTGGTCCTGCTATAAATGGGGAGGGACAGAGCAGGTTGGCCTCACACAAGTAATTTGTTTGTAGGTCAGACTCAGCGACTGATACTTGTTTTCTCATCTGTCACATACAGTTCACACTGCATTTCCCCTTATATATTCTATTTTAAAGTAACAGAAGAAGCAGGGATTTCATTACTTCCCTCACACAAAGGCCAACTACTCAGCACAGGTAGAAATGGCATCTTAATTTCCCTTTTACTGAGCAGATACCTGCTCTATCAGAAGGATGACATTTCTCTAAGAGCAGGCTACAAAACTCCAGTGAAATGATAAGCACAATGAGTGGACAATCATAACTCTTTGATGATATTTAGAAATGAGAAATTCGAACATCCTGTTTCAGTGGAACAGGGGGCTGGGACTTGTTTAAAAATGGAAAGAGAAAAAAAGTTCCCCTTTCCAGGAAGAGCACTTAACAATACGCAAGCAAAGTGGATAAAAGCAGATCCGTAACAACCCCAATTGCACAGAGATTGTCTTCTGCATTCCTGCACATCTTTGCCTTTTTGACATTTAACTTTAATTTATAGCAATTTAGCTTGCTCTTAAAGGCTGCACTGTACGTTTGGGAAAGCAAAGTGATCTGTTAAATGTTTGTCTGAAATTCAAATCAGGCACAAAGTACCTTTGTCTTTCCCTTAAAAAGGGAAAAAACAGAGCACCCTTTACTCCCATCTGAATAGACATATTTTGGCAGAGAGATGAACTATTCTCCTATGAGAAATACATAAATAGATAAAAGGACAGCTACAGATTAGTTTGGCCCATTGGTCAGGAGTTACAAAATGAGACAGCCATAGGCAGATTCCTAAATACGGAGTCAGGTTTGGAGTTAAGGTCCCAAATCAAGGAAAAAACACTCAAGTATATGGTGCAACTCATGGCCTGACCCTCACATGTGCCAGTCCCTGTGTTCACTCTGAGCTAGTACCTCATCACAACTCCTATTGGGAATTGAGTCTGAAGGGGATTGAATCTGAGCTCAGCCAAACTCTTGAGGTTTTTGGAGGCAGCTAAGGGTTATTCTGAACAGACAAACCTTGCTCATGGTCATTGTCTGTGCTGGGACCCAAAGGTCTCATTGCTCTTTGTGTGTCTTCTTCAGCTCCACGTGCCTGGAGTAACACAAGGACCATGCAGCCGCATGCTTGGCTTCGTTGCACACCCTGATAGTGTTACTCAGGCAGTCAAAGTCTTCAGATCCTTGTTGGAGGATTATGTAGGTCAGAAGGAACCATCCTACATGAGATGCATGATGGAATGAACCCTGCACTGAACCTTACCCAGCCATTTCCCCACAGGTTGATGTTCTGAGCTGCCAAAAACTAAACCTGGGACAACAACAGTGACAGGACACAACATTTGCTCCATAGCATCCTTTTATTTAGCAGTGGAAATGTAACATCTGAAAGCCACTGAAGTTCACTAGTCCTGCTGAGATCAGAAAAGGGCTAATCTGCCATGCTCAGGAGCCAGATCACGGTCGGAAGAGTCCATGAACACCACAGTCAGAGCAGAAGGACCACATGGCCATGAACAAGTGCGAAGAGAAGAAATAAGACATTTCTTTGCCATCGGTGAACCATTTAGTTGGTATAATTGCTCACAGTGACAGCTTTCTACAGGTGTCTGCTGCTCAAAATCGTTGGTGACTGAAATTTTTCTGTGCTGTGATGAACATCATTTTGTTGTCCGAAAAATATCATTTCCTTGCGTCCATTTTAACAAAACTAAAGCAGTGATAGGTGTCTGGGTAACAATTCATTCAAACTCCTACTTTCTGCCTCTTCCTGCTCATGAATTCCCTCGGGTTACCAATTATTCGGTTAGTCACTGATGACCTTGTGAATATTCCTTTCTGTTACTTGTGAGGAGTCTGTGAGAGGGATAATGTCTCAGGTTCAGGATTTGGTCTGGCCTCCAGGAGAGTCAGGTGGGACTGTGCATCTCCAACTGAAGTTGCACCACTTAATGCCTCTGGGCTTCCCATTCCAGGTCTGAGCTGAAACTTCCCTTCCATGGCAAGGACAGTTTGCATGACAATGGGGAAATCATTCACGTCTGCAAGGTGCTTCTGTGCTAATGCTAGTCAAAGGCCAAGGTGGAAGTATCCTGAGCCGTTAATTTCGAGGGAAGACACAATAAAGGTTGTGCTTCTGGTCAGGTGAGAAACTTAAAATCAGGTTTCTTGGGCACTTTCATATTTGAATGCAGATTCCTAGAAACCATGTGCTAACTAAATATGAGCTATTGCTCTCAGTGTGGGAGCAAGTGCCTGAAATCTCATAGCCATTTGCATACAGGGCTTCTTTTAGCCTTATAAATCAATTCAAAGCTTAATCCCCATGACCATTCTTGCACGCCGGCTGGGGGCAGCCAATTTCTGTTGCTGTTGCCTCCACAGTCTCAGTGCCAGGACTATTTGAAGAAAATGCACAGTTGAGAAAGTGTCACTGACACATTTGAAGAGGTTTGGTTAAAATTTCCAGCAAAGGCTGATGGAAAAACCCTTCTCAGATCTTACTGTACCACTTGTTAGAAGTGGCACAAAACCCCATTGACATGACATCAACCATGACTTCCTTCTTTTGTGGTAATCATAGAATCACATGATGGTTTGGGTTGGAAGAGATCTTAAAACTCATCTAGTTCCAGCCTATGGGCATGGGCAAAGACACCTTCCACTAGACCAGATTGCTCCAGCCTCATCCAACCTGGCATCTGACAATGGGGCGACAATACCGGTGACAATCTTCCTTTCAATCCCCTGCTTTTACCTCTTGCCTCCTGTGCTGTGTTTGCCAGTGAATGTCTCCTAAAAACATTCTGTACAAAGCCTCTGCTTTGCTGAGTGGAGGGGAGAGCTCAGGAAGTGTGACAGCTTCAGCAGTGACATTTAAGGGAGGTAAAAGCCCACGGTAGATTTGAACGCTGACATCCGTGCTCACTTACTCGCATCACCCCTTGGATTACCTGACAGCCGCGCACTGCGACCGTGCCCATCACAATGTGCAAGTGCCTGCTTCCCGAAGGCTTAAAGCAACTGGAAGGTGTAAGTCTTGGCCAGGACGTTCATCATGAACACATGGCTGCACATCATGTGTGTATCGCTGTGTTTGCTTATTGCCGTGGTATCTATTCTCCTGCCTCGATGGAGATAATGTGGATATTAAGGACATCAGAGAGTCTCCTCTTCTGCATAATATTCCTTTTCCCTAGTAATTCCTGCTGAGAGAATTATTCTTCCATAGCACAGGCATGACAGCATTCAGCCCATAAAGTTGGAGCTGAACTGCAGCATATCTTTTAGTAAGAAATCCTATCTCACTTTAAACCCTGGAGCGATAAGGTATTTACCACTGGCTTTGCAAAGCTCTTGCAGTCATTACTTCTCTGTGCAGCTAAAAAAATAAATCACCTTTCATTTCCAATGTGGAGTTTTTAACTTCAATGTCCAAACATGTTATATCAGCATGTGGGGAGGGAAAAAGTCTAATGTGAGGTACAGATCTTCTAACACCATAGGTAAACGAAATCTTGCTGACTCAGGTATTTATTCCATGTTCATCATCTCTGCGTGAACTAAGTAGGAAACTGAAGCTGTTCACATTATTTTGATAGACTCAGCTTGTCTCCAAATGGCCTTGATTTTTCCCTGCCCCATCCCTTTTGCTACATGAGACAGAGTGGCAAGCTTTTCTTTTTTCTTAAATGGCTTTTCTTTTTCACATGAAATGCCTCTTTTTCTGACATGTTCTGGTTTGACATCTCTTCATTACTGAACCAGTAATGAGCCATTACTGTTCAGCTGGGTTTCCTCTCCCCTTTACTCCTTAGATGCCGCCATTATAAGTCATCAGGAAAATGATGGAGAGGACAGTTGAGGTGAAGCATGACAGTGCCTTTGATACATTGGTCTGAAATCCCAACCTTCCTTCCAAAACTGTTGTGTTTCCATTGATGCAGCAGAGGGTTTCTGGCAGGTTCAGCCAACAAGGACAGGCATGAGCATCCTTACAGAATCATAAAATCACAGAATAGTTAGGGTTGGAAAGGACCTCAAGATCATCCAGTTCCACCCCCCCTGCCGTGGGCAGGGACTCCTCGCCCTAGACCATGTCACCCAAGGCTCTGTCCAACCTGGCCTTGAGCACTGCCAGGAATGGGGCATTTACGACTTCTTTGGGCAACCTGTTTCAATGCTTCACCACCCTCACAGTAAAGAACTTCTGCCTTATATCTAATCTGATCTTCCCCTGTTTAAGTCTGAACCCATTACCCCTTGTCCTATCACTACAGTCCCTGATGAAGAGTCCTGCGGCACCTTTGCAGGCCCCCTTAGAAGGCTGCTATGAGATCTCCACGCATCCTTGGTCCATACAGCGAGATCGAGATTGATGAAAACACCAGGCTGCTTACACCCTGTGGTGATGCCTTTCAGACACCTTTTTGCCTTGGCCAGCTCTGAAGACGTGGGTTTCCCCAATCAAGTCTTACAACAAAAGGCAGAGACATTTTAACTGTACGGAGCCCAAGAATCTGGCCACCCACTCGCACCAAAGAGGTAAAGAATAGTAAAATCCATTTAATTTTAAAGCCTCCTCTAGATTGTTAGATTGTCCCAGTGTGGATATGAGTTACTGGTGCCTGAGGAAAACTACATGACACCTCATCTAACAAATTAAATGTTTCCATGCAATTAAAATGAAGCACTCAGCCTTAGTGTAATAAACTTGAGGCTATTAGTATTCCTAGCGCTGTTGCCTTCATTGTGCTTTACAGTGCCATAAATATAGGCTCAGCATGATGGCTCAGCAGGCACTGGGCATGGAGAAAAATATCTTGTAATATTTGTTATTAAAACATTAAAAAGTCCTTTACTTGAGCACACACATTTTTAAAGTGTGTCTGACTTGGAGCCTCTGCTTTTAATCAGCCTCTGTGCCCTGTGGCATTCCATCGTGGCTTTTTGCTGGAGTGACAGGGAGAGATGCTGTGAAGTGCTGCATCCCCTCAGCTGCTGTGGGAAAAGCACCTGAAGAGTCATAAAATCATGGAATGGTTTGTGTTGGAAGGGACCTTAGAGCCCATCCAGTTCCAACCCCTGCCATGGGCAGGGACACCTTCCACTAGAGCAGCTTGCTCCAAGACCCATCCAACCTGGCCTTGAGTGCTTCTAGGGATGGGGCATCCAAAACTTCTCTGGGCAACTGGTCTGAGGTGAAGACCAGGCCCAAAGGTAGTGGAAACTCTGAGTTTTTCCAGGGACTTGAAGGCTGGATATGGAGAAGACTGTGCAGAGAAGGAAATGATCACAACTGGAGGGTCAAAACACCTGAGTACAGCCTGGTACCTTCAGATCAATAATCCTGTTAAGGGAGGATCCATCTTTCCTGGTATTAACTGTGGGATTCAGCTCGCATATGGTGGCACTGAAGTTCAGATGCCTAAATATGAGGTGTCCAGCTCCCTATTGTAACTTGAAGGAGATCAGGCATCTAGAGAGAAATGAGCAGACTTCGGGTAGAGTTGCCCATGTAAAGTTGTCTGGTACTGCTTGAGAAGCCATGGGGTATCTGAGACATCTGTGCAGTCCTAGATGACAGGACATAGGAGTCATAGGAGACTCAGGTTAGCTCCAGGAGGAACTGACCCAGCTCATAGGGTAAAACATCCCAAAATAAAGCAGCATAAAGTGTAGTTGTCTCCATGTTCTCTAGGTGTGCAAACTGCATGGAAATGTTTTCAGTAAAGTCAGTGAAGATGATGGTGTGATCCATCCAGCTGAATGAAGGCATCTTCTTCCTCATGGGATAAATCATGTCCTGGACTCCACCAGCTACGTTAGCAAGGTCTCCCCAAGGTGATGTGCTTGATGTGATGTCTCTAAAGAGCAACCAGGTGTAAGCAAACAAAGCTAATCTAAAGGCACTTGGAGGAGACACCTGAAAGCTCACAGCATCCCACTCAGTAGCCTGTGGTCTGGCTGGGAAGTAGCACAAGGAGCAGAGGAGGAGGATAGAATCATAGAATCATAGAATCATAGAATGGTTCGGGTTGGAAAGGACCTCAAGATCATCCAGTTCCAACCCCCCTGCCATGGACAGGGACACCTCTCACTAAACCATCCAACACAAGGCTTCATCCAACCTGGCCTTGAACACTGCCAGGGATGGAGCACTCACAACCTCCCTGGGCAACCCATTCCAGTGTCTCACCACCCTCACAGGAAAGAATTTCCTCCTTAGATCCAATCTAAACTTCCCCTGTTCAAGTTTTAACCCATTACCCCTTGTCCTGTCACTACAGTCCCAGCCAAAGAGTCCCTCCTGCTCGAAAGCAATGCAGAGCTTGGCTCATGGGATTTCCTTGAGTTAAGTCATGGAAATGTGACTCTACACTGAGAAAGGTAAAGCTGGAAACACAATTAGGAGCTGAGAGTATTGAAGGAGAGAAAGATTTCATTTGAAGGTTGGAGAAGAAACAGCAGTGTCTCAGTTACTCTAGCAGGAGTTATCCAAAGGAACTGGATTCCCGTTTCCCTCTTTTCCCCGCAATGAGCAGCTTCTCCACCTCTGAAATCCATCTGAGTCATCTTTGTCACGTTTTCACCCATGCCCTCCTATTTACACCCTCTTTAGCACCCCAGAGCAGTCTTGTGCCTCTGCAAGTCTCTATAGATGGTTAATACATTTCACACCCCAGTTTCCTCCATCACAGCCTAGCTAAGCAATGTGTATTGGAATTCATTCGGAGAGCAGGGTTGCAAGGGTTTTAATAAAATCCAAATAGAAACTCTTTATCCACTAATAGTTTCAGCTAAAAATAGGCAACAAATTTCTATGCTGAGATTTACTCTTCATATACTCGGGCATATGCTTGTGGGTTTGAGCTTTTTTCCCTCTCTTTATCCGCTCTGTAGGTACTGATTTCACTCAGCACTTGTTCTATTCGTTACACTTACAATTGCCAGAATTACTCTTCTTTCTAGTGAATGCATATGTTTTTTTTCTTAGATTTGCTTTTGCATTTTCAGTTTTGCTTTAGAGTTTCTTTTCTTCCTTCATTTTCCTCAGTCTGTAAGGGGGTGCCACTTACGCAGCCATACTAAATTCCTAAGCTCAGCTGGGCTATTCCCATACACCCCTGGATCCATGGTACCGTATCTCTTCTCACAGCTGTTGAAAGAGGATGAAGCATCTTTCTAAACCACCTGAGCTTTCCAAAGCCAAAACACTGAGAAGTGAAACTCTTTCCTCAGTATTAGAGCCTTCCTAGCACTGCCCCTTTCTCTTTAGAAGGGGACACATCGTTGACTCCACATTATTTCATCAATTCTTCAATTTCCAGTTTAAACATTTGCCAGTGGATTTTCTTAGCATCCTCTGCAGCACAAAATTGGGTGGTTGATTTGTGCTGTGCCTGCTCACAGTTTCTGAGAATCCCCTTATTGCCTCTTTATCAATAGCCACCCTGCTTTTCCAGGCAGCCTCACAATTTGTCTTGGCTGTTACAGATGGATTTAAAACAAGGAGTTTTATCTCTCAGCTATTTCTGGCTCAGTATCCCGATCACCTCTGCCATCATTCCCCCTCCTACTGAGATTCAACCACCACAGAATGAAGTGCATTTTGGAAACGTCTTGTTTATACCACGTAAAGGATGTACAGCCTGTCCCTTCAGCGTCCTCGTGCAGATATCCTCAGTGAATCTTGAGCTCATTTCTTACAGTATGAGCAAGTTGGAAATCCACTGTGTGAAAGCATCACCCATATGAAACCTGCAGTCATAGGTGCATGAAGGTTACCTACTGGGAGAGTTTGGAATGCAACAGCACGAGAGCTCTTATTAGCTCCCTGAATGCCTTTAAACTTTACAGACCGTCACAACATGGCCATCTGGATCCTGGGCACATGATCTAAAGAACAAAGCACTTGCCATTTACAGTACATAAATCTGGGGAGATTTCAGTGGAGGTGATCATAAAAATGTGGAAGCACTAGAGGTCAGGACGCTCGTACGATGGCAATAAAAACAACCACAATGCAGAAAGCAAGTCCTTTTCACTCAAATCTCTAATATCCTTCACTATTAGAAGCGAAATAACACTCATATAAGGCAGCAGGAGAAGACAAACCAGGGTTATCCTAAATGCTGGAGGGAAGAAATCTACTCATGTACTGTGAGACCAATAAAAGCATGTGCTATTTAATCTGAGAGATTCCCACTTATTGCTGGTGCTCCAAAGGTTTTCCTGTTGCTCCGTGGGAAATGCAAGTGTAAAGCATCCATCCAGATCTCCATCTCCTCTGACAATGGGTACCTTGCTCAGCGTCTCATCAGGGGAATTTGGTATTTACCGTTTGAATTAGAGTTCCATCCTGAGGAAACATCCTGCTGGAACTCGCCTGGCAATAGATTCATCACACAGCTTTGTGTATGTGCAAGTGAGAAAGAGAAGGAGCCTGCTAAGCCTTGCATCCCTGTCCTTCCTCCCCCACTATGTGCACTCACCCTAGTGCCGTCCAATTAGCGCTAATTGATGCTTTCAGCAGTGGGAGCTGAGCATGTCCCATTCTGTCTGTATTCCTAGAGAAGGTCATTCCTAGTCCCAGGCTGAGAGGGAGGTGTGGGGGGATGCGCTTGCACATGCATGGGGGACTGTGGAGGGGAGAAGGACTGGAGACCACCATGTCTTGCAGCAGAGATGCGCCTCCATCCTTCTCATTACCTGTCACCAGGGCTTTTTAATTACCCTTTCTCTCTGACAATCAGAATTGCAGCTCCTCCAGGACTCGTTTGCTGGAGGTGGGCAATGGCATTATTAAAGTCTGCCATGTACCAAATGTCAGGGACCGGAGCTGTCATATCCCCAGCATTAGTGTGCCCAGCATCAAATCCTCATCTCCCACTGCTCCCAGTATGGATCCTTCTGCAAAAACTTTCCATCTGAGGCAGTGTGTGACATGTATCACTCAGTGCTCTATGGGAGAAGAAAACAAGAGGTCAAAGACCTCATCAGAAACCTGCAGACATAGCAAATTAACCATATGGGCACCCACCAGCCCTTCCCAAGCTCCCCAGCATCACACCAACGTCATGCAGCAGGAGCTTCCGCATTAGTATCTGACCACTTCAGCATCCTCTTTCCATGGCTTTTTACACTTGGATCAGTACGATTACACTGGTAAAGGCAGAAAGGGGAAAGCTGTGTATGTGAGCCTGTATGACATGAACACATTTCTATCTGGTGCAGGATTAGACCTCAAATCCCTCCAGAGTCACCTCCTGATGGATCAGATATAAGCTGCTGCATCGGCTGGATTTTAGGGGGGGCTCAAGGGTAAATGATAGCATTCAGAGGTTCCTTTGCTCTCACTGAGACAGAGTTAGGTGTTTTTCAAGAGCTTTACTTCATAGTTATTTAGGTAGCCACCATTTTTTGACAAGAACATTAAGAGGCAGAATGAGATTTGAAAAGGAAAATAAGGGGAAATTTGAAGGGGAAAAAGAATGGAAACACTGCAAGGGTGAGAAAGAAAAAGGAGGACAGGAGTAGAGGAGGAGGATGAGAAGGGGTGCGAAGGAGAGATCAAACATGGGATCACATGGCATTTGAAGACTGCAGGGATCATCCTGGAGAGATGATGTGGTCAGGTAGGAAGCAGTGGATACTCCCTTAAAGGGAATTCCAGCTCTGCACTATGCTTTCAGGCACTAGACCCTGCATACCGTGATGAAGGGGTCACGAAGAGAGGGGCCATGTCATGCTGCAGTGCACCATGGCTCCCATTGGTTTGAGTGCTCCATGCTTCGGGTGGGAATTTGCTGGCTCATCCCAGCTGTGAAACTCTTATGTTCAACCCACAGTTGTCCAAGGATGGGCACAGCAAAGGTTGGAAGAAAGGAACTGAACAGCAATGCGGGGAAGATGACTCCTCTACTAGAGTGTCCACATCCCACCATACAGTATGAGGCTATAAACCGGAGGAGGAACTTTCCCATTGTCCCTCAAGGACATATTACATGGAAGGGCACACTCCTGGGCTTTGCAAGGAGCTCCTGCACTTGCGTAGTGAAAGTCAATACCAGAGTCAGAGGGTACCACTCAATGGCACCTCCAGTGCAGGTGCACCGCAAGGATGCAGGGACAAGTCCTCCTGGAATGAATCCACAAACAGTGAGCTGGCTGGTGAGGATCTAGTCCCTGAATCTCGAATAAAAGCTGGTCAGCAAAGCAAGCTGTGAAGTGACTAATCTGAGTAAGAGCTATTCTAAAATGCCTGTGAGCATGCTTTTAACTCTCTAACACATGTAACTTACCTAAACACTGCTCTACATACCTCAGAACTGCTGCTTTTCTCAGCCCTGAAGCAATACTGGTGTGTCTGGAGGAAAAGTGTGACGGTGCCTACTCTGATAATGATACAAGGGAGTCTGGGGGAGCTTTTAATAAAGCTCAGTCACGGGCACAAATTGCACCTTTCATAGTGGCTTTGGAGACAGAATCATTTTCATCTGGGGACAGGTGCTTTCGGGGCTCTCTTTATTTAAACTAATCTCTCTGTTTCCAGGAGATGGCAGATTGCAATTAGAGCACAGCATGCTGGTCAGGGCTGGGTGTCCACATTCCCATCCTCCAGTCCAACTGGGAAGGGAGGCATCTCCCCTAACAGAAGCAGCTGTTGGAAAGTGCAAAGCCAAGGCAGGAATGAGAAGGCAACACACAGCAGTGAGACTAATGAGTCTGCTGCTCGGCTCCTGCCTTATTTGAATTCATTTTGGGCTTAGGGAACTTTTCCTGCCTTTTCTTTATGGCTGTTCCTGTGTGGTTGAAGGACGTTTGTGCTGAAGGTAATTGGGTGGATTTAAAGCCTGTTTGAAATGCTCGGGAAGGAATTTTTCCCCCAAACAAAGCAAATTGTCTCTGGGTGAGATCCTCAGCTGCTGCAAAGTGATAGACATCCTGTGACCTCTGCTAAGGATTGGACATAAAGTGCTTTAGGAGGCTGTGTTTGTGTCCCTGTTGTTATTAATTTGTTAAAGGCTGAAACCTTCAAAAGGAGCCAAAGGAACAGAGGAGCCCAGTTCTTGCTGAATTGTGGCCAGGCTTATATGAATTTCTACAGGATACTGAATTCCCACAGCGCTCCTGGAACAATTCTGGCCTTTGGGCTGCTGATGTGATAAGCACTGTAACACACAAATAAAACTATTCCATCTGTGCCTCCTGAGCCCAAAGAGATTGACAGATTAAATTGAAAAGGTCCAAACAGGTCCTATTCGGAGGTTTAGAAATGCCCTATCTTCAGCCCAGCTCCCAACTAGGATGGAGGCGTGGGAGATCTATCATGGCCTGGCAGAGGTTTCATTCTTACATCAATATAGGGTTACCCCATCCTTCTTCCCCAAGGCTGAAGACAGAGTAAACCAGGACAGATTGCTTGTGGGCCACTTCAGCTGAGAGGGACACATCTCAAAGTGACTGTCCATGTAGGAGTCACAAGAGGTTTTCTGGCTGAGGATGACTAGGAAGCTATGCTGGCCATCCCTTCTAGCCTGCATATATGTGAGCCTATCTTGGGGCCTCCAAAGCACTGGAGCAAGAATATCTACTTGCAGTTTGTTTCAGAAGCACAATCGCATGCAAGATTGAGGCCTCAGGGATTCCCACCCCAAGCAGGAATGTGGTTTGAGGTTTGGTGAGTGAGGCACATGGTGCTGTTATAATGTGTACGCCCATGCCCTAGCACACAAGGTGAAAGATCATCCTCGCTGTTAGGTCAACCTCTCTCCCATTTAAATCATTCATAGCAACACAATGGTAGGGCCATCTTTAAGCCCCATTGGACTGAGGCCATCTAATACAGGCTCTTCAAAAGGATGGAGACACCCACCTTCTCAGAGGAAAATATTTCTTGAAGACAACAACCAACTGCCTTGTTCATGGTGCATCCCGTTCTCATCCCACAGACCTACCGAAGGATCCCTATTGCTAAGCACGTCAGCCTTTCACTGCAAGCATGGTTTAAGGTCTCAGGGAGACCAGGGATGGTTTCCACCAGGCAGTGGTCTAACCTGAGGGGAAGGGATAATCATATCCATATAGATGGAAGCTGGGCTGAGGGAGATGTGGCCTGAGGGATGCTTAAGTTTTGCAAGGCCAAGATTCCTTATGTCTCTGAGCTGCTACCTCTTCTCTCTCCAAATGGGGACCATGAAGTCCCTGCTTACCTGGCTCTGACTGCTGTGGTTACGGATCCCTCTAGTTTGGAGTAAAGTTGTAAAGAGCATCTGCTGGTGGATTGGGTTTGATTTGCTTGAGGTCAAGCAAAATCAAGCAAGGTCAGCAGCCATCAAATGGGATGGGGATGTGCCACTGGGATTTGCTGGCCCAGAAGTGAGTGAATGGGATCAGTTACTGGAGCTCAAGCAGGGCTCCCTGGTGGAGCCCCTGTGCTGAGGAAAGGCTGGATGAAGATCTTTCCAGCAGTGAACAAAGAGCTGGGGATGCGATCCAAAGTGAGGTGCATGGGGTCACACAGTCTGAGCAGCAGAGGCCAGCCCTGAACCCTGCTGCCTTCCAAACCAGCCTGGCATTCAGTGAGCATCCTGCTGCCTTCCGTGTGGGGTGATCGCCCTGTTTTAAAAAGCAAAGAGGATTGATTTGCTGAGTGTCCCTCTGCGCATGCAGCTTGCAGCTGCTGCTCTAACTGTGATACAGGAGCTCCTCCTGAGACAGGAAAGAATGTCAGCTTAGGTTAAAAAAATATGAAAATAAAAGGTGAAAACAGTCCTGCAAACTTAAGCAAAGGAATTTCAATTCAAACTTAAACAGGGGAAGTTTAGATTGGATATAAGGAAGAAATTCTTTATTGTTAAGGTGCTGAGGCACTGGAATGGGTCGCCCAGGGAGGTTATGAGTGCTCCATCTCTGGTGGTGCTCAAGGCCAGGTTGGATGAAGCCTTGGGTGGGATGGTTTAGTGTGAGGTGTCCCTGCCCATGGCAGGGGAGTTGGAACTGGATGATCTTCAGGTCCTTTCCAACCCTAACTATTCTATGATTCTATGAATTTGCACCATTCTGGAGCTTAGTGACAAGAATCACTCCCGAAACACCTCAGTAATAGTTAGTTCTAGTTAGAGCTAAGGCAGAAGCTCTTTACTGTGAGGGTGGTGAGGCTCTGCCACAGGTTGCTGAGAGAAGTGATTAATGTTCTATTCTTATCAGAGTTCAAGGCCAGGCTGGACAGAGTCTTGAGGGACATGGTCTAGTGTGTGGTGTCCAAGCCCATGGCAGGGGGTTGGAACTGGGTGATCCTTTCCAACCCAAACTACTCTGTGATTCTATGGTCCAATGTTTTAGTCCAGTTTCAAAGAACAAGCTGTGTCCTGATGTTGGATTTGTGCTACCCTGGGATTAAAGAACCAAACTGAGTTTGCAATATGTCATTTCCTTTGTATACAAGAGGCGTAAGGTGGGAATTTATGTTCAGATTGGGCTTTGGCCTCATTAACTCTTCCTAGCAGAGCAACGAGGTGACCAGATCAGCTTTGGGGAGGAAGCTAGAAGGAAAAGTTATTCAATGAGGATTTAAAAATAGGAATCTTTAAATATTCCCCTTCTGAAGCATTGTCCTGTTTTGGTATTTGTTCTTCTCTTCAACAGAGCCAAGAAGAGCCAAACATTGAATAGCATTTGGTTCAAACAGGAAAAAGAATTGTCTCCAAGGCAGTCAGATTGAGCTCAGGCAATGAAAGAGAGCACCAGATACCCCTTGAGCTACTGTCCAGGCGGAAAGAGAAGCGCATAAAACAAACCTGGGTCTAACAGCACTGGGAACTAATACTTCCATGAGGAACTGGCACACCTAGGGATGAATGAAACGTGAAATGAGGCAGCTTGTCTGGATTGTTCTCCATTGAAATTCTGTTAAAATCAATTTTCTCATCAATTTTTCTTAGTTCTGAATCATTGCGATTCCCAATGAGATGTAAAAGCTGCTTTTGGCCATCTGGGGTCACCGAACATATGAGATCTGTGCAGTTTTAAAGCATTGAAAATGCACACAGGCAATTTTATTTCGCATTGTAATTTCACTAAAGTGCTCCAATATCATGAACAACCCACACAGAATAAACAGCAAAATGTTTGCAATACTACACAAGAAATACGGGAAAACCAACCAGGTTTGCAATGCTCCAAGCCCATTTCCACCTGGGATAAATCGGAGAAGTTTTTGCTCCTTCGACTTTGCACTTGCTTTTCATTAAGATCTCCCTCAAAAGGGAGTAAAGGTGCAAAATTCTTTATCCCCCCAAAATTTGCTATTATATCTACCCACAAAGTAAAGTAGCAGCTTTGGGGTCCTCATTCCCACTTCTTTGTGTGCTTCCAGCTGTGCTGGCTTTGCTAATGAAAAAGGAAAACAACCCCAATCAGCTTCTCCCACCAAACTACTGTTGTGTAACATTCATCCACTGGTCCCTCAGACCAGAAGACAATAGATCGTGTTTTGGCTCAACATGTCTCCAACAGAGCAAGTAAAGCAGGCAAAAGATCCTCCATCAGCAGCTAGAACTATATATAACTATAGATAACTAGAAAGTTGTAGTTGTGGCTTGGGTCAGAGAAGCAAAAAGAGCCACATGGGAAAGCACTAAAGCTATGCAGATTGGTTTGACTTCCTTTTGGTCCTGGTAACACTACTGCAGCCACCCTATACTATGGAGATCCACACACTGAGAAGGTTGGGCTGTTGGATCAGTCATGTCCATGCAGCTGCAAGATGCAAAGGAGGTGCTTTTCTTCACACCATGTTCTTGTATTCATAACCCAAAGGGTCACAGGTTCATTTGGACTGAAAGAGACCTCAGGAGTTTCCCAGTCCAACCTCCTGCCCAAAGCAGGGCCAGCTACAAGATCAGATCAGCTTAGTCCGGCCTTTGTCCAGTCTGGTCTTGAAAACCTCCATGAATGGAGACTATGTTGGTGTCTCAGCCCTTTCCAGTGCTGGAAGATGATTTCCTTGCTGCTAGATACACATGTATATCGAACGTGAAGGTTATTCCAAGGAATCTGTCCTGAGGAATAGTGAAATCCTCAAATGATCAGTCTGGGGCTACAATTACAAGTCCATGGAATAACTCAATGCTGCATTTCTGCCCTCATGTGTCGGGCTGTAAAATTCTCAGTTACAAAAAAATGTTGGCTTTACCTAAGTCCAAAGTGAAAAAAAAGACCCCAACACCTTGCATCACAGGCAAGGAAGAAGTGTCCTACAGCATAGCCCATTATCCTCCTTCTAAGAGCAGCCACAGCAGAAGGTGTGAGTAGAATACAAACAGGAGTACATACATTACACTACCCAATAATACTCCCCCAATTCACAGTAATTCGTGGCTGTGTGTAATGAACAGATCTCACTGGATTTCCCACTGTGAATTCATCTCATCGACTTCCCAACCACTGTAAGTTTTTAGCGCACACCGTATCCTACAGCAAGGACCACCACTGCTAACAATGCGTGTGAAGAAGCACCTCCTTTTCTTCCTTTTAATCCTACCTCCTGCTGCTTTCCTTTGATGCCCTGGCACCCCTCAGTGAGAAGAAGCAGTGCTGTGCTGGCTAGGCACCCAAGGCTGGATCCTGGCTCTTGTTGTGAATAGTGCTTGGAAGCAGAGAGATGCTTTTATTCTCTGCTCCAAAGCAAGTGTGGACTTTAGAGGGTGTAACAGAATCATAGCATGGTTTGGGTAGGAACGGACCTTAAAGCTCCTCCAGCTCCAACCCCTGTCATGGGCAGGGACCCCTTCCACTGGAGCAGCTTGCTCCAAGCCCCTGTGTCCAACCTGGCCTTGAGCACTGCCAAGGATGGGGCAGCCACAGCTTCTTTGGGCACCCTGTGCCAGCACCTCAGCATCCTTATAGTGAAGAACTTCTTCCCCATCTCCAACCAGAACTTCCCCTGTTTCAGTTTGCACCCATCACCCCTTGCCCTGTAGCTACAGTCCCTGATGAAGAGTCTCTCTCCAGCATCTTTATAGCCTCCTTCAGACACTGGAAACTGCTCTGAGGTCTCCCCACAGCTTCTCCAGGCTGAACAGCCCCAGTTTTCTCTGCCTGCCTTTGTATGGAGGTGCTCCAGCCTCTGATCATCCTCGTGGCCTCCTTTGGACTTGCTCCAACAGTTCAACAGTCCAACAGTATCGTTAATGACCTGTGTTGTTGGCCAAATACCCAACTGTGTTTGCATTCCAGAGCCAAGGGAAAGTAGATTTGGGTACTAGTGAGTCCCCACCAAAGCTGCCATTCTTACAGTCTAGAGGATTATCCCAGGGATGAGATTGAGGGGTTGGACTGCAGGAAAACCATTTACCCACCTGAGTCTTAGCTTCTTCACTTACAAGGTGGGACAAGCTTTGCTTCAAAGAAGCTAGACCTCATAGCAGCTTCCAGTATCTGAAGGGGGGCTATAAGGATGCTGGGGAGGGACTCTTCATTAGGGAGTATAGTGATAGGATAAGGGGTGATGGGTTAAAACTTAAACAGGGGAAGTTTAGATTGGATATAAGGAAGAAGTTCTTTCCTGTTAGGGTGCTGAGGCACTGGAATGGGTTGCCCAAGGAATTAATGAATGCTCCATCCCTGGCAGTGTTCAAGGCCAGGCTGGACAGAGCCTTGGGTGCCATGGTTTAGTGTGAGGTGTCCCTGCCCGTGGCAGGGGGTTGGAACTGGATGATCTTAAGGTCCTTTCCAACCCAAACTATTCTATGATTCTAAGCCAGGGGATGCAGTTTGGCTTCTACACCACCTTTACCCTCAGTTTTACAACTCAAGTTTCATAGAAATTATGGAACTGGCTGAAGCTCACTACCAGAAAAATGCATTTCCACCAGCAAATGAAGCACTTCCCCAAGTCCTCTCCAGATGTAAAGGCACATCAGAGCTGTGGTTTAAAGCTCAGAGAGTAAGAAGCTCCTTCTGCCACCTGATGGTGAATGGAGGTAAGGAGTCACAGCACTACATCTGCTCAGTGCTTATCCAGAATTACTGAGGACCAGGCAGGGCATCGGTTTTTCCCACTCAGCTATTGGCAAGGGCTGAGAAACATGGCCACAGGGAGAGCTTCAGCTTCCAATGTCCATCCTTCACCTCCTCCAGTGACATGTGCAGTAGTCACTGGAACAGAAGCCAAACTGAGAGTACATCATGGGGTGCAAGCTGAAACGCCCAGGAAGATGTGGGACTGTGTTTGGACTTGTGGGAGGGAGGTGTGGGAGTGATCCTTGAACATCTTTGTTCCTCATGGGCATTTTTCTTTCACTGAGAGGACTATAAGAAACCGCTTGTATTGTAGGGATGCTCCCGTTTAACCAGCCCATAAACTAAAGTGACCCACAGCAAGGGGAAACAGCTTTGGAATTGACTCAGGAGCAGCATTACTGGTGCAAGCTTCCTTTTGGCCCTTGGAGAGTCTCTTCCCTCTCATCACTGCCCCAAAACCTGACTGAGCTCATTGTCATTGCTGTGACACCCATGTTCTTCCAGTCCAAGCATGGAGCTAATGGTATCTCCTCTGTCCTTCAGACTTCATACCTGCACCCAGTCTCTTTGGTCCCTGCACAAGCCGGTCATTCCAAGCATGGTGGTGCATGCATTCCCTGGCATGCTGTGACCCTGCTTTCTGGGAGTCCAAATTCCTGCTGCCCTGCAAGGTCCCAGAGCGGCTGACAGGGCATTGAGGTCTCTGTCACCGCAGTTAGAGTGTGAGTAGTGACCGTGTAAGTCCCCAGGTCTGCAAAGTGAAAGGTAAATCACACCTCATGTCAGTGCTGCTGGCTTGATGGAGGTTTGGGAGGGAAACAAACCCCAGCCATTGCCAGAATGGCAGTCTTTCAAACTGATAACAAGGGCTTGATTTTACAGAGGGTGACATTCCTCACATTTTTCCTTGTGATTAATGCTTTCCTTGTATGTCCTTGCCACACCGAGAGCTCCTTCATTGCACAATAACCCTTTGTGCGCTGCAGGACACATCCAGCAAGCAGCAGTAAGGTCTCGAAGCTAGATCCGTCATGATAAAGAGATGGGGGACAGTCTGGGTACCATGACTAAGAGTGTGGGCTGTATTGGGTGGAACAACCCTAGAAAACAAGACACTGGTGAAACAAGACACTGATAAAAGCATTCTGATAGTGGAAAGATGTGTCCCCCCCCCCCACAATACTGTTGACTTTGAGGCTCTTGGCATGAGCATTGTGGCATAAATCATGTCTGAAATGGCTGAGCTGGCCGCAATGATGCATACCAGAGCTTTGGACCTTCTCAGGGCTGTGGAAACATCATCTGCAGGGCCATGCTCGGGAGACAGACCTTGCAGAAAGCAGTGTTTTCCTGAAGAAGCCTCTGTTGCACCAGTTGTGGGACTGTGTCCGGGCAAGGACCACTTAGAAGCAACCCTAGACAATGGCAAAGAAGATCTGGACAGAGTCCCAAAAGCCTGGGAAGACATTCAGCATGGAAACACAGATAAACAGCCAAGGACCATCCTCCTTTGCAGTCTGCTGCAGTCTGTGGTCATGCTGTAGAGTCCATGCCCCTATGGAGGCTTTGGGATGAGCAAACAGCTGCATTATTGCTGCCTGACTGCCCACTGCAAACTCAGGTTGATTTCCAAAGCTGAGTCATGAAGTAGGATGGTATGAAAAAGGCAGCATCCCTTACTCATGCATGACATATAAGAGTGTGGGAGGAACAGGGGAGCTCTTGGGTTCCCAAGGCCTTTTGTAAGTCTGAAACAAAAGCAGTAAACTTCACATCACGACCAGGATGGAGAGGATTATTGCATGCTTTGATTGCTGATCAGTGAAACAACTGGAGCTGGTATCACTGGAGCAGAGATGTAGCAAAGAGAGAGCGGTGCGGTTGTTAATTTTCCTTATGAGTCTTGTTTATGTTCACAGAGTGTTGTGGCAGCAGCAGCATTACTCATCTGAGACCTGGGTCCTTCATGGACGTCAGACCTTCACAAGTAATCAGGTATGAGCTATTCTTTCCAGGGCAGGAACAAATCCTGAGAGTGTATCATCGCAGAATTGAATAGGGATGTGAAAGCAATGGAGAGTGCTTTTCAACATGGATCCGGTGCATTTTATTGTGTGAGCAGTGCATTCAAATCTCATTCAAATCACTTCTGGGCCCCCTCTCTGGGTGCTGAACAAGCCCCTCAGCATTTCTAACAGGTTCATGTTCATTGGTTCTCAGCTCAGCTTACTCCTTCTTCGTGCTTTACCATCATGTTGGGATTGAAGGGCACATCCGTTCCTTCACAGCTTGCTTACAGCAGTGGCTTCAGTGTTTCCGTTCCCTGCATGAAAAGGAAGCCAAGAAACCAGTGCTAATTGTACAGTAATTAAAAGCCAAGTGTGAACACTCAGTCAAGGGTCAGCTTGGGTGAAGTCCCAGGCGCAGCAGCAGAGGGGCTGTTTCAGGAGTGGGAACGTGCCTCATGTCTGAGCTCTGAGCACTGCAGAGATAATTGCTTAGCTGGGAGGGCTGCCCAGCTTTCAAGACCTGAGCCAGGCTCTTCACTTGGAGCCATGTGGTAGCAACAGCTTGTCCACATCTTAAACCTGGGGGTTGCAAGGCACCAGGGCAGGAGTTCAGGGATCAAGAAGCAAAGCTTCCTTCCCGAGAGGTTTCTGTCCTTGGGAGGCTCTGTTGGGAACTGTGACAAGAGGAGTGATGATCCAGGATGAGGTCAGACAACAGAGGATGTACCTTTCTTCTCTTGGGGCACGTGTGATGGGCACAGCTACACAGCACAGCTTTGTAGAATCTGGGCCTGGTCCTTTTGCTCCAAGGTGCAAATCATGAGTAGCTTCACAGATGCCATGGAGGTACCTCACAGGCTTTTTGGAAGCTCCCAAAGGGTGAGGGTTCCTTGATTATTTCTCTTTTATTAGTCTGATTAGTATATGTTTTTGAAGGTTGTCTCCTGGAGGCCATTTCCAGGGTCCCAGCTCTCCTGGGATTTGGTGGTTGAGGAAACCCTTAATACTGGGCTTAGGACCCCATTTCTTTCCTTCACTTTATTACCATTTTATTACTTTATTACTTTTCAAAATGTCTGTATCCATCCATGTGGAACTGGTGTGAGAACAGAACATGGTGCAGTGGCATTTAGCTGCCTTTTCATCTATCTTCCATCTTGATGTCATACACCAGAACCATCTTCTCTTTGAACCCTCATAGAGATGCTCTCCCACTGGCTTTCTCTGCAGCAGTGTTTACTCCACTCTACCTAAATATCAGATCCAAGCTGTCCAGTCATCAGGCAGTCAAATGCCCTCCTGAGTAGCTGACTATCTGGCAACAATACACTTGAATGGATGTTTTGAGAAACACTCCTGCAGGAAACCTTCCTCTCCTCCATCCCACTGTGATAGCATTGTCCATGTGCCTCTGTAGCCCATTGTATAGCAACAAAAATGCCTCTCCTCTCTTATTTAGATGAATAAAGATTTACCAAAAATGCTCATTTTCTAAGAGGGCACAGGAAAAGGGTTTCAATAAGATGGAATGACAATAACTAGGCAAGAAAACTTTACATTGCTGGGGGCTACCGATGAGATCAGTCTCAACTGAAGGAGACATTCAGAGGAGCATTTTCTCCAATTGCTACTACTGGGTCCTGGGGAAGAGCTGCATCCTAATTTCTTAAGGTAATTGTAGCTCTTGAGGTTCTTTCAGAAGAGGTAAAGGATTTGTCTGCATTTCATGGCCAGTTTTGAATGAGGTGATCCCATTTTACCTCCAGGGGAGGATGGCCTTCCCAATAACTCCGGAGCACTTGTCCCTAAGTCTGTGCATTTATGTTATGATGTGATACAAAAAATGCACATTGCCAAGTTTTCATATAGCTTCCACAGAACAGAACAAGATGCAGTTTCTCTCTATTAAAGAGAGTGCAAGAGTATGTGATTTAGTAATACTAGCTCCAGCTCTGGTGGATAGCTACATGCAAACCACTTGGGAAAGTGCCTGCCCAGAAGTGCATCCAGTGGGTGTCGAAGATTTCAGTGTCCTGTAATGGAAACAGGATGAACCAAGATGAGATGGATCCAAGTAGCAATATCAAAGATGAGATGGATCCAAGCAGCAATATCAAAGTAGCCACCATTAGAAAGTCTGGTTTTGTCTACATGCAACCAAGTTATTTCCTGCCAGTCAAGCAAGAAAGAGCAGTATTTCAGACATCTCCTTAATGGTTAATACAAGTCAATTTGGGCCATCAAATGCTGGATATAGACAATGCCACGGGCTATTGTAAATCTGCATAATTGGTACTTAACCAGTAATAGTGGAATCAGTTACAGCCATAATTAAGAGTGTGAAGTTTCAGTGTTTATTGCATTGGTGTAATGAGGACTGATCCTTTCTCAGTTTAAAGTGGAGTAACTGCCATCAGCCACCATCAGAAGGTCTCCAATCTTCACAAAGTACCCTAGCTTCTTGGATGGTGACAGCAGCTCTACGGTGGTGAGACGTTGATATGCCACCAGCTGAGGATCAGGCTCTCCTTGGTGTGCTCCAACTCAGGCACAGCAGAGCTCAGCAAAGCCAAGCAGGAGCAAAGAAAACATCTTTGCTCTTGTTCCCATACTCCTGAGCCTCTTCCAGGAAAGGACCAAGCAGTAGACGATAACAGCTCTTTGAGCTGACCTGGGGAGGGCAGGCCTGTGACTGAGATATAGGTCTCTGGGGACAGCAACAGTTGAAGTCTTTCCAATTAGCACTTTGGATTGGAGTCAAGAGCTGTCAGGGCTTTAATTTACTAACCTGTGTCCCTCTCCCTATATATCCATGTGACAGCTCATTCGTTTAGGGTTGATAGAGTGCGTGGTTGGCCTCTAACTGTTCTCCCATCCATCTCCCTCTCCAATTTACTCCCTCAAGAACATTTTCCAAAGTGGAATTTCCATGGCTTGTGAACGCCCAGGCCAGTTTGTGCCAAATATTCCTGATGAAAAAGAAAAGCTCAAGTCTCTCTGAGTCCTTTTACGCCTGTGGGTATGTTGGTTGATGTCCATCACCATAGGGAGGAGACAATGTTTTTCTCAACTGTGTGTTAAGCAAGCTTTTATCGAGCTTGTTGGGCACCAGCAGAACATAGGAGCTCTATTGATCCTCTTTGTCCAAGGTCAAAATAAGGGCTAACAAAATTGCATCCTGGTCAAATTGTTCCCTGAGAGACCCTGACACTTCAGTCCAGAAGATAGACTTCCTGGAAGACAGGGTATTGCATGTTCACCATCCACGTGCTTTGTTTAGGGTAGGCTCTTACCTGCCTCTTATTACCCAGCATCTCCCACCAACATCAACACTGTATTACTGTTGGGATAAACATGGACAGCCTTCCTTATTATTTCTGAGCATGTATTAAATGCCACTAAACTCCTGAGTCTGGTCAGAGCAGTAGATAAGGCCCAAGGCTCAAGTATGCACCCAAGTATGAGCCCCGGTAACTTCCTGAGATCCTTTGGCAACTGAACAGCCAAAAGCAGCAAACCGCTTGCAGATATGGTATAGGAACCCTTCTTTGGCATTTACAATCTATCCTACATCCTCATTAAACCTCATGGTTTCCTACCCAGAGCTGTCACTTTCGCTTTAGAGTGCAATAGATTTCCCAATGATATTAGGCATATAACTGAAAGGGTCTTATATCCAGAAAGGACCGTTATTACTCTTCTTAAACACCCATAATCCAGACTATCAGGCTTCATCTGACCTAGTGTCCATCCTAGAAACTCTGGTTCTGCTCGAATCTTCCTTAATATTATTTCTTCAGTCTACATGCCCACTTTTGAGCCAGTTGTCTACAGTGGTTCCTTTGGCCAAGTAGACAGGTCTACAACGTACAAGTCTCCACTGGAGTTAGCCCCCTGGGTTCCCTTTGTGGCCAGTGGGGAGAAACAGGATACAAGCCATCTGGTCTGTTGTAGAAATTTACTTAGGAGGCAATGAGTCATTCCTAGAAGTACCCATTTTGCTCCTTGGGTTACAACGGAGGGTGTGAAGCTAATTTGGATGGAGATGTGTGCACTGATATAAAGTCTCGGAGATCTAAGGTTTAAGGGCTTCAAATGATGTGAATCCAAATAACCATAATTACAGCATAAAGAGGAAGGAAAGGTACTTCAGCATCATTATGATGCTCATGGAATAAGAAACAAGAGTGAAAATACAGAGCCAAGACCACATGTTCTGCTATTAAACAGGCATCACAGGTCAGCTTCTCAACTGGTGGGAACCCGCTACTTCTTTTAACATCCATACTCCTTGACCAGGGAACATGAGTACCAAAAAGATGCTGTTGGTAGGTAGTTCCAGAGCAATGCAAGAATTAGTTTGAGGATCAGTGTAAGATCTCACAGTTTCTCGGTGCTGGTGAGATTTCAAGGACAGAAAGACACCTGTGCTTCAACAGAGACTGATGGGGAACAAATCCCTCCCGGTCCTTTGTGCCTTTGGATCTTTCCTATTCAGCTGCATTATGATAAAAACTACTGTAAACTGCGAGCTGGGAGGGGCAGAAAGCAGTGAGCAAGATCAGTCTTGTTAGTTGTTAGACTGACAAGAATAATGGAAAGGAGGAGGAGAGGGCACGAGAGAATGCAGAAGCATTAGGCAGAAACTCAGTGAAGCTTACGCAACCTAAAATACAACGCGATTTGCACGCAGCGCCGTTTAACCTCACGGCCCTGTGACTAATGAATTTTCAGTGCTGGGGGATAGAGAAAAAAACCAAACCACAACAATGACAGCAATAAAGTAAAAGCCACAGCAACCCACAATTAGCCGGCGAAGCAGCAAAAGGATGGTGTTTTCCCCAGCCTCCTTCGCAAAGCTTTCTCAGCAGTGTATCTTAGGGGGCATCAGTGGGAGACGGACAGGCTCAGCTCAGGACTTCAATTCTCAGGCATCGTCTGTCTGATAAAGGTTTTAATTGGAGTGTTTATGTTTCCAGTCCTCCAGCAACACAGATCTGCTCCGATAGTGTGTTTTAAGGGACCAGAGGTAACGTTTGGAAGATGAATGTGGTGTCAGATGCCCACTGGGTTACGCAGACATTATAGCCCACTGAGGATCCATTTTCCATTGTATTTTGAAGGCTTTTAATGAGTTTTCCAGGCATCTGCTTCTGGTTTTATGGAACTTTGCCTTTTCCCTCTGCTTTTAGGTATCAGACTGAATGATCACCTGATGTAAATCAAGTCACTTTCCTCGGCTGGCTTAGGTGGGCTGTCAGGTAGGATCTTGAACAGCAGAGTTACTCCGAAGACAGGACACTGGAGCTGCTGTTTTTATTACAGCCTAGGTCAGCAGTTTTCATAGGTAGGGGTTCTAACATGAGGAAGAGAAGCAACTTTTCATTCTCAGCTACAGGTTACAGACCATATATACAAAGGAAAAGGAGCCATGCTCTGCCTGACCTAATAGCCTATATGGCCATCAGTATCTCTGAAACCATGGATTAGAGGAAGGCAGGTAGAAGACATTCATGGTTGCACTTCCAACACCCAATTGTGAGATCTAGCTTTGGTGCCTAGCCCCGACCACTTCTTGTCTGGGGATAGGGTTGCTTGGCCAGTGACTTGTGGATGTGGATTACCCAACCCTGAAGCACCCAACAGTTCTAATTCAGAGATGGCTGCAGGCATTCTGCTGTGACTCTGGCCTTAGCAAGGGGCAGCAGTGTCATTCCCTCCCTAACACGCACAGGCAGCGACCTACACCATTTGTCTTCACTGCCTCCAGTGGCTTGATTAGCATGAGAAAGTCGGGCTGACACAGATTTATTTGTTTTAACTACATGTGGGACACATTCCAAAGTGCCACATTGACAGCCTGGGAGAGCACAGTCCTGCATTTGCCCTGGAAAAAGGGAAAACAGCCATACAGGCTCCAGCTTTTCTGGCCACCATCTTTAACGAGGAGCTATTAGGAAGATGGACCTCCAGGTAGAAGAATATTATCCCCTACCTCTTAAAGACAATTTGAAGCTGCCTCATAGCAGCTTGCTGGAACACCCCCTTTTCAGACTTGAAATCATTACAGATGAGTGAGGGGCAACTTTGAGCCTTTACAGCTTGATTTCAGCAGCAACCTAAGAACAAACACCACAGAAGCCCTCCGGTTTGTTCCCCTAAAAGACCACATTTGTCTAAAAAGGAGAAACCCAAAAGAAGTATTTTCCTTTCAGAAGTGATTTCCCCCTCTCCCCCAAATTCCTGGTTGTTCCCTTACAGCTTACAGGGCGGTCAGACTCATAGAGCTTGGGAACACGGAGACATGAAGTATTTAGAATTGGCATTGGCTTTATTTTCAGTCTTCCAAAGGCAGCCCGAAAGCAGAAAATCAGCCTCTGAAGATTCATATGCTCTTTGAATAAGCAGAGAGCAGAGATTTACATCGATCCCAGTTCATTTAAAGTGAGAGCTGAGCAAGGCTGGGGCTGTTGTGGGGTCACGACTAACAGAGATACACTTCCAAATGTCCTTGGAAATCCCAGTGTTATCGGCAACATCCTCTGCTCCTAGAAAATTCTTCCTTCTAGCAGTATACCTAAAATCCCTTAAAGATGGATATGCTGGGGCATGGCACATGAGTGTGCTCTTGGGGTAGATGCCGTGTACCACAAAACAATATCTTCATCTCCTTGTGGCTGTGTCTAATGAATGAGCTGCCCTCTCTCTTTGATGCAACTATAGAGATGTGTGTAAGGAGCAGGAAAACCAGCAGAATCACATCCAGTTTGTAACAAGAGGAAGATTTCCTTTATCCCAAATGGTTATCCAATTGAAACTGCGAAATGCTGGATGAACAGGGATGCTAAAAAGAGGATTCTCACTAAGAAAACAAGAGTTTCTCCTTTACAACCCACCCCTGAGTCAGCCCCTGGGAGAATTCACTGTCCTCCTCTTCCTTACAGTGGTTTGAACTGCATGGTATTGTATTATAACTATATGCAGAGTGCTCAGTATTGGGCTGTAATCACCAGCTCATGGCTGTCCTCATGTTCCCACCATTGCTGGATAACCAGCAAACTCCAAAGCAAGAAAGCAGAAATTGAAAGCTGTTGACTGACTTGGACCCAACATTGTGTAGGGTCCAATGAGTCATTTCGCACCAGAACTGATTCAATTAAAAGTGGAGGGATGGAGCCCGTGTGTTATTTGTGAATACGGGTTGAGTGCAGCTGATGGCTTTGGCTGAAAATAGAAGCACGGGGATGATAGAAGGGAAATGTCCAAATGTTTCTTTTCAACCTGTCTTATGTTTCACATCAGAAACACCGAGGCAATTTCAAAGCAAAACCTTTCAGCTTCTATCTGTCATTTCAGAGTGGAGTTTCTCTCAGTGTGGACCGGTTTCTTTTTAATAACTTAGAAATGAGACAAAAAAATTTAATTAGGTAGTCAAGGGAAATATTTTGGATTGACCCTAAATGATCTATTCCAGCTTCTTTTCCTTTCTCTGGAAATGAGAGGGGAAATGGTTGGGCTTGACTTATATCAGTTGTTTTTTATTGATTTTCCAGTAAAACCAAGAAAAAGAATGATTCCTGAGCTCTGAACCTTGCTCTGAACCATGCTGTATCTCACGCTAGTGTGGGTGAAGTACCTTCTCCTGATTATAAATAGTCTGTGCTTATAGAGAGTAGTTGAAAATACAAAGGATTGGGAAAAAAAACAGAGAAGAATAAAAGCTGTTTGAATGTCTCACCAGCTTCCATCATGCTGACAGCACTCAGCTCTGCTGGGGTTTTATCTGGAAGCACATCAGTCCTTAGAAGATGGGCAGGGATGGAGACAGAGCTGGGCTAAGGTGCTGGAGGTGGAAAGGGTAAAGAAATGACCAGGGAGCCTTGGGGTCACTGGAATGACTATGACACGGATCAGAGCTTGTTCTCCTCCTGCAGCCAAAGCAGCAGGGGAGGAAAGAGCTCAGCTCTATTTGGCTCCCTAAGGAGAGCATCTCTGCCCATAGCACTTCATCTGATCCCATTCCCCTAGTTTTCTCCCCTGGGAATGAGGCAGTAAGCACAGAAAAGGAATGGAATTTACCCCTTTAGGGTGTCTTGTGCTAACGCAGTGCTCAGTGCCTCCCAGGATGTGCAGTCTTCTGTTTAAACATGCTCCCAGGAGCATGCTGATTTGTCTGTGCTCCCTACTGAGACCTGCAGGGTCTTTGTTAGAACTGGGTGGGCAGTCCACATCCCAAAAGCTGCTATGAAAAAGCAGGCCAAACGTCTGAATTCTGGTCCCATGTTCTCTGGGAATGTGGATCATCTTCCTTGTGCACTCCAAACAGCCAGATTTACCCACAGCCTTTTCCTTAAAGAACTGGGGTTATTTCTGCCTGGTTTTAGGTCTTCCCTTCCCTCCTCCTCGCAACACCTCTTGAATCCACTTATCCGTTATCCATTTTTAAACCCCTTCAAAGCAGAAGGGAGAGTTCTCTGAGCTAACAAAGTCTGGGAAAAGCAGCAAGGTTGGGGAGAGAGACTCAAACACAGGGATTTATTTGCAGGCTCTATTGGCTTTTCTGGCCCTGGGCTTTGCTTTATCCTTGCTCAGTATCTCACAGCATGGAACAGACTTCGGCGCAGAGCTCCACAAGGCCTCACTTAGTCTATTGTCAGGACCTAAGGAGCCTGAGGATGTCCAAGATGTCTTGCTGACACCAGATGGGGTTTTCTATGGTTGTTTTCTAGAGGTGGCCTAGGTCCAAAGCAGGATCTGGCATGCTGCCACTGAGAGATGATGGTATAAATGCTTCCCTCATCACACAAATCAGGAGCTGGTGGCTCTCAGCAGTGGCAGTGGGAAGGTGGAAAGAGAAGATTTCCAGCCATCCCAATGCAAATCTCCTCTGTAAATCTCCCTTGAAGACTCTGACATATGTTGGGGCTGTTAACACTGAAATCCAAACTATCTGGGATTTCCTTTCCCAACACATCTGTATTCTCCTGGGAGAGGACTCTGCTCTGCGTCATGTCAACTCCGCGCTGAGTCTATGCTCAACACCTCTCCCTCTCTGCACACGCCATTTATACGTCTGAAAGGAGAAACTCAGAAAAGTAAAACAGAACAGAACAAATCAACCACCTAAGAAACACCAGGAAGAAAACAGCTGTTTCTGCAGCCCCAGAGGGAAAGCACAGCAAAAGAGCATCTTCGGAGGCTAGCAACCATCTAAGCAGGCAGAAATCCTCTCTCTGAGGCTGTGAGCTGCAGACTTTCCCACCCTTGCTCTCAGCCTGATTTCTGGGCAGCTGCAGCACAAAAAGGCGAGCTCACAAATGAATCAAGCCATCCCTGACGCTGCTTCTGCAGAACCCGTTGGGGAAATAATGTCTGTTGGGGCAAAAATAAAAGAGGAGAAAAACAAAGACATCTTTTAACACGTGTATTTTCTTTTACAGCATTACAGAGAAGACCAAAATGGACCAGGAAAAGCAGGCTGGTGCTCACCCCGAGTATGTATTTGACTCCAGTGGTGCTAGGGGATGTACATTAATTTATGCCAGTCAAGAAACAAGGCCTGGGGTTCTTATTATACAGACAGCACTGAATCCTGATTTATTGTTCCCCAGGAATGAAGAGAGGGAGATGGAGGGTCAGGCAGCATAAAGTCTGGATCAATAGGAGCAGGGAGTTATCCGGGTTCAAGTGGTGCTGCTGAAGTTTCAGGACAAGCAACTTCTTTACTGTAGGAAATGCTCTTTCTTCAACACCATCATGAAGTAAAGGAGTCCTCCCTTTTCAAGATCATGGAACCTGTGGTGGGGGCAAACCCAGCTTTTTAGAGGGGATGGGGAGTGCTCCCGCTCCATCTCCAATGGAGCAAGGCAAGGAGATCAGTGTGGCTGGTGGGACTGTGGGAAGCCTGCCCAAGCTCTGGAAATTGGTTGGGAAAGGTGACACAAAACTGGTTGGAGAGAGGCCAGAGGAGGCCATGGGGATGCTGCGAGGGCTGGAGCAGCTCTGCTCTGGAGCCAGGCTGAGAGAGCTGGGCTGGGGCAGCCTGCACAAGAGAAGGCTCCTGAAGGGGAGACCTGAGAGCAGATCCAGTGCCTGAAGGGGCTGCAGGAAAGCTGGAGAGGGGCTTGGGACAAGGGCCTGTAGGGCCAGGCCAAGGGGAATGGCTTGAACCTGCCCGAGGGGAGACTGAGCTGAGCTCTTAGGCAGAAGCTCTTCCCTGGGAGGGTGCTGAGGCGCTGGCACAGGGTGCCCAGAGAAGCTGTGGCTGCCCCATCCCTGGCAGTGCTCAAGGCCAGGTTGGACACAGGGGCTTGGAGCAAGCTGCTCCAGTGGAAGGGGTCCCTGCCCGTGGCAGGGGTTGGAGCTGGAGGAGCTTTAAGGTCCCTTCCAACCATGCCATGATCTATGACTACGTCTGCATCTCTCTAAAGAAAGAGAAAGGACGGTTTTGAGATTAAATGCCCCCAGAGTTTCTCTGGATTCTCTTCTTGAATCATACCCCTTGGCATAGCTGTCTCTTGGTGCAGCTGTAGACTCACTCTGCAAATGCAATAGCTCTGAGCTCAATGCTGACCTTTGGGGTGCAAAGGACTGGCTAAACTGTATGCGGTAATATTGCTCTGAAAATTGCAAGCTTTCTAGGAAAATTTAGGTGGGTTTCCCATTTTCTGGATAAAAGAGAGTACAAGGCAAAGAGATATCTCTGTATTCCCCATATGGTGGAAAACCAGGCAACAATAAAGTGGAGAATTTAGTGTGACTATCTTCTCAGGCAGCAACATCTGATGACCATGAGACATGTTCCTGTGGGGAACCAGATCATTCATGGAGCAAAGCTTGGAAAATGAATGTGGACACATAGCCCAAGGTGGAACATTAGGAAACACTGCCCTGGGACACGTGGGAATCATAAACCATCTCATAGGAGGGAGTAATCCTCACTATTGATGCAGAGATACCCATTTCAGCCAATAGACCACATGGTTTAGCTGTCCAGGCACTATGGGTTGTGTCTGGGAAATGCTGGATTGAACCAGTTATTATGTAGGACACTGGGCTAAGTGGACATAAAGGTATCTCCTGGCTTTTCTATCATAGACTCATAGAATAGTTAGGGTTGGAAAGGACCTAAAGATCATCCAGTTCCAACCTCAGCACACATCCTGACAAGGCTGGAAAACCAATGGCAGAATCAAACAGAAAGAAGACCCTTGTCATGGGAACCAGAGACTTTGAAGAATACCATAGTTAGTCCAGAGATGGTGCTGCAGAATCAGGCTCTCTGATAAGTGGTGCCACATGAGGACCAGGGGAAGAACGGAGCTCCTTTCCCTTTGAACCACAGGAGGATCTTTAGGAGTACAAGGGAGGACAAATAACTCTGCAGATCTCCTGCTGACATCCTTCTCTGATTCTGTTTGGCTTCCTGAACTAGGTCGAAAACTATCCTGGCTAATGAAATTCTGGGGTAGGAAGCTGAGCTTCTGTGCTCCTGTCGTCCAGCCCAGAAGGGAAATGAACTACAAGGGGATACGTTATAATTGTGATTGGAAGTAAAGAATACGCTCAAATGCTTCCCTGGAGGAAAATCATAATTGCATGTAATTTCAGAAGCTGTGAGAGAAGATGTGGGAGAACACAGGCCTGGAAAATAAAGCTTTCCCTCACTGTTGGAGTGGTTATGGGAAACACTGATTGGAGGGCACAGGGTAAGATCTAGGATGCTGTGATGATTAAAGAAACCCAAACCACAAATAGAAGAAACTTCCTAGTTAATGGCATGGAAGATTCCCCTCTAATAAACTGGAAAGCACTCTCTGAAGTAGTAATATAATAAGGCATGCTCCAGGAGGGGCTGCAGAGGAGCCAGCAACGGAGCAATTACCTGGTCATTGGCTTTGCAGAAAGCCTGAAGTGCAAAGGGAACCATCGCGGTGTGTGGTGCTGTGAGCTACCTGAGTGCGAATGGAAGTAGCTCTGACATCCGTCAATCACTTGATTCAAGATGGAGATGTCTGGACAACGATTGAAGAAAAGCAGAATTTGTCAGGATTTCTCCTAGAAGGTGATGCAGGACGTTAAAGAGTAACATTGCATCCAGCTGTTCAAATCTTTACATTTACACTCTTTTTAAGTGGGATTTGAGGGGTATAGAACAATTTCATTTTATTGTATTATTTTATTGTATTATTTTATTTTAGTTTATTTTAGTTTAGTTTATTTTATTTCAGTGTATTTTCTTTTGTTTTGGTTCATTTTATTATTTTTATGTTATTATTTAATTCAATTTCAGCTATTTTTTGTATGTGGGAAGTGTCTGCTTCCTCAGAAAGTGGTCCCGCTTCTCATTGAAGACTCAGGGAAGCTTTTTGCCAAAACCTCAAGAAATACTGGGGTTCAGTAGAAGGCTGGTTTTTTTCATCCTTGAAAGAACAGAAGCTCTCCTGTTCCATCTCTGATTCTGGTTTGATTCGATCTCTGCTTTCCGGAAAGAACAAACCATTTTCCAGCCACATTCACCTTAAAGGCTGGTAAGGTCAAAGTCTTGGAATATCTTCAGAAGCTTGGAAGGGGTCTCAAAAGTCTCTGTTCAAACCTGACTCTGGGCTGTAGCTACAGCTTCTGAGATAACGAATCAATGACTGATACAAAGATCAAGGACCTGAAGAGTTTTGAGGCTGGGACCAGAACAAATGTCACACTTTAGAGAAAGCATTGAAATCAGTGCCAGTTTCTGGCTCTGAATTCTCCAAATCATGGAGGCAGCTGCCAAGGGAAGATCCAAATTCCTCCCAATCCAAGACAAGATCAGAGTGCTTTGAAATGTAGCTTGATTCAAAGCTTGGATGTGAGTTCTGCTGGAATTCTCCCTGTCTTCCAGCAATGCCTTCAGAAAGCATCAGAGACACCAGAAGATCTCATCAGGACAAACCCAACTTGTGCAGGACTCCTTATTTTGATGTTATTCTTCATTTCTGGCGAGCAAAAGGGAGAAGAAGCTGCGTGACAAGAGTAACATATACAAGACACAAGAAGTTGGTCTGGTGTGTGATGGGGTTGGTTTGCTTTAACATCTCCCTGCCACAGCCATTAAGACAGTCAATGACTGGGGGCCAGGCAGGTACCTGACCATAGTAAGCCCTTAGATGCAGAAGAAGATGCCTCCTAAATCCAAATGAGGATGGAGGTTGATTCCCTGCTGTTTTTCACCATCCCAAGACTTTGTCAAAGAGTAGATTAATCTCTCCTAAGCACAGAGTTGAGATGCGGTTGCAATGCTCCTCACCCTGATGCTGGAGGTATGTAGCCAGAGGCAATGGTGGAAACAGGTCAACCAAGCTTCAGACCTCCACGTTTACGTTGTCATGACATGCTTCAGGCCTCACAGTTTACAACTGTCCCATGTAAAGGATGTATTTGGGGCTGATGTCCTCCATTGTTTTAGGGATCTTTGGTTCCAGCTTGAGAACCTGCTCATCCAGATGCAATCTCAAGGAGATGGAAGGGTGAATTCATTCTTGCACAACATATGTAAGAGATTATTACACAAAAACCCAAGAGATCCTTGGGCAGGGGCATTGGTGAAGAAAGCCAGTGGAAATAGTGTATTCTTGGAGTTCCTGCAGGTGTTTAAAAGACATGCAGAGGTGGTGCTTAGAGACATGGTTTAGTGATGGACTTGGCAGTTAACTGGACTTGATGAGCTTATAGGTCTTTTCCAACTTAGGTGATTCTACACTTCTTGGAGTTAGGACTTCTCCAGTTTATCTGACCCTCCAGATAAGCATAAAGCACCTTTTCAGCTTTAAATACTATCCAGGGATGTGGTCACTCCACTTCATGCATCCCAGCTTTTTTTTACCCAGGGAGCTTTGATCCTGTGACATGTTTCTCCATGGTCCAACACGAGAGACGAAGGGTATCATCAAGCAGTGGCCAGTGCCTGAGTGCTTGGAGCAGATGAGTCCAGTGGATTGACCCCTTGTACAAAAGAACTACGTACCCAGTGATTTGCTTGCCCGGTGAGGATGCTCCTTATGACAGGGAGGGGATGGAATCATAACTGGATCAAACTCATACCAGCCTCCAAAACAGCCACTGGTGCATCTAAATGCAGCATCTTGGCCTCATCCCTGTGCAACCCACCTGATGCTTTCTAAGAGGCGACTACTCATCTTCCACAGCTGAGCCTGTTCATGGGTTTATATGTGTCTGTGGGGTGAAGCTGGCTGGCTCCTTCCCCACACTTGCACACCACTCCATGCCCAGCTCCCCTGTCAGCAGTAAGTCCAGCTCTTTTCTGGCCACTGAGTGCATCCTTAGCAATTGCCTGGCCCCAGGGTTAGATGAAAGGAGAGCGGTGACAGGAGAGCTCTGGAGATTTGCACTTCCTTTGCCAGCATCCTGAAAGGCTGGTGCGTTCACAGACACAACACTCCATTATTCATGCCTGAAAGATGAAAAATAGGGCACATTATGATATCAAAACCCAGCACCTAAAATCTCTCACTTTGCAGTCTGCAACTGAAAGCATGTATCTGGCTGTATTAGGATGGAGAAATTTCTTTTCCCAGGGAAATTTCTCCTTCCCTGCTGCCGCAGGAATCTGTGTCCCTGCACTGTGGGGCACAGATTTTTGGCTGTGGCTGCTAACTCTGAAGGCAGAACATCTGCCTGCGTGCTCGGGGCAGCAAACTCCATCACCATCCAAGCATATCTTGATTTATATTGTGGCAAACCCAGACAGCAATCTGGTCTGCTGTTTCTTGGGAGAGGGGTGTCTGCACATATATATATAATGTATATATATATATTATGTGTGTATATATATTTATAGCATGTAAATCCATGCTATAAAGCAGCACTCATGGAGCTGTGGCTTTGCAAATTCACCTTCCTGTTGAAGCCACTGTTTTTCCCCGGGTCACACAACAGCCTTGCTTGCCTCTGACCTGGAGTTTTGAGGCTGAACAAGTGGCACACTTCAGAAACAGACCTTGCAGTGTTACCTGCCTGGCAGAACAGGGGCAAACAGCCCTGAACATCAAACATACGTGTTGCTGCTGTCTTGTTATGTCAACTCACTGTCTTCTAGAAGTAGCATTCATTTGTCATAAAGGTTAGGTGCCATTACTAGACCCAGAGGATGAGATTCATCTCATCAGCCTCCAGATGCAGGGCAGGTACCTATTCACTGTTGCTCTTCAGAGTCAATGGTGTAAGAAGACATGATGCTGGGGAGGGACTCTTCATCAGGGACTGTAGTGACAGGACAAGGGGTAACGGGTTAAAACTGCAACAGGGGAAGTTTAGACTGGATCTAAGGAGGAAATTCTTTCCTGTGAGGGTGGTGAGGCACTGGAATGGGTTGCCCAGGGAGGTTGTGAGTGCTCCATCCCTGGCAGTGTTCAAGGCCAGGTTGGATGAAGCCTTGGGTGAGATGGTTTAGTGTGAGGTGTCCCTGCCCATGGCGGGGGGCGTTGGAACTGGATGATCTTAAGGTCTTTTCCAACCCAAACTATTCTATGATTCTGTGTGTGCATATGTAGACATATAGCTTGAAACAAGATGAGTTGCACCCTAAACCTACCTATTTTTCCTTCCTAATTCTAAGGGTAATCTCAGTGACTGTCTTCAGCAATCAGCCTGACACACATTTCAAGTTCCAGCCTTGTCTTTCATGTTTGCCAAGGAAGACATTACACCAGGCATACCTTTGGGACAAGTTGAGACAAGGCAGAGGCATGCGAGGAAGGAAGAGTCCTGGCAATGAGGCACCTTGCTGCCAATTGGCTCCCCATCTGCAGAGACTGCCAACATCTGCCTCTTTCACAAACATCTGGATGCACTGACAGCAATGACATGTCAAGGGAAGATCTGCGATGAATCTTGGGAAGCAAAAGAGTCCAAAACCAACAGAGTATGTGCTTGTCTTCTTGCAAAAGCATGTTTCATGTAATTCCTTCTTACCCTCAAATCATTCTCTGAAGCACTACTGATTTATTATAGTTGGGGAAACTGAGGCAGACACAAGTGATGGTTCCAAGAGTGTTAGTCACTGTATGCCAAAGAAAAGGGTTGAGTCTTAAGTCTGAATGCTTTGGTCAGTGCTCTGAGCATTAGAAAATGTACCTTCCTGGTTGTCACATTGCTCCCCCTCCAACTTGGGAGGGAGAATATTGGCTGCAGGTGTCCCTTAAGAGGAAAGGGGAAAGATTAAAGGACAGAAGCAAAAGCTGTTCCCTTGTGGCATCATTTCCCTTTACAAGGTCCCAAACATCCATTAAGGAAGCTTTTAGGACCAGCCCTTTTTTTGTCTTACAAATGAAACCAGATGCCAAACCCCCTGAAGTGGCAGCAACAGTAAAACAAACCCAACCAACAGCTTCACCTCCTGAACCAGGCAGCAGCGTGAGGCCACCTCAGCAAAGCCATCACGGGACCATCCATCATCTCATCAAATTACTGCTGCTCTAATTAAAGACAGACCATAAAGATTTTGGAGGTTTTATCCAATATTGGAAAGCAAAGGCACCCACTGAAAAAGTGATTAAGATCTTCGTTGCTATTCATAAGGAGTTTCACTCAATGCGCATCTATGATGGATGATGGAGGGTTGTTCCTGCTCAGGAGCAAAGGGGCCTCATCCTGCATGGAGTAGAACATGGAAAGGGTTTTATTTTCAGTAGCCTTTCTTCTAATTCAACAATGGCTTGTGGGAAGAGATGCTTGTTTTTTATCTAGCTGGGGATGCTCACTTGTTATCTAGCTGGAGATGCTTGCTTCTTATCTAGCTGTGATGTGAAATACACCCTAAATATGCCCTTTCATGTGAAAAAAGGGTTCTGGGCTATATTTATTTGCTACCTTTTCCTCTGAACATCTTCATCTTCCCAATCCCTGTTTAGTGCTGCTGCAGCTCTGGGAGGGTGCTTCTCAAAACCAGAGACCTGAGCAAGGTCTCAGGCAATCCCATTACAAAGGGGTTGGGGTGAGCAATCATCTCCTTTCCAATGCCCCCCATCTCCTGACAAAGCACCTATTTAGGTTCTGATTTATGGAGGTTTTGGGCCACGGAGGAAATCACAGAATTAGAATGAGAAATGTGGGTTATATTTGCCTTTTTACTGAGCAGGTTTTTCACCAGGCAAAAGATGACTGGGGGAAAAGTGTTCTCGTTTCATCATCAAAACATCCTTCACTCTTCAGTGGCAACCTTTGCCGGCTTTTAACAAATCTTTTGAGGTGTGGAAGGGTTTTAGTACTTCCAGCAGTGTCAAGAAAAGATAGTACTTTCCCCTTTTATTCCTCCTCCTAATCACATCCTCCCCTGCCTGCCTTCCATCTCCCCAGAGCTGCCTGCACCCTGCTGCTTTCCCCATCCCAGCCTCTGTTTTCTTGCCCTGTTGGCATTTTTGCCATTTGCTTCCCCCCTCCTTTTATTTCCTGCCATTGAGGAGTTTTGGTAGCTCCTTTCCAGTGAATTTTTAGCTTTGGTAAATGTGCAAAGCCTGCTCCTTTGGGAGAAGCCGAGGAAGCATTTCCATTTCACTGCTAGGGACTAACAGTTCCTGAATCCCAATGCCCTTGAAGCTATGTGCCTTCCTCTGATTTAATATAGAGCCTTTATATGAAGTTAAGGACAAATACCTTCCCTTACAGAACCACTCCCTGTGACAGCCTCACTAATTAGTTGTTATTAACAGTGATAACAGAGCTATCAGATTTAATAGGCAGCAGATTATGGCAATTACAGTGAATTCACTGAGTATGGGAAGACTGAGGTTTGGCTCCGGGGACAAGAGGCACATTCTCTCAGGCAGCACATGCAGGGCAGAGCTGCTGCATGGAAGGGTGCTCCTTAAAGGTTGAAACCAAGGCTGGGATGATGTACCACCCAGTGGGACCATGGGGCCAGGGAGGGTACATACCATACATGTGAAAAATGGAAAGAGCAGGTTTGGAAATGCCGCTTTCTTGCTTTCCTTCATAATTTCCCTCTTGATTTCCTGTTTGCTTCCTTTCCCTCTTGCTTCCCTTCCTACTTGCTTCCCTTCCTTCTTGCTTCCCTTCCTTCTTGCTTCCCTTCCTTCTTGCTTCCCTTCCTTCTTGCTTTCCTTCTTTCTTGCTTCCTTTTTTTCTTCTCTCCCTTCTTGCTTCCCTTCTTTCTTGCTTTTCTTCCTTCTTGCTTCCCTTCCTTCTTGCTTCCCTTCCTTCTTGCTTCCCTTCCCTCTTGCTTTTTCCCCTTCCTTCTTGTTTCCCTTCCTACTTGCTTCCCTTATTTCTTGCTTCCCTTCCTTCTTGCTTCCCTTCCTTCTTGCTTCCCTTCCTTCTTGCTTCCCTTCCTTCTTGCTTTCCTTCTTTCTTGCTTCCTTTTTTTCTTCTCTCCCTTCTTGCTTCCCTTCTTTCTTGCTTTTCTTCCTTCTTGCTTCCCTTCCTTCTTGCTTCCCTTCCTTCTTGCTTCCCTTCCCTCTTGCTTTTTCCCCTTCCTTCTTGTTTCCCTTCCTTCTTGCTTCCCTTTTTTCTTGCTTCTCTTCCTTCTTGCTTTCCTTCTTTCTTGCTTCCCTTCCTGCTTTTACTTTTCTCTTGCACTTTTGCTCTTTGTCTCTCACTTTGTTCCTCTCTCCCCTCCCCTCTTCCAGGAGAAAACTGTGGGAAAGAGAAAGATGAGGAACATTCAGAAAACACGAACATGTAATTGTTTCTCACTGTCCCTGGCCAAGTGTCTCTGATGTGTGTGAGCTGGTTTTGCTCGCTCCCCTGGATGATCATGGAGAGCAGGGTGCCAAGGACCAACTTCAGGCTGAATCATTCTATAAACCACAGTGCAAAAGGGTCTGGGGTCCAAAGGCCACCTGGTCGGAGGAGTTGTGGTGTGGGAGAAACCCCAGAGGTCCGCACAGCTCAGCTCATCAGTGATTTCATCAAGTCCACCTGCCTGGACCTGTCTCATCAACCGTAAATGTGGAAACACCGCTGAGGACCACCTCATCCTCCCTCCCCGCTGAGCCTGCAGCCCCTCCGGCAGCGCAGGCATTTCCCTCTGCTCATGCATTCCCTTTTTCCCTGCTGAATTTTTCTTCATTAAATCAGCCTTTGGGAGCAAAACCACACACAACATCCTGACACCGCAGCCCATCACTCCTCGGGAACGCACTCACCAGAGGCAGCCCCGGCTGCTCTGTTTTCCCCATTAGCATGGAAGCTGCTGAAGACATCCCCCTCCAGTTTCTATAACATGCAAATCCCCGTCTCCCACTGCTCCCTCCACTTCACTCACCCCTCAGGAAAACAGCTTGGCTGGAAAAATGATCCAAGACACAGAGATCCTGGAGCACGGTTGCTGTGATAGCCCCCAAGGGACCACTCCTCTGGTCCTGAGCTCGACCCCCATGCCTCATGTAGCATCTTAGGGAGGGAACCCCACACAAGTGATGGCAGAAAGGCAAGAGGCTGAGGGGATACAGGTATGAATCCCCTCATGCTTCCACTTTGCACTTGTTTTCTTAATCAAATTCCAGGAGTGTTGAGACCACCACCGAGAACAAAGCCTTGTTAGGCTGAAAAAATAGGCAGATCCTACCCCTACAAAAATGATGAACTGAGCTGGGAAAAGGATAAGGGAAGGGGGCTTCAGGGACAAACTCCCAGGTCCTGCTTTTAAAGGCTGGGGTACAACCAGAATTACATCTCCTATCCCTTCTTGTGAATCATCATCCCTGGTTTCTCCGAAGCCATGAGTGAGATTTGCTGGCAAAAGAGGTGATATCAGAAAGAGATTTAGAAGATGTGGTATGGAGAAACCATATCTATTGCTCTTTGTCTGCTGCTTGCCCCTGCTGAGATTTTGCTGGATGCTTGCAAGGCTTGGGCTTGAATTGGTTGCTGTGTTTTAATGTGAGGAGCTGTGAAAGTCAATGCGTCAGACAGTGCTATAAGGAGAGCATCAGCCGCTAGCACAGCCACCATGAAGGGTGGTGGAGCTGTGATGAATAGGTGACCTCCCCAGACCTGAAACAGGCTGGAAAGTAGGTCTGATGGAAGCACAAACCTCCCAAAGACTATTTTGTGCAGCATCCTGTGTTGTAACAGGCCTTTTCTAAGATGTTTTGTCTTCTCCATAGATTTACAGACTCCTTTTTTCTGCTCCTCCTTCTCCCATCTCAAGGCTACTTTCTCATCACAACCCAACTGAGACCCCAAAGGGAAACAGCTCGACTAATAAACACTTGACCACTTGCCATGGGTTAGCTAATTCAGGCACAAAAAGCCTTTCTGGCATATCCAGAATGGGCCAGAACAGATATCTATGCAGCATTTTGGTTCAGAGTGGTTAGAATAAAAGAGATGCAAATACTGATAAATGATTCACTTCATTTTTTCCTTCTCTCTCACAAAGAAGAAAATAAATGGCACAGACTCAATTTCTATAATATTCTGTTTTCATCTGTAAGAAGAAAATTTTCAAGCTTAGGTGCCAAAAGCAGGAAAATTAAATCTCTGTTTAGACAGTTAAATAAGAGGCTCAGTTTTCAAAGGTACCAATACCCTGTATGCCTAATTGCTAGCAGAAGAGGCTGAAACCTTTACTTTTAAAAGGATATTTTCCAGCTCCATAAAAAAAAATGCTTTATTTTCAAAGCAATTTCCCAGAAAATGTCCATTAGGGAATGAGGGACAGAAGTCCGCTGAGAAACAACATCCATGTTGTTTCCTTTTAGAGTTCAACTGCTGGTGCTAGGCAACTCGGATTCAGTGGCAACAGAATTACAGTGATAAAGGTCCCATGCTCAGCTCTTCTTCCATTCCTCTGTACTGAAGGGTTGAATCCAAACTACTTCCAGTGGAAATTACGGAATTCTCAGTGTTGACCTCCTATGAGTTGACCTCCATCCACATGCTGGCTGGATGAGGGAAAACGCTATGGATGTTATCTACCTAGACACCATTTCCTACAGTATTCTCCTGGAGAAACTGGCTGCTTGTGCCCTGGATGGGTGTTCTCTTCTCTGGGTAAAAACCGGCTGCATGGCCGAGCTCAAAGAGCAATGGTGAATGGAGTTGTGCGAGTCCTCTTCTTGAGCTTAGTGCACCCCTACCTGCTCCATGTATTGAAAGTACAAATCCATTATTATACAGCCTTTGTTATACTGGTGTTCAATTCAGTACTCAGCACAGACAGGGAGGTCTCTAAGCAGATGGGAATGTCATTGGAGTAGGAGCTTCAGGATTTGACCTTGACCAAATCTTGAGAGATCTTGGATTACATCAAGCACTAAGAACTTCCTATCATTTCTCCTCAAAATGCCAAGACCCAAGATGGACACTGATGGAAGATTAGATGCTCTTAGAAAACTTTATGCGCGGTGGAATGGCTATGAGCATCAGGAAACAAATAAAATACAACCCAAAAGTATCATGAACTGAAAACCAACCTGGTGCTGGAATGAAGAATAACACGGTTTGGAGAAGAGCTGTCATCTAAAGATGGGTGAACTTTGTCCTCGTGTGCTTCTGAGAAAGCTCTGAGACATGCTAGTAAAGCCATGTGGGAAATGCAGTGTCAACCCTCCATGCCAGTGGATGAAGAGAGGACTTTGGTCCCCAAGGGCTGTCCATCAGCTTTGAGGCTATTCCATCAGATTTGCTCAAACAAGCTTGGAAGGCAAAGGCATAGACTTTAGAAGAAGGCCTCCAACCACAGGGAAGAGGATTCTTTGCCCCAGGTTCTATTTTGTTCTATTTTATGCTCATGCTGACTCCGAGTGGACACCCCCAGTGTGTGTGAGATCGCACAAATGCTGAATAAGAGAAATTCCTTTCTCCAAAAGGATGGGCAGCTGGATCAAGCCAGCAAATCCACTTTACAGGGTGAAAGTTATTCCGGCAGCTGCTGTTTCTGGACATGCAAACAAATTGGCACTGGTATATAGCTGGTTTCATAGCACTGTGGTTGTTCTCTAGTGTCTGGTCCCTAATAACCTCATGGGATGACCCATGGGTCATTTGGTGCATTGAATATTGAAGGGACTAAGGTGGCATTCAGGACATATGAATGATGTTTGTCATCAAAGACCCTCTTGCATTACACAAGGCAGCGAGAGCGTAGCTCAGTTATAAAACATGGTCACCTTGATAATGCATCAAGACACTGGCTATTAGAAGTTTAGCAATGAGCACAATATCCTCATGCTCTGAAGAAAAGGAGGAGGGGAGGAAAGCCTTTCAGCCATAAAAATGTCAATCTCTGGTTTACTTCAAAAAACCACTAAAACAATGAGCCAAAAACTGGAAATCCAGAAAACTCCTTCAATAAATGTCAGTACTTTTAAATTAGGACAAAGGAATTAGAAAAATGGAGGCTTATGTTTAATTCACTTGAAAGCAAATTAAAGGGTTCGGCTTATGGATGAAAGAGAAAATTAGGTTATTTTTTCTCTCGGAGAGTTACCAAGGCTACTGCAGCCCAGAGAAAGCCACAGTTCAGCACACAGCTTTGGAGAGCTGCTATTGACAGGGCTGTTTGCACATCTTAAGTGGATTTAGGAGAAGTGGCTCCATCTCGGAAGCTGGACCAGACACTGTCACATCCCAGCAGGGGCAGCACTTGGTTGGGTCTAACCCAGGCATTTTTCCCAATATGGGGATGAAGCCTCCAGCAGCAGGTTATTTGATTTTTGAGATACTCATGTGCCAGTTAAAGTCACCTTCTGACCCATAGTGTGGTACCTCCAGCATTTTCACATGGGCTAAATACCTGCTTTTAATCGAGTACCCTAAAATGTGCCCTTCAGTCTGTATGTGTGTGTTCATTACCCATTTATACTGCCATGGTTCAAGCTGGGAGTGATTTAACAGAAGAAACAGGTTTAACAATTGCTCTGTTCAAGGAAACCTTTGTTTTCAGGTTCTGAGTTTACATTTTGTACTATTTCATCCTGTTTCTGCTTGTTCTCAAGGTCTTCTTTTATTCAGCTCCTCCTACATTTCAGGGAGGTTTCTCAGCTTTGTTCCACCAACAAGCTTCATTAGCACTTCTTTTTTACATTGGGAGCCAAAATTGCTATAGGAAACCTGAAACAAATCAATTGCAAGAGAGACCCAGGAGATGCTCCACTGCTAGATGAGCTCCCCAGATCAGCACTGTTCAATATCATTTCCCCGTTAGCCACTGCCTTACTTTTGGCCTGGTTCCCTCATCAAACGCTGTGTTTTCTTGCTAGAGTAACAAGGTTACCCCATGGCATCGCATCAATTTTCCACTTAAACTCCAAAGAAAGGAGTTTTTTCTCATGTCCATTTTTTTGTTCCCAAACAAATGTATTTCATCCAGGAAAATACCAGGTTTGCGTGCTGTGATCTCCTGGCAATTCCCCATGTCTTCAGTTCCCCATTCCCCCCATATTCTTATAAAGCCCAGTGAAGCTTTGAGCAGATATTTGCATCTCTGATGTCTCTTGGATTACTTCTGTCTTTCTGATGTAAGCACTGCTCTTGCTGGTCCCCATTCCAGAGGCTGCCCCTTGAGTGGATAGTTTCTGGTTTGCATCCTTGCCTCCAAATCCAAGTTTGTGCATGTTGATCTGCGGAGCTATGGTGATGGAGAGTATGCAGTCCTTCTGATACGATGTTTTTGGGGATGGAGCTTCCCTGTAGTTCTCATTTCTCAAAGCATTTTCTTTCTCAGTGAACTTTGCTTTTGCCACCCTCTTCAAGAGTTCATCTTAACTGAAAGCAAAGGTGAAATACTTGTTGTTTCCCAAGGGATACCTACATTATGCAAGACATACAACTGGATATCAGCCATGAACTCTTCTTTCATTTCACTGTATAATGTATGCCCATCTTCTGTGTTTTCTTTTCAATGTATCCTATGAATGGATATATGAAGAGTACAGGCAGATTTGGGGTCACTACAACACCCAGATTCCTATTCCCTTTGTTTACCTCCAAATAACTACAAACCATGGAAGATTAACCCTGCTGTATCCCACCTAAGGGGTGGCTGTGGTCCAGCAAAGTGAGGAGTGTGATTTAATGCATTTATTGATGGCGTAACTCTGCAAGGTAATGTGGTCCTCCAATTGACCTGGCTGGGAGCTCAAGCTTCCCAAGATCTCAGGCTTCCCAGGATTTCACTAAAGGAACAGAGTTCATAAAACCTACAAGGATTCCCGAAGTCTTTGCATTTTCCTGGGAAGCCAAACCTACTAAACCAAGCAATGGGTTTGGACACCCTACAGGTGCTGAGACACTTTGGGGTCCTTGGAAGAATGAAGTTCTTTCTAGAAAGGTTTCACAGCAGCCACAATAAATTGCTTTGGGTGGTTTTGTTTGTTCTTTATTTGCTCCTAAATGGTAGCAAGAAACTCTCCTTCCCTCGTGGCAGCCCGATTTAATAGGTTTGCATGACATTATCGCAGAAGTTCAGCAACCAGAGTCCGTAACAACACACCTGCAAGCAACAAAGAGGAGCAAACCCCCTAAACTAGCAAAAACCCAGATATGTTTCCAATTCACAGCCCTTACAATCTCACAAAGAGCTGATAAGACCCTCAGCTGAACAGAACCAAGACCCTCCCCCTGCCCTCTCGTTAAAACCAGCACCAACACCACCTGATTAAGGAGGGTATGTAGAGAATGCGAGTTGGTGGTCAAGCACAGCAGGTGAGGATGAACATCACAGCAGCTCTTCCAGCTCAGGACAAGGTTATAGGATCACAGAGTCATAGAATAGTTAGGGTTGGAAAGATCATCCAGTTCCAACCCCCCTGCCATGGGCAGGGACACCTCACACTAAACCATGGCACCCAAGGCTCTGTTCAACCTGGCCTTGAACACTGCCAGGGATGCAGCATTCACAACTTCCCTGGGCAACCCATTCCAGTGCCTCACCACCCTCACAGTAAAGAATTTCCTCCTTATCTCCAATCTAAACTTCCCCTGTTTAAGTTTTAACCCGTTACCCCTTGTCCTATCACTACAGTCCCTAACGAAGAGTCCTTCCCCAGCATCCTTCAGATACTTCAAGGCTGCTATGATGTACCCATGCAGCTTTAAGTTAATCAGTTTCTGATAGTGGCCAGTATTGGTGTCTAAAGAAGACAATAAGAATGGGAACAGCTTGGGCCAAAACCTTTATAGAATATTCCCTTAACCTCCAAACTTGCAGCTCTGGGAGCTCCTGAGCTACAGGTAAGGTTTCTGTACTTAACTTACCCTGACTGGAAAAAGGTTACTCCTTACTTGTTACTGGAGTCCTTACTGTGAAGTAATCTAGTTTAGTTTTTTGGCGCTATGTTAGTTTCTAACAGTTACAAAGTCCTGTGTGAAGGCAGCAACACACGAAAGATCCACTTTTTGCAATCAGTTTTGGATCTGTTTGCTTTTGCTTTAATTTCTTGGCCCTTGCTCTGGTACAAGATGAGGCAGAAGACAGATGATGGCCATCCATCTTGTCCAAATAGATCTCTACTCTCTACTCACGCCTGCATCTTCTCTAGGCTGAAGAGAAGATGTAGTCAAGCTAAAGTTACTCTTTAGATCTACAGAAGCTGATCCACATCTTAGATCCTATGGTATAGATGAAGCAGGGAACAACCCCTCACCTGGCTCTGCAGGTTGAAATGGTTTTTGAAGGGGGTGTTTGGAAAAGATCTAGGAGCTCCAAAATCCTAATGGCAAGTGTGGTATTGACTTCCATTGGGAACTGCTCCCCCTGCTCCATGTTGTCCCCAGGAAGGGCACCAAATGAGCATCCTACAAGTAGGTATGTATGCGCCATTAACCATCCTACTGCAGAGCATCCCATGCTGGCTGACTTAGAAACATCCTCCTGTGCCTGCAGACAAGGTGCCAGCAGTCCTATGGGCTCTGAGTTTATCCTCCTCGCTTCCTGAGCTCTAACATCTCCAGGAAAACTCTCCTATCTCTGATCCACCTCCTTTGGGTGATCTCATTTTTGCTCATACAGAATGAGGTTTGTCTTGCCTTCACCTCTCTCTTTGATGCCCATCACTCCATCCTCCCTCGTAGGGTTTTCCAACTGGATTTTCCTCCACTGGATTTTCTTCCTGGGCTAGACAGCCAAATATTTCATGTGAAGGGGAGACAGTTCATCCTTTTTCCTCCTGTTTGTGAACATTCTCAGCACAGCAGGGGGTATATTCCCCTTTTTATTGCTTTGGTAAATATTCCTCTTTGCACTCAAACTTTTGCGTAGTTTTGAGCTTGAGAGGCAAAACGGTATCCAGTTTGGACACTCAGATTATTGCTAGAGTGAAGAAGGACTGGATCTCTGCAATTGTTTGGTTTATACACAGCTGATGTGAGGCTGGATGGGTTTTCATATGTTTTGAGCAGTCGTACCAACTATATCATCATCATCATCATCAGTGTTTTTTGAAGCCACATCAAGGAAGCTTGCAGAGCTGACCCGAAAGTGTGATGCCATTTTTTGGCTTATCTTAGTACAAATTTTGAGGTTTTCCAAATGGTTCCAAACAGTGAGGTAGAGAAATGTTTGGGGCAGGGAGTACTCTGGTGCCTCCCACTTTTGGAGGTCAAGATAGTCAGTGCTTGGAGCTTCTATCCACCTCTGCTGCCTGAGGCATCCCCTCCATGTCTGCCTTGCTTTTTCTGCCACCCCAGCAGCAGGTTTCCATAGATTCTTCCTGTTCCCATCCCACTTTTCTAGACAGTTTCATGTCTCCTGGCCAACATTGGTTTATCTTGTCTTGTGTGTTATAGGCCAAGAGCCTACCACCATTTCCATGAGAGGTGTTGTGAAGCAAGGGATGTTTGTACACGAGTGCTGTCCATGGATGGAGGGATGCTCTGGAATGGTCCTGACTGTTTTCCAGCTTCCCTGAATTGCATGAATCCCTTAATCTCTCAGTCATCGTTTCGCTGCTCATAAAAAGAGACAGCTACAGTTCTCTTGCCTTGTTTCTATGGCTATTTTTGGATGAGGAGACCATCTATTATCAAGGGAGTGTGCATGGCTGGGTCCTCCACAGCAGTCTTAAGGAAGACAAACCAACCTTGTGTTTCAGTTTCCATTGTAACCTGTTTCTGTCTCACAGCTGGATTTCTTTTAATCAGCATATTTCATGTGCCTTCCGTGCCCCACGATTTCTCTGTGGACCTACACGAACAATCCTTTCTTTCATTGCCTTTGCTGAATCTGTTGTCTGGAGCTCTGGGGAGCAGCTCCTTGGGATAGGTCTAATATGAGCAACAATACTTTGATCAATACCTGGATTCATTTGTAAGGAACGGTAGCAGGTAATTTCAGCAGAGGAGTGTGTATGTGTGTACAAGGAGTGGTTTACTTCCTTAACTCTATTCATCTCAGCATCTACCCAGCAATTAGGAGAAAGCCCGGATCTGATAAATAAGACAGCAAGCAGCAATGATCCCTCTTTCTTCATGGCATTTGCAGCATGTCTCTTCTGGAAGGCTTTTCCCAGTGCAGGAGTCCTTCTCCTAAAGAAAAAGCAGGAAATGCCTCCCTGTTGGGATAGGTGGTAGGGGTTGTCTATGCCTGGACTTTCGCCATCTCCCAACCCCCTGCTATTTCTATTTTCATCAAACTTAGGATGAAGTGTTGCTTTCATCGCACTGATTCACTGATGACTTCCCCTTGTACGAAGGGGGAGGCTGTAGCTTGTCCTTAGCCCAAGAAGGGACAGCAAGGCTGCTTTCACATTGCCTCCCCCAACTCTACATGTGCAGGTGGAGGAGGTTGATGCCGCTTCACTGATTGGACCAAAGGGAATGTTTTCCTGCAGCTCAGACCTCATCAGGGGGACAAGGTACAGTGCCAGGGAAAGAATCACAGCATCCCACATTGGTTTGGGTTGGAAGGGACTTTAAAGCCCATCCAGTTCCAACCCCTGCCACGGGCAGGGACCCCTTCCACTGGAGCAGCTTGCTCCAAGCCCCTGTGTCCAACCTGGCCTTGAGCACTGCCAGGGATGGGGCAGCCACAGCTTCTCTGGGCACCCTGTGCCAGCGCCTCAGCACCCTCCCAGGGAAGAGCTTCTGCCTAAGAGCTCATCTCAGTCTCCCCTCGGGCAGGTTCAAGCCATTCCCCTTGGCCTGTCCCTACAGGCCCTTGTCCCAAGCCCCTCTCCAGGTTCCCTGCAGCCCCTTTAGGCACTGGAGCTGCTCTAAGCCTATCAGCACCCTTGTGGGAGGTGGGACACTGGGTTAAACCCATCCTTTCTTTAAGGAGTGGAGTGACAAGGCTTAGGTCACCTGCTGTGGTCCAAGGGCATCAGAACATCTCATTCCTGAGGGGAAGGCAAACGTTTTCCAAGGAAAATATTTTTATTTGCTTGTTGAAAAGCCTACAAACCCTCCCATATGTTCCAGCGCTATTCTTTTTCCTGGGCAAACAGCTCCTTCAAAAATAGAACACTAAAAAGGAATCTGCAAAATAATTAAAAATAATAATAAGCAGAAAAATCCAATAATTCCCCCAGTTTCCCAGCTGGATGTTTCAATTGCATCTCATTGCCGTTTCACTTGGAAATTTGCTTAAACACAATCGTACTCTTCCTTAAGAAGTCAAAAATACCCCAGCTCCACAGTGATGCTTTTTTACTCCAAATGAGGTTTTCTTAACACTTTCTTTTCCTCCACTGAGTAGCTGAGGAAATGTTCCTTCGGGATGTGAAATACAGTTGTTAAAGGCACTGATTTATTTACAGCTTTTCAATGCTGACAGAGGACGAGGAAACTTGCTAAAGGAGCAGCTCCAGCCTGGAACATGGAAGAAGCTTTCCAAAGGAGAGGAATGCCAAAGATCACACTTTCTTTTTTCATTTTCCAAGAGGAAAAGGAAAACCAAAAGGAAAATCTCAAGTAGTATTTTCTCCACTTCTTTATGCTTGACACAGAACACCTACATGTGGCTGTAGGAATGATTTCCCTTCTCTGCTTTGCTCATTGGAAACACAAATGTGCAATTCCTCCTTTTTTTTCCTAGGAGAACTTGCAGGAGGATTAACGTGGTGATGCCACGAGGAAACCAAGTTAAGAACCCTGAACAGCTCCAGTACAAAAACCTTCCGGGGGCATTTAAGTACCTGCAGAGCTGAAATCCCAGAGCCAGCAGTTGGGAAAAGCTCTGGCTGCAGATGTTCAAGAGCATTGTCTGAGCTTTTGGCATGGAAAAAGTGCTCCAGTGCTGCTCTGAATCATTGGAGGAACATCTGTGTTAGAGAGATGGACAGGGAGGAAGGAGGGAAGGAAAGAGAGGAGGGAGGAAAAAGAAGGGATACACATTAAGAAGGGAAAAGCAAGAAAAAGAAGGGAATGGAAGGGAAGAAAGGGAAAGGAAGGAGAAGAGAAAGAGGGAAGAGAAAGGAGAAGGGAGGGAAAGGAAAGGAGAAGAAAAGGAAAAGAGAGGAGAAGAAGGAGGGAAAGGAGGGGAAAGATAAGACCTTTGGAAGGGCAAGCCTGCATTAGGAGGAGGAACAGGGGGGCTGTGTTTACAGGGTACTGCCTTGGGAATGAGGCTGCTTCCTCTGTCGGTCAGTTAATTACTAGGTGAACCTGAAGCCATCACTCCACATTTTGTGTCTCAGCTACTCCATGCATGAAATGGAGGTAGTGGAAAACGATGCTCACTCATCATAAAGATTAAGGAGCCAGGCTCTGCTGCTTGGCTTCCTCAGCGTGGGTCACATGCTGGGACATAGAGATGAGGTGGGGGGGAGATCCTGGGGAGTGAGAGAAGCACCAGGGGACCGCAGTGAGGGGTCTCTTGCAGGGACAGGATAGGGTCAGGGCACCGTGGAGAAGGAGGTGTGGGGACATGGATGGAGGTTTATGGAACTGAATTTACAGAGGTGTTTTCTTGGAGGAGCTTTGGCAGGTGATCGTGTTGTAGGGGATTAATGGAAGGTGTCATGGGAGGACGTGGCCCAAGACTTCAGGGCTGGGTCTCTGCTAGCAAGCAGTCAAGACCAGGACACAGGTCCTAAGGGGATGGGGCTGTCAGAGGCTCCCAAGAGATGAGGGTTTGGGGGTGTGGGGTGTGCTGGGACCCTGCAGGAGGTCACCGGGTGATGAAGAAGACACCTGGAAGGGGCCATGCCCCGGGAATACCTGGGGGACTCCAACACACCGATCTACGACCTGCTGCGGGTTGGAGGAGGCTCCACATCCCCCGGGGAGGCGGGGAGGAGCGGGGCCGGGCTGCCAGGCCCCTCCCCACGGGGCCGGGGCGAAGCGGCGGCGGCGGCGGCCCGGGGAAGGCATCCAGGGCTGCGGACAGAAGTTTGCTGCTGAAAGAGAGGGGAGAATCAATTATTTAATAAGAATAATATAATTAAACCTTCGAGGAAGCGCCCACCCCCTCCCCATCCTTCTTCATCCCTGCGGGGATGCGGCGGCGCTCGGCCGGCGGCAGCCCGCGGTACCCAGCCCGGCTGCGGGCATGACACGGGTCCGGAGCGGGGCTGGGCCGGCCGCGGTGTGAGCGATCGCCCCGGGGGCCGGGCTGGGGCGGCGGGGACGCCTCTCGCCCTGCCCAGCCTCCGCGCATCCTCCGCGGTGCCGAGCCGAGCCGGGCCGGTCGGTCCGAGCCGTGCCGAGTCGGTGTGATCCGCGCCGTGCCGAGCGGTAGGATGAGGGGCATCTTCTACTTCTGCACGCTGATCCTCCTGGGTGAGTAGCACGGAGGGGAGAACTTTGTGCTAGGGGTTGTTTGCGGGGTTGTTTCGGATACCCCGGGCTGGGGGGGGGGTCTTCCCTTTTCATCCCTCTTGGAGCAGTGTCAAGCCCGGGGCAGCATCGCCCATCTCTGCTGTGGACCGAAGGGCTGGGATGTTTCATACTGTCGCTCTGGATAGTCCTGTCTGTCGTGGAAATGGATAAATGTACCCCGAGAACTGAGGCTGGGGCAAGAGGAACGCGGAGGGATTGTGTTGAGGGGCACGGACACGGGTTTTGCACAGCGCCCGGAGCCCCACGGTGATGATGGAGATGGAATATGTCGGGGTTTGGGGCTTTGGGTTACGGGGTTGGCAGCCCCTGCTCCGTGTTGCGCCGTGCAGCGCCGTGCACCGTGCCCGGAGCACCGACCTGACCCCAGCCTGCTATGGGGTTCCTGCTGCAGATTTGCTCTTGTTCTCCCCCCAGAATGGGCTTTTGTATTGCGTGGGAGCAAGGGGTTCAGGACCCCCGATGTCTCCCCTGTTCCTTCAAGCCCTCCAAGGCAGCCTTCCTCCGCTCTCGTGGCTGGGAGATGCTGTTCCCCGTGAGGTGCTGCCGTATCCGGGAGGATGCGGTCTGCAGCACCCTTGCTTGGAGCATCCCGCTCGTATCCTGCTTCTCCCCAGCTCGGAGCGGACAGTTCTCCCGCTTGCAATTCCCAGGGCTTCCTTCCCGATTCCCTGGTTAGAGGCTGCAGCTCGGCTGGAAGCCGCCTCTTTTGCCTGGTTGTAACCCCGACAGCTCCCTTAGGGTATTATTTGCCCCTTTCCCTGTGCTTCTTGGAGATAGATAGCAAACCCAGAACGACTCCGTGCTGAAATAGACCAGGGAAAGCAGTGGGGAGGCAAAGGGGAGGATGCGCCCGTCCTCTTCGGTGATAACGTCTTGGGATGTATTGAAGCAGCTGGGACGTCCCGGGCCGCCTCCTCCGCCCCATGAGCATCCCTGCTGGGAGCCCACCTCCTTGGGAAGACCCTGGGAAGATTCTTCCCTCGGTGGGGAAAGCTTTGCCAGGGCTCCAGGTAACCTCTCTTGCCGGCTCTGCCTGTCACTAGATGTCAGCATCAGCAACTCTTGCAAGTCCCATTGACGGGTGTGTGTGTGTGTGTGTTGTGATTTCGATCCCTCAAGAGGGACCATCTCCAGCCGGGGAGCGCTTTGCTCCAGGATGCTTCTGCAGCCAACATGCCCCATGCTGGGATGGCTGCTGCCTCGCCAGGTCTGGAGCTGTGCCTTGGGCTGGGGAAGGTCTCAGCATCCCTCAGAGCTGGAGATTTTTCCTGCTCACAGGGCTTTTGGGTGGGAGCCCAGGTCTCTGCAGGACCCATTTTCCGAGCGGTTCAGATTGACTGCCTCACTGATTGACTGCCTGATTGACTGACTGCTGCACTGATTGATTTTCTCTAGAGAAAGCGGACTTAAAGAGCAAACGGGCAGCTCCCCATTGTCAGCAATGCAATTGGGAATAGCGGGCAGGTGTTAAGGATACACTCATCACTAGAGCCAGAGTAAAGCCGTCAGCTGGTATTCACCCTTTGGCCTTCTGATCCTTGGGTGTCCAAGAGGACCTTTTCATCTCCGAACTGGCATTTGATCCCCACAGGCTCAGCACCCCCTCAGCAAATGCCATTCAATGCCCTCAGCCTGCTCCCTAGGTATTTTCTAGATGTCTGTGTTATGGATGGGTGAGGGCTGCTCATTTAGATGTGCCTGAGGAGATCCCCTGCAGGGATTGGGGGTGCTGGGCTGGAGATGACAACCTCTGCAGCTGCAGGCATGGCAATTCCCAGCTTCTCCATCACTGGCTGCACACCAGAGTGAGAGCCTTGCTTTGTGTGTGTGTCCCCTGCCATGTTTGGGATGACCCTGGCTGGAGAAGGCAGGGCTTGGAGAAATCAGGGCTCTCCAAGATGAGATTAGGCAGCATCGCCATCATCCAGCCTGGATGGGGAGCTCTTGCTGCCACTTCGTACCCAGCAAACTGGTGGCACAGGGTGACCCAGACCAGGCAACTTCCATAGTTGAACGCAACAACCACTCTTTATCTAGACCAGGTCCCTGACTTGTCCCACCAGCAGCCACAGGAGTACCAGCAGCAAGGACAGAACAGTCACACAGCTGGGGACAGGGACGTGGCTTTGGGGAAGTTCATAGTAGTGTCCTCTGGTATTTGCTTGCATGTGTGGTATTGGATAGAAATCTCACCCAGAGGACAGTGGTGAGGCATCCAGGAAGAGTTGATGGAAAATCAGTGCTCTGGAAAGCACTTATATGGTGAAATATAAAGAAGATAATGAATTTTACAAGGACACTGGGTTCCACCTGCAACCAAAGCTTTGCCCATCCCTCATGTAGCTTCCAGAGGACACATCAGTCCCTGCACTAACATCATAATAATGAAAGGATGAGAATGAAAATCTGGGCTTGAGTTTAAGCAGCAGTGAAGTCCCCAGTGGGACCAAGAGTCATTTCTGGACCATTGCAATGGAGAGCAGGATCCCAAAATGACATCTGGGCTGTCTCCTGCTGACAACTGCTGCTTTACCTGGCAGGTTTTACTGCGCTCCGTCGTTAGCATAATTCCTGGCATATGTTTCGCACAGGCTCTTCACAGATGCAATCAAACCCAAGGGATCGTCTGGCGGATTTTCACCTGGTTTTTGGGAACTCGCATTCCAAGGGGGAGAGCAAGAAAAAAAACCTCTCTTGAAAAACGCATCTGTGTGTATGAGAGAGGGAAACGCTCCTTAAATTAGCGCCTTTGTCAGTTCTGACAGGAGCAATCCGTTACTTGCATCAATAAGAGTGGGATATTTATGTCTCTCCATATTGGTGTGGAGGAGAAATAAAACCTCTCCCTTACCAGGCTGCCCTCAAACACTGTGCAAATCCCTCTGCAAGGATCTCGCTGCACCCAGAAAGTCGTTTTTCCAGCGCTCTGGAGCCTTAAATAGTAATTACTGCAGGGTAAAAATTAGTACTAGTTAAGACGAATCATTATGACGAATTACTGTGGCTGGGGTTTTATTTTGCTTTTGGAGACAGAAATGTCTTCTCTGCTCTCTCGGCAATTTTCACAGATGACTTCTATTGTGCCTGCAATTCCCCTCATCATTTTCACACAAGACTTGTTCATTTTTATAACTTTCCACTTGGTCATTTTTAAACAGGGCTTTTAATGTCGCTCAAGTTTCCCACCTTCCAATAAAAATACTCTCCTACCCATGAGTTCTTTTTCCTTCCATTGGCCTTTATATTCCTTTGGCTTCCTTAGAATAAATGACCTCTTTCTTCTCAACCCCAAAGTGGGAAAGGACAGATTCAAAGGCAGTTCTCCTGCTGAAACAGCTTTTTTAGAAGGACACAATTCACTGAAAAAAAGGAAAAGGAACCCAACTATAAAAAGCTTGTTCCTGTCAGTCTTCAGTTCAGAACAGCTCCCTTGTTTCAAGTGCATCTGTCAAAGTCCCCTCTGGCAACACCTGCTGGCAGTGATCTTCAAGCCTGGATGGACTGATGGTGGGAGCTGCATGGTAGCGGGTGCAGGAGCAGGGCTGGGAAGGCATTTCCATCACCTTGTGTGCTCCGCTTTCATCTCTTTGGGTATCACAGCTTTAAAGCTTCAAATATGGGCACGTTGGGGATGGAGTCCTGATGAAAGCAGAGTGGAAAACAACAGTTGAGAGAATGGGTTTGAAGAGGTGGATGGGATGTGGAGCTGTGGATGGGAAGTGGAGCCATTGATGAGCATTAGGTCCTGGAGATGGAAAAGGAGGAAGAAAGAAGTTGAGTGGGGAATTGTGTCCAGGAGGGTGTTGTGGTGTTCAAGGTGATGGAGGCTTCGGACCCAGGAGAGCAGGAAAGGTTTCCAGAAGGTGAAGCCACCATTCGTCCTGAGTAATGAGAACCTGGGACTGCCATAGGGTAGAAAAATTGGTGTGCAGGAAGGATAAGTCTCTTCTAAGGTCACATCACATTAAAATCACCCAAAACTCCTCCAGGATTTGGGTCTAATAACAAGTGATGTCACAGCTGCCTATTGCTGATCTGTAGTGAGCTTGGTAGGTGTTAAGAAAGGTTGAATATGCCCACGCATCCCCCTGCACCTTACTGCAGCTGAGGTGGTAGGAAGCTCTACCCTAGCTCAGATCTGCCTTGACGGACCCCCAGAGATAGAGACCAAATCTCTCTGGGATGCTGGTCCACTGCTTGACTGCCCTCATGGGGGGGAAACAAGTGCTTCCCTGTATCCCACTGGATAAGATATATATTCCCCGGCTCTAAAGTGCCCTGGCCATACCCTTGGATCTCATCTTGTCACCTCTCTCCATGCAAATCTCTCTTCTTCCTTCACAGGTAGCTCCCCAGGGCTCATGTTCTTTCTGTCCAAAGCCATCTGGAAAGCAACTTTGTTTGAAAGATGCAGTAAAAATAGTTGTGCTGTGGTTTTGATTTATTGAATCCAACTGGAAAACCCTGTCTGCAATACCTGCCCTCGCTGAGTGCTTTGACAGAGCTATTAGCAGCACTCCCCACGCTACTGCTGACATATGGGCTGGGGTGTCGTTTTCACACACACAAGTGCAGGCATCTGGCTTCAAGTTCATGGGTCCAGTTTATTGAGGGGAAAGGAATGGGGCAGCTTTTCTGGTGCTTCTTCCAAAAGCAGGATCAAATGGCTCATCTTTCATACATTGCCAGGCTAAGCCATCAATTCTTTGTGCCCAAGGGATGGCAGCTCACTGTGGGATGGGATTTTAAACAGGTCCAGATGTTACAGGGCTGTGAGTTAAGACCTGAGAAACTAGTGAGTTTGGCTTTCCTCCTCTCTTCCTCTTACTTGTACAATGAAAATAAAGGCCAAGCACATAAGCTGAGTCAAGACTCAGCTTTGATGTTCCTGTCTGAACTGCAGGTCCTTAGCTATAAGTGATCCTTGTTCCCTGGATGGAGGCATCACACACATATGATTCTGATCTGATCTAGTGGAGGGTGTCCCTGCTCATTACATGGGGATTGGACTAGACGACCTTTGAAGGTCCCTTCCAACCCAAACTGTTCTATGATTCTATGATCTCTTCTGCCTTAAGGGAGTTTAGCCACTAAACCCATCAGGAGTGGAGGTACCCATGAGAAGTGCTTGATTCTCCAGACAGGCAGCAACAGGAGTGTCCTTGGGAGGCTCTGTCTGTGTGATTTGATGTCTCTGGAGGCTCAGAGCTGAACTAGACCCAACGAATGCTCAGGCCAGGTCTTGGGAGAGCTCCAGGGTGCCTTCAAAGATGGCAAGTTGAACATAATCTCTGCCAAATAATCAGGCTTCACTTCAAGCCTTGCATCAAACGGGGCTGGCTGATGCCTCTGCAGCAGCCACCTGGGAAATCCCATCATTCTTGATTAATCAGAGCAAAGGAAACACAGGGCAGCTACAGCCTCGTGGGAAGGCAGCCTTCACTTGCATGACAGCTGTGCAGTTTTTGGAGCAAACCTGGTGTCTGGGCCACTCATACAGGGTTCATGTGGTCCCGGCCGTGAGAAGTTTTCATAAACACCCAAATCAATCATAAAGGGGTTTGAATTTCTCAATTCATCTTCTTTTACAGCCTTTATTGAATGCTTTGCTCTGTCGTTTTTAGCTCCTGCTGCCCATACTGAACCCTCCTTAAGTATCGGCTCCGTCATGCTTATAACTTGAATTTCTTCCTGTCCAGCGCTCATCTGCATCACCCATAACTAGTGTCCAGGACCTACAAACTGGCTCCCAAGGTGTTGTATGGAGATGCAATGATTTGGCTCGCAGTCGACCTGACCCCGTCAGACTTTTCCCAGAGGAAAAGCCAGGAGGAAACTCATAGCTTCTCAGAGCTACCTGTCTCTGTGACTTTGGATAAACAAGCCTTAATAACACACTAGCTATTTCTTCTGAGATTATAACTGCCATGCATGTGAAGATAAATGCATCTCCCATGACAGCCTTCACAGCAATATCTCTTAGATATTGTACAGCCGACTCGGTTACCTGCAGTCTGGAAACAGGGAGCAGATGTCTCCTGTAGCACCAGGCATTTTCCCCTTTGTTGCTGTCTGTGCTCTCTTTTGATGTTCGGCATGTACAGCAGAAGGCACCTTAAAAAGATGTCACAAGGCACAGGGCGACATAAATCCATGCACACTGAATCTTCTGTAATACAGGCTGCAGGTTCGGATGGTGTGTTTGCTATCTGCTAATGGAGAGGAGAGCAAACCAGCACACTGAATTATGAGACAGGGCTTGGAATTAATCAAAGCTGTTTGACCTGTTTGTGTAAAGCCCCAGACAAAGCTGAGTGTCCTAAGTGTTTCCTCTGTGTGGTGAGGCATCACACTGCTCCTTGCCAGTGTTAGTTGATTTGATACTAGAGTTAGAGCAATTTCATGTAGATCTCTTCTTTCTTCTTCCTTTTTTGCCCCTTCCAATCTGTTTTGTTTCTTTCTCTTGGTAAGAGAACTTAACCCAGAGAGGCTGCTTGAGAGACAAACTGCACACCTTGGTGTGCCTTGGTCACCGCCACACCATCTTCAGAGAGAGGGCATGGGCAGGGGCATCTCAGCTGAGCTTTCCTCCCAGTGTGGGGAAAAAAGGGGTTCATGGTGCTCACAGCCTACTCAAGGTGATGCAAGGGCTCTGTTCTCCACCTCACAAAGAGCTGAAATGGGAAAGAATCTGAGCTGTGTGTTAGGAATAAAAGCTTTGATTTCAACCAGGATAATATCTGATTACTTAAAAGAAGGGAGAAGAGCAGGTTGCCCTTTGGGAAGATGATGGGATCACCTGGGGGCTTGTCAGGGTTTTTAGGCTTTAGCAAAACTTGAAGTCATAAGCTGTGCTGCCTGAGGAATTCCTGAAAGGTGGACAGGTATCCTATTCCCAAAGAATTTTGTAGAGTCCCAAACTGGTTTGTGTTGAAGGGACATTAAAGCCCATCCAGTTCCAACCCTCCGTCACGGGCAGGGACACCTTTCACTAGAGCAGGTTGCTCCAAGCCCTGCCCAACCTGGCCTTTGTTTTCCCTGTTCCATAGGAAAGCTTATCTCCTCTTTATTATGATCTAGGATGCTCATTCTAATTTCTAATTAGGATGCTAATGCTAATTTCAGGAGGAAATTCTTTCCTGTTAGGGTGCTGAGGCCCTGGAATGGGTTGCCCAGGGAGGCTGTGAGTGCTCCATCCCTGGCAGTGTTCAAGGCCAGGTTGAGTGAAGCCTTGTGTGGGATGGTTTAGTGTGAGGTGTCCCTGCCCGTGGCAGGGGGGTTGGAACTGGATGATCTTGAGGTCCTTTCCAACCCTAACTATTCTATGATTCTATGATTCTAATTGTAGGGAAAAATCTGAGACCCAGATAAGGAACTTCCTCTAGGATCCACCCTTAGGAAGCTCTCTCAGGAACTGCAGAAAACTTGCAGCACAAGACTTCTCCATAGGGGCCTGAAGGTATGGGAAGTGAATAGAAGGGGAAATCTTAAGCTAATTCTGGTCTGGATATGGGAAGCAAAGGAGAGGCTGGATGGAAGATGCAGATGAAACTTAATAGGGAATCCAGGAGCTGGGAGTAGGAAAGTGTAGGACTGTGAAGGTCTCAGAGCCATTCTGGAGCTGGGGAAGCTCTAAGGGTTGGATTCCCCCATTTACAAAAGGTGATGTGAGACTCCTCAGGCAAAGTGCATATGAAGTGAGAGCTCAGGGACCCATCCATCAGTGTGGAGGCACATGCTCCAGGTACAGCAGCTTCAGAGTTACCACACTCCTGGGACTAATGCAAGGAAATTTATCTCCTTCTCCTGCTATTGCTTCATTCTTCCTCCCTACAGATGCAGCCAGACCAATCCTTAATGTGGGCTGGAAAGCCTGTTAGAAATTAAGTACTTGACTAGAGGGGAGCCAGATCCCTGGCTGAGTTTGTTATATGTTATTACATTACCAATAAGTTTTAATTATAATCTGAAAGAGTAGAGCGAAAACCAAAATGAACAAATAAACCCTTAATTAACAAAAAGAAATCCCATGATCTCCCCCAAACGTGCTCAATCTGCAGGTTGAATGCTGTGCAAAGGTGAGGAATTAGGGCATCTCTTTCTGGGTGTCTCTCAGTTGTGGAAAATGATGCACACTCACTACATCACACTGTAAAATGAGGTTATTTTTAAGGTAAGGAAATGACGGTGAGGCAGAACCGGGTGAGAGCGCAGGGTCTGACCTGAGATGTTTGTGTTTGTGGGAAGCAGCTAACTACAAGCTGGGATCAGAGCTTCTCATCAGCGCATCGGGAGCAATGTGACTTTCAGCAGCACCCGCTGTGCACGCAATGTGTTCGGCTCTTATTTTGCTGGGCAAGAAACTGAATTCAAGTGCAGTAGCTGGCTAATCTGCTCTGAAAATCTTCCCGTATCCCCAACACGGGGATCAGGGATCCTGCTTTGCTCTGCGATTAGTGCTGTGGGCTGCTAAAGAGAAAGGGTTGAATTCAGCGGCGTGGCACAGAGATGGGAGCAGCCGTGGGGTGTAGAAAAGAAAAGCCTCTGATAGCAGAGGAGGCTGGAAAACAGAAACTCATTCTGCCAGAAAAATACTGGGCTTTTGGTACAATTTGGCTCCTGAACAACAGTGACAAATCAGGAATAGTAAATATTGCAATAAAAGATAGCGAGAGGGAAATAAAAGGCTCATTGAGGATAATTTCAGGGGAAGGAAAATGAGGACTAAAATAAAGCCCCAGATGTTTCTGTTCTGTTTTACCTGCTTTTATTAAGATACCAGAAAGCGGTCTTCCTGGAGGGAAGCTAGACAGGAAAAGAAATGGACCCTGTTTCCTACTCCCCATACACTAGACAGGTCCCAGCAGGCTGCAGGAGATGGATTTCACCCCACTTGGTTTTCCCCTGGTATTCTGAACTTTAAATCAGAGGAGAGAGACTGACAGGTCCGGAGGGACATTTGCCCTCTCTACAGATTGCTGTTATCACCAAGGACTACAAAACAAATCAAGGTGGCAGTTTTAGGCCTTTCCTTCATTTCGCTTGAAGCTCAATAAGATGAACCCATCTAAGACACCAAGGTCTTGGCCTACAAGAGAGCTGGTGATGGAAGGAGCAGTCAGGGAGCCATCATTTCAATTTCAAACCCAATTAAAACTAAAAGAAAGATGAAGAATGTAGTATTAAAACATTACTTAGCACTTTGTTTTTCGACTTACAACTCCCAGATTTTCCCAGGGAAAGCATTTTCCCATGGTAAAAAGAGAAAGAAAGGAATCCAATGGGGAATTTCCAACTGATGGCTCCAGTTGCAGTGATGATTGGAAACACCTGGAGCTGGTGACATTGTTGGGGGTCATGGGGGCCACTCGTAAATCACACAGTGCCCAGGAGCCTTTGGAGGTGTTTGAATCTGGTGGTCACATCTATTAAAATCCCTGAAGTGGTTTTGACCATGGCCAACTAACCATCTTCTGGACGTTGATCAGAAGATAGCACAAGCCAAAGCCCATCCCCAGTTGTTTTGCAAGTGGTTGCTGTGTTTTGAAGGGGAGGAGAGTTTAATAGCATAAATGAGGCAGTTCTGGGTCACTGGGACCAGCACCTTGAGTTTCTTTAGTTAACTAAGTGTAAAAACCACGCTTTCCCTTTCAGACAACGTGCAGATGTTGGACAAACGTGTTTCGTCTTAATCTCTTTCACCCCCCTGCATTCATCTTGCTTTTTGCTGCTTCCAGCTCAGAAGGCAGAGCACGAACAATGACATGAGATAACACAAAATAACTGATAACACTGGCTAATTTGTTCAGGAAGAGATAAATCTCCCTGTTCCTAATGCGCTCAGGTGTGTGCAAGCCTCGTTTACGCAGACCCAGCAAGAGGCCAGGGATGTGCATATGCAAAGTGAGTCCATCAGAAGTTTCTTGCAGAGCCTGCGTAACGGCTGTATCAGCTCTGAAGTGTCCCCTCCAACAGGCAAAGCCTTTCTTGCCTTGCCATCGCAGTTAGCATGACCTCGTGAAAGATAAGACACATGAGAGAAGTCTGAGGAAGCTTGATTTGTCTCGAGTTGAAAAGGGAAGAAAGACACAGGAGAGAACACGATCACACTCTATAAATACCTTCAAGGTAACAGTGCAAGGGAAGGAAGAGGATTAGTCACACTTCTGTAAGACAAGGAGGGGAGGAGAGAGAGCAACAGCATGAGGCAAAGAAAGAAAAAGTTTTAAGTATTAGGAGTGAAATGTTTAGGCTATTTTTCTGTCTCATTTTTCCTGGAAAAAAAGGTATTGAATGTCTTGGTTTGGGCTTGAGGCTTAATGAAATTCTCCTTCAGGAGAGTTGTGGATCATGGGCATGAGGATTAAATGGTGCATCCATGTGTAGGATCCACAGGTCCTGGGTCAATCTGTGAGCTAAATAAGGGGCCCATGTAGCCTCCATGGCAGCATCAGTGTCACAAGACACAGGGTTACCACGCTTCCTGGTGCCCTTGGAGTTGAGGGTTGGCCGGAGTTGTTTCACTCCCCCCTTTTCCCTGGACTCCATATATCCCACACTCATGTTGAAGGTACCATGGAGAGATGGTGCTGCTCAACCAAGGGTCCTAATGGTAGAGCTGCAAGGTGGCTCAATGATGGATGACGAGTCTGGGTCAGCCAAGAGGCTTGGCTGGCCCTGGGCTCTGCCTGTTGGTAATAGGTGACGAGGTTTCTCCTTCTCTCTAGTAAAACAGCCTTGCACTCGGTGCCTTAGACCTCACCTCACCCTTTCCACCTCCCAAATCATAGAATAGTTTGTGTTGGAAGGGACGTTAAAGATCACCTAGTTCCAGCCCTGCTGTCAAGCGCAGAGACATCTTCCTCTAGACCAGGTTGCACTCAGGACAAGAAGCCTCCTGCCCTCAGACCTGGCCCCATCCTCCCTGGGAATGGAGGTGAGGAAGGCAGGAGCTTTGATGCAGCCTCCCTGAGGGATTAGCTCCAAGTCGGGCTTGGACAATCATTGTTACTGTCACCTTCTATCATGCTGGGACTCGAAAGTAAACCTTTTCCCAAAACTGCGGGTAGCTGCTGCCAAGATGTAGCAAGTGCCAAGAACTCTTTCTTCTCATAACAAATCAGCTATCCAAATATAGGTGTCCCTGGAGGAAACCCTTTAGGCTGGTAAGAATGAATGTATTGATTCAAGTAAAGGTAAACAAGCTGTTCTTCATCTGTGGTTTCCTAAGAAAATGGGTCTCGTGTATGTGTGTCAGTCTGTCCGACCCGCATGACTTTTGAGTCCCCTGGCCAGGTCAGATAGGTTTGATAGAAGCCTTTGAAGATGTTGAGATCCCATAGGTTGATGTGAAATTGACTGTGGAAAAGGGAATGAGCATTTAGTTTTGCTAAGACTTAGTGAAGTTCATAGCAGAATAGGTGCCTGTGGAAGGAGATGTAGAAATGCAGGCTTCTTTCATAGGTTTTTCCTAGCTAAGCAGTAAGGTGTCTGATGCAGATCAGTGCAGAGCTAAAGAAGCATCTTCCTAGGACCACAAAAGCAGTCCATGAAACTTGCAAGTCCAGGGAGAAAAGGTAAAGTGAGAACTTTATGTGGGTTCAGAACTGCTCTGAAGATAAAAGCGGCTGAGTATGGTACTGTAGATGTTAATCATTGCAATGTGATATGGCTATGGACACTAATGCAACGTGCCACCTCCCAGGTGCTGCCCAGGACATTGGTCCTCTGCCATCTGCACCTTCCAAGGAAGGCTATGTATTTCAGAGGGATGCATATTAGCATGGAAATCTGTAGGAACTTCCCAAGGTTGTTGTCACCTTGAACATGCCAAGGACGTAGGAAAATTGCTCACAGGGCATTGGATAACTGATGGTGATGAAGGGAATTGGGTAAAGCATAGGCTGGTATTCAGAGGGTCCATAGGTCCAGAGCATCCCAAGATGAAGTTCACCTTGTTGAACAAAGTATGGACAACAGGGAATGCCTGGTTATAGTAAGACTTTCAGTGTGTGCTGCAGCTCTGCTTACACCTCCTTTGCTGCTTGGCTCAGACGTGACACACAGCTCTCTCCATCTCCGTCATCTGATGGTTTGGGTGGCAAAGGTTAATGGCATGGCATGCAATGGTCGATAGCTGTCGACTACAATGGATATTGTGACAGCTTCCAGTGAAGAAGGAACAGGGATTAAGTGAATTGGCTGGTGCTGTCTCTGCTTCTGTGCATACGATTTGTGTGTGCACCCATCTGAACCTCACTGTTTGTTCTTGTTGCCTCATGTCCTGCCACCCCACAAATTCAGGGGCTGGTCCAGAGGTGCAGAGCATCAAATCTGCCCCATGGTAGATTATCAAAGGTAAAATCACAAGGTAAAAGATGAGAAGGAAAAAAGGTGGAAGAGAGGGAGGGGAAATAATATTCCTTCATGGTGCTTTTGTTTTCTAACAGTGTTGACATTATGTGGAGTAACCGAGTATAAAATCTGCCTATCGTTTGGGAGCTGGTGTGCAGAAAAGATGCTATTATCTGAGCCTTTTATGCCTCTTTACCCTGTCTGGATCAGAGGAGATAAATGCGTAGATAGGAGCTGAGGCTCCTATCTTTATATAAGCTGTCAGGTACCACTACGTTATTTTATGCTGATTGTTATAGAAAGCCTCCACAAAGAGATATATGTTTCTATATTCCCCCCACGTTTCCTATTTTAATCTATAATTTAATAATAAAAGAGATGTATTTGCCTATATTATTTTTATTTGTAGTGTCAGTGCTTCTCTTTCACTCTTATTTTTTCATATAAACACTCACAGACACAAAGCACTTAAAATATGCACATAATCAATCTTCCCTGTTCTCATTTGGGCTCCCTTTTGACTATTATTGCAGTCCTACTTTAATTTACACACTAATGCAAAAACATCTTCGGTATAAAGCAGGTTCCCTGTGGGGATGGCAAACTCACACTGAGCACACACACATGAATGCATGGCCATAATTACATTCAAGCACTTCCCCACATCCACATGGCTCACAGGGCTGAAGTTAAGCACACATACACATGAAATGATGCAAAAGCCATATCTGTTGATGTTAAACAGTCAATAGTGCTGGGAACAGACCAGGTTGACCAGAGAAGTTTTAGGTGCCCCATCCCCTGGCAGTGTTCAAGGCCATGCTGGATGGGGCTTGGAGCAACCTGCTCTAGTTGAAGATGTCCCTGCATATTGCAAGAAGTTTGGACTAGATGAGCTTTGAAGATCCCATCCAACCTGACCCTGTGATTCTATGATTCTGAGCATCCTTAAGCCTGTCCTACTGTTGTCCAACCTGGTTATCTATCACCTCACTGATACTGTTTTGGCTTCTCCTGACCAAACAGTACGTTGGCACACATAGGAGGTGTTGTAGACTCAGGATGAAGGTGTCTGTACTGGTGGAGGAAGGTTTAAGCATGTGGACACAGGCAAGCCAGAATGTCCCTTTTGACTCCAGGGTCAATGGTTTTCTCCAGGCTTGTTTTACATGGTAGTACAGTTAAAACTCAAGATGCCCTCAGAAGCATGGGGCTGACCTCAGTTTCCAAAGGAATGTTTCCCACCATGAGTTAGCCATTTCTCAGCTATTCCTCAGTGCAATACGGACGCTTTAAGGCCAAATTGCAACTGGGTCAGCAGCCAACAAATGTGAATAGGAAATATATGGGGCACAGAGTTTTGCTAAAGTGAGTCCATGTTTGACCTCCTGCTTCTTCACAAGCACTGTCAAAGACAGGGTCTTTCTCTTCCTTTCTTCTAGTTGCACCGGTTTTACCTGTGCATACTCAGGGACTGTAGTGACAGGACAAGGGGTAACGGGTTCAAACTTAAACAGGGGAAGTTTAGATTGGATATAGGGAGGAAATTCTTTCCTGTTAGGGTGGTGAGGCACTGGAATGGGTTGCCCAGGGAGGTTGTGAGTGCTCCATCCCTGGCAGTGTTCAAGGCCAGGTTGGATGAAGCCTTAGGTGGGATGGTTTAGTGTGAGGTGTCCCTGCCCATGGCAGGGGGGTTGAAACTGGATGATCTTGAGGTCCTTTCCAACCCTAACTATTCTATGATTCTATGATTCTACCCCATGCAGCCAACTATTCAATAAGGCCAACAGCTGTAAAAGTGCCTGCTGGAAAAGCAAGTGATTGACATATCAAAGGACAGGGAAAGCACTGATGCCCAAGATTGAAATGTGCGAGCCAGGAGGGACAATGGAGATGTCATTGTGGGTAACTAACCGAAATTGCTCCATTTCTAATCACAGAGCTTTCAGAGGTAACTCAATCACTTTGCTGTTACGTCTGTTAACAGATGTTGGGGTTGACTTACCCAGCAGGGCTTGGGCAATATTGAGATGCCTTCATCATATTAGGACATTGAGCTTCCCACAGGTTTTGGAGAGAGTTAAGTACCTTAGGAGGAGGTATGTCATGAATGCCTATGGGTCTGGACCCAGCCATCTAGCATACATTTAGATCTTGGGTGAGTTTGCTTGAGTTGAGCCTATAACCATGACTTCTCTGCAGCTTGGACTCTCTTTGACCTTACCTGCTTGAGTCATCAATGTAGATAGCAGACAAATTGCTCCAGACACCGCTGTAGGAACCACTGATGGTTGAAGCAAGCAAAGGGCTTGTGAGGTGTCTTTCTCTTGAGTTTAACAGACATTTCACCTCACTTCTTCCTCTGCAGAAATAGTCTTTCAATCATCTGAAGCCACTTAGAATCATTTCTGTTTTGGAGGAGAATTATCTGCCTTCTGCTTTGGCTTTATTTTGAGGCTTAAAGGAGTGTAATAGCCCTTACTGTCCTCAGAATTTCCAATGGGCAGCACTTGGGAACATCAGTTTGATGGACTTGAGGCTGTAGTTGGGCTGGGCTGTGTCACCAGACTATATCTCCTAAGGTGCATGATGAGAGCCCGGTGTGCAACTGTCCTGCTGGCGAGCCTGGACTATGGAGAGAAGGGTAACTAAAGCTGTTTGAACTATTCCCAAGCAGCAGCTTGGCAGCATTTCAGCTTTTCAAAGTGACACAATTACTGGAAGTAGTTTCAGTCTTGATTATTTCCCTCTTATGGCAGAAAAACAATCTGTGGAAAACTGGGACAGTTTCTCTCCAAGTGTGTTGAAATTGTATCCAAAGGGAAAATGAGGGAATCCCAATGTTGGCCCAAGATCTTTTGCTACTACACATCTGAACCTTGTGCCATCTAGTACCCAATTCTGTCCAGCATCTCCTCATACGCCTGTCTATAGAACTACAGTACTGCAGAACTACAGTAGGAGTTACAAGATAGGAATTACAAGCAGGAGCTTTATCTAGTTTAAACCCAGCCCCTGATATCCAAGCAATAGGATTTCTTCAGGAAAAAAGAACATCTGTATAAAGGATTCCTTCTGCTCACATTAAAAAACTCCCAAGAGAAAAAATTATATGACAAAGCAAAAAGGAGCCACTAATACAGACATGTCTCTATTGTAGTGATTTCTTTTCATTTGGATTAACACGATTGTGTTTAAACCCCAGATCCTGCTTTCAGGTCGTCAGAGCTGCAGGTTGTTTCTTGACCTCCATCACATCTCGCGGTGGCAGTAGGAAGGCTGTTATTTGAGATATACAGAACTCTGGATTCACAGAGAGACCATGAGCACAAAGACTGCCTGTTGCTTCCTCCACACTGTGCTCAAAGCCAGGAGCAAAGTTTCTCTGCATCACAAAAGAGCCAAGTTGGAAAGGACCATTCTGACCTTTCCCTGCCAGTTCATAACTGGCCTTTAGATTGGAAAGATGCACAGACCATCCTTTCCAGCACATTTCCCAAAACCCAGGAAAACTGCAGTGCAAACTATTAACACATACTCCCTGTGCCTCCTGACATGTGGTGACTATTCCCGCTGGTGCTGTGCATCCCTTGGGATATGAGCTCGGCCACGTACACCCAACCATGCACACTGATGCTCTGAGTCCTTCAAGGACACAGCCATGATGCAAAGTGCAAGACAGGCTCAAGAACAGACTGAATCATTTTCCCCCCTGGGGACCTTGTGCCCATGTTGCCCACATTGCTGCCCCGAACCCAGTTGGAGCACAGCAATATCTACACATACATCTATACTCCAACTCAGTTGGAGCACAACAATATCCGAATCTACTGTTTTGGAAGACCTTTTCTGAGAGCAGGAGGTCATCTTTTGTGGTCCTGCTCCATCCAGCCCACTGATGCTTCTGCCTTCCAGAGAGGTCTATGTGGGAGTTGCTATTGGGACTGGCAGCATGGACAGTAGGTAAGGACTTAAGAGTAGTCTTAGTCCAACCAATACCTGCTGAATTACATATATCTTTATTTATGGTTTTCTTCCTACACAGACAGGGAGAGTACATTCATTGTGGCTTCAGGTAGGAAATGAATCAAAAGCTTATGCAAAGGAATAACCCAGCTTGGTCCTACTACAAATCTTTGTCCTCCTCCAGCCCTGGCCACCTCCCTTGGCAGTTCATGACAACCAATTTCTACCTGTGGCCGTGTCACAGGCCATGAAAGGCTGCCCATCTCCCCAAAGCCTGCTACAGGGACCTCAGAGATCTGGTTTAATCAGCAGGTTTGCAGAGAAAATGAGATTTGTTTTTCCTGGCTGACTTCCATCAGCAGCAGCTCCATCTCTCCAAGGCACATCTCAATTAATTAATACAGTCAAACCTTATTAGAGACAATGGTTGGCCAGAAATTACCCTGTCCTGAGTTCTCTTTGCTTTTCTCCTTGTTGTTTCTCACTGTTACTTTCCTCCCCAATGCCTCTCTCAACAACAAGGGGCAAAGCGTGATGTAAAGTGGGAGCTTCTTCAGTGTGCAATGGGAGTTCAGCCCTTCTCTAGCCCAATGCCTTGCTGCAGCTGAGGTTCCCAAGCAGATCTCAGCACAGCCTGGCCAGAAGCTATGCAGCCAGCCCAGGCAGGTTACAGCAGTTGGGGTCCCAGGGGCTCTCCTGTCATTGCAGACTTGATGTTGGTTGAAGAGCAGTGAGCTTCTGCTGTGAGACAAGTGAGAATGTCACCCAGGAAGCTGCTGTGATGGGGGCTAAAAGCACGCCAGGCAGATAGAGGTTTGACCTGAGAGCCTCTGAGTCTTCTAGACAAGAGAGGTTGGAAGGAAGGAAGGCTGGATAGATGATAGAAAGATGGAAGGAAAGAAGAGAGGAAGGGACAAAGGAAAAAGGAAGGAAAGAAGGAAAGACAAAAACTAAACCCAGCACATTCCAAACCAAAACACACATCAGCACATGCAAAAGGTGTTTGGTTCTGTGTCACTAGCCACAACTGCTGCAGAATTCCTCACCTAATTGTTTTGACACTTTGGTAAATACTAAAGTGCAAGGAGGACAAAGGATAGTCCTTGGAAGCAATACGTGATGCCGAGGGAGGAAGGGCTGAGGCAATGCCATGAAGAAGAAGGTGGCAAGATCCCCCACCTGCCCTGCCAGTGGTGAGAGCCTTCTTAAATGAAATCAAGTCCTGGGGCTGGGGTTTGCTCCTCTACTTAGCAGGAAGGTTTTGGGATACCTGAAGATGGATGCCCCATCCCTGGCAGTGTTCAAGGCCAGGTTGGACACAGGGGCTTGGAGCAAGCTGCTCCAGCGGAAGGTGGCCCTGCCCTTGGCAGCGGGTTGGAATTGGATGTGCTTTGAGGTCTCTTCCAACCCAAACCATCCCGGGATTCTATGAAGACCAGGAGGGTCCCTTTACCTCAGCTCCCACCCTACAGCTGCGTGAGCCATGGTCATGGGTTGTTGGTGTAGCGATATCCTGGCGTGCAGCTTGCAAGAGCCCCTGAGCCTGGGAAGTGGAGTTTTAAGTGACAGAGACATGGTTTGGAGGGTGGTCTGGGGTCCTCAGAACAACCGTGTCCAAAACTAGGCTGCTGTCTCTCAAAACAGTGGTGACAGAGCAGCAGAGACTGCTTTGTGTCTGCGGGTAAATGAGAGGCATTGTCCAGGGCTGTCAGAGCAGCACTTTTCATCAGCCTCAAATTATTATTATTACTTTCTTTTAACACGAATGCAAACACATCAACCTTTCTAGATGGCTTCATTAACCAGCCAGCACGTCACTCAGAGCCTCACAGCTCTTGTCAAGTACTGACACCCGCTTCCCATGTTCATTGCAGGGGCTGAATTCCTCTAACTCCATCTCGTGATGGAAAACAGGCTCAGGGTAGGATTGAAAACAAAGATAACAGCAATTGTTCTTCTTCCTTACAGTCCCTAAATAACAGGGTAGTTACCTGACAGTCACTGACGCTTACATCCAGACTAACTCAGTGCTGTATCACAGTGATGCAAGCAAAAACTGAGTCTCATCCTGGGTTTTAGTGGGTTTGAGTTGAAAGGCAGGGCAATGCCTCATCCTGTGTGGGGCGGGGAGGAAGAAATCTCTATCTTCCTCATTTTGCTTCTTCTGATTGATTAAACAGGAGGGAAACAAGAAAAGTGTTGCAGGGTTGTTATTAAAGCTGATCCAAACTTCAATTGACTAAAAGCAGAAAAATCCTTTTATTACATAAAGGTCTTGATTTGCTTATTTTAATCAATGCATTTCTTTAAGCCTCAACACATGCCATTCCATTTCCCAGGAACCTTACCCACCTTTCTCTCCAAAACATTGTCAAATAGAGGTTGTGCATCACTTTACCGTGCATCACTTTACCATGCATCACTTTACCGTGCATCTCATGGTCAGAGACCGCTGCAAGCCTTACCCATGCCTGCTCCACTCTTTGTTGGGCTGGCCCAGTGTCTTGTTGTGTTTCTCCTTCTCAAGCCTGGCTTTGAGACTCAGCGTTCCCCCTTCAAAGCTTCAGCTGCTAGAATCAGGTGCTTATAGGAGAATTTAATTTCTTTTCCCTGAACAGCTACTCATCATGCAGAGAGAGAGATGTCAGAAAACAAAACATAGAAGGCTCTGTCCTCCCATTCCTTCGGGGATGCAAACAGCCCTTCCCTTGTGCTGATCCCTTCCAAGGCATGTCCAGGCTGACCCTGTTTCTCCCACTGCATCTCTGCTGTCCTGTAAGAAGGTCCTTCTCCTCTCAGACACATACCATCGAGAGGTCTTTCCTTCAAAGCCCTCAGAACAAGGGACAGCTCAATATATCTCCTGAATAAATGGAGCATGGAGAGGTGGTTTCTACACCTCTTTTGAGGCTGGGGAGCTCTTCAATATACTGTAAGAAAACACAGTTGAAGAGGTAATTTGGAGGAAAGGAATATTGTGAATTCACCCCTGGTCCTGCTGCATTTCAAGATCAGTCAAGAAAAGAATGTGTAGAGGATTTCAGCAGAAGGCACAACACATGGACCGGCTCAAAGATGTTGGGAGAGGATCAAAACCATTGCTTCAGATGTGAATGGAGAAGACTGTGTTGGCTGATGTGCAGGAAGGCAGTTTTAAGTATGTTTTAGCTGCAGTACGTCTAAAATGCTTGAGCTTTGATCCTCAGCTAGACAAAGAAAGGAGCTGCAGGCTCCAAAGTCTTTGAGACTTCGTTTTAATCAAGGATAGGTACTCCAAAAACTGCAGACTGAACTGGCAAGAGAAATGAAGGAAGTCTGAGGCGCTAATTAAAACACCACAGTCACTGTTTGGTTACTCATAGAGCCGTGAAAGCTGTTAGAAAGCTCAAACCAAGCTTTACATTTGATGATGCGGTGGTATTTTTATAGCTGAAGTAACTTTGGCTGCACTGGCTTATTATCAGCCTCTGCAGAACCATACCTGTGAACCCTCCTGGTCCCTGGAGAGACAGAGGGCCGCTGCTGGTGACCCTTTTCAAATCAAAGGCGCTGTTGCACAGAGGAGGTATCAGCGTGTCTGAAAGCAAAGGCATCCTTGGAGAGGTGCAGGGCACATGTTTACAGATGAATTTCCTCAGTGCAGTGGTGGGGAGCAGGGAAATGTGATTGCCAGCCTTTGAAAAGCAAGGCTGGGAGCTGTAAAACCAGCTGTGTGTGGAAAAGCAAGCAGAAGTCAAGGAGGAAGAAAGAGCAGTCTCCTGAGGTTAAACTCTTTCAACTTGAACCAGTGCAACATTCAATACTTACAACTTTCAATACTTACAACTTTCAACACTTACAACTTTCAATACTTAAAGGGGCTTACAAGAAAGATGGGGACAGGCTTTTTAGTAGGGCCTGTAAGGGAAAGGACAAGGATAATGTTTTTACATTGAAAGAGGGTAGATTCAGACTAGATATAATGAAGACATTTTTTACAATGAGGGTGCCGAGGTGCTGGCACAGGGTGCCCAGAGAGCTGGTAGATGCCCCATGCAGTGTTCGAGGCAAGGTTGGATGGGGCTATGAGCAATCTGATCTCGTGGAAGGTGTCCCTGCATTGCAGGGGGGGCTACGTACCCCAAAGGGCTACGTGAAATTTAACATCCTGTCCAACCCAAACCACTCTGATTATAAGCATCCTTAAGCCCTGTCTTAGTGTTGCCTAATCTGGTTATCTATCAGGTCACTGGCATAGTTTTGGATCCTCCTGACCAAAGAGTGCGTCTATGGTTCTATGTTTCTGTAACATCCATTTGGTTGCACCAGGCTCCGGGAAAAGCAACCCGCTGCCAAGCTTCTGCAGCCAGGCTTGGAGAGGGCACCTGGAGCGGATCCTGGTGGCTGCCGTGAGGGCTATGGTGGCTATTCGTGAGGGCTACTCATGGGGACTATTCTCGCCCTGCGGAGAAGGACTTGGGGGTGCTGGTCGATGAGAAAATGAACATTCAGTGTGCACTCCCAGTCCAGAAAGCAACCGTATCCTGGGCTGCATCCAAAGGAGCGTGACCAGCAGGGCGAAGGAGGTGATCCTGCCCCTCTGCTCTGCTCTTGGGAGACCTCACCTGGAGCACTGTGTGCAGTTCTGGTGTCCTCAACATAAAAAGGACACGGAACTGCTGGAACAAGTCCAGAGGAGGCCACGAGGATGATCAGGGGCTGGAGCACCTCCCGTGTGAAGACAGGCTGAGGAAGTTGGGGCTGTTCAGCCTGGAGAAGAGAAGGCTGCGTGGGGACCTCAGAGCAGCCTTCCAGTACCTGAAGGGGGCCTATAGGGATGCTGGGGAGGGACTCTTCATCAGGGACTGTAGTGACAGGACAAGGGGTAACGGGTTCAAACTTAAACAGGGGAAGTTTAGATTGGATCTAAGGAGGAAATTCTTTCCTGTGAGGGTGGTGAGGCACTGGAATGGGTTGCCCAGGGAAGCTGTGAATGCTCCATCCCTGGCAGTGTTCAAGGCCAGGCTGGACAGAGTCTTGGGTGCCATAGTTTAGCATGAGGTGTCCCTGCCCATGGCAGGGGGTTGGAACTGGATGATCTTAAGGTCCTTTCCAACCCTAACTATTCTATGGTTCTATGATTCTATGACGAAGACAGCAAAACGCAGGTTCTGCTCACTAATCACCAGGAATTTACTCGGGGACAGGGGCTGTTTGCTTGTCGCTCAAGCCCTACTTTGGGCTTTGAACTGGAGGAGAAATGGGCATTGGAAGTGCTTGGCCACACTGTTGATGTGCCTGAGTGCAGAGGTGTTGACAGGGCTGTGGAGGAGAAGCAGAGGAGGGTTTTATTGCTCCTCTCCAGTGCTCACACAGAGGTAAGAGCTCAGCCACAGTGTCTGCAGAAGCATTCAGCAAAGGTGATGCCAGATTGGGAAGAGAGGAAGAACAAACCCAGCACAAATCGGGGTGTTACAGAAAGTCTTTAATGTTCCCCAGCCTTCTCGCCACAAAATCCATGTACTGCTTGAAGAGAACCTACAAAAACCTGTTTTGGAACACCAATGCTCATACTGTCTGTATAAGACCCTTCATTTTCATCAATCTGAAAGAAACCAAAGATTTTTTCCTTTTAGAACCATTTTTCGTTTAAATTTATTAATACTCAGGAGTGCTACTGCTGTCACTATCACAGTAAAGATGAATTACTCCAAATCGATTAAAATGACCGTGTAAGTTGTCAGCATAAAATCTGATGAAGTCATGTTTTCCTTTAAAATACACAGCTCCTTCCGCTCAAATAGCAGAGGAAACCCTGCACGCTCCTAACTCACCTGGTACAAACACCCGTGTGTGTTTGTAGAGCTGTATCTCTTAATGCAGGATCCGAGGCAGGTGGCCTTTGGCTTTGTGGGTTTGCTTTAGACCTCAATGTGCAAATACATCATTCTTTGGGTTTGGAATAGTTTGCAATATTCCTTGTATGACCTCAGAATGCTTTACTTGAGAAATGCTGCCATGCAGAATTCCTTGCAAACTACTGCTAAAGGAGGTTTTTATCTGCTCTGTAAGCAAAGATAGGGACTTTGGTTAGCAGAGGCAATCCATGCAAAACCCAAGTGCTGTGTGTGCAAACTGAGTTATAATGATGGTTATAGTTATTCCAGGGCTGTAGTAGGAACAGCTACTCCCTCTGGGAGGTCTGGGTTTGGGCAGAGGAACAAATGAGTAGAAAGCAGGGATTTTAAGCTCAGCAGCCAAACTAAGTTGGAAACCCAAGTCAAGCTAATACACAGCAGTTAAGGGGCAAAAACGGGCATGGGCTGTGTGGATGCATGTGGCTCTTGGGGGACACTTCAGAGACCCCTCATCTTCTAACTATTTCTTAGCATCTGGGAAAGCATCACCCCCTTGGACTGAGAAAATGAACTCTTCACACTCCTTTAATAGCAAATAAATGCTGGGGAGAAGCCAGTGTTTTCAAGGTTATACCCAGGGGGGCCTGTCAGAGTGTATTTAATGCAGATTTTCTCAGCCATCCTGAGACTAGAAACTTAATGAAGTTTGAAAGGAAAAGGAGCATCCCTAGGATTCAGCAAAAGGAAAACCCTTTTTAATACCGCTGGTCTCTCTGCACTGGAGAGCAGGGCGGTGGTGTCAGCAGCCACTGGTACTTCTGACCTCAGTGAATGCAGTGTATAGGGTGGGTGAAGGACTCTCATGGTTCCACCTTTAAGGGTCTGAGTCTGATGTCTCCTGTGCAAGTGACTGCTCTCAACTTTCTTTGGGGGTTGGAGTTTGCTCTCCAGGTTGTTTTCTTGTCTGTTTGTCCCCAGGTGTCCACTCCCGATAGAAAGCAGAGACTGCCTTGGGCCAGTCTCTACTCAAATCTAAAAGCAAGCAGCTGAAAAAACATGATGTGTTTTACATATTTGCAATGTATTCCCTCGTATTTGCACTCTCACTTCTTTCCATAGAATCATAGAATCATGGAGTGGTTTGGGTTAAAAAGACCTTAAAGCTCCTCCAGCTCCAACCCCTGCCACGGGCAGGGACCCCTTCCACTGGAGCAGCTTGCTCCAAGCCCCTGTGTCCAACCTGGCCTTGAGCACTGCCAGGGATGGGGCAGCCACAGCTTCTCTGGGCACCCTGTGCCAGCGCCTCAGCACCCTCCCAGGGAAGAATAAGATCTGATCTTAGGATGGAGGGAGTGATACTGAACATTTTACTCATGGTTACAGTCGTGCTGTGGCCCAGGGCTGTTGTTATTTGGTCACTCCAAATCTCTCCAATTTTCCCCTCTAAGTGAATTTTTTCCAGGATTTTGCAGACAAGATCCAGTAACCAAAGCCAAGCAATTAAATCATCCATCTCCTTTTTCCCCAACTTTTCCTCTCGTTTGCACTGGACGAGTCTGTTGGCATCACAAAATGTTATTTCCTTTTTCACGTTTTCCACCATTTTTTCCTCGTTTAAAATCTCATAAGGAGGCTTTTCTACTCTCCATCACACAGTGTTTCAAACACCCGTCAGTGTCATATATGTATTACTTACAAAGTCAAGGGAACTTCCATCCTCCTGAGCAGCCTTTCAATAGGGGCAGCCATGAGATTGGCCAATTTTGAGTTTAGCTAACAGTGTGTTGTGTATCTGAAAGTGTCAGTGCTGTTGATGAGGCTGAGCACACTTCCTGGTCATATACCACCCATATACATACACATATATATACTGGTCATATTCATCGTATACATACATATTCTGATATAAAGTTCTACTTTATACTTGTGTTTTTCCATGTCATGCAACCGTGTTTAACCTTGTTGGAGTCTCCTAAAGACCTTACTTTCACCTAGAAGTGAAGGACACTACTAGAAGATACCTCAGATTGCAAATACCTCTGCAACACGTATGGAGAGAGGGGCAGAGGCTCTATCAATGTTCCTGCAACTGAAAACCCCTCTTTATTTAACCCCTACCCAGGAAGAAGGTTTGCAGGCTGGTAAAGCATCCCTTTGGGTGGCATAGGACAGACAGAAGAGGGACATGGCTGAAACCCTGCTGCAATAACAGGAACCCAGGGTGGAAGCTCCCTGCTGTGAGTTTCAGTATAGAGCATGGGTGAAAAGTGGGGATGGGATCCCTCTCCTGTGTGTTTAATTGATGCTGATCCTCTCTATTACTGTATGGAAGATCACTTTCTAAATGTTCTAAGGGCGCTGGCTCTTCTGGTACCCATGGCTTCATGCAGGTATCAGGTAGACAACCCAAGGAATTTCTCATGGCAGGGCATCGTGGATGTGTACATGGGTCTCTGGGGAAACTGGAGAGGTTCCCCAAAGAGAAATCTTCTCAGAGGGAATGTATTGTGTAGAATGTATTGAATGACGTCCTTTTTGCTCAGGACGTCAGATACCGTGTAGATCAGGCCCTTAGTGACATGGTTTATTGGTGGTCCTGGCAGTGCTGGGGAGCAGTTGGACTTGATGACATTGATGGTCTTTTTCAACCTTGTTGATTCTAGGTTTCTATGTCCACAGAATGAAGACTGGAAAGGTTTCGGGGGGTAGTATCATGTGCTGATCCCATTTTTGCAGTCTTCCCCGGGCATTTTCTGTTGGTCACTGCACCCAGACCCCCTGGAGCAGATGATGGAGAAGAGGGGCTCAGTGGTGCTAACAGGATAGACTTTGTCTGAGCACAAACCTGGTCTTGCGCCGCAACCTTACAGCATCTTCCCAACCCGGCAGGCAGGGAAAACAGATGGAGAGATGAACCCAGCAGGAGGAGAAAATGTTTTGAGAAGAGGGAGGAGGAAGGGAGAGGAAAAAATACAAACAAGGGGGATGGTGTCAGCATATTAGCAGAAAACAGTGTTTGCCAGGATTTGTCCTTGGGAGTGTTCGTGCCCAGGGTGCTTTGTGATGCTAATCGAGCAGGTGAGGGAAGGAGGATGATGTAAGTCTTTCTCCCAGGGTAAGAAGAGATGTGATACCTTTGCCAAGTGAGGAGGGAATAAAAACACTGCTATCTGAAGTCCGAGGCAGAGTTAGCAGCATGGAGGACTGAGTCAATAACTCGGGGCAGGAGGGATGGAGGGGCGGGTTTTACAAAGTTCATTTATATACCTGGAGTTAAAATGCTACTTACCCATTGTGATAAAAGTTAAGGGAGAGCTTTTCACCCATCCCTCTGGGGCAAAGCTAATGACTTGTCTCTGAATCCATCAGCTCCATGCTGTTCCTCTCTCACCCCAGCCTACACCAAGGTGAGCAGACTGGTCCGTGCTGGTCTGTCTCAGCTATGTGCAAGGATGGAGGTCAAATGATGGAGGAGTCTGGCTTTGTGGCCATGCTGGAGTGGAAGATGACCCAGGGCATCATGACAGCACTGGGAAGGACTTCTTATGTGTGTGCAGGATGGATGCGATGGCGCTTGAACGGCTGAGACTAGGGTGGATGTAAAGGGGTCTTTATGAACTTCTGTAGAGTTATTTGCTTGGCACTGGCTTAAATTTGGTCCCAGAGCGTGCAAGATTAGTATCTAGTTCCCCCAAAAAAGCTTTGTTAACCCACCTCTGAAGCCTTTGAAATCCAACAGGGAGCAAGTGCATCATGGCAGGTTACCCCTGCTTTCTTCTACAGTGTCCAAAGTAATTCCAAGTCTTGAGGTCAAAAGCACCAGCTCCTGCCCCCAAATAATTGATACTTTGGGGACCCAAACATCATCTGCATTTGACAGCTCAAACAGAGGAAATGGCAGCAGCTTCGCAGGCCCCAGCTTTGCAAAGCTGCCTCATGTAGTGCTTTGTGTTTGATGACAAGTTTTCCTTTAGTGATTGAATGTGCAGGGAAGTAACCCATCTCAGGGTGACACCATGGACCTCAAACACGACCCACGGAGGAGACCCAGTTGTGAGATAACACAATAAGGAAGGGTGAGAGGGAAAGCAGGCAAAGGAGGAGGTCTGGAAAGCCTAACTGGGCACAAAGAAGATAAATAAAGCTTAGATTTGTGATTGGCAAGGGTGGGAGAAGGAGTGTGTGCTGTCCTGGGATTAATTTAACTCCTAGGAATGTGCTCCCAAGCAACCAGTTCATTTCCAGTGTCCAGGGGAAAAGAAAGGAGAAAAAAAGGAAACAGTCCAAACCTCAAATACACCCACTAAAGAGAATTGCAGTGATACAGAATCATAGAATGGTTTGGATTGGAAAGCACCTCAAAATCATCTAGTTCTAACCCCCTGCCATATGTAACTAAACAGGCGTACCCACACCCAAACGCCCAGATTCCCAGCTAAATTCTTAGCCCTTCATCCTCCTATTTATGAAGGATCTCTGCTGGTTCACGTCTGCTGAAGCTCTGGCTTTGACACTTTGAAATGGCCAGCGTTCTTTTGGAAGATAATCAGCACCTCCAAAGGCTTTTCTTCCTCCTTTCCACCTTCCCACCAGGATAACAGATTTCCCTGCATAATAATTGGCCCGAATGGAAATTGCACACGTTTTTCCCTAAGGTATGCACAGCCGAGCATCTGCGGGCTCAGCTGGGAAGTTCGATTTTATTCAGCCATTCAGCCCGGTGCTCAATAAAAAATGCAAGTGTGACAACAACATAAAACCACCCAAATCAAAGGGCAAAGGAAGGTAATATTGCTGCCAGCTAAACGACTCCTTTTAATCTGGGCTCTGTCCCCCTCCTTCTGATGGGGGGAATGGTGTTGTTATTAAAGTCAGATGAGAGGGAGAGATGGGATCCTGGGTGTGCGGAGCTGGAGTGGTTTCAGGAGATAACATTTAATTTTCAGAGGCAGAAGCTGGAGCTTTGTTGTTGCAGAAGGTGTGTGGATGCGTCAGGGGAGGCTATGGAGAGCAGATGACGTTTAAACTTCACTCAGTACCAGTGCAGAGCGGTACGGGGCTGGATCTGTATGGTTGGCCAGAGGCAGAGCAAGTGGAGAAGAAGAGAACGATTTATGCTGGGTTTCAGATGGTGATTTGTTCTGAAAGATTCTTTTCCTTATTGGGATGAGGTGGGAGCTCCTAATGATACAGTTCCTACATCCTGAGCTGCGTGAAAAGGAGTGTGACCAGCAGGGCGAAGGAGGTGATCCTGCCCCTCTGCTCTGCTCTCCTGAGACCTCACCTGGAGCATTGTGTGCAGTTCTGGTGTCCTCAGCATAAAAAGGACATGGAACTGCTGGAACAAGTCCAGAGGAGGCCACGAGGATGCTCAGGGGCTGGAGCACCTCCCGTATGAAGACAGGCTGAGGAAGTTGGGGCTGTTCAGCCTGGAGAAGAGAAGGCTGCGTGGGGACCTCATAGCAGCTTCCAGTACCTGAAGGGGGCCTATAGGGATGCTGGGGAGGGACTCTTCATCAGGGACTGTAGTGACAGGACAAGGGGTAACGGGTTCAAACTGAAACAGGGGAAGTTTAGATTGGATCTAAGGAGGAAATTCTTCCCTGTGAGGGTGCTGAGGCACTGGAATGGGTTGCCCAGGGAGGCTGTGAATGCTCCATCCCTGGCGGTGTTCAAGCCCAGGTTAGACAGAGCCTTGCTTGCCATGGTTTAGTGTGAGGTGTCCCTGCCCATGGCAGGGGGTTGGAACTGGATGATCTTGAGGTCCTTTCCAACCCTAACTATTCTATGATTCTATGATCCTTTGTAGCATCCCAAGGCATCCAAAGCGCATGGAGCCATTCTGTATGGGTATGTGGATCCTACCCAGTCTCTCCACTTGCTGCAATGGGAGCTGAGGAAGCTGCCAGCCACATTAACTGTCTTATGGATCAACTTGGTGACATGGAGCTCTGTGCTCTGACTCCAAATTGGTTGAAGGCCCTTCTTGTTTGTGACACAGGATTCCCCTCTCCTGGTCCCTGTAGCTGGTGGTAGCTGGAAGGACATTCTGCCATGGATTAAATGCTCAAGGATGTTTGGCCAGTTAGCCAGTTTTGGATGATGGTTGGAGACATACAGTGCAATGCAAACCCAACTTTTCCAGGCGCAGCAGCCCAGATTGTATCCCTGGACACCAAATAATCAGCCTAACTTGGAGAGGTGCTGACTTTCCCACTTCAATTCTTTTATTGAAGGCCAAGCTGGATGGGGTTTGGAGCAACCTGCTCTAGTGGAAAGTGTCCCTGCCTGTTGCAGGGGGTTGGAACTGGATGAGCTTTAAGGTCCCTTCCAACCCAACCCAGTCTGGGATTCTATGATCTTATGGTTTTGAAGGAATATGGACAATGTTTGGCACCTCTGACAGGCAGACCACTGTTATGCCCGGAGTAGTTGCAGGCAGCCATGTTTAGGAAGCCAGGTATCCTGGAGTTACAAGAGAACCTGTGTAGCTCCTTCGTGGAGCTACAAAGCCTGCTCAGAGCCTGCATTTTCCAGCCTATTCTGGGTAATTCTCCATTATCATTACAGATACTGCTATGGCATTGCACAGAATCGTTGAGGTTGGAAAGGACCTCTGGAGATCATCTGGTCCAACCCCTATTCTCAAGCATGGTCACATAGAACCAGTTGCCTGGGACAGTGTCCAGTTGTGTTTTGAATATCTACAAGGATGGAGACTCCACAACCTCTTCAGTCACCCTCACAATAAAAACCACTTGTTTTTCCTGCTTAGTGGCAATTCCTGTGTTTCATTTCTTGCTCATGCCCTCCATTCCTGTCACTGGGCACCACTGGGAAGAATCTGCGTCAGCCTTCCTTACTCCTCCCAACAGGTATCTACATGAAGGCAGAGCTCCGGCCTCAAAGCAGAGGCAGACTGGATCCAAGGCCAGGGCTCAGCTGAACTTCTCTGGTCAGGAGTATGTGAAAACTTGGAGCTGGGGCTCAGGGGACTCTGGGCTGTCCCTTTTCTGCCACTGACTTTTTGTGTTCCATGGGGAAGAAACCTTACCTTGCCAGGTTTATGCTTTTTGTCTTTGCATTAAAACCCCACAGCAATGGATGAATGGCTCCTCCTTATTGTCTTAAAGAGGCTTTAGAGTGCAATAACTACCCTCAGTGCAAGGAATTCCACTTTTTAGCCCTGAAATGGACCAAAATGTCATCAATAACCTCATCTTGATGAGAACTGAGTGTTTTCCTGTGTTCCAAAATGCCTATTTTTTTTGTCCCAAGGTGCTCATGTGGTGCTGGGAAAAGAAACTGTGCGGAATACGAATATGTAAGTGTGTGTACATCACAACTGCTGAGGAAGAAAGAGGAAAAGCATCAGTCAGGCATGGGTTTGCCATGCTTAAAGATCCAGCAGGAGTAAGTTCAGGTCCTCCTTTTGTAACTCACCCCCATACAGCATCAGGAACATGGTGGTTTGGGTTATGCCTGTATAACCCCAACCCAAACCTCTTTAAAGAGCTATTCCAGATGCCTGTTGATGGTCAGAGAGAAGGAACCATCAGTGTTAGTGAGGGCAGGTGGGGATGGAGGGCTTGTTTGCTGGTGCTCAGCAGTCGGAGGTTGGTACAGCTGCTTCCGTATCCTCAGCTTTAGTTTGGTTGGGATTGCTCTGGGATTGCTGTGTGATGGGCACCAGAAAAGTCCCATGATCCCCTACTGCTGGTTGAGGTCAAGGATTAGGTGTGAGTGGTCTGCAATTCTGAACTGTGGCTCAGAACACTCGTGTCTTAATCTCAGCTTTCGAATCATCCTTTTTGCTAGGACCAGGGCTTTCTGCCTTGGTCTTGAAGACCTCCGTGGCAGGGACCATATGCTTTAGAGAGGTGGTGGCATGCAGGGGGACCTCACAGTCTCCTGTGCTACAAAAATGGCCATGCCCCCACTATTAGAGCCAGAGTGAAATAATAGAGAAGTAACTTGCCCTGAACTGTGCCAGGAGCCTGTGCCAGGAGTGGGAACAACCCTGAGGGATTCCCAGTTGCATTTGATGCTTATCAACATGCCAGCAGGCTTTTCAATGACAAACTCAGCCTTAATCCTCACTACCTTGATGGACTTTTTGAGTGTGTGTTTATAGCTACCAAACAGTCGGGAAAGTGTCTCTGAGCTTTAAGGGAGTGAGAATAAACCCCCACGCTTTCACATGAAGGTAGGGATGTGAGCTCCCAGAGCAGCCATTGGTGTGAGACAGTGAGAACCCTCTGGGTACCTGAGTGAGTAACATTCAGGCATCCTCCTGCATTCATAAAATTGGGGTCAATAACACCATTACTGATTCTAACTATGGCAGCCCCATCTCCCAGAGTGTCTGCTGCAATAAAAGAGCTCCCCAAATGTCAGGCTGAACATAAAGGATATTAGAAACCTAATGGAGCACATTCATACTCCTAATTGTGAGTAAAACATCAGCAAATGACTGCATACTTTGACAGGGTTGTTTAATAATTAGGCCAGGATGCAAGAGATGGGATTGAGCTTGCTGCTGAAAATGAGGCAGGGCTCATGATGAGGGGAATAAAGAAAGCCTTTTCCAAAGGCAATTTGAGACGAAATATTGCTGGAAGAGGGCTGTAAAAAATGTCATGGGTATGGTCTCAGCGTGCATAGTCAATGGGAGGGTGAGCTCGCTGCACTGATTGCCCAGGGAGGAGACTGCCAGAGCTACATGTGGGTGAACACATGAAGTTTAAAGAGCAACTTTGTCGTGTTTGCTTTCATTTGGGTTTTTACATCAAAGACCTCATTTATCCTCTCCTGCAAGCAACAGGCTACAAGAGGTAGAGCCATCCTGCTACCTGAGCGGTAATGAAAACCCAACGGCTTTGAGCTAGAAACATGAATGACCTTCTTTGTGACCCTGTTTTGACTTTGACTCTGGAGGTCCTCCCCATCCCTTGATTGCTGCACTTCTCTGACTGATGCCATCCCTTCATGTAACTGCACTGAACTGCTGGGGAGATGTTTGGTGTTGAAGATATGAGAAGAGTCTTCTCTTTTTCCTCCATGGGGATGTGGCACTTTGACCACCTCCTCTCACCACTGTGTAGGAGAGACTGTTACCTTTGGTGACTCTTATACCAGACCACGTCCATCAATGTCACCTTGATGGAAGAGTGTGGACAGAAACGGTGCAGCAGATCTACTCAGGGCAAAGAGGGTTGTGAAGATAGGTATGGGGAATACAATGAGTGAATTGAATACTGCTGTGATAGGGGTTGATGAATGCCTGTGACATACAGATAGGAGATCTTTGAGGAGATACCAGTGGATTTTAGGGTACAAGTTTCCAACCAGTGCAATGTTGGCTGGACTTTGGGACAGGAGAACAAATAGAATCACAGACTAGTTTGGATTGGAAAGAACCTTAAGATCGTCCATTTCCAACCCCTGCCACAGGCAGGGACACCTTCCACTAGAGCAGGTTGCTCCAAGCCCCATCCAATCTGGCCTTGAGCACTACCTGGGGTGGAGCATTCACAACTTCCTTGAGCATCCTGTTCCAGGGCCTCACCACCCTCACAGTAGAGAACATCCTTATATCCAACCTAAATCTCCCCTGTTTGTCTGAACCCAGATGAAATGATCTTCTCTTGCCTCCATCAGTTGTGCTTTACAACTCCCATGGCATTTTCAGCACAATCAGCAGAGGGTGATCGCTGGCATCCCTGCTCTGTTCCAGCAGTAACAGTTATACTCTGCCTCCCTAAACCCATCCTATCCTCTCAATTAGAAACAATTTTCTTTCTCACTTCATGACCCAAACAGTTGCCTCTCTTAATGGTGCAATCTTGATTAAACAAGCCAGTTCTATAGATGGTTATGAAGGAGTCCGTAGGGATTCAAGCACTGATGGAATGCACAATATTAATAGAAATCAATCGAATTAATAGGTTAATTCCTTGCTAATACATAGTACTGGAGGAGAAGTTAGGCTAATGAAAATGCATGTATTCCCTAAACCATTCCGTTTGCATCAAATGACTCATCCACCAGTGTTTCTTTCGAACAACATTATGATATTAAAAGCACATTTACTAAGTGTGCATGACCAAGGGGGAAGAGAGCACAAAGTTGCTTTCAGCAAGTTCTGCCTTATCAAATTCCCTGTGTAAGGTGCTCTCTCTGTACCTGCTGTTTTGCAGGTTAGCTGGGGAGAAGAGAGAATCAGGGATCTGTTGTGGAAAGCGGGATTTTCCTTTGAAGCAAGCAGTTCTTCTCTAGTGATGGCAGGATAATTTGTCTAGATAGACACTGGACATGCCCTGGGCTAGCTAAAACGGTGGTAAGGAGTGAGAAGCTGTAGCTATTCTGATGCCACATTAAACCCTGCCTTGTACCGGCTTTGTTTTGCTTGTGCTGGATAGACCCACCAAGACCCAGCTCCTGGGTTTTTCCTTCTGCTGGTGCTGATTTGTGATTGGAAATGGGTCTCAGTGGGACCGCTAAAATGAGGTAATAGTTGCAAATATCTGGGTCTGCAAAAACAGATGCACATTTTCGATATACTTAGACATCAGTAGGCACCAGTCCTTGACAAAGGTCAAGAGAGCCTGGAGAAGAGATGCAGGGGGATAGAGTGTTGAGCAGCAGAGCAGATAATACATCTCTTGCATCCTTTTATAAAGGGCAAGAAGTCATGGGCTTAACATGAGGGAAGATCAGGAGTTAGAAAACACTTTCTGAGCACTGGCAAATAGAAACACTGGTGCTGCAGACATCATGGATGTGTGTAAAATGTAGAATCAGAGAATGGTTTGGGTGGGAAGGGGACTTAAAGCTCATTCAGTTCCAACCCCCTCCCATGGGCAGGGACCCCTTCCACTGGAGCAGCTTGCTCCAAGCCCCTGTGTCCAACCTGGCCTTGAACACAGCCACAGATGGGGCAACTGCAGCTTCTCTGAGCACCCTGTGCCAGCGCCTCACTAACTCCACAGGGAAGAACTTCTGCCTTATATCCAACTTAAATCTTTCCTATTAAAGTCTGAACCCATCACCTCTTGTCCTATCACTACAGTTACTGATGAAGAGTCCCTCTCCAGCATCCTTGTAGCCCCCTTCAGACACTGGAAGCTGCTCTGAGGTCTCCACTCAGCTTCTCTTCTCCAGGCTGAACAGCCCCAACTTCCTCAGCCTGTTTCCATATGGGAGGTGCTCCAGGCCCTGATCATCCTCATGGTCATGCACAACCAAAGAACATTTCAACCGTGACCCTGGGTGGTCGGTCTGATAAAAGAGCCCTTTGTAGGCTTCATCCAAAGGCCACCCGGGCAGCTCATGACTCACTTCAAAACCAAGGCAGGAGCTTGCTGTGGGGCAACCCGCCACTGGCCACGGGCAGCCTCAGCCTGAAGACAAACCCCACTGAGCAGGCGGTTATTCTAATCAAGCAGAGCAGGTTGCAAACCCTTTGGAGTTTGTTTCCCCTCTGTGGGAAGTATTGACAAAACCAGAGGCAAGAAAAACGATCCAGGCAGCCCCTGAAGTTTTGGCAAAAGAGAAAATGCTTTTGGCTGAAAAGTAGGTGATTTGGATCATGCATCCGTACTGCACGCTGGGCGATGAACTCCAGCTGCACAACCCAGAGCAGAACTGAGCCAGACTGCGGAACTCACCATGGCCACAGATCAGAGGCCACATCCGTCTTAGTTTGGGGACATTAGTTTCCTTGATTTAAAGGCAAAAAATATCTATCATCTTCTCTTTGTCTCTCTGCTTTGGGTAGGTGAAAAGAAATATTCGATCCCTCAGCAGTTTGGAAAACAGTGCTTGGAGAGATCGCTCCAAAGCTGGAAAAGGAATACATTTCAATCAGCCAGACAAAAAGCTTTGTGGCAAACGAGCAGCAACAGCCACTGAGTTTCCCACTTGTTATAGCAAGGCTGATATGGAAACTGATGGTCATGCATGTCCCACCGCTGTTTCTGCGTCTCCTGAGCTCAGGAACTCCCTCTGCCAAAATCCCTGTGCTGCTCTTGTGTTTGAGTATGTGCAGTGAGGCTGGGCTGGCAAAAGAAGACACCTTTTAAGTGATGGGTAGTCCTTGGTCCCCAGGAACACTGGAGCTGGTTGTTCTTGGCATCCCACTATCTCCAGTTTTCCATCAATAACCATTTGAAGAAGTCTTGTTATCTCCAGAGTACTTTCACTCTCCATTAAAAGATGTCTCTTTTTTGGCCCTGGAATACCCCAATCCACGCTTAGCAAATAATTCAGTGGTCAGAGCTACTGTCAATACGTGGATTAGCTTGGTTTAATGAGAATAGATTTTATTTTAAACATTGCCATTTGGGACAACTTTAGGCCTTGCCCAAAGTAAAATGCAGTGAAAAGGTTTCTTCATTTGGGGGAGGAAAGGTTTAGTTAGATAATTTGAGGCAAAGCCTTCCTTTTTGATTTAAACAGGGTTTCTGACTAATTCTGCTTTGTAGAGTGACTCCAAAGCTAAACTTGGGACTAACCCCCCAACCTCACCGCTTGCTCTATGCCACAAAAAACAAGATTTCTCCTTCTAACAAGGGTGCTTTTATCGTCTCTCTGGGTAGCCAGGAGACAGCGCCTTTCCCCAGCCACGCATGTACAATGTCAATACAATATTTTCTTTAATTTACCAAAAAGTGGCATTGATTTCCCACTTGATCTATCAGTCTTCTGGACCTGAGCGCCGCTGTGATTTTCACATAATGAGCTCTGTATTCAAAAGCACTTACGTGATGTAGGAACCTCATTTCCAGAAGTGGTTTACAATTTTATGAGCATGTCTCCTGGATTACAAGAGCAGGAGAAATGTCTCATTCCTGTGCCCATTGGTGTGCCTTGGCCCTGGCCCAAGGTTTTAGCCCACTTTAGGCTCTACTTTGACCTACTTTTTGGTATCCATAGGAAGGAAACCTGGATGCACAGCCTGGAAGGACTCAGGGAGCATGCAAGCCAGGACTGCTCATCTCTGTGACTCTTCTCCTCTCTCAATGAAATATGAGTTAGTCAACAGTGTAGAAATGTATGCATCTGTCTTCATTGGGGCTACCTTTAGTGGTGGCTGTTGGGACCAGTCATGGGTGTGAGCAACCATGATACAAAGTCACTCCTGATGTGTATGCACATCTGGAATTGTTCAAGGCCAGGTTGGACACAGGGGCTTGGAGCAAGCTGCTCCAGTGGAAGGGGTCCCTGCCCGTGGCAGGGGTTGGGACTGGATGAGCTTTAAGGTCCCTTCCAACCTAAACCATTCTATGACTCTATGGAAACCTCTCCAATATAAATGTTTGTATGCCCAGAAGAGGAAGCAGGGATAACCGGGCGCATCAGCACATTGTCCAGCTCATGAAACTTACCTTTAATCTCACCCTTTTATACACCACTGTCTTCACTGCAGAACTGACACCACCAAAAATAAGACCAAGGCCTTTTCCTTGTCCACTAGAGACACCTGTTATATTAGCAAAAACCCAGAGTCACCAGACTGAGCTCCATAGAATTACTGTGGCTTCAATGTTGTGTAACTGTGATTAAAACCTTGTCCATACATTAATTCATATTTCACAGACCTTTTTGTGGATGTTCCACATTGCGAGTCCGCTGGGGAAATTCCAGCTGCCTGTTCTAGATTCATGATTTGCTTTATTTTGCCATCTATTCAGTTCTTGTCACTGCGGCTACTCAGCCAAAGGAGAGGGAAATTGTCGTGGCTTTCCCCCAGGCTGGTGTAAATCAGCGTAGCTTCAGTACAGTCATCTTAGTCAGCTGTGCCTCGGGTATGCCAGCTTCTAATTTCGTGAAATTGGGGATATCTCCATAGAGAATGGCATTGCAACGGGCTGGGAATATGCAGAAGTGTAGTGCAAAATTCCCAGTTCACAAAAGCAACCTAAAGAGGGACTGTCTGAAAAGGAGGTGGATGGGGGGAATGGAGTTTGATTCATGACTTAGAGCCAGTAGACAACCAAGTCTGCAACCAGGATCACTACAGAATCACACAGAATCACAGAATCCCAAGGGTTGGAAGGGACCTAAAAAGATCATCTAGTCCAACCCCCCTGCAAGAGCAGGGTAACCTACAGTACATCACACAGGAACTTGTCCAGGCAGGCCTTGAATATCTCCAGTGTAGGAGACTCCACAACCCCCCTGGGCAACCTGTTCCAGTGCTCTTACAGTAAAGAAGTTCTTCCTGATGTTAACATGGAACTTCCTATGCTCCAGTTTACACCCATTGCCCCTTGTCCTATCACTGGATATCACCGAAAAAAGCCTAGCTCCATCATCCTGACACCTACCCTTTACATATTTGTAAACATTGATGAGGTCACCCCTCAGTCTCCTCTTTTGCAAGCTAAAGAGACCCAGCTCCCTCAGCCTCTCCTCATAAGGGAGATGTTCCACTCCCTTCATCATCTTTGTGGCTCTGCGCTGGACTCCTTCAAGCAATTCCCTGTCCTTCTTGAGCAGAGGGGCCCAGAACTGGACGCAATATTCCAGATGCGGCCTCACCAAGGCTGAGTAGAGGGGGAGGACGTTTGTCTAGTTCAATACGTGGGCCCAACTATCAGCCCAGACTCATAAGAAATACAGGAGGTTTGAGGGCATGCTTGATGAACCCAGATGAGCTCAACCCACTTCAAATCTGTCCCCATTATGTTTGTCCTTAACAAGTACCCCACAAAAGCTGCAAGCAAACTGGAATTGGGTTAAGTATGAAGGTAGAAAGGCCAAACAGTCAAAAGACAGATCCAAGGCTGTCCGTGCAATATTATTCTTTTCCCCTGGTCCGCATCCATTCTGATATGGTCTTCAATTGCATGATTAAAAAGATCGATGTTGTTCTTGGACAAGCTAACAATGTGTAGTGTGGAGGTACTGAGTACACAAATCCTCATCATGGGTACATAAGCGAGGCAGATGCAATGAGCTTTTTCTTCATCTGAATGCAGCGTCCAGGTTAACCAGGATGGGAGGGAAAACTGAATCCCTTATCACAGAATGATGATATTTTGGCAGGGAGAGGAGGTAGGGGCCATGGTGAGCAGGCAATCCTGATGATCTGCTGAGAAGATGTGGTCTGCAGGACTCAATCCCTCCATGGACACAGAAATGAAAGCTCCATGCTGGAGCACAGCTGGGGTGGATGCCAAAACATTGGCGATAGGCCCCTTCCCATTACCTGGAAGGTCAGATTTGGAGCCATTGGATCAGTGGATGAAAGAACTGCAGGAATAATATGTGATTCTGCAAAGGCCTTCCAGGGTCTGAGATTTTAAGGAATGCAGTTGTTGAGGAAGGGAAACGAGTGGGGCAATGATTCTGTTATCACAGTGTTTTCAGGAGGAGGAGAAATATTAAACCCCAAAGGGAAACCAGTAACAAGAGGCAGGGGAAGACGTTGGGCCAGATACAACCCAAAGAGCCAAAAGAAGCACATTTTGGCAAGAAGGGTGATTAACTGATGGAGCAAACTACTCAGGATGATAACAGATTTCTTTCTCTCTTGAGGTCTTTTAATCAATGGGGGTTCTTTCCTGGAAAATACTCTTGAGCCAAAGACAAATTATAAGGGCCATTCCCACTTTAAGTAGATGAAATCCTTTAGCCTGCGTAAAGGAGAAGGTCAGCTTTGACCTCCTGGCCTCTGAACTTGTGAATCATCTAGTCATTTGGCTTTCTGAAAGGCCCTTGCCTCTCTCACGTAGACAGCACTGAGGGATTTAATCAACTACTTGCTGACCACAGCAGAATGGTGATGCTCGCACATCCCGGCTGTAAATGCAAGCCGCGATAGAGAAACAGCCAAGTGCTTCAGACCTTTCCCCTCTTCCACCCATGGGTGGGTTTTGTTCCGAATAACCTTACACTGACCCACTTCTTGACTATGCATATTAGCTCTGTTCTGATCAACAACCACATCCACCCTCTGTTCATCCAACACAAACACTTCATTCCTACAATCCCAACGCCTACCCTAATTTGCTGCCTCTCCTTCATCTCATTTACTCCATAACAGCTGCTAACAATCCACTATGAGCCCACACAAGCAAAGGAGCTTGCACTCACACCAACATCCAGGAAGTTCCCATCATCTGCCTTTCCTCCTCTGAGATGGTACCAACCTTCTTCAGTGGGTCTGGTCTGAAGACAGGCTCACGCTAATTCCCTCCTGGCTGTCATCTCTCCCCCGTGGTTTCTGTAGTTTCAAATGGGTGTAGAAGTCTTCTTTTCCCAAGGGCACTGAGGTCTCCATCTCATTTGATGTTTCCCAACCTTCTTCTGCATCGGGTCCTTTCTGCTACTGAGCAGGGCGCCATGGGGGAATAATGCAGGAGTTTAATTCTTCTTTGGGCACTGGGAACCTCAAGTTCATCACACAGCTGAAAAAACACTTTGAAGATGAAAAGCAGCCACTGCAGCCCTTTGCTTTATTGTTTATCCCTGCACACAGCCAGGAACGCTGGCCCCTAACTGCAAGAGCAATTGTGAACAGAAGTATGACTCTATAAGGTGAAAGGCAGCAGAGGAATTGGACTTGACTGGTAGTATTGTCCCTGGCCAGGCTCCGAGCAGCTCTGAATTACTTTTCATCATGTGATGGAGGAAGGGGGTCCTCACAGTCAGCTGCTGGCACAGTTCTGTGTTGACTGAGAGCAGCCTTAATGCTCCATATGGGGGGAAAATGGGTTATTGAAATAACAAACGCCATTCAAGAAGGGCTGTGATTAGCTGGACTTCATACAGACAGTTAGGAGGAAAGCTCAGCTTTATTGCTTCTGGCTTTTTCAGCTGCCTCTGGTCTATTCAAACTCCATGACACTCAATATCAGATTAAACTTCTCTAAAGTGGGAAACCAAAGTCAACAGGGAGCAGGGAAGAGACCTAGCACGCTGTTACCTACATTGATTAGACGGTAGAAAATGTGATTTTTCTTCAAAGGTCCTGTCGATTTAAGTGCCTGAAATTCAGTGATGTGCAATAGAGTTTCTAATAGTCCACATGTTCCTGGTAAACCTTCGTAATCAATTTCCTTTATGCTGCTCTCTCGTATTATCCATCATAATCATCTTCCCCCAGCTCTCCTCAGCAAGTAATTCTAAATTTCAGGCTTGTTTGCAACCTGGTGACCTTACCCCCTTTCCCCAGTATGAAACCTATGAATAATCATTGGAAGCGTGTTATAAATAATTGCATGTGTACTGCAGCCAGTAATTAAATATTAGGATTCTGCTCCTGTGTGGATTTTCTCTTTGCCAGGGTAAGAGAAGCCTTTGAGCAAGACACTAGACCTCTGTATGGATGAAGTTGTCTTGGATTGCAAGGTCATTTCTTGCGGCAAAATTCTTCTTTGCTGATTTGAGCTGAGGCTGAAAACTGATTTCCAGGAGAGAAAGAGGGAGGGCGTAAGGAGAAAGTTCAGCATGAATGTTCAAACCTTGCTGAATAACTCATTATTATTTAATTTCCCTCCACCTCCTGGGATCTCTCGGAGGGATGGAACACGTAATTGCCATAAACGCAGGTCTAACTCAGGTGAAGACATAGTGACTTCAGGATGCTGTTTCCTTCCTCGGTGTTTCAGCAGTGCTGCTTTCCAGGGAGCTTGGTGTTTACAGCAGATGACACCGCTGGCACTTTGCTGATGCGTTGTGCTGTGAAAGCCCATCCCACCTTAAACAAGCCCTGGCTCCGCATGGTTTATTTAATCCCTGACACAAACCACAGGTCTTCTCTTTAATCAGCTCCCTGCTTTCCCTGACAATGAAGTTAATGATCCCTGCTGTGTCCACATTTGACACCAGGGGCTTACGTTTTCACTATCATCTCTCTTTGTTTCAATGCACCTTCAGCAGTTTGTTCCTATGTGACCAGGATTAAGCTTTAAGGGTTGTATCCCTCTAAATTAATACCAGTGTCCACCTGCGGCTGGGTTGGTTGCCCTGCCTAATGTTCTGCTTGGTTTCCAGCTGCTGCTGTGTATATGCACAGACTTCCCATGAGACTGTGTCACATCTGCAGTCCTGTTTATGTCTCAGATACCCTAGAGCATGTGGGATGGCACCAAGCACCTACAGATGGACAATCAGCTTCTCTAGGGATACAGAAATACCTAGCTCAGATGGGGTCAACTAACTGAATGCTGATGATTTCCCATCTCTCTTCCTCTGTTCAACTTTTTTATGACAAATAATCAAATTTTCACTTTTTATCCTGCATTTTCCATTTTTTTTTCTAACACACTGCCCTCATCCTTCATTATCTGCCTATTTCTTCCTGCCTCCTGCCCAACACCTCAACTCAGCATCTCTAGGGGAAACCAGTCTGTCATCTTGGGTTTGGAACAGCCCCAAGACATGGTCAACTTTTCTTCTCTCTTTCTCTCTCTCTCTCATATTGTTTCCAGTGTGTTTCCCTGTTCTGTGGCCTCCACATTGGTTTTATGCCTTTTATTGCTAACAGTTAGCTGGATGAAATACCTCTTTCACTCTCTCTTTTATGACGTGTATTTGGAAAGAGTAGCCAAGTCTGCTTAGATCTTGCAATGCTGCTTCTTACTGCTCTGTGTAGCACTCGAAATAATATACAAGGTACAAATATGAGGCTTATATCGCTTCCAAAGGCAGATATTTAACATGAGTTTGGTGATTAAAATAACATCTCTGGGTCTAACTTGCGGTCAGCCCCTGATGTTCTGGACAATGCAGATACACATAATAAGAAACACTCGTGTGTGTAAAGTTATATTGATGCATAGACTGGAGTTATTTTGTGATTGTGTTTGTATAGACTATGCCATCATGCTGGTTTGGGATGAGGACGGGTGATTTCAGCTCCTTCTGCATTACTCATGGCGTGTCCCAGCTTGTGAATCCTTGCATTTACAACCTCAATGTCCTTTTAATGTGGAGTTTTGTTGATTTCAGTATAGCTTCTCATGGGTTTGTCTTTTTGCTCTTCCAACACAGCCTGCCTTTTCCTTTCCATGACCTCCCACCCCATGCTTATTATCTGCCTCCCCCCATCAGCCTTGTTGGCTATGGGGTTAATCACAGCTAAGTGAGGCTCCCTGCTGTCTCCTGTAGTTGCTGAAGGCATGAAGTGTTTCCAGAGAGTAACAGAAAGCACTTAATTTAGCTTTCTCTTTGGATTGTAGCTCTCTTAATCAGCTCTATGTTGACTAACTCTCTGCAGTGATGCAATATATTTTACCTACATTTAAAATACATACTTACATATATGTAAATACATATATATATGTGCATGCCTCAAATCCATCTGTCTTGCACCGGCGCTCATTTCTCATTGCCTTTTCTCTTCCTCTCTTCTTCAACTAGAAGCTTCTTCGTTTTTTCCATCTTGGCTTTCTCGTCTAATCTCAGTTTCTGCTTTATTTGTCCTCACTTATGCTTTAGGCTCTCAAACTCCAGCCTTCATATTTAATATCTAGTGTCAGAAGCAAAAAGAGGTTGGCATGAGAAGAACAGATGATAGATAGAAGCAATGACCTGGGCTGGTACAGACATGTACACAAATTTGTCTTTGAACCCAAGGTTGCCTGGAAAAGTGCCACTGGAGAACATATATTGGAACCCTGTGGCTTGGTAAAGTCAGGAGAAGGATCTCTGTTCTTTGATTTTAATCATCATTCATCTTCATAAAACTTCAGGGGGGTTTAGCTTTTGTTTGAATGAATTTTGTGACTTCCAGAGAAAACAGAGACGGGGGAGTATAATTGAGAGCTTGTTTAGTGCCAAATTCATCTTAAAGCAAGGAATGCAAATCGCGTAGCAAGTGTGGAATTATATATGATTAAAACTGCTTCAGCCCTTGTAAAGAAAAATAGAAAAGAACCTTTATATTCACCAGTTAATCATGTTCAAAAAAAAAAAAAAAAACCCAACCCTGGATGGAACAAAAATGAACTTAATCACAGAAAAAGGGGTCACAGGTCCTGCTTAACATATAGGTTCTCTATCTTAACAGTGCAGAGCAGAATGCAATGTCACTGAAGTGGTTTAAAGAGGTACATTAAGAGGAGAGCTCATTGATAAATGAACCTTTAAAACTGGGTGAGAGTCTCTCTTTAGCAATGAATGCTCAAGGTCTGCACAGTTGTCTTGGACTGTCTTGCACGCTCTTGCATTTCGCAGGCAGAGCTGGAAGGTTTTCAGTGCTTAGTTCTATGTAATGATGTATAGATAAGAGGGCGTTGAATCCACTGAAGGCATGATCCAAACAGTGTCCATTTTTTGCTAGCAATTGCTAGCCTGGCAGTGGTTCAAACTCGGCACCGTTTGAGGTGGAATTTCCTGATCCACAGAGAGCCAGAGATCAAACAAAGAGAATGTAATTTTCTCCTTGCTTCTCTCCAGTGAGAATGGTAATCTGAAAATGAATCCCAGACCCTGCTGAACCAACGACGTTAACATGCTCTCAGGACTGTTTGATGCAGTGGGCATCACAGCTTCCTCAGAGAGCTTGCTGAGCTTCATGTACTGAGTGGTCTGTCTTTGAAGACACTGCACTTATCTTGCTATTGGCAGGAGTGGACAAGGGGATGCTACGTGCTCTGCCTTATGATCAAGCCTACAAGAGATGGTGTTGAGACAAAGGCAGGTGCGGAGTGAACCAATGGGACAGCAGGCTCCTTCAGCTCTCTGGCAGGGATGGCAAAGGAGGACACAGACCCTCAGTGGGTGCTGAAAAGTGCTTAAGACCGCTCCCCCCCAGCCACCTTTCTGCTGCTTTGGTAGCAGAGTTGTCAGCATTTGATGGTAGCCAGTGGATGCATAAGGAGCTTCAGTAGCTGTGTTAGAGCCTGGTGAAGCAAGGAAGAGCTATTTGAGGAGTGCTGGCCAGATCTATTTGCTGAACAAAGCAGAAGCATTCATGTATCTGAAATTTAAATACAATGGGAGAACATCCTACCATCTCTCCTGGGAACTGGATGTCCCTTAGTCAACCTGCCCAATACTGGGCTCTCTACCATCCCCAGCAGAGCCCTGTGTTGAGCCAGTAGGCACCTACTTTCTCTATATTTCATTTCCGGGGTAATACAAATAGTTAAATTTCCCCATTACCATGCTCAGCACATACCCAAATCTGTATTCAGTCTTAAACAGCTTGTCTTTTGTGGGTTAGTGTTGCGGTTGCAGCTCTTCCCTGATGGGAGGGATTCCAAATGCATTGCCTTTGCTTCCCAAGAATGTCCCTAAACACCAGCCTGCATAATCATCCTCAGAGGCAGAACTGATGCTTCTTATTTTCACAACAGCCTTACAGGCTTCTTTCTTCTCTGCTTTGTTTTTACACACCTTCATGTTGAATACTTCAGTGAAGTCAGTGCTGATGAACACCAACTTAACTGTGAGATGCCTTCTTCTGGGAGAGCCAGACTTCACACGGACTTCATTCACTTTTCATTTGTGTCTGATTCCAGTGTAACTCCTTTGATTTTGTGGCACTAACTCCCACTTTACAAGTCCACACCAGCCACAAGGTCTTCAGTGGACAGTGTCGCATGTATGGAGAATGGGAAGTGACTGCATGGATAAAGCCCGCTGTTCCAGCAGAGAAGGGAGGATGCAGGAGCTGTTTCTGACAGATGCTTCTGTAAATGATTCTACTGCTGGGGATTAAAGAGACCCTCTGGAATCTGTTCCACTTTTTAACTTCCATGGTACATTTTTCTTAATATCTAACTAAATATCCCTTGCTGCGCATTTACTCAGAATTATTCCCATCTTACATCCCACGACGGTGGAGGGTTATCTGTCACTGTCCTTCTGAACTGTCTTGTTTACGTATCCAATGCTCTGGTTTTGCTTCTTCACAGCCTTCATCCTAAACTACACAAACACTATTCTTTCAGCCTTTCCTCAGCAAAACCACTTATAAATTTAATAGAACTCTGCTGGGATGTTGTCATCTTATTTAATGCCTTTTTCTCCTCAAAAAGATGGACCCAAACTCCAGTTAACTCCTCAATGGAGCTGAGAAGTGCAGGATAATTGCTTCTTGTGATAAATATGGACAATTCATGTCCCAGAACCTTGTGTTTCCTGGTTTGCATCCTGTTGCTTTTTCTTGCGCAGCCCATGGTCATGTCTCCCATTGTCGTGGTTTAAACAAAAGTCATCCATAAATCACGCAGTTGCTTTCTCACTCCCCCCCTTCTTGCCCTCCCCTTACTCCCAGAGGGACGGAGAGGAGAATCAAAAAGAATGCAACTCCCACGGGCTGAGATAAGAACAGTTCAGTAACTAAGGTATAACACAAATCACTGCTGCTACCACCAATAATAATAATGATAAAGGAAATAACAAGGGAAGAGAATCCAACACCTCAACACCAGCCGACAAATAACTCGCCCCACTCCCCCTAGCTGAGCACTGACCGATACCTTGTCCAACCCTGCAGCCCCTCTCACCCTTCCGGGTCACTCCAAGTTACATCCTGGGCATGACGTGCTGTGGTATGGATACCTCTTTGGCTAGCTTGGGTCAGGTGTCCTGTCTCTGCTTCCTCCTGGCCTCCCCTCCGCCCTGGCAGAGCAAGAGGCTCAGAAAGTCCTTGGCCAGAGCAAACATTTGAGCAGCAACTGAAAACATCGGCGTTATCAGCGCTGTTCCCAGGCCAAAAATCAAAACCACAGCGTTGCACCAGCCACTAAGAGGGAGAAGAATTACTGCTACTGCTAAACCCAGGACACCCATGCTGTTGGCAAGCTACCCATTCCTTAGGGTCTGCTTTTCCCTCCTGTTCTTTTGCACTCACATCGCCCAGTGCCACTTTTGCTTCAGTGTCATCCTCCTGATTGCAGACAATGCCTTTAGCAGACTAAGATAACTTTGAATTCCAGTCTGGTCCTGAACATTGCTTGTGACCCCCTCCTCATCTTCTGTCAGCCACAAATTACAGAAACCTATTCTCTATTCCATCATCCAAGTCATTATGTGAATATTGAACAGCACCAGACTCAGGACAGACTCCTGAAGACCTTCTTAGTCTGAAAATGTGCCTTTCCTACTCTTCTTGGAGCACAGTATTCATGAGCATGCACTTTTACCGTGATTGCTCTGAGGCCATTCTTAAGGGCACATCATATGGAGCTGTGCCAAATAGCTTGCAGAAGTAAAATCATACCATGTCACCCCTTACTTTCCTCGCCAGCCTCATCCACATGATTGGCCTATAATTCATTTGGTTCCTTCTTCTGCTTCTTTAAAAAGGGATTCCTTTCTTTGCCTTTGTTCGCTCCTTTGGGATCTTATTCTTGGTGGGGATTGGGAAGATAAAGGTGTTACTTTCCTACCATTTCTTGTCGTTGATGTTCACAGGTACCAACAACCCCTGGGAGAACATATTTCGATATAAATAGTTGTGTGGCATGAAGGGTGGTGGTGTCTTAAAACAGTATCTGAAAGGAAAATCTCTTATTCTATGAAGAATGTGATGGCACATGGCAAGAAGCGGCCTGGATGTTGTTCTGAAGGTCTTGCCCAAAATGGTCCTCAAAGTGCTTCATCTTCTTGGAACTGCTGCTCATCTCATCACCTACCACCTGTCTAGCCTTTCACAACAGCAGAAATTCAGGGTCTTACATTTCATTTTCTCAGAGGAGGAGAAGCCAATGACATGCCTACCAGATACATTTCTGTTCCTGATTTATGAGTATGTACCTGTCCATCAGTGGATCACCGTCACTAACACCCACCTCTGCATCCTCAGCCTCACTCCATCAACTGCTTCTTGGTTAACAGCTCCTCCGTAGGAACTGATTGCCAACAGAGACCAAAGCAGATGAAAAACTTTCTCCCTGCTTTCATTTTTACCCCAGTGTAAATCCTTCTTTAGGTTTACATCTTTAAAGAATCTGAAACACTGGATGGTATCAGGAGCAGGAAAGTGATAGACAGCAAAGAAGTGTTGACCAGGAAAGAGAAGTTCTGGGATTATTTGGGGTTAAATTAAGCTAAAATTTATCAACCGACAAAGAGCATTCATCAGCAGTGTGTGTGGGTGGATCACAGTCATGAGATAGGTGAGGTTCTGACTTGTCATAAAAGAAAGAATCTGGTTAAAGATAAGAAAACAGGGAAAATAAAATAGCATTAAGATGTCTTTAATGGCACTGGTGAACAAGGCATAGGAATCTGTGCAGTCAGATCCAAATCACTCAGTGCTTCAGCCTCCAGGAATGCTTCTCTGTTCATAAGACACAAATTAAGGGAAGGATTTGGACTATCTACTAACACTGGAAATAACCTTGAAAAATAGAAGCCACTGCAATGTGCCAGCCCCCAGGAACAGCAGGAAAGAAGGACAAGTCCCTCGGACTGAGATTAGATCCCAAAGAACTCAACAGGAATATCCAGAGACAGTATTTTCCTTTGCCTGCCAAGGGAGATGTTTCCAATACAATGGCTGGAGATGTGTTTCCTTTTAGGCTGTTAGATGCCTCTCTTGTGTCCTTGCAAATTGCCCTGAGAGGACACTGGAAGTCTGCATTTTCAATCCTCCTTGAAGGGAGATGCTGCTTGTAGGGCTTTAACTTGCTCCTGAGGCTTTTGACAGAAAAGTGCAATAATTACTTAAAGGAAACGAGGGCATTGCAATACACATAGAGAATACAATAGAATAAAATATTAACTAGAATTAATAGAATAGAATAGAGTAGACTATTAAAATAATATCCTCAAAGATTGAGGTGGGAACAGCAAAAGAGGAAGAAGGCAACAAAAGGTTGCAGAAATAGGTCAGGAAATGGGGCATGGCAAGAGAAGTCTAATTTAAAATCAGATGCATGATCTATATGGGAGAAAGCATAACTGAAGTGACATCTACACAGACTCTGGCCAAAGCCGGGTGATTACAGAGATGTTGTTTTGACAGATAAGAAAGATTTGCAGAGGTTGGTTCCTGGAATAAAACAAGGTGGCAATTCTTCTTGATGGGTTGTAATGCATAAGGACTCAAAATGAAACAGAACTGTCGACCTGGGCTGGGAGCTTTGAAAGTCAAAGAAAGTAAGCACTTGAGTTCTGGCAAGAAGTCACCCAAAGATGCACTTCCTGGCCAGCGAATCCCTCTGTAAATGATTTAGGGCACTGCGACAAAACTCTTCTGCAGTTTGCAAGCTGGTGGCATGGGTTTTCAGAGACGCTCTGGGAGAAACAACATCTTAATGTCTTCTTGGCTTCCCAGGGTAGTGGTGGAATCGCGGTCCCTTGGAAGTGTTCAGAAACCATGTAGATGAGGCCCTTAGTGACATGGTTCAGTGACGGACTTGGAGTAACGATTGCACTTGATGATCTTAAATGTCTTTTCCAACCTTGTTGATCCTACGATTTAATGATTTAATGTATAGAGGGATGTCTTTGCTGCATGTTAAAGAAAAATACCCAGGTAGGGAAGATGGATTCCAACAAAAAAGAAGGACCCTAAATTCCAAGTTTCCAAAGCAAAAAGCTCATTCACCTGCCAGAAAGCAGGAGGGTGTTTAGCTTTCCATGAAGCCTGAGTAGTGTGCAAGCCAGGAAAATGAGAGCTGAGAGCAGCCACAGTCCCTAGACTGTGAAGGGACAGTCCCCTGAAGACTATGTGGAGAACAACATAACATATGCAAATCTGGGGGAAGAGATTTCTCTCATCTCAAACGCAGTAGGGAATAAACTTCTGGAGGCCACAGCCAAAGACAAGACATTGCAGAAAGCTATTAACAGTGTCACTGAAGTAGGCAGTGTCCACTGCTTGGGACTTAGATGTCAATTCAGATCGGAGCTTTCTGTAATTGATAGGATAGCATACAGATGCCGAAAATTAGCAGTGCCAAAAATACTGCAGCCCTGAGGTATTCCATAGAATCTGTGAGATCTTGAAGAATGTGTTGCAGTGGTCACAAATGGTCACAGAGGAGAAGAAAAATGATAAATGGATATGCACATGGAATGTCAATGTTTCTACCTCAGAAAAGCCAGTGATGATGGGTCAGATATGGTAGACCTGTTGGATTATCCAGGTACACTAAGAATGCATCACTGGAGACTCTTCTACTAAGGCATTTTGTAGGGAACAGTAAACCTTTTTTTGGCAGATATAGGCTTCTAGAAATAACATGTTTTAGATCATTCCATGCTTAACTGACAGGACTTGGCAAGATTTTGACGAGTTAGTGAACACCAGAATTCTTCAGTCAAATGATTCAAAGTAAAAGTGAAGTTAAGGGAGTTAAGAACATTTCATATATATATATTTTATATCTGTATAAAACCATTACAGGCTCTGAAAAAGATCAGTATCTTGCTCTGCTGGACTTCAGAAAACTGCCTTTGAGGCACTGATTGTTGCTAGCTGGAACTTTGATCAGAAGGCTGAGAATTAGACTGTCTTGCTTAGTCAAATCTGGGCTGGGAAGCTGAGATCATCTTGAGGCACAGATAGGTAGAGAGATATATAAAAATACAGGTGCAAAACAGAATGATAGATGAGAAACCTAGTGTGTGTGAGGTGTCCCTGCCTATGGTAGAGGGTTGGAACTAGATGATCTTAAGGTCCTTTCCAACCCTAACTATTCTATGATTCTATGAAACTCAGTTACTGTAGGCTCAGTGGCTGATGACCCCTGAATGCTGTTTTAGTGACAGCTGGACATAAGCTGCAATGCAAGAAGAACTTCTGTTTGCAAAACAGATATGAAGGGGTCACACTCAGGTTAATCTAGGAAATAGAGAGCAAGGAACATATTCTCCAATCTCTAGTCTCAACATAGGCCTGATAAGCATTTCTTTTCAATATAAGCCTTCCTATTTATTCCATAAATTTCCTGTATTTTCAATATAAATATTCCTATAAGGTGTGGATTGTTGAGGAACCCCAAACATCACAGCACTAAGCTCTTTTGAGATCTCACAGCTCAGTGACTATAGTTAAGGAGCATACACTTATCACTGCTGTGCTCAAGAAGGGAAAATGTAGTCATTAGAAGCATCAGAGCCTGTACTAACAGTTGGATCATGCAGCACTCTATTTCCTCTAAAGACTGGAAAACTGGCCCTGAAGCAATTAGTGGTAATGAACTCGAGGGTGGTCAGGCCCTGGCACAGGGTGCCCAGAGAAGCTGTGGCTGCCCCATCCCTGGCAGTGCTCAAGGCCAGGCTGGATGGGGCTTGGAGCAAGCTGAACCAGTAGAAGGTGTCCCTGCCTGTAGCAGGGGTTGGAACTGGATGAACTTTAAGGTCCCTTCCAACACAAACCATTCTATTATTCTATAATCTTTTTGAAGTCACTGGCTTCCCATCTAGAATTTCCTCTTTTTTGCCACTATATAGTCTGGTCACATGCATAAAAGCATCCTTTTTCCCCTCCAGTGAGGGATGGACTTCTACCTTTGGGGCTGCTATATTCAGATCTTGCTTAGAAAGAGACCTCATCAGGACTGTTGCTTTTACCATTGCAATGGAGAGCTCTGATATGTCTCAGTCTTCTCAAGGACATCAAAGAGGAAATGTCACAGCACTGGATGGCAAACAGAAGCCACCCATGTGTGAAGCATTACTGATGATTGCTCTCCTTTTCAGATCGCTCTCGATTCACCCGAATGAGGCACCAATTGAAGGGATAATGACTCCTCTTTCAATGGCAGCTTTCATTCCAAGTATTTTGATATGCCAGTAAGAGTTGCTTTAAAATGCTAGCAATAAATACACATTCAAAGCAATACATTTAGTGCCTCAGCTGTAAAGTCCATGTATGTTCCCATCAGCTGTACTTTTGATGGAATAAATGCTAGGCAGGAACAATATTCACTGCATTTTCTACAGCCCTTCCTCCACACACACACACAGAGTCACTTGGACATGCACATACACACACACGTTCTCTCTTCCCTGTTTTCTGGAGAGATCCCAATGAGGTTTTCCAGGAGATGCAGGTGACCTGTGTGCTTCCCACTTTGCAGCCATGGTCAGTTACACCACCTTGCTGCGCCATGCCTCTCCAAGAAAAGGCATAATGGATTCCCCTCTTAGGGACAGGATGCCCACAATGTCTTCTTGGGATCAGCCTAATAGGAATAGCAAAGATCATTCTGAATATAAGGAAACTTTGGTATTCTTCTCAAGTCACCTTCCTTAGGATGTGCTTTCTGAAGTGTATGAAAGTCAAATACCAGACTTGAAGCCACAGGAAGTCATGCAATCAAAGCTCTTCCTCATCATAATCTTTTGGGTGAATAGGGGCATGTCTGAGCCTTGTCCAACACATAAATTGATCTCCGGACTAGGAATATGAGATGTCAGAAAGAGGAAGAAGACAAGGTGGTATGATTGAATAGACCCAGCCAGAGTTAAACCCAAAAAGGAGACATCTTGGGTCTGAATTTGCTTTGCTGTGCCTCAGGAGAGAATATTTAAGTCTCTATCATGTGGCCAGGGTATTTTAAATTCAAACTTAATTGGAGCTTGTGGTCTTATATATATTCACTTTAAGTATTTAAAGACCTCCTCTAGCCCTTTAGACCTTAAAGTCTTCAATACAGTTGTCCTTACAGCTCTCTGCTGGATGTGTTCTTATCTTCACAGACAAGGAGCTCATATCCAAAGACCCTCAGTTATCCCACCGGACACTTATTTTTTGGCACCTATGTTAAGATCCTAGTGATCACACGCCTCTTTTACTCCCGTCTCCTGTTGGTGGCATAGCTGGTTGGCACTGGGATGGGGGAAGCACCTCTGTTATAGCAGAAATCAGGGATTGAAGCCCCCCAGTACAAGATCAAGGTGTCCCCAGATTTTGGCAAGCAATGCACATGACGGGGATCATGTTCACTGCAAAGACTTGTATCTTGTTTTATGATATGGGTTCAGGGTTCAGATTTCAGAAGAGTACCCAGTTTGAGACTTGATGGATGCTCAGAAATTTTGAGCTTTCTTTCTGATCAGATGGATTATTTGGAATAGATACAGAACTATTTGCAACCAGATCATGCACTGAGTGTAATGGCCTGATTTGCATCTTCTTTTCTCATAAGAATATTGTTGATAGCTGATTTTGTGGTTGCTCTGGTTGAGTCAGTCCGGGAGGACAGGGCATTCCAGAGGCATCTTTGGAAAACAAAGAGCTGAAGCCTTGTCAAAAAGGATGTGTTACTGCAGGAGAGTAATGATCTCTAGGGAGACTTCACCCCAAGTTATAGTGAGAGCTTTCATGAAGAGTTCTTTTCTCCTTTAGGGTAATGGAGGCACGATGTAACTTCACTTGACCGCGGACACCCAGAAGGCTATGGATGATCTTCCAACTTGAAAGTCTGCAAACACAATCCAACAACTAATGCCTCAGCACTCGGTTTTTGGTATTTTCTTCCAGTCAAGTTCTAGTCATTGACTTGGTGGGGGTCAAATAAATTGCTTCATCTATTTGGGCTTCATCAGAGTGACACTTGCCTCCTTGGCAAATGGCTTAGAGAGAAGGGCTGCCAAAGACAAATAGGGGATTATTGAGTTTATCTCAGCAGATGTCTAAAACCCAGCTCACTGAGCCCTCTTTGGCTTTCCTTTAACACTTGCGGCCATGACACTCCACTCTCACTTCGCATCGTAAGTCCTCACAGGGCAGAGAACTGGGCATCATCTGACTTGCTCAGATCCATCATGCCAAAGGGCAGGTAGGATGGTTTGCCTAATAAAATTAGGCAGGGGTCTTGACCCACAGGACATCTCAAGTTTTCAGGCCTCTCTGGAGATATCTAGGTGTCATGTATGATAAGCAGGATTGCTGATCAGAGGAATGTGGTTTCTTCTCGTTCTGATTCTATACAATAATTATCTTCTATGTGGATCAGCTATTAGAGGAGAAGAAAACATGTAGTGAATGTTACTGTGTTTATTTGTATTTCCGCAGTGCCTGTGAAGTCCTGCTTGAAGGCAGTGAGCAAATACAGACATAAGATTGCTTATAACCCGAAAGTAAGGCGAGAAAGGTCAGAGCTGTAGTTACAGTCAGGAAGTACATTTTCAATACCCACTCCAGACATGCAGTATGTTGTTGGCCTGAACTCTCTAGTAGTGACACCCTCAGACATCACATTCCTGAGGTGCCCTCAGCAAATTCCACCAGCCCAGTGCTGTCTGGGGAGAATCACTGGCAAAAGGAGATCAGTTTGCACCATTGGGTTTCATTATGTGCGTGTTATGTCTGTAAAACCATCTAAGTCCACAGAGGACTTCAGGCAGTGATAACAGTGAGTGGTGTCGTCCTCCTTGTATGAGCTGCTGGTCTAATCCAGCAGAACAGTGAGCCAGCCCTCAAAGTGTCCGTGGTGTTGGAGCAGTAAGCATGCACTAAGCTCAGGGCAAGAAGGAGGAAAGGGAAGGAAACCTTTCCTTGCCTAGAGAACAGTATCCTAAAAGGTACCAACCTGGTGTAGTGGAAGGTGTCGGGGGATTGGAACTGGATGAGCTTTAAGGTCCCTCCAACCCAAACCAGTCTGGGACTCTGGGTCAATTGCTGGGCACTATGATATCGAGGTGATAACTATGAGCTCTGGACAAGGTGTATGGGATACCCTGGAGAGGCTGTTCTCAAGCAGGTTTAGGGGAAGAACCATTGGTACAGCAAATACGTTCACACTGCAGCCATGTCGACAGTAAATGGGAAACGAAGCTTGAGCTCTTTCCTTAGGTGAGCACTTGACTGTAAAATCATGATGTGAGAACCTAGTCTAAAAGAGGTTTAACAGTGACCACCTGCGTTAGCCACCTGGTCCCATTCATGCATCATTGTTGGTTTATGGATAGTTGGGAAATACTAGGAATATTTCTTCCAGACTTTCTTTCCCATCATTTTTCACTCAGGACAACAGTGTGTAACAGCTTATTTCTGACAGCTCTGGGTAAGCTGAAAGGTTCTGGATATCAGGCAGTTGCCTATCAGCAAGCACCAGCATCTGTCCTGTAGATTTAATGTGACCCAGTCTGTTAGGGTTGCCCAATGATGGCCACTTCTCCCAACTGAACAGAGGAATGGTCTGGTGCCCACCTCAGGTTTAGACCCTGTTTCTATAGGTGTCTGCCACGTTAGTACAGGATGCAAGTTCACTTTGCAATGTCCTCTCCCAGTCATTTACATGCGCTGGCTGTGAGAGTGACTCTGGCATGAAGAGAGACATCCACCTTTGCTTGTAGAGGGACAGCCCCTCACACACCATGACATGTTGGATGTGGTGTGTTTGGTCAGCAGAAGACCTCCAAAGTGGAGCTGGTACAGGAGGTGGTAGAGCAGAAGGGATCGCATACCATGGAGGATGCAGGCGCACAGGAGATCCAGCCTGAGCACAAGGGCAGTGAAAGGCAGGAGCCTTCTGCATCACTCATTGTGCAAGATTTGACAGGCCTTATTTAGGGAGAATTATGTAAAATGTGTCCAAATAACCTACAGGGGTGATAAACCACTCCTGATGCTTTGTTGGAGATTTTGGGTGGTTATTTCCCTCTTTGCAGCAAATACTATAAAAGCAAACACCAAATGTTCTGGAGTCAACAGCTTGTCATGGAAATAACAGTGTTCATAGCTCCCTAGGACTGCGTGTGAATGAGGGATGTCAAAGGCTTCACACCTAATACACACAGAACTGGAGGGGAGGGGGATGCATCCCAGAGCACCAGGTCAAACCGCATCAAGGGAAACTGTGGCTCCTCCTTAAACATCCAAAGCACAAGTGTTGGTTGGATCAGGAAGGCAAAGTGACGGGGACCTGTGCGGGTGCTCTCCAGGCATTTTATTCACTGTTTCCAGAGCACATGGGGTCATTTTTACTGTGAGGGTGCTGAGGCGCTGGCACAGGGTGCCCAGAGAAGCTGTGGCTGCCCCATCCCTGGCAGTGCTCAAGGCCAGGTTGGACACAGGGGCTTGGAGCAAGCTGCTCCAGTGGAAGGGGTCCCTGCCCGTGGCAGGGGTTGGGGCTGGAGGAGCTTTAAGGTCCCTTCCAACACAAACCATTCCTTGATGCTATGATTCTACCTTCATACTTCTGTACCCCAGGCACAGCCGCCTTCCCTTGGTGAAGGAAATGGTCTCCTTGGAGGAGAGTCAGACCCCCTCAGTGAACAAAATGCACTTTGAGATACCTGTGTAAGAACCGAGGGTCTGTTAAGGTGGTGGGAAGAGACAGATTTTTCTCTTACGCCTGTGCATTAGGAGTAACTTCATGTAAGTGTCACTGAGGTAAGCAAGAGCAGAAACAGATGTGGAGCACGGCTACAAACAGGATGTGAAAATAAGCTCATTACTCCATCTGCCCTCCGTAAACAGCGTGAAATTAGCAGCAAGTGAGAAATAAAAATGCAGACAAATAGCCTTTTAAAGAGACCAGAGGGAGCTGGAAGGTCTGCTATTAGAAAAGCAGAGGCATTGAAAGCCCTTAACTACTCACAACCCAGTGCGTACCCTGAGCCCCTGGTCAGTCAAGGGGTAAAGGTGGAGGAAAATCCCTCAGCAGAGTCCACAAGGTGCTATGTTTGAAGGCAAAACCAGAAAGAACACTCCACCTTTAGGAGAGAAGACCTGATTTTGCTCCTGTCCCTGCCTGTTAGGAAGCACCATCTATTTCATAAGTCACAGAGATTTATTATCTTTTTCCCCCTAAGAGGCACTCTCTTAATGTTGCATAAAATTACTCTCCCAGGGGTAGTGTGCGGAGGATAACGTGGTGTTATGTTGTCTCAGTCGCAAAGACATCGCCAACAATCAAAGCCCTTGAATGATTTGGGTTTTAAGTGACGTGGTTATGGAACGGGTCATTCGTGACGCTCCAAGTTGCTTCAAACACCTCTGGCATTAAGTCTGAATGGGGGTGTTTTGTGCTTTGGGTTTAGGCTGTAAATATTCACCCCCGGCTTTCGTTCTATGGGGCAAATCTCACCTTGAGGATATATTTACTTAGAATTTCACAGGGAAATCTCTCATGGTCGATGTGCTTGATTTATTTAAAGTGGGATCCCAAAGTGGTTTACAGCTTTTACAGGCTGGCTGTGTTTATAACCATCCTGGGGAGTATCTTCCACATTTCATGTAGCAGAGAGGGGAAAGGAGGGTCATAACTTCTATTTCAGCCTACTTTTCTAGCAGCTGACATGACAGTGGCAAAGTCATCTCTTCTAGAGTTAAACCTGCCATGTGTTATCCTTGTCCAGAGGAGAGCCTTCAGAGAAAGCCAGGGTAAAATAAGTCAAGGACTTGCTTTCTTTTCCCTATGGCTTCAGATATGTGCATGGAACATTCAGTGGTGTTTGAAAGCAGAGGCTGTGAGCAGCTCCGGTTCATTTTATGGATCTCAGTGAAATTGCAGAGACCAAATGATATTTCAAGGAAACTGGTTCCTTGTGTTCAGAGTTCTTCAAGATACGACAGCCCAAGGCAGAGTTTGTTACACGTTGGAAATAATCTTTCTCTCCACATTTGGCAGATCCAAACAAGCCTTGAGTGCTAAATAAACCAGGTCTATGAATAAATCAGGGGTGGAAGAACTCAAATTGGAGGTGATGTGAGATTGAAATAACTGAAAGCTCGATGTTGGCCACAAGGCACTTCGAAATAGTCTGGAGTTTGATGAAAGGTTTTGCATTTGAGATGCCATTGGGATATTTCAGGAGGAAACCTCCTGGTGGGTTCACCCAAAGTCTGTAATAAACGTAATTGAAATATCTGAACCCCAGCTGCTGCCTTCTATTCTAATCAAGAGCAATAGAAGCAGCTCCTTCTTAGCAAACACCCTGCGACTGCTGAGGGAAGGGGAATGGCCGTACTGGGCTCAACACTCTCCAACTGGGAGGGCAGCAGAGGCAGACAGAGAAATTAAGGACAGGAGAGGTAGCAAGTGGAAATAGGGAAAAGGGAATTTATTGAAAAATCAGTAGAGTCTTGGAGAGAAGGGAGATCTCATGAACCCCCAGAAATGGAAATCAGAGCCCCTGATTTTCTAATATTGTCCAATTTGGATCTCATGAGGAACACATCCTGGAAAGTCTCAGAAACCAGAAGATGCACCCATCTTATATACCCCATGAAGGGTAAGGTATCCTTACCCTTCTGGTTGCTATCCAAAGGGAAGACAAGTTAAGCTAGGGACAAAGAGTTCCTTTGAGAAGTGTTTAAGAAGTCCTTCTTCAAGGTCATGACAGCAGTTTCTGGTGTTCTAGTACAGCAGGATCTGAAATTACATTATAGGCACAGGGACTGATTCTCCCCTTCCATAAACCAGGTTTCCTTCATCACACCCCCAAGCCATGGTTCAGTCATGCCTGATCTATGTCAGCATGGTCCAGAGCATCACACCAACTAGGAGGGTGATTTGACTTGTTCTGGTCCTTATCTCCTCTGGGTGCCACCATGCTCTGCTGAGTACAGCTGAGCCCCTGGCATTGCCATTGCTGGGGTGGAACAATACAACCATGAGCCTTGGAATGAGAACATCCCCCGGAGTCTGTCTGGATGTGGCCAGCCTGCTTCAGAAAGGAAGCACATTTAATAGCATGGAATTGGTCTGCTCCAGGCCATGGGGACACAGCATCATTGAGCCCTGCTGAACTAATTTATTGGTGTATGAGTAGCAATAACGTCTTCCTCCCATGCTTTCATCTCTCTTCTCAGTACGTGGAAGAGGGCACATTGTGTTTTTACAATAAACTCCAAGGAGAACTTAGAGAAGCTTGGAAAAAGCCAGGACAGAACAGTGGGAGCCCTGGGGAGGGGGTGACAGCAAACATGGGCCAACTGCTGGGATGCATGTGAGCTGACTCCATGTCAAATCACAGAGCCATCCATAGCTGCAGTGAGGTGTAGGCAGGGTTAAGCCATGTCCAAGGGGTAAAGGCTGGGATCTCCATAGCATTTGGGATGCTGTTAACTTTGGAGGACAAAATGAGGGAGAGCTGGGGGAGCAATGGGTTTGGAAAGCTTTTTGTGCACCAAGAAAGAGCAAGCACAGGAACTGGCCATATTTCTGCCATATATAATCTAGCTTCCAGATCCTTCCTTGTCCAGGGTCTCTCTCTCAAATCAGGAAGAACCTGGTCTCCAGGAGAGAGGTGACCTCTCCTGGATCCTCAGCAGGATGCCGCATTGCTACTGGTGACCCACCAATATGAGAGAGAGGGCTGGGTTGGGGTGTTGAATCTCAGGTTGTGTCTTGTCCCCTTAACACCCTTCCAACTTCCTTTTACCCACTCCTATTCCTCTGTCATGCTGCTGTGCAGTGCTACAGCCAGTGCTCTCCATTACATGGGCAACCCTTGTGTAGGAATGGTAAGACTGAGCGTTTAAACCCTCCATTGACCTGCTGGGGAGGGATCTGCCCACTTACAGATCTCAGAAGCAAGGTCATTGCTTGTAGAGCTGCTGACGATGAGAGGGATTTCCATCTCTGCATATGAAGTTCTGGAGACCTCATAGCATCATTCCAGTATATGAAGGGTGCCCACAGGGATGCTGAAGAGGGACTCTTCATCAGAGACCATAGTGACAGGACAAGGGATAATGAGTTTAAATTTAAACAGGGGAAGTGCAGGTTAGATATAAGAAGAAATTCTTTACTGTGAGGGTGCTGAGGCGCTGGCACAGGCTGCCCAGAGAAGCTGTGGCTGCCCCATCCCTGGCAGTGCTCAAGGCCAGGTTGGACACAGGGGCTTGGAGCAAGCTGCTCCAGTGGAAGGGGTCCCTGCCCGGGGCAGGGGGTTGGAACTGTATGACCATTAAGGTCCTTTCCAAACCAAATCATGCTATGATTCTAAGATGGACATCCCAGCTTGGTCATGGGAGACACAATTCATTTCCCACCTGAGGCTGCTCCATCACCCTTAAACCACTTGTCTGGTTTTCTTGCAGAAGGCATGGCGGAAGCTGTCAGCTCGAGCAGGGACTGCCTTCAAGCAGGCGAGTCCTGTACCAACGACCCCATCTGCAGTGCCAAATTCAGGACCCTCCGGCAATGCATTGCAGGCAATGGAGCCAACAAGCTGGGCCCCGATGCCAAGAACCAGTGCAGGAGCACAGTGACGGCCCTGCTCTCCAGCCAACTGTACGGCTGTAAGTGCAAGCGTGGCATGAAAAAGGAGAAGCACTGCTTGAGCGTCTACTGGAGCATCCACCACACGTTGATGGAAGGTCAGTCAAGCAGGGTGCTCATTTCTTGATGGTCTTCCTCAAAGGGAATTGCTGCTAGGGCTTTATACAGAGCTCCCCAAAAGTGGCCGCAAAGAAGGCCATCTCTGCAGCGTCCTATTCCCTCTCATAACCTACTGATCCCTATGGTATAGATATTTTGGGGAAAACAATCCCTCTCTCCTTTGCTTTTTTAACCTGGCCTCTTTTTTATGGTGTTCCCAGTATACCTTGATATCTTTTGCTGCAGAAATACATGCTATGTTTTCCATCTACCTGTGTTGCCAAGACCATGAAAGCATGGATATAGTACACAAAGCATGGGCACTGAGCTAAAAAACAGCATGAACTTAAAAAATATCACTCTCTTGGAGGCTTTCAAATGCGCCGATGTCTTTGGGTTAGTGAAGATTTGGGGCAGGTGACATCAGCTGGAATTTAAAGTGTTCCCAGAGCCAGTATTTAGTAAGTTTGGATTTTGATGGGTTTTAAGAGTCATCATAAAAGCACACCTCAGTGGCCATAACTCTTCCCTGTCAGGCTGGTGAGTATTTTATGCACCATGAAAATTAAAATGGGGAATAAAACAGAACCTTCCAGCTATGGGCTGCGATATAGATTAATAAAACACTGCTGGCTGAACACTGAAGGGAAAGGTGCAGGGTGATGGCACAGGCCAAAAGGCCAAGCAAAACAAAGAGGATGGAGACTCTAACGCACAGGCTTTGCCAGAATGGAAACTGCTTGATCAAGTTCCCAGAAAGCTGTCAGGTGCTACAGCCTGGGGGGAGCAGAGCATGGGGCTATGAAGTGACTGGGGAAATAAGAAGCCACAGCACCATCCAGGATCAAATCTTTCCCATAATTATAGCCCAGATAGTTGCTTGTGTTGAAGCAAACTTTTTATAAGGCACAGGCCAAGGGGAATGGCTTGAACCTGCCCGAGGGGAGACTGAGCTGAGCTCTTAGGCAGAAGCTCTTCCCTGGGAGGGTGCTGAGGCGCTGGCACAGGGTGCCCAGAGGAGCTGTGGCTGCCCCATCCCTGGCAGTGCTCAAGGCCAGGTTGGACACAGGGGCTTGGAGCAAGCTGCTCCAGTGGAAGGGGTCCCTGCCAGGGGCAGGGGTTGGGACTGGATGAGCTTTAAGGTCCCTTCCAACCCAAACCATGCTGGGATTCTATCATTCTAGGAAGTGAAGCCTAGGGAAGAGGTGGCAATCCAGCCTCTCCCTTCATCAGAACAGGCTGACCTTCACGTCCTGAATCTTTGGGCACACCTCATCTGCACCATGGCTGTGCAGGACAGTGGTGTCAGGAGCACTTCCAGATCCGGGACCACTCCTGGAAGAGCAATGTGAGGACAGCAGGGAGTGCTGGAAACAGGCAGGGGCCAGGTGTGGGTCTGCAGATGCAGAGTAGGAGATGCTGAATGGCCAGAATGGATGCACTTCCTGCCCAGCAGCCTGGGACCTCCATCTAGGGAATGACTGAGAAAGCTGGTATCAGAGACTGCCAAGACTCTGCCCTACGTGTCCTCTGCTGTCGTGTCCTGAGCCCCACATCTTTTCAAGCTCAGAGTGCACTTGCAATGCAGATTCACGCTCCCAAACCTTCGATTCCCTTACCTTAATTTCCCCCGGGAAATATACTTCATAACAGTCCCAGGTTTCAGAGTCCTTACACATGTTTAATTGACTGCGAAAGGAAGCCAATCCACATGCCCCGTGTAGAGCTTTGTCTCTCAGTCCTCCATACCCACGAGGCTGTAAAAAGCTTCCTAGAAGCCCTCTTATGAAATCAATTGTGGAAGTGTGCGTTCAGGGAATTTGCAAAGCATACTATTTACTCAGCTTCTCTTGAGCGCGCCTGTGTTTAGCCACCTTTCCATTTGGAGACACAATAACAAGATGACAACCCGATAACAATTCTCTGATAAGGTGCTATATCATCAGGACATAAAACTGCTACCCTGGAACATACAAATGGGCCCCTTTCCAGTCAGTAACGATGCAAGATATTTCAATGAAGGTGTAAAGCTGCCTTGTAAATGCACCTGTAGTAATTGCACAGGGCTCTGTACCCTGGGAGCTATTTCTTCCTGACCGCAGCTGGTGATCAGCATATGCCTGGAGCACGAGGTTTGATAGTCCTTTTATCCCAGCCAGTACATCTGCTGCTGCTGTCCGTATCCATCTAAATGTCTAATAAAGGAAAAAATGATACTGAGCTGTTTGCCTCAATAATATTCTGTGGTATCCATCAGGGTGACGGGGCATTACAGAACACTGAGTGCATGAAAGGGAAGCACCGACTGAACAAAATTAGCTTCCCAACAACTTAAAAATGGAGAGGGGAAGTTTCTGCGGGAGCTGTGGGTCATTAGCTCCATGCCAAGTAAGAAACGGCTGTTGGCAAGGAGAAAGGAAGAGGTGTAATAAATAGGAAGGCATGTGTTGCCGCACACACAACACTGTCCAGGTGAGGACCATTTACCCAGGGAGGGACATATAGGGAACAGCAGAATGGTGATGGAAACCCCATGTATATAGGGAGCTGGTGGTTTGAATCCTGCCCATGAGCCTGTACTACAGTTTGGTGTCCTCAGTGGCAAGCCCTATAAGAGGGCCCAAGACTTGAGTTACAGAGGGTTGCAACCCAGCAGTTCCCTGAAAAGCCTTCCAAAGCTGTGATGTACTTTTAAAAGCCAGTTATATCCTATTCCCTTTTCTAAGCATATGGCCACGCATCAGTTCCTGTGACTCTGAGTATCCACTTACTTATGGCCTTTTGGGCACATCCCCTTGGACCCATCAAGCAAACCTGCACTGCGGATGTTGAACCTTGTTCTGATGTCTGAACCCAGACACCCCTGAGGAGCCTCAGCTGCCTTCTCACCACCTTCTCTTTTCACCGCAGGCATGAACGTACTGGAGAGTTCCCCTTACGAGCCATTCATCAGGGGCTTTGATTATGTCCGGCTGGCATCCATCACTGCAGGTAAGTGGTGGAAAGATGCTCCTACACCTACTGGTTCACGCTGGGGGGAACTGGCTGTGGGATCAAGTGCTACAGACAGGGTAGTCCTTTGTGCTCTCTTATGGCCCATTCACACAATGGTTCAGGACTAGCAATCACTTTTCCAGGGAGCTGCTTATGATTCCTGGGTTAAACTTTTACATGTCCTAGGAAAAACACTTGTGATTTTCATAATTTGGCTTTTCCATGTCCCTACTGTGAATGGCTGGGATTGAGGAACATGGTAGGAAGGTCTTTTGCAATGAGCCATGTTGGGTGGGCTGATTCTCCATAGCAGGTGGATGACCTGTGTCATGCAGACACCCTGCTGGGGTATCGTTAGGTATGAGAAGGTGTTTCCACATCAGTCACAGGATCAAACTCTGTAAGCAAAAAGATCAATAACCTGATCTACGGGTTGATCCCAGCCACAGCCTTTAACCCCATGCCCTGAGGGCAACCTCAGGACTCAGACCCATGTTCTGCTCTGAGTCATATAATCCACTTCATAATGTTAGCAGAGCTGCCCAACACCTTTTAACCCCCTTGAGGACACGAACCCCAGCTCAGCAGCTAAAAGGTCAGTGTGGTAGCTGTTAAGCCATCCATCATCAACATCACAGCTGCCACCACAATCACTGTTTGACTCTGCTTATATACCACAGACACGGGGAACCTTTACCAGCAGTGATATTCCTTACCAAATAACCAATATGGGAGCACATAATGTTCTCCTCATGTGCCTCTAGCAGATGTACCAAAACATCAGCCCTGCTGCAGCTCATCCCAAATGTGCACAGGACTCCAAGGTGGCATCCACAGATGGAGTTCACCCAAGCGAGTAAGGAGCAGCAGGTCCCTGCAGCCGATGGATGCCTGCAGTCCCCGCGATGGAGGGGCACTTGTTAGGTGAAAACGTCCAGGAGCAAATTAACCCATCAGCCCTCAACAATATGAGCAGAGAGGGGAAAGGGGGTGCTCCTTGACCTCGTGTCTTCATATTGACTCCACTTGACTGATTCGAGCGTGGAAAGTGAAGCATGCACAAAGCTGTTTGCAGGGTCATGGCCTTCTTTACCAGAGACTTTTCCCTTTTGCTGAGAGTCCTACAGGGCTCTTCAGAGCACGGCAGAATCTATGGATGGGGATTTTTATGCATGGTTAACACATTGCAGGTTTTTAAAGCAGACTGAAACCGGTTGGGCAGTGAAGCAAATGGGCCCAGAGCAGCAAGGGTATGTGCCAAAGGACTCAGCATCCATCTAGGGATGCGAAGTTTCTTGGTTTAACCTGTTTTTCCCCTACTTATACTCAACACCTTCAATAACATACTTTATGACCTACTAACCAGTGCCCAGATCATACAGCCAGCACTGCCAAAGAACCCTCTTTTAAACCTCCCAAATACAAAAATTCCCAAGAGCTTATTGAAACATGAGACATCCTCATGACCACGCGTCAAGTCAGAGCAACAGATATTTTGAACCCGATTTTACATAAACAATGCATATCAATTATTCAAACTGTGCAAATGGAATTCTACCTCTCTGCTCTAATTGTAAAAACCGTGCAAATGGAATTCCATCTCTCTGCTCTAATTGTAGCGGTGATTTAAAAAAGCACATCCTGTTATTGCGTGGGAAGAGGAGACAAACGAGTGTGTTCCTTGTGATTCATTAGCTGAATGGGTAACGAAACCCTTACAAATAACTTTCCGCTGACAGCTCCCCTGGGTAAACTGTTTCGCTCACAGTATTCACCTCCGGGTATATTAAAGGGAAGGACTTCGGTGGTGGGAACGCACTAAGCAAACGTTTCACCCATCATAAAGTAGCTTCGAAACTTGGGATGTGACTTCCAGCTCACTATACACAGAGGGGACAACAGGAAGGGACAAAGAAGTGCTAGGATAAGGAGTATCTGATAATGCCAGTGAAAATGAAGAAGGGCAGCCAGTTCTGAAGTGCTCAGAGGGACTGTCAATGTTGTAACACTTGTTCAGCACTGACTGGCTGGTTTTAACCCACAACCAAAGACAAGGCTTGACTCTGCATTGGAAATTTATCTTTCTGGGGATATTTCCTCTCTAAAAAGTCCTTCTGTGCTGGGGACAAAGCCCTTCTAATGTGCTTCAGGTCGTGGGCTTCATTCAGAGAGGTGAAAAACGGCTTCAAATTCCTTTTCTCTCTTATGGTTGGAGGATCTTCATCTTATCGGTCTGATCAGACAGATCCTAATGTCTCAATCGAGTCCCACCTGTGGCATTTCCCCTTCTATAAAACAGAGATCAACTCACTTTTGAAGGACCCCAAAAACCAGTGTTAGACAAATACCTTTCCCTCTTATCTATTTCCCACATTTGTAGGGGAGGTTGCTGGCATACAAACTCATGAGAGATATATTTGCTTACTGAAGACGGTGTGTTTCTCATCTGTCACTGTAGGTTTTGTTTCATTTTCCTGATTGTTCCCCTGATGCAAGTTTTCCTCCACCTCCCCAGCATCCTAAAGGCACGCCACTTCTCTCAGGCTAACCTGGGGCTTCCTTTCCCCTCTTGTTCAAGAGGACAGAGATGCAGAGTGATCTTGTTGAAGCTGGTGATCCATCCACAGGGAGAGACCCACATATGCTCACATGCAGGCAGCATCAAGGTCCCAGGGACATCACGTTGGGTGGTAGCTCTGATTGCCATCCCAAAAAAGGCACTGTTGCGACTTAGGACATGGGCATACTGGGCAGGACTGGTTTGAATTGGGAAAACCAGGGCTTTGTTGCGATGCTTTGAGACCCAGATAGCTCTCGCTTAGCTAGGCAAGAACATAGCACAGCTGCTGCCAAAGCCAGACTTGGTCCTACCCAGGCCTGAAGAAACTCATTGTACAGCATACGGGTGCAAGTCTGAGATGAAAGGGTTGACACCAACCGCCCATGTATCATTGCCACTAACTCAGTGTTTGATCTTGAGCAGAGTTTGGGGAAAAAGGGGCCATTAGAAGAGGTCCCATCTCACTGGTGGATCCAGTCATGGCCAGAAGTAGATGCACTTTCTAACGACTGCTGTCTTCCCAGGCCACAAGTTGGTTAATTCATGTTGGGAAAGTGTTATGAGACAGCCAGGGTACTACAAATCTTCATTTCATTAAATCACAGAATCACAGAATGGCTTGGGTTGGAAAGGACCTTAAAGTTCATCCAGCTCCAACCCCTGCCACAGGTAGGGACGCCTTCCTCTAGAGCAGCTTGCTCCAAGCCCCTGTGTCCAACCTGGCCTTGAACACTGCCACGGATGGGGCATGTAAATATAGGAGCTTGGAGGAGCAGTCTCTGGGGTGTAAGGTTTGTTGTGTGGCCATGGAACCTCTTGGGAAAGGTGAGTAGGGAAAGTGGATTTTGTCCTGCCATGGCACAGAGAGCAAATGTAGACCTCACCCTGGTCACTGCCTTCCTGAGCAGGTGATGGTCTCACCAAGGTGGCCATGGGTGAGAGCAGGATGGGGTGAAGGTACCTGCACAGGGAGGTGCTGCTGGGTGGGGTGATGAGCACAAAACCCTATCCCCATCTCCCACAGGCTCTGAGAACGAGGTGACCCAGGTGAACCGGTGTCTGGACGCTGCCAAAGCCTGTAACGTGGACGAGATGTGCCAGCGGCTGCGGACCGAGTACGTGTCCTTCTGCATCCGGCGCCTGGCGCGGGCTGATACCTGCAACCGCTCCAAGTGCCACAAGGCTCTGCGCAAGTTCTTCGACCGCGTGCCACCGGAGTACACCCATGAGCTGCTCTTCTGCCCCTGTGAAGACACAGCCTGCGCCGAACGCCGGCGGCAGACCATCGTTCCTGCCTGCTCCTATGAGTCCAAGGAGAAGCCCAACTGCCTGGCGCCTCTGGACTCCTGCCGGGAAAACTATGTCTGCAGGTAAAGCTTGCATACACCGGGGTGGCCAACACAGAGAGCTGTGCCTTGGACAAGCCTTGGGTTCATCCACTGGTGACAGCCCAGAGCCAATGCACTCATCTAAAGGATGCTGACTAGAGGCACCCATCCCACCACAGCCCATTGACAGGCCGTTGCCTGAGTGGCTTCTTCCCATGACCCATGTCCTTGTCTTACATTTCTATATAGAAACAGAATATGTTCTGTTATATATAACAGAAAAAGATTTGAGATGTTCATGTTGGAGTTTTTTAGATCTTTTCAATGGGTTTTTGGCTTTTATCCCAAAAAAGACATAGTGTAGTGTAGTATAGTGTAGTATACTGTAGCACAGTGTAGTATATTGTAGTGTGGTGTAGTACAGTATAGTAGTAGTATAGTATAGTAGTAGTATAGTATAAGTATATATAGTACATATAGTACATCTATATACTATATATATATATATATATATACACACACATATATACACTATTTCCAGGTCTACTATGCTATGCTATGCTGCTATGCTATGATGCTATGCTATGCCATCCCATCCCACTCCATCCAATACTAATACCATACTATGCTAATATATAGTGTATAGTACATACGTAGCATAGCATAGTAGACCTGAAAATAGTTCCAGGAAGGTGCAAGCTAGGCGGGGATGTGATATGGGGTGCTTGCAGCCACTTTCACCAATCTGTCTCCCTACTGCCTATCTCCCCTAGTCCAGAGAGCATCCTACAGGAGCACCCAAGCTATCCCGACAGTCACAGGCACTTGCAGATACCTTAAAACCCCATTTTTCTTCTTTTTTATTAGAAAACTTAATGATGTGTGTAAAAGCACACCTTTCTGCTGCGAGGCTGGATCTACTGATTGTGATGAGTTCCAGCATCACGGTTGTCACTCCAGATCCACCATGTAGCATGTGGCCAGGGTGGTTTCATTCTCTGTTTCCATTTAAACTGCATACATGCACACATACACAGACCCATTCCAAAGTGCACACCCACAGGAATATCCCTTAAGTGTTTTTCCCTCAGCCGTATCATTTTCACCCCTCTATTTCTCCAAAAGGTTTACCCATACAGCTCTCAGGAGTGGAGCCCGTCTGTCAGTAGATGTAAGACTATAACAGAAGCCTTACTGCATTATGGTGGTCCCAGCCCAGCATCTTGTGTGCAGCTGTGGCCAGGAGCAGACACCTGAGGAAGAGCACAAGGGCAAGTGTAGGACACATGTCCCACTATTGTCCTAGTCTCTAATTAGAGGTGGGTTTTGGGACTTCCTGAGCCGAGCTTCCAGCAGCCGCCCGCTACCAGGACATATCTTTAAATATCTTTTTGCAAAGGGAGGTGATAACAGCAGCATCCTCTTGGAAGGGTGGACTGGTGCTAATGCTCTCAACCCCAGGAATGTGGATGAAGGAGAACAACTAAGCTATATATCTGAAGCTCATCCTGAAAGACGCAAAGCCCCTGAGCCACACCAGGTTTCCCCCAGCTACCGAGGGAGTCCAAAACGGATGGGTACTGCCCTCTCCCTAACAAGATATCAGGCCCAGAGGGAATGAAGAGGTTTAAAGCGATTTCCAGGAGGGTGGGAACCATCTCCTGCAAGCAGCACAGCTGATCATTATCTGGTTCTTTGGTCTCTGAATATATAATATATAACATCCTCTAGAGACACAGCAGGAGCACGGGGTTGACGTGTGACCTGGTCAAAGCTAGCGGTGCAGAAACCACAAGGAAAGCCAGGCACAAATCATGGCACTTGAAAGGAAGAGAGTAAAATACCCCAGGGCTAACCCAGCCTGCACTGCTTAATCCTCCTGCAGCTTCTCCCCAGCTGTAACCCCTTGCATGTCTCAGCTTGGAGGGATGGGATCTAATAATATGAATAATACAAACCTGCAATCAGTACCTCCCTCCCTAAATAATGCAGCAATGGGTTGCCTGGCCATGGCTTAGGGGAAAAGGGTTGGTGTGAGGTAAACATGGAAACAAAGAAGAGTTAAAAGGGAGGAAAGTAGGGGGCAAAGAAGCGGGCAGGAAAGTACCAGTTGGAGTGCTGACACTGACCAGGAGCACTGGCAAAATGCCTGGAAAAGAGAGGTTTTCTGGGGGATCAGCGTGCTCAGATTTCCTGAGATGCCCTAGGAAGAGCAAATGTTTGACATACTCGGTTCATAGTTCAGACCCTGCAGGTTGTCATCTAAAGGGCCCTATCTTTAAGTGCTGGCAATGCTAGTGCTTGCTCGGGTTTCCTAAGCAGCTCGAAATCCATGGGAGATGACTTCTTGCCTGGTCACAGGATGCTTGTTCAGACGGATCTGAACCTTCAGCATGTCCTGTGTCCTACCTGAAAGCTCCATGTGAACGGTTTAGATATCCCACAGTATCAGTTTAAAGCCATTCCCCTTGGCCTGGCCCTACAGGCCCTTGTCCCAAGCCCCTCTCCAGCTTTCCTGCAGCCCCTTTAGGCACTGGAGCTGCTCTCAGGTCTCCCCTTCAGGAGCCTTCTCTTGTCCAGGCTGCCCCAGCCCAGCTCTCTCAGCCTGGCTCCAGCGCAGAGCTGCCCCAGCCCTCGCAGCATCTTTGCAGCCCATTACTTGCAGCCCCAGAGGGACCTTGCAAAACATTCACTACAACACCTACTTGTGGCTCATCTCAAAGGGATAAAACCTGCTTCTGGGTTTGTTGGAGTGAGGGGGGGTGTTCAAGGCCAGGTTGGATGAAGCCTTGTGTGGAATGGTTTAGTGTGAGGTGTCCCTGCCCATGGCAGGGGGGTTGGAACTGGATGGTCCTTTCCAACCCTGACTATTCTATGATTCAACCCAGTTTAGTAACACCTACAGCAGCAAAGGACTTAGCAAATATGTCCCCTTCTGTAAACACCACCAGTGCGCCCCTATGTGCCTTTTTGCCCCGAATATATGTGCTGATATGTCCCTTTTGCTCTCTTGCTCCATCAGGTCGCGCTACGCAGAGTTCCAGTTTAATTGCCAGCCATCACTGCAGACTGCGAGCGGCTGCCGGAGGGAGAGCTACGCTGCCTGTCTGCTGGCCTATACGGGGATCATAGGTAGGAGCTGTGCCCTGCAGCTGGTTCCCTCTCTAGGTGGGAAATATCATAGAATCATGGCATGGTTTGGGTTGGAAGGGACCTGAAAGCTCCTCCAGCTCCAACCCCTGCCACGGGCAGGGACCCCTTCCACTGGAGCAGCTTGCTCCAAGCCCCTGTGTCCAACCTGGCCTTGAGCACTGCCAGGGATGGGGCAGCCACAGCTTCTCTGGGCACCCTGTGCCAGCGCCTCAGCACCCTCACTGGGAAGAGCTTCTTCCCAATGTCTTACCTAAATCTCCAGTTTCAGCTTAAAGCCGTGAAAATGGGGCAACTTTAGGATATCTGCAGCATAAGGAGAAAAACCATGCTGCAAAATCCCAGCTTCTCTCTCAGGTGGAAACAGATGGGCCATCCCAGGGTGTCTGCTCTGTGAGGGGTTCCCTAATGCCATCACTAGTGATGCCACTGGAAATCACCATCCGCTGCCATCTTGCTGTCTTCAGAGGCTGTCAGATTGGGTTTTACAGATACTCCAGAGACCCAGCTGGTAGCAGTTAGCACATACAGAATCCCAAAAGAAGTGCCAATGACCATTGGACTTGGTCCATGCTGACGGATGGGACAGATTGTCAGCTATTCAGGTCAAGATTTCATTCTGGTTTAATCCTTCTTTTGTTTTCTCTGACCATTCTGGAGACTGATTTTTGGCTCCTCTATTGACAGCATGGAAACCTTTATGCACATTCACATATGGTTTTTGAATGTTATTAGGGAACCTGAGATCCCAGGAGCTGCACGTTCCTTGGGCCAATAGCACTTTTTAATTGACTGACGGCTCTGTTGGTGGTGGGGTGAACAGAAGGGTCCCGGGGACCCCAACAAAGCAGCAAGGAGGGCAATCATTGTCCCTTCTTGATGTACCAGCCTTGCCCTAACACTTCTCCATCCTTCCCGGTAGGCAGCCCCATCACACCCAACTACATTGACAACTCCACTTCCAGCATAGCTCCCTGGTGCACGTGCAACGCCAGCGGCAACCGGCAGGAAGAGTGTGAGAGCTTCCTGCATCTCTTCACTGACAACATCTGTCTCCGTGAGTATCACCCCTGGTACATTGCTGCTCCTGCAGCATCACCTGCAAGCTGGTCAGGCTGCTTGTGGTGAGGATATGAATGATAAAATCCCAGCCTGGTTTGGGTAGAAGGGACCCTAAAGCTCCTCCAGCTCCAACCCCTGCCATGGGCAGGGACCCCTTCCACTGGAGCAGCTTGCTCCAAGCCCCTGTGTCCAACCTGGCCTTGAGCACTGCAGGGATGGGGCAGCCACAGCTTCTCTGGGCACCCTGTGCCAGCGCCTCAGCACCCTCACAGGGAAGAACTTCTTCCTTAGATCCAATCTAAACTTCCCCTGTTTCAGTTTGAACCCGTTACCCCTTGTCCTGTCACTACAGTCCCTGATGAAGAGTCCCTCCCCAGCATCCCTATAGGCCCCCTTCAGGTACTGGAAGCTGCTCTGAGGTCTCCACGCAGCCTTCTCTTCTCCAGGCTGAACAGCCCCAACTTTCTCAGCCTGTCTTCATATGGGAGGTGCTCCAGTCCCCTGATCATCCTCGTGTCCTCCTCTCAACTCGCTCCAACACTTCCATGTCCTTCTTATGTTGAGAAGGATGAAAATGCCTGGGTCCTCAAGTTGATAGGTGTTCAGCTCCCTGTTCTTTCAACAAAGCAGCTCTTAAGACAGGCATGCATTTGGGTGATGCAGTCAGAGGAGGCTGGAGAAGGGATGTGTGTGCTTCTCCTTGGAAACATTGCCCTGACAACACTTTTCTTCATCTCTTCCCCACACAAAGAAAATGCCATTCTGGCCTTTGGCAATGGGACCTACCTGAACGCAGCCATGGCCCCATCCATCCCCCCCACCACACAGATGTACAAGCAGGAGCAAAATGCCAACAGAGCCGTGGCCACCCTCAGAGAGAACATCTTCGACCACCTCCAGCCCACCAAGGTAGGAGAGGGCAGGGCCCTAAGACCTGCTTGGCTGCGTCTATACCTCCTCCATGTCCTCCAGCCACCCTCAGCTCCGTCTTCCACCTGTGTCGTGTCAGCTATGTACAGACATTCACCTCCTGAAGTCCTTGATTCACCCTCTTCTTCATACCCTCATGTATTCTTCCCCATCATCAAGCACACGGCAACATGTTCCTCCCCCTGACCCTGCCCTCCTGCCTGTTGGTCACCTTCTCTTTTCTTTTATGGATGCTACAGAGAGATATACTGAGTTTTTCTTATAAGTACTGGGACATCCATGGGCTTTTCAGGAGTGTAGGAGGGAGCCAGGACCACTCCACTCGTTTGGCTCCTCACCTTCCTGCAGGGCTTCAGACAAGCATTTCAGGTGCATGGGACACAGGTTCCTCCCTTGTTAGATGAGGCTCCTGGAGGTCATAACATAGTTTTAACTGCCTGAGGCTTGTAGATGAGATCTTCTGGCCATCAGCAAATTGTTAGCATCAAAATGAGATGAAATTTAAATTATTTCAAACCAAACGACAGATGAATTTACTGACGGTGGCAGCAGTAGGCATTAAATATCTCATTTTCAAATGAAATCACACCGACCTTGGTTTGTCACCCACCAGAGCGATTTTCAGATTGAATTATTTCACTGTTGAATAATTAACAGTGACCCTGATTTGCTGACCGTTCAGGCAACAGAAGCTGTCAGGTAACTAGACTTCAAGGGCTGAGCCTGGGCCTTGCACTGGGCTTAGTGGATCCCTTCGGAGAGCTTCCACACACCGGGCTTTTGAATCCCCTTCCCTGTTTCTTTTGCTGGGAAATCACTGGATTCATGTCCCACCAGTCTGTTTTCACAGAGCAGCAGGTTGGGAGCTTAGAAATGTGGCATCAGCTGCCTTCCTTTGCTGCTTTTCAGGGCATTGGTAGCCATGCGCAGCACAGGCAGACTTTCACCAGGTTATATATACACCCTATACAAACATTTCTCTTCCCCTTTCCCTTCCCCTTCCCTTTCCTCTTCCCCCTTCCCTTTCCTCTTCTTCTTTCCTCCCTTCCTCCCTCCCTTCCTTCCTCCCTTCCTCCCTTCCTCCCTCCCTCCCTCCTTCCCTTCCTTCCTTCCTGCCTTCCTTTCTTCCTTCCTTTCTCTCTTTCTCTCTCTTTCTCTCTTTCCTTCTTTCTCTTCCTCTTCTTTCTCTTCCTCTTTCTCTTCCTTCTCTTCCTCTTTCTCTCTTTCTTTCTTTCCTTCCTTCCTTCCTTCCTTCCTTCCTTCCTTCCTTCCTTCCTTCCTTCCTTCCTTCCTTCCTTCCTTCCTTTCTCTTTCTTTTGCTCTTTCTCTCTTTTCCCCTTCCTCCTCCTCTTCCTTCTCCTTCTCTTCCTCTTTCAGGTGGCCAGAGAGGAGAGGTTCCTGCGGGGCTCCACTCGTCTGTCATCAGGGACCTCCAGCGCAGCAGCTCCCTCCCTCTGGGCAGCCTCTCCACTGCAGATGTGGCTTCTCCTGGCTCTTGCCGAGCTGAGCCTCTTTGCGATGTAAAGCAGGGCGGGCACACGCCAGGCACAGACTCACTTTGTGTTGGTTTCTTTACAAAACAACCAGAAACTTGTTTGGGGAGAGGGGGTGGGAGGAGGGAGGGGATGGGAAGGAGACGCGAGCGTGCAGGCATCCCTTCCTCCTCCTCATCCGTCTGCCACTCGATTTGGTTTTATACAATCAGCATCGTCGACAGCCAGCTCACGCTTGGTCCTGGCCACCTTTCCACCCCATGGCTTGGTGGTCTCTCCAGCTCTGTGGATGGGGTTGGAGCCACGGACAGTTAATTCCCTTGGAAAAGGTGAAGGAGAGAGTTGAGCCAAGAAATGAGATCTGCAAAGGAAAGGCTTTTGCCTGCCCCAGCCAAGGGGGGAAAGACTTTTGATGGATGAGCTGTCAGGAGGTTTCCTGATGCCCTGACTCACACTGCGGGGCTCTTGACAGCACACGTCAAGCAATGTGGAGTTCAGACTGTCTCCAGGGTTGCTCAGGACACAAAGGGCATCCCAACCGGTTCAGACTGAAACCAGAGCACCAGTGAGAAGGTGGTTGGTTCTGTTGACCAGAGAGCACCTTTGGTTTGGACCAAGAAACCACACCAAGAACTGGCTTGAAACCATGGCCAGAGTGCAACCAGCATGCACCTCCAAGCTGTCACCTACCCCTTGGGCCCTCCTTTTTAGAGAAACCTGTGTCATGTATTGGTGGTGTTCAGGAAGAAACACGTGTGTTGCGTTTCGTTCGTGGCTGGCTTCCCTCATGCCCCAACCCTTGCATCACTGCTCACTGGTCCTGTAAAGCGTCTGGGGGAGGTATTTTCCTGTCACATCCAAACAACCAGAGGCCAATGTTGTCCCACTCCAAGTTAACCTTTCTCCATGAGGGATGAATATGTGAGCCCATGGGCAGGACTCGATGTGAACCCAATGCAACCCATTCTCACGTGCTACCTGTGCATCTGTTGGTCCTGCAGAGACAGATGTTCCTAAGTCAGGATTTCATTAGTTTTCCTAGGAAGAGATAGGATGGAAAAGGTTTGCCAGATAGCACCCTGGGGATGTAAATACCCAGCCAGTTTGTGAAAAGGCCGAGTCATGGACCGTTTAATGGGTAGAGAGTGGATTTCTATGGTTCCCCTCCTTTCATTGCTGGCAGAAGCAATCACTTGTATCCAGGTTATCAGGTGAAGGACATTGCCTCTTGACAAGTCCTATTTACTAAGCTGAGAGGTCATTTAAGCAAAGGTTGATGAAGCGACCCATTCCACTGAGCTGCAACCAGAGCCCAGCTGGAGTGTGAGGACAAGCATCCCCCTGGTCTCTCAGGGAGGCAGATACATGATTTTGGGCTACCTGAGCACTGGGGTCTTCTGTCCAGGAGGTGAGCTGAGGACTCCCAATGCCTTCTTGAGGGGGTTAACCCCTCACTAGGTCAAGCCAAGAAAGAAGATGATAAGGAAGGGCGAGAAGGTTTCCCAGGATAGAAGCTTACCCATGCTGACCATCATGGAAGGCACAGGAATAGCCTCAGATTTATCCAGAGTATTTGGGCCTGGGCTTTGAAGGAGCCCATTTATTCCTTGGTTTGTACTCCTCAAGGAACATCATTAGTTCCGTAGCATTTGGATCCACAGAAAGGCTTAAGAGCAGCTGATGCAGCAAAGTCCATCGCTTCTTATTCCCATTCCTTGCAGAACACCTTCCATTGTTTATTGCTTCAGATTTTGCTGGGAAACTGCAGCAGCTTTCTTGGGTTTTGGTCACTTGGTTTTGAACACTTGTGGAGGTGTGAAACATGCCCCGAAATCCTTCTGGCTGCATCCTATCCAAAGTTCTGCTCCTCAACGTCCTATGGGCTGTAGGGACCCGCCTGTCTTAATCCAGGGCTGTGCAAATGAACGTCAGTTCCTAGATTCATGGAGTTGTTCAGGTTGGAAAAGACCCTTAAGATCACCGAGTCCAACAGTTAACCTGCCAAGATCCAAGTCTTGCGTGCAGGGTGCCAAGTCTCACTCCGAACTGAAACTTGGATGTGAGCTCTCCGCTGCCAAGAGGCTCACCCAGAGCAGAAAAGCAGGCAGGGAGGCAGTGATACAGGCAGGGAGGCAGTGATACAGGCAGGGAGGCAGTGATACAGGCAGGGAGGCAGTGATACAGGCAGGGAGGCAGTGATACAGGCAGGGAGGCAGTGATACAGGCAGGGAGATAGTACTACAGGCAGGAAAGCCCCTCACCTCCCTCCCCAGTGCCACAGCCGTGCTCTGAGTGTGAACATCTCCCTTTTATCCAGGACATCAGTGTCCTCTGGGAGACCATGGAGCCATCTCTGCTCCAAGTGACACTACTACTAGCTGCAGCGGTGCAAAGCTGGTGTCCTCTGAGCCACAGGTGAGAAAGGGGTTAAACCCTGATGCTCAGCCCTTCAAAGGCAAGGAACTACCTCAACATCACGAGGTCATGCTGTGAATTGCCTTCTCCTGCCTCTTTCCTTCCAAGTCCTGTGGTCATGCCCTGCTTTTCTACACATCCATCTCCACCAGCCTTGAATCTCTCTGTGTAGGATAGGCATGAAGTGCCAGCTGCTTTCCAGGAGTACCCACTCACGGCTCCACTCCTGTGCCTCTCATAACTCACTGCTGGTGATGCTGAAATGACACTTTGCCATTTCCTTCTCTGACTGATCGACATCCAGCAGAGACAGACTCCTTGTGGGTGGTCAGGATGACAACCCCGCTTCAGGTCTCCCTTAGGACTGTGAAAAATACATCTGGGGAATCAGAGACTAGAGAGGATGGAGGAGACCTCCAGAGGTTACCTGGTCCATTACCATGCCCCACATCAGGACCAATGGTCTGTTTATGTTTTAAGGCAGATTTATCTTAAATGACTTTTAACTATGGACAAAGCCTTGGGTGGGATGGTTTAGTGTGAGGTGTCCCTGCCCATGGCAGGGCGGTTGGAACTGGATGATCTTGAGGTCCTTTCCAACCCTAACCATTCTGTGACTCTATTTCAATGAAACACATCATCATCATCATCTTCCCTGGGTTTATAACTTGCTTTAAAGACTCCTTAGGATATTAGCTGTCTCCAAGCATCACAGGCCAACGAGACCCTCAATTCCTATTGCGGTGTCTTCTCAAGCCCTCACTTTTGGAAGGCTGGCAAACCAACAGCTGAAAGTGACAGCCAGCTGCCATGGATCACACCAGAGCCGTTGCATGAGAAACTCAAACCCCACAGCAGTGATCTACTGGGATCCCTGCACAAGCTGCAGTGATCTTGTGTCAATAGGTGTCTGTGAGAGGGGTTTCCTCCTTATGCCCGTGGTTGAGGGACCTCAAATCATCTGTAGAGATGAGGGCATAGGTCTCAAAGTGTCCTCAACCTTTGTCTTGTGCTGTGATTTGGATACAGCATCCTTCAAGCACTGTCTTAGGCCAAGTCCTGCACACTGGGGTCTGGGGATGCTCCGAGGTGAAGGGCACAGAGTACTGAGCCTCTCATGCAGCAGGAGGGAGCCAGGGGGTTGGGATGGGCACTCATATGACACAGAATTAAAGCCAGTAATAATCCCCAAACCTGCATGAGTTTTTACCGGTCATTTCACCCCTTTTGCCACCATTTAATGACAATTCCCCCTCCAGGCCCATTGAAATCACACTTTGCGAAAGAAGGATGGCTTTCGAGCATTCCTGTTGGAGGAAGGAAACCCGAGTACATTCCTCCCCACCTACAGACACGTGTGTGCACGGGGCACTTCTTTTCCCTGGTGAAAAGTCAGTCATTTTCTGGGATGAAATTCCATCTCTGTTGAACTCTGTGAAGTGAACCACGGATCTTCATTTTGAAGTCTCCTGAGTCACCACCAAAGTCAGAGCAGCTGCTTGTAAAGGCAAAGGATAGGGAAAGCCAAAAGAGAGGGAAGGAAACAATACTTTTAGGGATTCCTCCATATCTGGGGACTTCCATAAGCACAAAGAAGAATCACGTGGGACAAGTAATAAGAACCAAACCAAACCAGCCACTGAACTCCGTTTTTTTGGCTGCTCAGCATCATTCCCAATGGTTTGGCATCCTGAAAGCCCATGGAATGTTGTGTGTGTGTACAAATACCATGTCATCATCAAAGCCAGAGCATGAGCAAGGAGGGAGACACCGTGGTGGGGAGCTGGTTTCGGAGCAATAACCCCATGGGTACCAGGGTGATGCTGAAGGCTCTACGTGTGTGTGTATACACATGCACATGGGGAGGGTGGTTGGTGTCTGCCTGTACTACTGGGGTATAACTTGTACTTATCTCTTCTGTACATGTCAATATTCCAATATATCCATGAATAAAGCACACATGCATTTTCCTGACCCCTTTCCTGTCTGTGATGCTGGGATGTCCGTGTCTGCATGTCCTGGTCTCATGCTGTAAGGGCAGCTGGAAGGAATAAGGGAGATGTTCTGGGGGGTGGGTAGCAGAGCTGTGGGATTCAAATGCCCTGTGCTTGGCTAGAAACCCAGCTCTGATGCGATGCCTCCCAGCAAGAAGGTGCAGCAGGGGAAAACCCAACTGTTGTGAGATGGAGAGACACCAGTGCCACCGGGGAATGGGACATGGACCCTTGTGAGTCCTGGGGGTGCTGGTGCTGCATGCAAGGGCCACGCACACAAAGATTTGAATACTCCATCCCTAGCAGTGCTCAAGGCCAGGTTGGACACAGGGGCTTGGAGCAAGCTGCTCCAGTGGAAGGGGTCCCTGCCCGTGGCAGGGGTTGGAGCTGGAGGAGCTTCAAGGTCCCTTCCAACACAAACCAGGCTGGGGTTCTGTGTAGCAGGGATGGCAATAGCTGCACCCACAATTAGGGGCACTTGGACCAATAATGCTGAGATACCACCGTATACCCTGGGTGGGTGGCAATAACTGGGGTGGCGGTTGCTGCATCCTCCCGCAGGGCGCAGGAGGAGGGAGCTGGAGGAGGAGGGAGGCGATGGTTGATGCCAGCTGGGGAGGCTTCTGTTCGTGCCATGCACATCTGTGAGTTATTTTTGGCAACTTAGAAAAACCCCATAAAATCACAGGCAAATTGATGAGAGGCAAATTGAATGTTTTCCTGCCAATTTTGGGTGGGGAAAAAAAGATCTAGAAAGCAAATGTATATGAAATTTATATTAAAAAAGCAAACGAAATTCAAGTTGTTTCCTAAACACAAAGTGAGCTCAAGGTCGAACCCAGAAATGTTGCACTTTTTCCTCCCCAAAACCATGTTTGTCTCTATACATGCATGAAGCAGCCTGAGGGGAGCGAAGCCTGAGGGTTATGGCCAGCGCTAGGTCTCTCGTCTGTCCTAGGTTCAGCAGTAGCAGTTATTTTCCTCCTTAGTGGCTGGTGCAGTGCTGTGTTTTGACTTTCAGCCTGGGAACAGCGCTGATAACGCCGATGTTTTCAGTTGCTGCTCGAATGTTTGCTCTGGCCAAGGACTTTCTGAGCCTCTTGCTCTGCCAGGGCGGAGGGGAGGCCGGGAGGAAGCAGAGACAGGAACCTGACCCAAACTGACCAAAGAGGTATCCATACCACAGCACGTCATGCCCAGGATATAGAACTGGGAGTTACCCGGAAGGGCAGGGACTGCAGGGCTGGAGGAGGTATCAGTCCGTGCTCTGCTGGGGGGAGTGGGGCGAGTTATCGGTTGGTGGGTGTTGAGGTGTTGTATTCTCTTCCCTTGTTATTTCCTTTATCATTATCATTGGTGGCAGCAGCAGTGATTTGTGTTACACCTTAGTTACTGAACTGTGCTTATCTCAGCCCATGGGAGTTGCATTCTTTTCGATTCTCCTCTCCGCCCCTCCGGGAGTAGAGGGAGGGCAAGAAGGGGAGGAGTGAGTGAACGAACTGTGTGGATTGGTTTAAACCACGACATCGTCAAAGCCAGTTCCTTCCCCACCGTTCTTGGGCTGTTTTGGTGGATGCGGTTTTGCTGGCACAATGAAGAACTCCCTGGGAAAATTCCAGCTGGTTGGATCCAGCTGATTGGATCTAAGGAGGAAATTCTTTCCTGTGAGGGTGGTGAGGCACTGGAATGGGTTGCCCAGGGAGGTTGTGAGTGCTCCATCCCTGGCAGTGTTCAAGGCCAGGTTGGATGAAGCCTTGTGTGGGATGGTTTAGTGTGAGGTGTCCCTGCCCATGGCAGGGGGGCTGGAACTGGATGATCTTGAGGTCCTTTCCAACCCGAACCATTCTATGATTCTATGACCTGGAATACGCTGCGGGAACGCTGCAGGTCTGGTGGGTTTTCCCTGCTTCCTGGCAGGCAGCTGCTCAACCAAGGTCAGCACCCGGAAAGCTGCTGTGGGACGGTCCAGGGCCTGATGGAGAAGGGGTTGACAGCAGCTCATGGGTTGCAGGGGGGAACCTGGCCTTGAAGGAGACCTTGGGACTGTCATGGTTGTAGAGCCTGTCCTGGCTCCTGCAGGCTTTGCGTGCTGGATTGATGGATACAGGGCAAAGCATGCGGCTGGTTAGAGCATTGCTGCTCTGGGTCATAGCGACTGGCTTCGAGCAAGTCTGGGCATCACCCTAAAGATGGGGCGAAGAGATTTTGGACCAGGAGCACCACCAACAGCTAAAGGGGGCTTTGCCTGACCCCCATTTCTATCACATCTCTGAGTATGGTTTTTGAGGGCACTGGCTGTACCCATAAGAAAACTGAGCCCCGCTCCCTCCTCTAACCAGACATTGTACAGATGAGGTCCTCAGTGCCATGGGCTAGTGGTGGCCTTGGCACTGCTGGCATAGTAGTTGGGTTTGATGATCTTAAAGGTCTTTTCCAACATGGTTGATTCTATGATTACCAGACAGTTACAAACACTGAAGCAAGAGCAGGTGAAGTGGTTTACCCTAATTCCCAGAGTAAACACCCCACAACCTCTGTAGAATCATAGAACCATAGAACAGTTAGGGTTGGAAAGGACCTCAAGATCATCCAGTTCCAACCCCCCTGCCATGGGCAGGGACACCTCACACTAAACCATCCCACCCAAGGCTTCATCCAACCTGGCCTTGAACACTGCCAGGGATGGAGCACTCACAACCTCCCTGGGCAACCCATTCCAGTGCCTCACCACCCTCACAGGAAAGAATTTCCTCCTTAGATCCAATCTAAACTTCCCCTGTTTCAGTTTGAACCCGTTACCCCTTGTCCTGTCACTGCAGTCCCTGATGAAGAGTCCCTCCCCAGCATCCCTATAGGCCCCCTTCAGGTACTGGAAGGCTGCTCTGAGGTCCCCACGCAGCCTTCTCTTCTCCAGGCTGAACAGCCCCAACTTCCTCAGCCTGTCTTCATACAGGAGGTGCTCCAGCCCCTGATCATCCTCGTGGCCTCCTCTGGACTTGTTCCAGCAGTTCCATGTCCTTTTTATGTTGAGGACACCAGAACTGCACACAATGCTCCAGGTGAGGTCTCACAAGAGCAGAGCAGAGGGGCAGGATCACCTCCTTCGCCCTGCTGGTCACGCTCCTTTGGATGCAGCCCAGGATCCGGTTGCTTTCTGGGCTGCGAGCGCACACTGCGGCCGGCTCATGTTCATTTTCTCATCGACCAGCACCCCCAAGTCCTCCGCAGGGCTGCTCTGAATCTCTTCTTTGCCCAATAAGTAGTAGCCCCGAGGATGGAGAAGAGCCCAGGGTATCTGTCTGCAGACAGGACCTGATGGCGACCAACAACCCCCATCACACCATGACCGCAGACTCAGCACAAGCCAAACCCTGCAGCTGATGTGCAACCGCTGTGAGGGGACCTTTACAGCAGAAACAACAACTTCCCATCCGTTATCTCCATGCAAACAGTGCTCATGTGCTGATAGGGCTGGATGCACCTCGCTTCGGTTGTTAAAACGCTGTCATTCCGTGCCAAGCACGGAAACAGCGGCTCTTTGCCAAAGGGAAGCGCTGCAGAATCAGCTCTGACATCAAAAATGTTCAAAGCACTTTGGGTTTTCTTAATCGAAGGAGAAGTGGCAATGATTTCTGGTGGGAACAGGGATCCCAGGGAACGTGACAATGGAATTCCTGCCCGGCCTGCTGCCGGAGGCACAGTGAGGCTGCAGACTGGAAAGCTGAGCTGACAAAACACTGAGGGGGCTGCTGGTGATGGATGGGGAAATGTGGACACCAGAGTCATAGAATCATGGAACAGTTTGGGTTGGAAGGGAACTTCAAAGCTCATCCAGTCCAATCCCCCTGCAATGAGCAGGAGCACCTTCACCTAAATCAGCTAGATCCACGCTCTCCTTTCGGACCCCATCCCAGTGTGATCTGCTGTCACGGTCCAAACCTACCCACTAAACCTCTGCTTCCATATTAAATTCAGGGGATAGCGTGAGGACCAGGATGGGTTAAACCCCCCCTCTCGTGGCATCACTGATGACCACTAATACGGGGTGAGACCAGAACCAGCCCCAGTCCTTCAGGCTATGGGCTTACGGAGCTGTGACCCCAGCTCCTTGCCAGCAGCAGGGAAATAAAGAGGAGCAAGTTGTTATCCTCCCTGTCAGAGCCAGAGGGGCCACAGGTGCTTTTGGCAGTGTAATTTGGGCTAAATTCCCTGCGGATGTGGCTTCTTCGAGGTGCACGAGGTCTGAGTGGGGCTTAGGAATAGGAAAAGGGGAAGGAAGGGTCTGATTGCGCATCTCAAGGTGGTTTGAACCTTTGAATGTTTGAACCATCAAGGCCAGGTTGGACACAGGGGCTTGGAGCAAGCTGCTCCAGTGGAAGGGGTCCCTGCCCGTGGCAGGGGTCAGAACTGGATGAGCTTTAAGGCTCCTCCAACACAAAGCATTCCATGGTTCTGTGGTCTTGCTTCGGTTTGGGGGAAGGTTTTATCATGCAAGAGTTATGCAAAACCCCATCTTAGGGTTCCTTGGGTAAAGAGAAACAGCGCCCAGCCTCTGGTCCAGGCTTTCTGTGGGGTGGTTGGGTTAAATTGGTGGCTTTGTAAGAAGACTTAAAACTGCCTCCCCTCTTCCCATAAATACTTGATATTTAGGTCTTGTGGGAAGAAAACCTGCATGGCAAATACTTTACTCGTTACTCACCCAACCACGTTCCTCAGCAATGGGATGACAGCAAAGAGCATCATCCTGGAGGCACACAGAGCCTTGCAGTGCCTCCACACCACCTTCCATTCCTTCCCTGCAAACCACGTTTCTTCGCTACAGCACAGGAATAAAACATCAGAGCAGAGATGGAACGTGGCCCCAGACCTCTGCATTTTATCCCGCTGTCCAAAATGAGTTTACACCGGCTGTAAAACCACTACCCCCTGCCCATTTCATTTCAAGCCTGGACACACCACGCTGTGCTTGCAGGCTGGCATGCTCCGCTCAGCTCAGCAGCAAACTGGGCTTCTGCATCCAAGTTTAATGCCATGGGATGAAGCAGCACAACGGTCCTCGGAGATGGCGGTGACTGAAACCTTCATGGCTCATAAAAGCCAGGTTCAACCCTGCTTCGTCTCAGCGGCGCTCAATTCCAGAGCTGGAGAGAGACATAAAAATAAATGGAGAACAACGGATTGCATCTCACCAGGGATGCGTTTCGGGATGCCAGGGAGCGCTGCAGGCAGGGGTGGGAGAGGAGAGGTCACCTCCGGCATCGCTCTCCAGCTTTCCTGCGTGTCTCAAACACCAGCTGGCACCAACATGCGATAAGGTGGCAACATCATCAGCGAAGCTCTTTGGAGAGACAGGCTTCCGGGATGTCAGGTTCCCCTGCTGGAGTTCAAAGGAAGGAGCAGTTTAGTGGGGAAATCGGTGGCGAGCGAGCTGAGATTGCGCATTTTGATTGGGTTTATTTAACCACTGAATGCAGAAGCCCTGGGTGCTGGGGCAGTAACACAGTCACCAAACCAGATAAACACAGATTCATAGAAGCATGGGTGGGAAGGGACCTTAAAGCTCCTCCAGCTCCAACCCCTGCCCCGGGCAGGGACCCCTTCCACTGGAGCAGCTTGCTCCAAGCCCCTGTGTCCAACCTGGCCTTGAGCACTGCCAGGGATGGGGCAGCCACAGCTTCTCTGGGCACCCTGTGCCAGCGCCTCAGCACCCTCACAGGGAAGAGCTTCTGCCTAAGAGCTCATCTCAGTCTCCCCTCGGGCAGGTTCAAGCCATTCCCCTTGGCCTGGCCCTACAGGCCCTTGTCCCAAGCCCCTCTCCATGTTCCCTGCAGCCCCTTTAGGCACTGGAGCTGCTCTCAGGTCTCCCCTTCAGGAGCCTTCTCTTGTCCAGGCTGCCCCAGCCCAGCTCTCTCAGCCTGGCTCCAGAGCAGAGCTGCTCCAGCCCTCGCAGCATCTCCATGGCCTCCTCTGGCCTCGCTCCAGCAGCTCCACGTCCCTCTTGTGTTTTATCCCGACAGCAAGGACTCACAAACCCAGCGCTGCGGAGGTCGGAGCATCCTTCCCTTCGCTTTAAGAAAGCACAAGAAAAGAAGACAAAAGCAGAGGAAACAGAAATTTAACCAGGTCATCTACTTTTTATTTCAGAGGAAAGATTTGCGTTATTTACTTTTGATTTATGTACACGGACTTCACATTTTTGTATTTAAAACGCACAGACCTCCCAAGAATTTCCTCCTTCCTGCTTGAAATTGGCTGTTATTTTACAATACAAAAAAATTATACCAAAACCTGCAGTCCCAAATGTGTGTCTGCATTAACACCCCCAGCCAGGAAATAGTTTACAATGCTTGCTCGTATTTACATGTGAATGCAAGAAATGCTGAATTATACATATTAACAAACTAAGCTCAAGTCGGAACACAGATAAGAATCGTCAATAATTACAGAACAAAGGGGAAATAATCCAGAATACAATTAATTCAAGGATCTCGGTGGAAAGAACAGTTATTGTGCACAAATCCGAGTCATAGAAAACGCCGTTTTTTATTCTTTTTTGTTGTTTTCTTAAAAAGGAAAAAAAAAAAAAGAAATGGGCTGACATCTGTTCCACTCCACTATTCTTTATTTCTCTTCTTTCTTCTGGTGAGGTTTGTGGAATCAATGATAAATGGAGAGGAAATGCCTAAAGAATTATAGTACCTGGAAGACGCACACCAATAGAGCGTGTGTAGTGTTAGAATGAAGGAAGAAACCGAACAAAACATGCCCCGGTGCAGAAGCAGAAGAACCAGCTTCTGCACTGGTATCCTAGCAGGGGAAACTCCTCTGATTTAAGCAGCCATCAACAGAAAAAGGGGGAATTTCAGTTAAGTTGCCACCAAGATGTCCAAAACTGAGGCTCCGTCCCTTTGCTCCTGCATCCCTGAGTGCTTGAGCATCTTCCAGCAGCACCTTCCCACGTCAAACACGCACAATTCCCTCTCCCAACCTGCAGCTTAGCTCAGGAGGCTCCGAAATCCCATCCCCGTCCCTCCCCTGCCCCTATGGCATTCCCAAATGAAGAGAAAAAGCAGGAAAAGAAGAGGCATCCGCAGGTGATGCAGAGTTGGATGGATGAGGTTAAGAGTTGCTCCTGGCACGCAGGGTCTGTTCTTTGCTCACAAGCTCAGTGCTGGCAAATCCCTGTTTGCAGGGAAAGGGTTTTAGAGGCTCAGGGATGCAACTGATGCTCCATCCCTAACTCGGGTAGCATGGAGAAGGGAATGCAGCTGCTGACACTGGGAGCAGTCAAGGATGGAGAATCAGCAGCGTCTTTGCTGCACTGGGCTTTTGGTGGGTTACGGGAGAAGCCTGAGGTTTAAGCGAAGGCATTTCATAAGAAGCTCTTTTCAGCTTATTTAGGGCCCAGCAAGCTGAGCTGCCATTTGAAAACCACACCATAAACCCAGTTTAATGATGTTTATGAGCAATATTTACTATAGAAACTACCGCATAGGAAGCGTGTATCTGCCAACAGGGGCCGTCATGCTTTCCTGGTACCGTACCATCACATTTTGGTACATTGCACACTACAACTTTATGCTAATCACAGGCATTATCCCATCATGTAGAGCTTTATTCTGGCAATTCCAATACAGCACATTTTAAACCCAGGGAGGGTGGCAATAACTGAAAACTCGTGTCCCGTACATCTTCTTGCATCCAACATATTGACCCACACTGGGGCAGAGCCACTGTCACTGATGCTACAACAAGCCGGAGGGAATTCTGGGCTAAAGAAAAGGGAAAATGGTGAACGATGAAATACGTGTTATTTGGAGCTTTCCACAAAAAAGGGGCTACAGTATTTCCAAGGTTTTATGGGTTTTCTTTTAAAGGCTACTTTCAATGAATAGAACTGGAGGGTTGAGACCTTGAAGGCTGAATTTCAGGCAGTTATAAACGCTTGAGAAGAGTGATTCTGAATGGAAATCACTGGCACAATCTTAATGGTAGAGGCTCAAACTGCTGACTTAATCCTCCAAGTAATGACTCCTTTAAGTACATTTATTACTTGTCTTCAAGTGTTGGGGTTTTTTTCCTCCCCTTTTCAAATGGAAGAGTTGTATTTTACTTCACTTATACAGTTAAGTGAACTGCATTTGAATACATAAAAGTCAAGTTATGCCTCCCTGTTTTATACTGCAAGATAGCACGACTATAATTTGATGTTTCTTTAAAGCTCTGGGAACTTACCTAATACTGATCAGATGAAGAAGTTATTAAGACAAACCTCATACATCATTTAAAATGCATCAAAAATACATTCAAAAGGTTTTCTTCTGGTTTATGTACACTTTAAATCTTCCAGTGCTCTGCACGCTACTGTATACGTTATGTACAAGTGCAAAATCGGTGTGTTATTTGTCATCTATTTACAGGTTCTCCCATGAAATAAGGTTGTTCTTTCCCCCAGCACCACCTCCAAAAGAACTGAACCCACAAATCCTTCACTTCTGATATTGGCCTGGTGATAAAGCACCGGCAGGTCTCTTCCCCCCATCCATTCCCACCTTTGTCTCTATTTTACCTTTCAAGTTGGGATGAAACTGCTTGCAGCAGACACGTGTGTGAGAGTTCTCTTTCCCCCTCATCAGTATGGAGATGAGACGCAGAGCAGAGCTGCATCCTCAAGGAGCTGTTTCATTTTCTATATATAAATAAGTCTTGTTCCTCCATTTACATCATTTGGTTCTCCTAAACCTCAAAGTTTGATCATTTTTTGCTCCGCTTTCCAATATCTGACACTTGGTGGCTACAGTTCTGGGCACATTCCAGCATTAAGACCCAGCTCTCCAGGAGGGGGAGATCACCCACCAAACCCACATTTAAGTCTTTTTGTAATGTAAGAATACATCACCCCTCTAGGCCCATTGACCTGAAAGCTGTTTCTGCCCAGCAAAACCCAAGCAATGACTTTAAGCCCTTGCTTAAGCGCTGTTCTAACTATGGAGACTTAAGCACAAAAGCTTGGGGTGGCAGTTCGGCTCCTAAAGCAGCACTGGAGAAGCCAGAAGCCATCTCCGAACATGAGGGTGTACATAACGACATGTAAAGGAGTAACAGGGAAGGGATTTTAGTCCAGTATTATTTCTCTAGTTCAGGTTATCACTATACACATAGGGAGTTAGAAACTACTTTCAGGAGATGAATCTGTCTGAGGTACTCTGTGCATCAGTTAAAACTTCAATTGCCTAAACCCCTTCATCCTAAAAGACAAAGCTCACCCCTTCCCCTCCCGTAAGTTCTTTTCCCCAGAGGGCATTTAAACTTCTGGTTTAGAAAAGGATGCATTTTATTTATATATATATCTATACACACACACATATATATATATAAAAATGCATTTTTTTCCACAATATCTTGTTTCTCTGCAGTCCTCTCGTATTTGTTAAATGACACATTAAATCAGAATTATAACCCACCACAGTCTTTAAACCAGCAGCCTTTTACCCCATCACTGCCGCCGGGACACGCACAACCATTCACATCTTTATTGCGATGCCGCCGCGCTCCAAAGAGCTTCTTCAAAATACATGGTTAAATAACCCCCAAACAAAGCAAAAATGAGTGGCTGATATGTGATTGATCACCAAAACATGCACACAAAAAAAGATGCAGTTCCTTGGGTTTCATTTTGGGGAAGGATGCTACCTGGCCAGAAGATTCGAGAGCACTCTCCTTCGCTCCTCTCCGTGTGTTCTCTCTTCATTTCACAAATACCTGATGTTCTCATCAGATACCATGACCTGAATGAAACCACATTATTAAGCAATAATTACAACCCCTCATTTGGCACCTTCTCTTAACATCTTCCTACCAGCTTCAACATCACAACCTCGTGCGAGCTGGCTCCAGCACTGCGCCACATTCCAGAGTCAAGGGAGACACTGGACAGCAGCAGGCACAGACTGAGGTGTTAATTCCAACCCTGAGCCTCAAAACATGAAACCCAACCAGTCAGACTACTTCAGATGGTTTGATACATCCCCTCAAAGCTAAGCCTTCTCTTTGCTCTTTGTAAGTGCCTTCCTTTCACCAACAAGCCACCTCCTTCAGCATCCTAGAGCTCAACCCCAATGGGGAATATCAGGTAACTGACCTTGGAAAACTTGAACCTGTGGCCAAACGAAGCTGCTCTGCTTGCCTGTTATTTAAAGTGCTTTTTCACTTCATCCTCAAATGATCGGGCACCCAGAGCCTTGCTTTTTACACCCTATAAGGAGACAGAGCAAATCTTACTGCTGAGGAGCGATGCCTGAGCCCTGGCACAGCTCAGCTCTCATCCAGAAGAATGGCAGGAGGGCAGAGGCAGGGAAAGAAAGGAAATGGACAGAGAAAATGAGAAGAAATATAATGCATCTGGCCTGGAACACAAACTGCTTCTATTAAAAGCACTGGTGAAACCAGTTTTCTTATGAGATACAGAAACTCTCCTTTCCCTCCAGGTATTTCCATCTGGTTGACTAGTCTGTTGGTCAGGAAAATGCCGTTTTCCCCTGACCGCATGTGATGTATCACAGGGAACACAGGTTGCCTGGGGTGACTGTATCTGTGTGTCTACACATACATTTAAAAGGAATATAATGATGGCAAAAAGGAAGTTGTGTAGCAGTCTCCTCACTCCCTAGATCTGTTCAAGTCTAGGCACTTGTGTGTGGTGTACTCCAAGCAGGTTAAGACTATGTAAACACTGAGTCCTTCCAAAGTGACATTCAGCTTCTCCAGGTACTGCACGTGGTCTGAAGCGACACGTGACATCAACCTTTAAACCATCCCAGCTTCTGCATTCCTCATGCTCTGGACCATGATGACTACAAAACCGCTGCACCTGGAAGAGAGTTCCACTTAAATGAGGGAACAGACATGTAATAGTAAATGAAAACAAAGGATGAAGATGCTTTGAAGATTAATAGTAGTGTTTATGTGTTGAGAGCTGACACCTGTAAACACTGCATCTTTTTCTTGCTGTACAGTTTGATAAATACAGGAACTACAAAGCACTTTCCATGTATAAACCTGAGTGTCATTCAGATTGGACTACTGTTCTATTTACACTGACCATGAATGGTGGCGACTGGATGTTACTGGACCTGCAATAAAATCATTTTACTTTAAACTGGAAGAAAACAAAGGAGCAATCTGAAGCCACGTGTCAGTAAAACTTAAGTGGAGCAGTTGTCAAATAAAGCCAACTATCACGTAGATGAGAGAAAAAGTTGGGTTCAAGGAAGTTGTGTTTCGTCTTCTAGTCTCTTGGGACACAACTTGGAAATCTTCCTCCTCCTCCTCCTCGGTATTACTTCTCCGTTTTGTTTAAAACCCTATGCAGTTTCTGATGTCCATGCATCAAATACAGGTTCCTGGCTGTGCAGGGGGCTGCTGTTTCCGATTTCGTATTGCACCCGATTTCTCTTTGTAGGCAATTGGCATCTGTTGTGAAATGTCCACCAGTGCACTGGCCACTGCGAGACCTGAGGCAACAAAAGAAACAGTCCCTGAATGAAACAGTCACAGAGATAAATCCCTCCCCCCCAGCCCAGGAAACCCCCAAAGCCACAAAATAAATATCATTTTCTGAGTTCTTCTTAAAAATAGCAAACTAGAAAAGCATTTTGGCTTCAGAGATTAAACCTCTAGGCCAGGCTGATGGGGCTTGGAGCAACCTGGTCTAGTGGAAGGTGCCCTGACTATGACAGGAGTTTGGAACTGTATGAGCTTTAAGGTCTGTTTCAACCCAAACCATTCTGTGATTCTACTCTGAGATAAGCTTTTAAATACTGCATGTTTTATCCAAAGCAACCGGCAATAAGAAGTATGGGTATTAATGAAACCCACCATATGGAAGAGATGTCTCTTCCTCTGCACCAGTGGATGTGCTGGAATAAATCCTGCAAGCACAAGGGCATGGAGGTTTCGCTGTGCTGCTGCACATCCATCATCTCTGCAACCTCCTCCCAGCAGATCCACTGACAAACCACTGCTGGCCACTGGGATTTAGCTCAATAGAGCTCACACACCAACCATCTCACCTCAAACCCAGCTAATGCTCTGCTCCAGTGTGCTCCCTGGGCATTGGAGAAACCCCAGTGAAACCACAAACTGCGCAGGACATGATGGCTCAGTGCCCTGACCTCAGGTTTGAGTGCAAAAGGGCTGAGAACAAGGAAACCTTAAGCTGAAGGGAGAAAACTCCTTTATCCAGAGCTGCTAAGAGAAGAACACAGACGCTCTGAAAGGATTCGATGTCTCTCTACAGGTGATGGGATCAAACTTAAACCGAGGAGATTTAAGTTGCATATAAGGCAGAAGCTCTTTCTTGTGAGGGTGCTGAGGCGCTGGCACAGGGTGCCCAGAGAAGCTGTGGCTGCCCCATCCCTGGCAGTGCTCAAGGCCAGGTTGGACACAGGGGCTTGGAGCAAGCTGCTCCAGTGGAAGGGGTCCCTGCCCGTGGAAGGGGTTGGGAATGGGTAAGCTTTAAGGTCCCTTCTGACCCAAACCATGCTGGGATTCTACGAATACCAAGCCAGCAGAGACAATGACATTCCTCACCTGACTGTCCTGGTGGTGGTATACCCCCAAGTCCTCGAGGCAACCTCACGAACACAGAGAGAACGGCTGCTTTGTTCCCAAAGCAGGGCTCCAGCGCGATTGGCTTTGGTACAGTCTGCAGTGAGGGAAGGGAGAGGAGAAAACAAATGTTATACAGCGTGTGACACCCTCCCTCTTCCTCCTGTGTTGTCTCTCTCGGATCGTACAAGCTTCAGGCCATGAACCGTGTTTCTGTGCCTGGCAAATATCCAGCCTGAAGCCTGCAAAACTCAAAGCAGTGATAATAACAATCAGAACCCCGGTCATGGCAAAAAACACATTTACCTAACTATTAAAAAGTCAAGCACTGCACAGGGTTTGTATTTCTCCCTGAATTCAATAACGAAGGAGCAGCTTACGCAAAACAACAGGATGGACGGTTAATTTTCCTTGGAACCCACCAGCACATGTATCACAAATATATTCACGTCTGACCACTGTAATTTGGCCATTCAACATCTACTTCCAGACTTTAACTTCATGTAACACCTTCACAGCACTGTAAGAACCAACACTGAATCATGGAATCGTTAGGGTTGGAAAGGACCTCAAGATCATCCAGTTCCAACCCCCCTGCCATGGGCAGGGACACCTCACACTAAACCATCCCACCCAAGGCTTCATCCAACCTGGCCTTGAACACTGCCAGGGATGGAGCACTCACAACCTCCCTGGGCAACCCATTCCAGTGCCTCAGCACCCTCACAGGAAAGAACTTCTTCCTTAGATCCAATATAAACTTCTCCTGTTACAGTTTTAACCCTTGTCCTGTCACTACAGTCCCTAATGAGTAATTCATCCCCAGCATCCCTATAGGCCCCCTTCAGATACTGGAAGGCTGCTATGAGGTCCCCACGCAGCCTTCTCTTCTCCAGGCTGAACAGCCCCAACTTCCTCAGCCTGTCTTCATACGGGAGGTGCTCCAGCCCCTGATCATCCTCGTGGCCTCCTCTGGACTTGTTCCAACAGTTCCATGTCCTTTTTATGTTGAGGACACCAGAACTGCACACAGTACTCAATACACGGCAAAGTACATTTACCCCTAAACACTCTATTTCACTGTTGTTTGCTTTAAGCCAAGTTCCCTCAGCTTTGTCTTTCATTTATCATCTTTCCCAAGCAGTTGTACTCATTTTCCAGTGGTCTTCCATACCACTCTGGACTATACTCTGAGATAGCTGCTTGCCCTGTGAGCTGAAAGTGCTTTAGGAAGCCTACTGGATTGTCCTGCCCTTTTTAGACTGAAATCAGTAGGGCCGAGGGTGGGTTTGTGATCCTGACTCTATATCTGGTTGCAATGACCTACGATGGACCACTCATAACATGCTTTCCTGAAGCCTGTTTAACTCAAATACAAATATTTCACACTTATGTTACAAGCATGGACATGAAATAAAGTCTTCAGATAAGATATGAATTGAATGGGGCTTGGAGCAAGCTGCTCTAGTGGAAGGTGTCCCTGCCACGGAAGGGGGTTGGAACTGGATGAGCTTTAAGGTGCCTTCCAACCCAAACCAGTCTATGATTCTATGATATAATGGGCACCCTTTCTCCCACCGTGGAGGAGCAAGGGACTGGCTCCCTTGTTGACCCTCAGTGTCTTTGAATATCACCCTCCCTCTGTATTCTTATAAAGATTTTCTTTCTATCATCAGCTAATTTCAATATGTCATTAGAAAGACAAAATGCAACAACAAAAGTCAAACTAGAATATGTTCTACCTGATCTGGGCCATGATCCCATGCAGAATTACATACATTCTTCTTGTATAGCACGAGACTAAGATGAGGATGCAAGACTATGGCTATGAGTACAGGTACAAGCAAATGCCTTCTTTTGTTTTACATAAGCAAAAAAGATGTGAAGCCCAATTTTAGCTGATACACTCAATACTTTCTGATTCAGTAAATCCTACCCTGGTATTAATGAAATAATTATTGTTTTTTCCATTAGGCATAAAATTGTTCTTCTGTACTTAAATGTTCAGCAGAAACTCAATAGAATGCAAAGCACAGAAAACAGGAGTCAAACAATGCTATTCAATTACTGCTGCTCAATAAAAGAGAAAGAAAGAGATGACAGCAAGCAAAATGAAACTTAAAACTGTTTTCATATCTCGTATCTGCTGTAATGATTGCAACAACAATTTGTATGCCTGTGCAAGGTGGATAAATACGTATTGCACAGGCTGTAATGATGTAAGCTGCTGTCTGCCTGCTTTATGACTGCAGTTTTCTTCATCTTCTCCCCAACGAAGGGATTAAACTCCAAACAATGCTTTTCCCACAAGGCACCCAAGCACAGCCTGGTGCTTTATCCCACAGGAGACTCAATTAGCAGAGGGAATAGGGAAAGCACAGGCAAGGCAACTGCGGAAGTACAGCCAAGGGACTCCTGGAGCAGGAATGGAAGTGTGCACGAAGCACAATGTTTGTTTTCTTTTGCAGAGAGCCAAGTACTTCACTTATGCCACTGTTGATAAAACATTCCTGCTGAATCCCTGAGCGCTTGGGTGTTACAGTGAGGACTTGTGCTCATCCTCAGCATTGAACAGAGTGAGCAGCAAGAACCAAGCAGAGGAGAAGCAGTGGGGGAAGAGGAGGACGAAGGAGCAACTGAACAAGCCAAGAAGAATTTGCGTTTTCTAAGACCTTTAAATGTATTCACTTTGAATTCCTATTGGATGAATGGCCACGGAGATGCTGCGAGGGCTGGAGCAGCTCTGCTCTGGAGCCAGGCTGAGAGAGCTGGGCTGGGGCAGCCTGGACAAGAGAAGGCTCCTGAAGGGGAGACCTGAGAGCAGCTCCAGTGCCTAAAGGGGCTGCAGGGAACCTGGAGAGGGGCTTGGGACAAGGGCCTGTAGGGCCAGGCCAAGGGGAATGGCTTGAACCTGCCTGAGGGGAGACCGAGATGAGCTCTTAGGCAGAAGCTCTTCCCTGGGAGGGTGCTGAGGCGCTGGCACAGGGTGCCCAGAGAAGCTGTGGCTGCCCCATCCCTGGCAGTGCTCAAGGCCAGGTTGGACACAGGGGCTTGGAGCAGGCTGCTCTGGTGGAAGGTGTCCCTGCCCATGGCAGGAAGGTTGGACTAGATGACTGTCAAAGTCCTTTCCAACCCAAACCATTCTATGACTCTAATTGAAACACTTGCGCAACTCTCTTCCTTCCCCAACATACATTACTTAGTGCAACTGTACTCCAACACACTCTGTAATGGCCTGGGGATGCTCAGCAGCATGCTCATCATCTTCCAGCCACTATGCAGAAACAGGAGAATGGAAAACCCTTCTCATGGTCACTAAATCCAGCCCCTCACTTATGGAGGTGACCGCACATACAAGTGCAAGGCTCTGATTTAAAAGCAGTTCCACTTTCAGCCTGTGTCATCACCTCTGTGAGACCTTTCCAGGGGCTCCTGGATCTCACAGCTCTGACACCAGAAACGTTCTTCTAAGCTCTTTTCCTTCCCACATGAATTTATTCATCCGCTTGGTTTCTTCTGTGCCCTCAGCCTGTCCCTGGGCTATACCCTGCTGCACATCCTGGCCTTCATATGGCTCATCTGAATAAGCAACCCTGCATTTCTTCTTTGAAGACAAACACTCCCTTCTCCAGCTCTCCCAACCATCCCTCCACACCTCATTTGCTCCTCTGGACCACAGGTGACCTGAGAAGTGTTTCAGGCTTTGACAAGGGTACTATAACAGCATCAAACCCACCCCAATTCTCCTGCATACCGCAACACGGTAAGGAATGGAAGCAGTTCATTATACAGCTCTCAGTCACAGAGCTGAAAGGATTTTGAGGTAATTTAGCTCATCCCTTAGCCCCAAGCAGGAACCTTTCTCCTCCTCTGCCCTTTCCAACTAACAAACCCTGAGCATGCAGCAGAAATTCTCATTATAAGTCCCTATGGGCAGGATCTTTCCCTTCCCATATGATTTCTATTTCATTCCTCAAGGGCAGACGTCTTCCTCCTCTCTGCTCTCCTGATCCCCAATCTAAACCATAAGAAGCTCCTATGCAGGTGCCATTGGTGCTGGTAAACCCTCCAGTCAGGCAGCCAAGTGCCATCCCCCAGCAAAAGACAGAGACGGCGACCACACCAATACCTAAAATCCAGTGTTATTTCATGGGGATGAGTCTGACCCTCATGCTGCAGTGATTTTTTAATCCATCTGATATTCCATGGATAGTTGACGGCAGAGGACGTACCTCTGAGCATCCTTCCTTCCCCTGTCAGAGAAGCTGAGCGTTAGTAACATGTTGTTCAGATCTCTCCGCATGGTGTACTCTGTTTCTATTTCCCATGCATAGCAAGGAAGTATTCTTCCCATAACCGTGCATCCAAAATCAGGCAGTTACAAGCTGATCTGGGAGGAATTAAGCACAAGATCATCTTCCTGCAGCTCCTCTTCACCTTAAATCTCAGAGGGGAAGAAGTGGTCCGCTGTCCATCAATACCAGCCGTTTTTCCTGACACAAGCTGCAGTTCAGAGCAGCGAAACCCCAGCATAAAGAATCAGATCCTGCCAATTTGGTTTTGACAGCACCAGTTCAGGCACCTGCTTTTTGAACTGTGACTCATTCTGCATCTCATCTCCAAAGCGTGCGCTCACCAGGCCAAGAGACAAAGCGCAGCCTGATGAAATGACTCACATGCGGAGGGATGGGAATGATGAATTGGATGCAAGCAAGAGGTCAGCCCAGAGCGAAGGGCACACTGTGAGCTCTGCGAGACACAAAGCGACCCAGCGGCGCAGCCTGGGGACTGTATTCTGTAGACAGGGAGGAAAACACGTGGGCAATTCAACCAGCAACTGAATGGTGACCACACTGAGCTATGTGGCACGCTGGGAGCCAGGTTGGACACAGGGGCTTGGAGCAAGCTGCTTCAGTGGAAGGGGTCCCTGCCCATGGCAGGGGCTGGAGCTGGAGGAGCTTTAAGGTCTCTCGCAACACAAACCAGGCTGGGACTACAGATCTCACTCACTGCTGGCCTTGCTCTAAGCCTGCTTGTGTCTTTACATGACCCACGGAGGTGATACCACGGCACAAAGCAGCTAAGGAGAAGCTGGCTGACTACATCAAGTTGACATTTTCATGCGGAGGCTGAAGAAGAGCTTATGCCTCCTTTCCTTCCCCACCTCTGCGCTGTGCCTGCCTCTTGCGTGGTTTCTGAATGCTCTCGTTGAAAGAGATCCAAGCTGCTATTCTGCAAGAAGGTTTGGGACTGGACTTGGGAACCAAGATGAGGTCATTATAAATGCTCGTGCTTCAGTCGGACAGGTGGCTTTTAATGGCCCACTTAAGGAAAAAGAGAAAATAAAGCAGCTTTCCAAACTTTGTAAGACCTTTCATGAGATGGTTAAAACCAGCCTCTGCCAGAGACTTCTATTTAGAGTGTTTTGATAAACCCATTGTTGAATTATAGAAGAAATTCCTTTTTATTGAAGGCTTAATGGCACAATAAAGTGGACATTATTCAAATCTATGCAAATAAGGTGCATCCCTCAGACACTTGGCACACAATGACTGCTTTGGGCAGTGCCTGAACAGCAGAGTCCCACACTAGGATTGGGGCACAGAGAGGAGAGCAGAGCCCAGCTGCTGGAGAGATGGACAAAGAGCACAGTTAATGGGATAAGAGGATCTTGGCTTTAGCGGATTGGGTCAAACTGTATAAGCCACACTGCCATCCAAGAGCCCATCGGAAAGGAGCCATGCCCTTCATAAAACACAGAGCACACCTGCATCCAGCCAACTGCACAGCAGCAGCAAGAAATGTGGAGCCAGATCACCTCCCTGCTGGCTGCAGCCAGGACGGAGGGCAGTGAAGGGGATGCTGCACTGCCCTGGTTGTATCTGTGATATAAACAGAGAACTATAGCTGGTCTACCCATGAGATACCTCCCCTAAAGGCTCTTTTTGTTCTCATAGAAGTACTGTGAGTGTGCAGGAGTGACAATTTAATGCAGCTCATCATAGAATCCCAGATTGGTTTAGGTTGGAAGGGACCTTAAGGCTCCTCCTGCTCCAACCCCTACCACGGGCAGGGACCCCTTCCACTGGAGCAGCTTGCTCCAAGCCCCTGTGTCCAACCTGGCCTTGAGCACTGCCAGGGATGGGGCAGCCACAGCTTCTCTGGGCACCCTGTGCCAGCGCCTCAGCACCCTCCCAGGGAAGAGCTTCTGCCTAAGAGCTCATCTCAGTCTCCCCTCGGGCAGGTTCAAGCCATTCCCCTTGGCCTGTCCCTACAGGCCCTTGTCCCAAGCCCCTCTCCAGCTTTCCTGCAGCCCCTTCAGGCACTGGAGCTGCTCTCAGGTCTCCCCTTCAGGAGCCTTCTCTTGTCCAGGCTGCCCCAGCCCAGCTCTCTCAGCCTGGCTCCAGAGCAGAGCTGCTCCAGCCCTCGCAGCATCTCCATGGCCTCCTCTGGGCTCGCTCCAGCAGCTCCACGTCCCTCTTGTGCTGCTGCCCCAGAGCTGGATCAGGGCTGCAGGGGGGGTCTCCCCATCACACAGCAGAGGGGCAGGATCCCCTCCTTGAGCTGCTGCTCACAAACAGCCTCAACCTTCCTCCTGCATTGGACTTGGATGGCTCCTCCACACCACCCATGCTATGATCAGTGGAAACAGTGGGAAAAAACCCAACAACTAACTAAGAATCAGAATAGTGCAAATTTCAAACAAAGACCAAAAAAATCCAGCAAAGTCCTCTCAGCTCTCAGCCTCGTGCAGATCTGAACACACTTTACTGGGCAATGTGCACCCTGAGGAAGGTGCACTGCAGCATATGGCTTTTAACCAGGAAGCGCTACCCCATGTTTGGTGTTAGGCAGCGCCTGGAAGTAGTGAATACCCTCTTTTGGATGAAAATGTAAAGTTCCTGGTATTTTACTAAGTGGTGACACAAGGCCGGTGTTCCCAGAGGCAGGGAATTCTGTTTTCAGCTGTTTTCCACTTTACTGTCCAAAACCAGCCCAAAAAAGCCAGGTCACCCAAGCCATTCAAAGCAGTAAGAAACCTGTTAGGTCATCTAAGTAGCCCAGCTTCTCCAGCAGGATTTCCTCCACAAAGAGGGAATTTCCAGGACTTTGGGCTATTTCTAGGTGACCCAGGTATAGAGTACATCACCAGTTCCCTTGGGAGACAATTTCACAGCCAAACGCTTTCCCCCATCAAGTTGAATTGTGCGATGTTCAACCTCCCCATCTCTCTTTCATTTCATCTCATTGTTTCTATTTGCGCTGCTTATATTTGACAAATTCGAGAGGTTAATAACGTGCCACATAAAAACTAATGGCCAGAACAATAAATATTCTGTGTCATTTCAAAAACACAGCGTCAATTTTGGGTAGGGCCCGGAACGCACTGCTGGAATATTGCTTTTCAACATGTATTAAGGAAGAAATAACTGTAGAGAATATTTCTGTCCTTAACAAGAAAACATTATTTCTGTGGTTTGATCAAATAACCCGGACATGGTTTTCAATTTCCAGCAAGGAAATTAAAATAAAGGGAAAATCTTATGGTGGGAGAAGAGGAACATTATTGAAACAGTTCAACTTTATTATTTGACTCCACTTCTTTAGATGGTTTTTTACTCGGTAGCAAAAAGGGTCAAACTGTATTTGCAAGTTTCCAAATGGTGCCATTAAAAGAGGAGCGAACGTCTGTAAAATCAGTTACAAGCAATTTTCTATAAAGAAGAGAGTATTAAGCTTTAAAGAAATCATATTCTCAGGGTAATATGTACGTTCTCCAGGATCGAGATGAATGGAATTTCAGCAATGATTTGCAGTAAATGAGTCTAGATTAGAAATGTACATTTACCTCATCCCTGATAGCTACGATGGAAGTGACACAAGGGCTGGGGAATGAATTGCTCACAACTCAGCCCCAAACCTGCAGACGAGGAACTGAATCAACTGAGTAAAAATCAGACGCAAAGATTTCTTCATCTTCAATGAATTCTAACAAGCTGAAATTGAAAATACGTACCCGAGCATCCCGAGCTTCCAATAACAGGGAGCACACACGCAAAGCAGCCTCCATGGGGCACCGAGTTTGCTCCCACTGCGTTTAACAACCGCTTTCTATCTTAAAGCACCCTTTGTCAACCCAGCAAAATGGAAACACAAGCTCTGGGTGAAGGAAAAGATCTGTATTTCAAAAGCAGTCATCCTGAAATGACAGAATCTCGTGTCACAGCTTGGAGCATTGCTGCTCACATAAACCAACGCTCGCCCTCCTTTCGCAAATCCCTGCTGATGCCCTGGGGAGGGGATGGGATGGACAAGGCCATGGGTAGCAATATATATATATATATATATGGCCAAGGGTGGGCTATTTATTTTGATTTTACATGGGTGAAGAGGCAGGATTTTTCTGGTTCTATTCAACCACTCGGCTGGTTTTTGCACTTGAAAAAGTATAAGCTAAAACCGCTACAAAATAGTACAGCTGGATGAAGATGGCAAACACAAGACACACAAAACAACTACTTGGCATCAAGGAACGCAAACAGGTCTCTGATAACGTTCTGGAGAAGCTGCTGGTGTTACTAGTACTTCAATCAGAACAGACACTCGTTTGCACTAGAGGGAAAAAAGAGCTTAGAAAAACCCTCTCCTGTGGGAAGCTTTGAGCTCCATCCTCTCCCTCCAGCAAATTCCTCCTTATTGGCGAAAAATCAGGGTCCTTCCTGCTGAAATAGTTACAGTCCTCAAACCTACAGCCAGTTAAATCTCAGTTATCAGCCAAATAGTCCCTAAAGACAAGGCGGGTTTAACAGATGTCTCCATTGATCTCATGATAGCTCCCTTCCAAATATTTATATTCCGTACTATATTATGGAAGTGGTAAAAGTTTCCCCCCTCCAAGTCCTTTATTCTGCAACAGAAATCAAAACAAGATACCCAGCACCAGTTAACTGGAAATAATTCATTAGGTGAAGGTTTTATCAGGTGTTTTTGTTGTTGGTTTCTCAGCAGGGATCACAGCCAGGCTATGTGCAGTTGCAGCGCAGCTAATCCATTCTGCACACTTCAGCTGTCCAGATAACACTCCCTTCTTACTATGTTACTCCCTTCTTATTCCATCCAGCACAGGGTTCCTTCAAAAAGGACCATACACTCTTACATGGATTAGAAAGTGGGCCAGTATAAGGAGAATTAACACCAAATGTAAAGTACAAGCTGGAATGCCCCATCCCTGGCAGTGTTCAAGGCCAGGTTGGATGGGGCTTGGAGCAAGCTGCTCTAGTGGTAGGCGTCACTGCCCATGGCAGGGGGTTGGACCTGGATGAGCTTTAAGGTCCCTTCCACCCCAAACCTGTGATTCTATGAGTCTTGTGCTCCCTCATCACCCTGATGCCACAGGAAGCCTCCTGCCTCCACTTGCACACACAGTCTAACAAGCGGAAAGGCTTTTGCTAAAGACAAGGAGACAGCTACACACTGACATGCTTTGAACACCTTCATGTCAATGCAAGGAAGAGCTCCTAGAAGCAGCCAGTGCTAGAAACCCCAGAAATAATACATTAGAAATCAAACTGCATCCCAAAAGGCAAGCTAACAAACCCAAGCAGCCTGTCCCAGACAGGTCAGGCAAAACGAAACCAGCCTTTCTGGCCTCAGAGGCTGCACGTGAACCATCTCCAGTAACTGCCACATCACATCAAGCTTATTCAGTTTATGGTTTCCCTCCTCAAATTCATTCCCTTTCCTCCAACCATTACCCTCCTTTTGAGGATAATGAATGACTCTCCCTTTCAGCTTATTTATACCATCCTTAAAAAACCCTAATTTGCTTTCCGCCTCCCTCTAATGCATCTTGATAGCCTGGGCATTTCTGCTTAAGACTACTTTTATATATCACAGCTCAACCCTGACAGCCTTTCAAACCTATCTGCTTGCACGAGGACCCCATGACTCTCAGCTCAGTGGCACGGTGACTGTGTGCTCACCATGCTTCCCCTAACCCAGCTCATTTTAAGTGAAGCGGGTTGGGAGGGGGTCACAGAAGCTGGCCCATCAGTGAATTGACGGACTAATAGCAGGGCAGTAACATGTGAAGAAAGGGGGGAAGTGAGTCATCAGAAGCGACAACCAAAACAGGCTAAAAGCTGTAAAAAAAATCAATTCCTTGGCCCTTTGTTGTTCTTCACTGAACTTCTCCATTAAGTGAAATAACCCAACATAGAGCTACACGTAAACATGAAGTTGTGCTGTGGAAGCACTGGAGCTGGATGATGCTTCATTTCAAATCACTCCTCAGTGCAGTGGTACCCCAGAGGCTTCCCCTAACCCACTGCCCTGTGGGACACGCATTTAACTATCATTTGCTTCTGCCCATGGCAGGGGGGTTGGAACTGGATGGTCTGTAAAGTCCCTTTCAATCCAATCCAGTCTGATTCCTACTCCTCTGCTGGTCACAACTTCACCGCAAGATAAAAAGAATTTAATAAGGGCTCAGATGCAAAATACAAGTAAACTGAAAATATATATCTGTGGTATCCCTTGCCCACTCCTAACTCAGCCCACCACTTCATCTCCGTGCTTCTCAAACAGATGGGATCTTCTGGCACTCTTTAAACCACTCAACAGCACTTTCTTCCCTAACAAAGCAAACAATTACTGGAGTAAGATGCTATTTCCCATCATTTTTTCCCTTCTGTTTTTAAGGAATCAGCCAGCCTGGTGAGCTGCTGAAGGATTTGCAGTGCAGCTATTCTGCCCTCAGAAGCCTAACACAGCAGAATTGAACGCACGTTGGCATGAAGGTACAGAACGTGCTAAATGAACTTCACGAGGAGTTTGTTCACTCAATCCTTCCCTCAAGAGCTGTGGACAGCCTGTCGATCACAGATGCAAAGATAATCACTTCTTAGCATTGCCTTCACACTTCGGATCCCTAAACGCAGCGCAGCAAAGGCTGCTCTATGCACCAGCTCTGCTAGGTGAACATCCACCTTTGTGGATGCTGTTTGTCAAACCCTATAAAAGCTTTCAAGGTATTTTTTTCTAATTTAAGGCTATTTTTAATCTAATGCAACAATCTTCTTGTTAACCCTGTAGGTGTTTTGCTCAAGCTAAGCATTTGCTGTGCTATGTATGTGGTACTCCCCAGGAATCCACAAACATTAACTTTTTGCCATCACCAACTTCAAGATATCTGGAAATCAATGTCAGAATTATAAACTCAGAATCACAGAATCATAGAATAGTTAGGGTTGGAAAGGACCTTAAGATCATCCAGTTCCAACCCCCTGCCATGGGCAGGGGGACCTCACACTAAACCATGGCACCCAAGGCTCTGTCCAACCTGGCCTTGAACACTGCCAGGGATGGAGCATTCACAGCTTCCTTGGGAAACTCATTCCAGTGCCTCACCACCCTCACAGTAAAGAACTTCTTCCTTACATCTAACCTGAACTTCCCCTTTCAGTTTGAACCCATCACCCCTTGTCCTATCACTACAGTCCCTGACGAAGAGTCCCTCTCCAGCATCTTTGTAGCCCACTTCAGGCACTGGAAGTTGCTCTGAGGTCTCCATGCAGGTTCTCTTCTCCAGGCTGAACAGCCCCAATGTTCTCAGCCTGTCCTCAAATTCTTTCTGGAAAGCTTCTTCTAAAAGTGGCTGCAGAGGACTACAGGACTCAGATTAAGCAGATAACAAGACCTAAAAAGGCCTGAGTTACATTAATACCAGTTCAGACACTTGGATGAGGCCCAGATACCCAGAGATGTTAAATACAGACCATTGCAATATGCACCACCTCCAAGTACACAAAAGCTGCAGAGAAAAGCCAGTGGATTTTGTAATAACTAAGCAAATTTAGCAGTAGATTTGCAATCCAGTGGGTATTTGTTGAGTGGGAAATCAACCCAAGCAGCTAGTTACGTGTTGCCTAGCTGCAGTCTGTAATATGAATAGTCTCCCTGCAGGTAAATCACTTTCTATTACTTCTAAGTACCCCAGGAAAAATACTAATTGAAAACATGGTTCTAATACTGTCCAGCTGGAAAACATTAGCTTGGGATGAAACTAGTTTGACACTGGCTGCCAACTGGCCTTCCACAATGGAAAAGGAAATTAATCTCTTGCAGACAAGACGTCCCATTTTCCACTTCTCCTTTGTAGCCCTCAAATCAACTCGTTATTAACCAAAGGCTTTGATTCACATGAGGAAAGAAAAACACCAATGCAGTTATGATAACACAAGGCTGGATTTCTTGCTTTAAAATGAAGGCGCTTGGAGCTGGACACAGCGAATGGCAGAGGAACTGAAGAACAGTTTAGTCAGCAACGCAGCACCACTTCACTCTTTTCTTGGGTAGTAACTGACAAAATACAAAGTAAAATGCACTTCTACTGCTCTGTATCATCCCAGCCCATCTTTCTTCAGCTCCCTCCTGCTAAGAGCCTTTTTCCCTACGCAGGTGCAAAAAGGATGAGGAGAAAAACCAAAGCTGATCCCACGGATGTTGAGACTGCTTTTTCACTTCAATTTATATTTATTTAGATGCAGTATCCAAGAGGCCAGACTAAGAAGTGTCATTTCCCAAGTTGCTCACAACCCCCATACTTCCGGAGCCTCCTCTCCCTGTGATTTCAACTTTGCTGAAACATTCCAGACTTTTATTCATGCTTTTATCCCCTATCCAAGTTCTCCAAGATGGTAAAAAACCTATATAAAGCACCCCCAAAATGTAGTGATTCTCCCTGCCATGGAGAAGCATCCTTGTTCTGCACCCAAATCTTCCAGCAGATGAAGGTACCTGCTGGCACAACAGCCCATGTCCACGTTCTGTATTTGGCTTCCTGTAACTGCACAGGTTTTGTGCCATTTGCCTCAATCAGACCATCTCATCCATGCCTAAAGTTGACTGAGAAACAGTTGTATGAGTTACCAGCACAGAGGGCAATTAGCAGTTGGTAACAGTTTCTGGGTCTAAAAGGGGACGTATGTCCACAGTCTGAGTTACTATGCTTAAAACCAGCTTCTCCATCCCTTCTTGAGTAACCCAAGGAGGTCAGAGAAGTGAGATACGGAAGATGACAGACATGGGAAAGCAAGGAAAGTGAGTGAGAGAAAGAGGAAATCCTGTCTGTGGTGCTGCCTATGGAAGCACTTCAAAAGAGAAGAGTTCAACATTCCTATGATCACAAAAGTAATTGAGATGATGACAAAGCACAGAGAGGCACGGAGGAGAAATCAGACCATAAGCCCAAATGAAAAGGAAAAGCATTGCCAGGTGAACAAGAGGAGAAATCACACACTGATCAGAAGGTAAGAGATCCAAGTTTGCTATCTCCTCTGCAGCTCTGAGTGCTGACAAACTTGTCAGAGAGATCAAAAAGTTAGGGATGGCTTTGTTCTGTCCTGATCCTACTGGAGAGGTGCTCTTAGTTTATCTTATTTCCAGAAAATGGGAAGAGGAGAAGGAAAGGGGCCCCAAACAGACAGACTGCAACCCAAAAGCAGCAGCAGCCAGGCTACAGCCTCACAAATCCACCTCCGGCCCGATGGGAACATCCATACACATCCCACAGCTTCTCCAACGAAGCAACCAAAAAAAGGCTCATCCTAATTTGCTGAGTGACAATCCTATTTTACAAGCCTGTATTTCAAAGTCTTGGGGAGCTATTAATGGCTAATGACTTCCAGAGCCTACCAGCCTTGTAAGAGAAATCACAGCAACTCACAAAAACTGAGTGATCTGGAGTCAAATGAAAGTCAATGGGGAGTAGAACTACTCGGAACCTCTAGAGGTCCCAGAGGCAGGTGAGCTTAGCTGCTCAGTCACTGAGTATCCCAATATCCCAAATTACTGAGTACCTTTGTAAATGGAGCATAGTGTGGAAATGGAGTTACAAGTTTCACCTCTGCAAAACATGGACATTAATCCCTGACTTCAGAGAAAGGCAAGGGGGAGCTCAGGAATTATTCAAGCTTGGGACTAAAGGTTCGGATGTAAGACAGTAAATAACCAGAACAAATAATGAAACTAGGAGAATATACCAAAAAAGCTTTGTTCTTTACTGTGAGGGTGGTGAGGCACTGGAATGGGTTGCCCAAGGAAGTTGTGAATGCTCCATCCCCGGCAGTGTTCAAGGCCAGGTTGGACAGAGCCTTGGGTGCCATGGTTTAGTGTGAGCTGTCCCTGCCCATGGCAGGGGCGGTTGGGACTGGATGACCTTAAGGTCCTTTCCAACCCTAACTGTTCTATGATTCTACACAGTGCCCACCCAGAACATGGTTCAGGACATCAATCAGGCAGAAAAAGTATTGCAACTTGCCATGAAACACTATATTCTCACATAAATAAGGAAAAGCTATAGCTATCCAGGCATCCTTAATTGTGGCATTTCCTGATACGAAGGCCAAGATTTAAATATCCCTACTCAGCAAACAGAAGTCCTGGGGTCAGACTGTTTTCATGTGCTTTGCAATAATTAAAATACACATTTTTTTAATAGAAAAACAGAACTTGCTCTCTTGTCCCAGCAACAGAACATGAGAAACTTAGTGCCTGGACTAATGACTTCCAAAATACCTTAAGTCTAAATAAAATAAGATAAAACAGCTGTGTCAGGAGAGAAAATAATCAGTGTTCTCAGGTTCTTAACTTTTTCCTTTTATATACAAGTCTGCTAGTCAAAGCATCACATCAAAAAGGTCTTTTAATTCATTAGTTTCCTTTTAAACAGGCTTTTCTTAAAACTATATGTTCTAAGAACACGCCAGCCTGGTGCAAGACAGTGATTTCTCCCCACTCATCTCTGCACATCACAAGATGTATTTGAACTTATACATGATATAATCTGAAATATGCTAACTCTATTGTAATACACAGACATGATTATATTCCTGTTTACTTTGAGATATCACAGAAAAAATGGCTTTTATCTGCAGCACCTATAGCTATTTGTAGCCAAACTATTGAGTGAAGCTGCATCCTTCTTGATTACAAGGGATAAAACTTACAAGGCAAACAAAATCCATGCCACAGACCCAGCATAACTTTCAATCTAAACCAGCCCCCAAGTAGTAATCACATTCCTGAAGGGATAAAACCAAATCAAAACAGTATTTATTGGCCTTCCCAAACTTACTGCTTCTTGCAGGTATATAACAGAGGATTTGGGATTATCGAGTTAACCAGAGTTGAAAAGAAGCATCCATGATTAATTGTGAGGATCATCCTCAAGCACCAGCTCTCACCTTTATGCTTCCCCCAATGAGATCTGGCGGCTCTTCATCTGTTTCTAAGGCAACGTTGATGGAGGCGAAGGGGCGACTTGCCATCTGTTGCATCTCCCGGAGTAGTTGCTAATTTAATAAACAGAAAAATATTATTATCATCTTGTTCCAACACAGAGATGGAAAAAACCCACCACATGTATCTGAGGGGTTTTACCCCATATGAAGGGATACCAATGAATATAAAGAAATAACCTCCTGGTGCTGTAACAGGCTTAAGGGTACAGAGAGAGAATCGTAGACATTCACATCACTACAACGGAATAGGTTACTGCGAGTAAAGCTACATAGCCTGAGCCTGACCCATTTGTGATGGCAAATGCAGCAGCTTAACTGTCCACAAAGCAGTTATTTACTTTTTAAGCTGCGATACCCTGGTTGTTTGTTATCATCTGGCTGGGACACAACAGGGCTCCATAGGATTTGTGGGAACCATTGGAAAATGCAACTCATAGCAGCATGGAACCACTGTAAGACAGGATTTGATATTGTTTATAACAGCGCTAGCAAAACGCTGTCAGGTTTCGACTGAATAATCATCTTTTTCTTAGTGTTTGTTTCCTTCTGAATGCAGCAAATGGGAAGAACGCGTCCTTGTTGCAATGTGTTTTATTAAAATAGAAAACCTTTTCCTGGGTAAATCTCTGCAGGCCTTTATGACACGAGGCATCTTTTTATTGTCCTCTTAAGCACTTTGAAGCATTATGATGCAGCTCCCTTTCTTTAACACATACAAAAAATAAGACATTTCCTACATGGCTGGGCTGCAAACAGCATTTCAGTTTTAGCTGAGCTGTGGCTATCCTTCTTTTTGGCTTTGGTGCCTAATCTTTAATACTAAGAGCAAGCTACACAACCCAGAAGTGGGTGCAGAAGCCATAACCCTAATTCCCAGAAGCAATGGGTCTGATGTGACTCAGTGCCCCTATTTAATAAGGGAAGAGGCATCCACTTTGTGTAAGGTGGAAAAACACAGCAGTCTTACCCTTAAGTGCAGCAAATGCCTACTGAATCACCTGCTGTATGCAGCTTCACACACTTAGCATTCATACTTAGCTGCAGCAATACTAGTTATACTCTATTTTTAAGCTAGATTGAGGCACCATCAAATGTCTCTGTACTTGCCACCATCACCACCCACATTTCCCCATTAATTCTGGACAATTCGACCTTCCAAGTCCTAACTGGTCATTTAGAGCACTCAGAAAGGGCTAAAGAAACACAACAAAATTAATTGTGGCCCAAATAACCCCCATCCAGAACAGCAGAAGAGGACAGAGCAGATGAGCAAAAGGGAGATGATGCTACAAGATGTTGTCGATGCAGGGGAGCCCTGAGGAGATGGACTCGATAGTGTTGGGTGAGGAGAAGCTCCCCATGACCCAGCTTCAGTGAGCGCTTGAGCCCAGAGCCCCCCCGTGTGCTGGGTGCACCCCCAGAGCGTGAGCAGCAGCTCAGGGAGGGGATCCTGCCCCTCTGCTGTGTGATGGGGAGACCCCCCCTGCAGCCCTGATCCAGCTCTGGGGCAGCAGCACAAGAGGGACGTGGAGCTGCTGGAGGGAGGCCAGAGGAGGCCATGGGGATGCTGCGAGGGCTGGAGCAGCTCTGCTCTGGAGCCAGGCTGAGAGAGCTGGGCTGGGGCAGCCTGGACAAGAGAAGGCTCCTGAAGGGGAGACCTGAGAGCAGCTCCAGGGCCTAAAGGGGCTGCAGGGAACCTGGAGAGGGGCTTGGGACAAGGGCCTGTAGGGCCAGGCCAAGGGGAATGGCTTGAACCTGCCCGAGGGGAGACTGAGCTGAGCTCTTAGGCAGAAGCTCTTCCCTGGGAGGGTGCTGAGGCGCTGGCACAGGGTGCCCAGAGAAGCTGTGGCTGCCCCACCCCTGGCAGTGCTCAAGGCCAGGTTGGACACAGGGGCTTGGAGCAAGCTGCTCCAGTGGAAGGGGTCCCTGCCAGGGGCAGGGGTTGGAGCTGGATGAGCTTTAAGGTCCCTTCCGACCCAAACCAGGCTGGGATTCTATGATTCTATCCAGCCTGCAACTCATTTGGACAATACTTATTACATCACCTTTTTCTTAAACTCATAAACCTTCTATGGCCTTTTCTCTGGGAAGCCACCGTTTGGTTTTGGAGTGGTTTTAGTGTAGAAAACTGGAATGCTGTCTCTTTAAGAAGCTTTGGATTCAGGCAATGTGGCAGGCAGGCACGACAAGGTCAATACAACTAAGCTTTGGGTATATATAAGCCTCTATGCTTTTCATACAGCTCTCACACTAATAAAATACAACAATTCACTGCCATAAAAGGCCTGTGGCAAAGTTTTCCTTCATTTCTGAGAGAAAAGGGGAAAAAAAAAAAAGGAAAACAGAAAATATTTTGGAGCAGATTGTAGATACTGTCACAAAGCAAAAAACCCAGCGAACTGCCACCAATGGAGCCGTACTAAGCGCTTGCAAGCAAACTTGTGGGTAACTCACACTTGGGTAAGAGAACACGAGGAGTTTTGGAATATTTAAAGCACGCCAGCAGATTGCAGACGAAAGCAAGTGTGAAACAGATTGCTGGGTTGTTGTTTCTGCAATTGTCCCCTTCAGCTATCATAAAGCGCTTTGTTGAATGGCTATAAAATCAAAGAACAAGCTGTCCTGATGAAGATGTCCAAGAGACTTAGGAACTAAAAGCTATCAGCTCTTTGAAGGAAGCTTCGTTTACTCAAGGAAATGTGCAATTTGGCAACATGACTCCTATTGAAGTCAATCGTAGCTTCGAGATATAAAACCCAGAGCAGTGCTGTGAAGGCAGAGATGTGACACAACATGAGCAGTGGGAAAAGCAGTGCTGACAGCGGCGTTATTGTCTTTGTGTTCTGAACCGGCTGAGGAATGGCACTGCTTTTGGGGTTGCCCCAGCTGAGTCTCAATAAAACAGTGGCCAGACCAGGTAAGACAAAAGGTCCCGGGTACAATCAGAGCAGTAAATGCCTAAGGGAGCATCCTGTTCCTACCGCCAGTTTATGGCGCAGCACAAGTGATGCTACTCAATTTCAACCCCCTCAAAATCAAGAAGAAATTTGAGAAGTTACTGTCCTGTAACCAGAATGTCACTCTTTCCCCAACGCATGCGCTGTGCATGTTTAACCCTAGAACCACAGAATGGTTTGGGTTGGAAGGGACCTGAAAGCTCCTCCAGCTCCAACCCCTGCCACGGGCAGGGACCCCTTCCACTGGAGCAGCTTGCTCCAAGCCCCTGTGTCCAACCTGGCCTTGAGCACTGCCAGGGATGGGGCAGCCACAGCTTCTCTGGGCACCCTGTGCCAGCGCCTCAGCACCCTCCCAGGGAAGAGCTTCTGCCTTGTATCTAACCTAACTCTCCCCTGTTTAAGTCTGACCCCGTAACCTGTGCACATGTGTTTCCTTCAGTGTTTTTTGGTATATGAAAACTTTAATTAAAAGAAGTTATTGTGTTGTGAGGGAGAAATTGCGGCGTTTCCCTAGCCGAGACATCGAGCACAGCATTAGAAATCAGCAGCAGTTAACGTCAAGATACCACGAAGCTGGCTCCCCCTCATTCCTAATGATTGGCTTTCTGAGATTCGACATAACGAACCTCAACGCTCTTTCAAGCAAAGCTTTGGTTTCTAGATCACACAATTAATAAGACAACCTGGGAATATTTTAAATCACTTAGGTCTGAAGAGGATTTAAAAGGCAAAACGTTTGACAGGCTTACAATAAAAACACATCAAAAAGCAGGAATTGGAGCCCCTGGCCTTTAATATTTAAGTAACTGCAAACTGAGAACCTGCAACTTTCATTTGCATTGATTTTCTTTTTTTTCCTCCCACTATCACTAGCAAAACTCTGCTCAAAAAGAATCACAAGTTAAAGCAATCGCAGAGTGGGAAGTGTTGAAACAAAGCCTGAAGGCTTTGGTGCAACCACACTAAGAGAACCTGACAATAAACAAACTCAACAGTCCACAGCGGAAAAGAGCAGCGAGGTGGGGAGACAACCGATGTCACCCATCTCATTGTGCCAGGACGAGGGGTGCAGATGCGGGAGCAAGCAGTGCAGAACTGCAGTGTTTTATACCAGTGATTCTTTAAACTCATACCTGTTGAGTAATGGAGAATCCAAAATGAAAAGTGTGCTGCTGATGGGAGGAAAAACCACCGGAGGAACTGAGGAAAACCTCTACATGCAATAGCATAGGCTCTCACGTTAAAGAAAAACAGCTCTTCAGGTTACCAGGTTAATTGACTAATATAACCTATCCTGTGTTTTCTGACAAGAAAAGCCTGAACATTTTATTCATGCTAATAAAGCAGTCAGCACTCTTTGTATAACCATGCTGCTACCATCCATCTCAGCAATTGCCCCCTGCAGAGGCTCTTTTATGAGCACGGTACCTTTCGGGCTGGGGGTCTGGTATCTTCAGCCGTGAAAGGGTGATGATTCTTGCAGAAGAAAGCCACACGTTTCGGATTTTATTTGCTCCTTATAAAGGATGGCTTTAAAAAACTAAGCTAAGCAAAACTGCTATCTACAGCTTGTAATGAACACAAGAGTGTACATGAGTCTTTCATCTCGGTTTTCAATGGAGATGAGAAGGAAAAAGGCAGAAACTCAAGGAGGAAGAAACCACGGGTGTGCTAAGTGAACAATGGGCACGGTGGAGCTTTCATTTAAAGGCAGAGTAAATGCAAAGGAAGCAGGACCCCAGGAGAAAGGGAACAGTTATGTCCAGCAGACAGGAGGCACAGCAGGAATAATGTGGACATGCTGCAGTGGGTCCAGAGGAGGCCATGGAGATTCTCCAAGGGTTGGAGCAACTCTGGAGCCAGGCTGAGAGAGCTGGGCTGGGGCAGCCTGGACAAGAGAAGGCTCCTGAAGGGGAGACCTGAGAGCAGCTCCAGTGCCTAAAGGGGCTGCAGGAAACCGGGAGAGGGGCTTGGGACAAGGGCCTGTAGGGCCAGGCCAAGGGGAATGGCTTGAACCTGCCCGAGGGGAGACTGAGCTGAGCTCTTAGGCAGAAGCTCTTCCCTGGGAGGGTGCTGAGGCGCTGGCACAGGGTGCCCAGAGAAGCTGTGGCTGCCCCATCCCTGGCAGTGCTCAAGGCCAGGTTGGACACAGGGGCTTGGAGCAAGCTGCTCCAGTGGAAGGGGTCCCTGCCCGTGGCAGGGGTTGGAGCTGGAGGAGCTTTAAGGTCCCTTCCAATACAAACCAGGCTGGGATTCTATGAAAAAAATCAAGCTTCACTCTCTTATGAAGAAGCAAAACCCCTTCCCGTGTTCTCCATGCTCTCTAAAACCAACTTTAAGAACCAGGAGACTCTGAAATGAGCTCTGTGTTCTGAGCCACTACCCTGTCTGTATTGCAAAGATAAAGTGGCCAAAATAGGCCAGTTTAATTGGCCAAAACCCAGGGACTTCACACAACAGCCCCAGTGTCACAAAAAGAGGAGAAAGACAGAAAGATGAAGAAGACAAGGAAAGGACCAACCAAACCACAAATCATTTTAAGACATTTAGGAAAATGAAATATTTTGGGGCAGAACCGAATACTTTTGATTTTCCTGTATCAAGCTGAAGTGTGCAGCTCTACCACACAGTGCTAAAGATTCTCCAGCATGGATTCTGCAAGCCTGGTCATCCACTCCCTTCCAACGTTAAATACAGGGTGGTCCAGAAACCAGAGATGTTTCCTTCTTCCTGACCAGTCTTCTAAATTGCATTAGTTCTGCAAAGTTAGTTAAAGAGTGTCAATCCTCTTACATGTCCCCTCCAAGGCACATAAAACACACAATCTAATTGAATACCTAAAGGTCTCTCTGCATTCACAGAGCAGAGGGTAACAGAATTCTCTCAGAAAAGCTCTTTAGCTCTGACTTGACTGTTTACTGATAGCAAGGATTAACAGGGATTTGGTTGAGGTCAAAGGATGGAGAGCACTCCTATCCTTCCAGAACACACTATGTAGAGTGGTTGCACTGATAGACAGGCAGTTTGAGCTTATTCCTGCACATCCTACGTTGCTTTAAAGGCTTCATTTGAATTCAGAAGGCGGCTCATCCCATTTGTGCACAGATACATATTTGCGTATGCACGTCAACTACCAGCTACCTATCTGCAGGCATGACTTAGAGAACCTTGTCTGCAGAACTTGTCCCATAGCTCTCCTGTAATGACATCTGCCCAAGCAGCAGCTCAGAGGCTGCTGATGGCCAGTGTGGAAGGGGCCATCATCTCCTGGGGCTCCCAAAGGACTTTGGAGATGGTGCCCATCTTGGTGGCAGTGGCAATGGTGGGCAGATGGAGCTGTGTGGCTGGTGGGTGAGCAGGCATCACTGTGCATTAGTCTGAAGCAAAATAAGTATCCCAGTGTGGAAACCTTTGCTTTACATTATAGTGACCTTAAAGGAAAGAGGAGAAAACAGTGGAGCTTCCCAGAAAACACAAAGGGACATCAGCAAAGAAATACACAGAAAAGCCATAAATATTGCACAAAGACGAGCCACATCATCTCAGAAATCAGTGATTTAAAGCATTTAGCCACAATTACATTAACTGCCATGTAAGTCAACAAGCAAACCATTTGCTCTGACGCTTCCATCATCACTGAAAATGAAGTTTTTCAGCCCCTAGAGCTGTGCACATATTAACATTAGTTAATTAGTTCTGCAACTGACGTTGCAGGCTGTGTTGAAAGAGAGAGGAGGAGAGAATTAATGTTCAAATGCTTGTGAACAGGCATTTCCACACTTCAAAACCATAACAAACCAGAAAGCAAAAGCTGTTGGGAAGTTGCCTTATGCTGAAATGACAGAAGAGATTTAATTCAGGGCTGATTAAGAGAACTAAGTTATTCATCATAATCATGCCCAGTAGGAGGGCACAGAAAAAGCTGACCTTTAATAAGAAGAATAAGATATCATTTCTTTATAAAATGATCAGAAGTATATGGCCCATGCAGACTAAAATATATACCAATAGCAGATAATTACACAATAGCAGAGCACACCTTTGATTGACTAGAGCTCTTCTAGCCTAATTACACAACACTGCTTCTCTCCCTGATTTTCCCAAATGGCTAAATTAGATACCTGTACCACTGATTCCTATCATCAGAGAGGGATCTAAGAGTCTGAAACAACAGCATCAATATACATACAGGTATGGGAGTTATTAAATGAGGTTGAACTCTGCTAAGGCCAGATTTGATGATAGCTGAGCTTCAGCATTGCAAATAGAATCACAGAATGGTTTGGGTTGGAAAGGACCTCAAGATCATCCAGTTCCAACCCCCTGCCATGGGCAGGGACACCTCACACTAAACCATCCCACCCAAGGCTTCATCCAACCTGGCCTTGAACACTGCCAGGGATGGAGCACTCACAACCTCCCTGGGCAACCCATTCCAGTGCCTCACCACCCTCACAGGAAAGAATTTCCTCCTTAGATCCAATCTAAACTTCCCCTGTTTCAGTTTGAACCCGTTACCCCTTGTCCTGTCACTACAGTCCCTGATGAAGAGTCCCTCCCCAGCATCCCTATAGGCCCCCTTCAGGTACTGGAAGGCTGCTATGAGGTCTCCCCGCAGCCTTCTCTTCTCCAGGCTGAACAGCCCCAACTTCCTCAGCCTGTCTTCATACGGGAGGGGCTCCAGTCCCTGATCATCCTCGTGGCCTCCTCTGGACTTGTTCCACCAGTTCCATGTCCTTTTTATGTTGAGGACACCAGAACTGCACACAATGCTCCAGGTGAGGTCTCACAAGAGCAGAGCAGAGGGGCAGGATCACCTCCTGCCAACTGTTCAAGGCCAATTTGGACGGGGCTTGGAGCAACCTGCTCTCATGGAAGGTGTTGGAACTGGATGAGCTTTAAGGTCCCTTCCAATCCAAACCACTCTATAGTTTTTGGGATATACTAAACCCAACTTAATTCTCTAACAGCAACACCACTAAAGACCATGTGAGGAGAAGAGCTCAGCTGGATACCAACACTGCATATGAGATTGCCAACCTGATATGATGGGGCCCGACATGGACATACTAAGGCTACAAATGGCCAGCTGTAACCACAAGTTCAACCAGAGATGAGTTCAATTAGGCACAGATGTGACAGCAGCCATATTCAAACAGAAATGGGCCATTGATTTCCCACTAAGCTGGAATCTCTTGTCAACATTAATATTTTGGGAGGTTTTTCCTCTTCAGAGCATCTTATTTCTGCCACAATTTCCTCCAATTGGTGACCAAAGCCACACAGATCACTGCAGATGTTTCTTATTTGAATAAAGTCGACAGGTACTATGAGGTGGTTCCCACTTATAGATTTTAAATTTAGGGAGAGCAGAAGGACTATTTGATCTGACCTCCTGCATAGTATGAGCCACTGAATTCCACCATGCAGTTGACCTAGAAAAGATCCTTCTAAGGGCAATCAAATTCTGAGAGCCATGGTCCTACAAAAACCTGCTCACATTGCCACTCTTCCCATTCAAAAGAGGAGAAAAACGTAACAGCTTTTGACTTTTATACCTCCAGTTGCAGACACAGGGTGTTCTGCCTTTGGCTGATCGGTTACAAGAAGCTCAACCCATCATGAATCTTCTACGATTCCTCTTCAAAGACACTAACTCATCGCATCTCTGCATGTTCTTCCTTGAACAAAATGAGCCACTTGTGATGCTTTAGTCTCTCGCTTACATTCTAGACCGTGAATTAATCCCAGCCTGGTTTGGGTTGGAAGGGACCTTAAAGCTCCTCCTGCTCCAACCCCTGCCATGGGCAGGGACCCCTTCCACTGGAGCAGCTTGCTCCAAGCCCCTGTGTCCAACCTGGCCTTGAGCACTGCCAGGGATGGGGCAGCCACAGCTTCTCTGGGCACCCTGTGCCAGCGCCTCAGCACCCTCCCAGGGAAGAGCTTCTGCCTAAGAGCTCAGCTCAGTCTCCCCTCGGGCAGGTTCAAGCCATTCCCCTTGGCCTGGCCCTACAGGCCCTTGTCCCAAGCCCCTCTCCAGCTTTCCTGCAGCCCCTTTAGGCACTGGAGCTGCTCTCAGGTCTCCCCTTCAGGAGCCTTCTCTTGTCCAGGCTGCCCCAGCCCAGCTCTCTCAGCCTGGCTCCAGAGCAGAGCTGCTCCAGCCCTTAGATCATCCTTCAGAGCTCAGTCTCTTGTGGTGTTGTTCTTTACCATCTGCAACACCCAAGACATCACTGAGACCAGAGTGGACACAGTATTCCAATAACTGGTTACTCATAACACTAACACTATGCTCTTTTATTATTACTCTATTTCTAAATGCAGGAACTGGGAAATGACGTAGGGTTATTAAACCACCACTGCCATCACCATTTCAGTCTGTGTTCCAGGAATAGGCATTCTGGGAAGTAAGCTCACCTTAACTGCTTAAAAAATACATAAAGGCTTATGTTTCACCGGGCAATGACACAACTGAGTACACTAACCGTGTCATCTACCCCTCCTTCAAAGTTACCTGCTAGCCACGATTTCTCACTCCTCCAATTCGTGTTTCCTCTACAAACTACACCCCCACCAAGTTAATGTTTCCTTCTCCCTGACAGACACTGAATAGCACTGTCAGCTTTATCGAACAAGGTCTACATGCCAAATGACTGCTAGGAGCTTGGAGAATACAGCAGCAAATTTCAGCACCAGCACATCTTGTTTCTTACAAGCCCTCCGAAGCACCACGGGCTGCCTGAATCTAAGGATGTTTGTAGCCTGACCTTTTCATGTTCCTGCATAAAGCTGATACCAGATCCTTCCAAAACACCACTGTGGGCTCTAGAGAGCGAGGAACATCCTGGTTTACAATTACGGCTGGAAAAAATTCCAATCCTGAATCCTTTGCTTTGACAAAGGATGCGCTAAATCACAGCCTAGGACAGAAGATTTGAGGTGAATGAAATACTAACAGGTGAGAGCAGGAAGGGGAAGAAAATGAAGGCAGGGCAGTAACACAGCACACACCCCTTGGAAAGTCTTTGCTGTCAACTGAACACAGCAATCTGCCTCCCTAAATGGTATTCAGTGTTCTCAGACGTTACAGAGGAGGATGCCAGTGGAAAAGAAGCACTGCTACAGTTTGAATCCACTTGGGAGGGAAAAAGGTTTCAGCAATGAGGTCAGGAAGGAGAAGGATAATCCCTGCAGTAAATCAATTCAAACTCCATCCTGAATAAACCGGGTAGTGCACAGAGTGAAAACGTTCAGTCCTGGATAGTCTTGGCAAGAAGGGAGGCAAAATGAAGACAATTTTATGTATGTTAAAGGTGCAACTGAGGTCTAGACACCCAAATTTAGTTATTATAGAATCCCAGACTGGTTTGGGCTGGAAGGGACCTTAAAGCTCCTCCAGCTCCAACCCCTGCCATGGGCAGGGACCCCTTCCACTGGAGCAGCTTGCTCCAAGCCCCTGTGTCCAACCTGGCCTTGAGTACTGCCAAGGATGGGGCAGCCACAGCTTCCCTGGGCACCCTGTGCCAGCGCCTCAGCACCCTCACAGGGAAGAGCTTCTGCCTAAGAGCTCAGCTCAGTCTCCCCTCGGGCAGGTTCAAGCCATTCCCTCTTTTCCTACCACTTTGCTCCCCACACATCCCAATGGGGCACTGCCATTGCTCATGCAATTACACTGGGTTGGCCATCACTACCCACGCTCCATTTGCTGGAAATGTTAAGAGGAATTATTTCTTGCTCAAAGTGGAGGAGACGAAGCAGACTGAGGGTGAAGAGAACAGAAACTGGATGCTGGAATAAAATAGGACAGAAAATTCACGACAGCAGATGAGCATATTAAATTTCTAATGCCACTCTCGTATTTTGTGCATTATTCTCTATTACCACCTCGATACATTTAACGTGTCATTTTCTAGAGACAAGATAGAAAGGTTTCCTATCCCTATTTCCTAATGTCATTCACCCCTTCCTAAGCCTCCTATAAAAGCTGCCATTTGATTTCCATTTTCCCCTCTTTAAGATGTCTGAAGGTACTTAAACTTGGTGCTCACTGGAGAGGGAATAAACACACAATTTACAATCTCATCTCCTCCATGCCTGAAATGACACAAATTGTTCCCATTTTTACTTTGGGTCAAGCTTTATACTCTGCAAGGCCTGTACTTTTGCCCAGTGCTCTAAACTCATTTTCCTACAGCTAAACATTTGCTACACAGTGTTTGCACACCCAAAAGACCCTTTAGCCAGGAAGCTGGGGAGCATCAGCACTGATACGTGGTCAAAGAGGATTAGCTGCAGAAATGAAAAGGGAAAGAAAAAAAGGGAGAATCTTATGGAATCATAGAATGATTTGGGTTGGAAGGGACCTTAAATACATTGTACAAGATCCTGATGTAGATGCTGGATTTAACACACTGCTTTCTCAGTAAGGAGTAATGCAAATTCACTTTGAACCAAATGATGCTGCTCTGTTCCATTAACCCAACGCACCAAGCGCAACTGTACAACTTCTCCCAGAATACTGAATAATTCTGATTACCAGACCTTTCAACACACTCCCTCTCCTGTCCTATACATATCTCAGATCTAGCTATCTACTTTTCACTCTGCACTGTGATAAGAAGTTAGGCACTGCAGTGCTTATATTGGAAGCAGACGTGATTGATAGCCGGGAATTACTCACAGATTGTGTTATATTTTACTTACTTTGGGGTTAAGATTAAAGAATGAGCACAGAATTACTACAGCACAGCCCATGGGAGACAGGCAACTGTAACATGACTACTAAAAATACAGCCCAAACCAGAGAAATACCTTCCTCCAGAGCTGCTGCATATATTCACTCAAAGGTTGATGATGATGTCTGAATCCAGTGCCCTGCCACTGCTGCTTACTCCACCCAGCATTTAAACTGCAGTGGGAGGAGGTGGAGGAGGTGGTCTCCATCAAGTATGTCAGCAGTTTGTAGAGGAAAAATGAGTGAATCATAGAATGGTTTGGGTTGGAAAGGACCTTAACATCATCCAGTTCCAACCCCCTGCCATAGGCAGGGAAGCAAAACCTGTTTTTCCCAGTCCAGCAAAATGTGACATAAGAGCCCTGTAAACGTACTGGAGAAACCCAAAGAGAGCAGCCACCACCAAAGGAAGGGAGAATGGCAGGTGTGAAACGGACCCACTTCAGGAACATCCTCAGAACAGAGGGAAGTTTTGGTACACCTTAACTTTGCAATGAAATAAATTGCTATTAATCACTGAGCAAGCTGCTCTAGTGGAAGGTGTCCCTGCCCATGGCAGGGGACTGGAACTGGAGGAGCTTTGAGGTCCCTCCCAACCCAAACCAGTCTGGGATTCTCTGATTAACTACTGATGCTTAAAGAGAGCCTTGATAGAATTTATTGACAGTCTGTATAAAATAAAAACCCTGCAAGCTATAAAATCATCTTAGATTATATAAAAAGCTGCAGAATTTTTGAGTGAACTTCCGCTTCTGAAGACAGACTTTATTAATGCACCTAATAATGGCACGACAGAGATTTAAAATGGCTTCATAGAATCACAGACTGGTTTAGACTGGAAAAGATCTCAAGATCTTCCATCTCCAACCCCTGCCCCAGGCAGGGACCCCTTCCACTGGAGCAGCTTGCTCCAAGCCCCTGTGTCCAACCTGGCCTTGAGCACTGCCAGGGATGGGGCAGCCACAGCTTCTCTGGGCACCCTGTGCCAGCGCCTCAGCACCCTCACAGGGAACAGCTTCTGCCTAAGAGCTCATCTCAATCTCCCCTCGGGCAGGTTCAAGCCATTCCCCTCGGCCTGTCCCTACAGGCCCTTGTCCCAAGCCCCTCTCCACTCCCTTGAGTTGTACGGGTATCTCTAACAAAACAGGAATGGAATACCAGAGATCTATGACCTACAAGATTGAGATGAGAAGTAGGAACAAGACAAATAGCAGCAAAAGACAAGAATCTGGCAGGACACACCAATGAGATGCCCATCAGACAGAGGTGTAAATGGAGTTTAAAACATACCAAGACGTTATAAGCACTCCAGCTTTTTTCCTTAAAATGCAGATCAGACTGAAAGGAACTTAATTTACCGAGACATTTTTCATTTAGGCCCCTGCTAAAGTATTTTAACTGAGCTCCAAAGCGCTGTATTTACTTCTCAGTCTATACCCCTCCTACATTCCTAGATAACATTTAACCCCAGGAGCCAACAGGGAATGCTACGCTGACTCCAGCTTACTTGCCTGCCAAGAAAGTGAGAAGGAGAAAACCAGGCTCCCTAGTAAAAATTTATCTACCTTCAGAGAGTACAGGAAACCTCAAAGACTTAAATTACTTCCAAGATGAAGGCTTATCAGCTTGAAAGCCACTGATTATATTATGCATTTGAGCTCACTAGTAAGAGCAAAAACATCCGAAGCAGAAAGAGGAAGAGTTATCAGGCATCGTCCTGCTTTATTAGGAGAAAGGAGATCCTCAGATTGAATAAATTTATCCTATTCCCACTACTGTGCTGGAAAGTACAACCACATACAGAGTTTGGAAGAGATGCATGAAATGGGCACTTGCACTGAATTTCAGCACTGTAAAAATTAATCCCCAGAATAGTCTTGATCAACTACTACATATGAATAAACTGCCCTTGAATAGAGCAGTTACAGGGCTGGATGTCTGCAGCATCATTCCAGCAGGGCAGATAGGAGGAAAAACTATGGGAATAGGCAGATTTCACCCTAAAGTCTAATAGCAGGGGAGAAACACACCTCACTCCTTAGGAGATATCTGGTCTTGAGGGATGACCTCCTATGAAGAGAGGCTGAGAGAGCTGTGCTGGTTCAGCCTGGACAAGAGAAGGCTCCTCAAGGGGAGACCTGAGAGCAGCTCCAGTGCCTAAAGGGGCTGCAGGAAAGCTGGAGAGGGGCTTGGGACAAGGGCCTGTAGGGACAGGCCAAGGGGAATGGCTTGAACCTGCCGAGGGGAGACTGAGATGAGCTCTTAGGCAGAAGCTCTGCCCTGTGAGGGTGCTGAGGCGCTGGCACAAGGTGCCCAGAGGAGCTGTGGCTGCCCCATCCCTGGCAGTGCTCAAGGCCAGGTTGGACACAGGGGCTTGGAGCAAGCTGCTCCAGTGGAAGGGGTCCCTGCCCGTGGCAGGGGTTTGGAACTGGATGAGCTTTAAGGTCCCTTCCAACTCAAAACAGTCTGTGATTCTTACTTAAATATGAGAGATAAGGACACATTCTGTATACTATGGGGCAACAACATGTTGGCCGTCCTATCTTGATCAGCCTGAGTACTTTAGGTCTAACATGAAATTAGCTTCAACTGATAAGCAGGAAAAAGGAGCAGTGAAAAACCCCCACCAAATGCATCAGGGATAAACAAGGAGGACCCATATTTGGGGTGTGTAAAGCACTTTTTTTTTTACATGCTGCAAACAGGAAGGATTTGGGAAACTGGTATGGGCTGAAAAGGAGAAAGCTCTGGCACTAGAAGTGTCCTTTTTAAGTAGTACACAAAAGCTTTCCAAGTCCTGCGTGGCTTCTCCCACCTTTCTGTTCTGCTACTATGCTCCCCGGGTAAAAACCATCCCAAAACACCCACCCAAACCATTTAGATAGGCTTTTAATTTGAAAAGGGGGATCAGCCTCTTTAAACAGATTGAAGCATGGGCAAATGTGGGTCAGAGGCTTCAGCACAGAAACCTCCCCTTTTGACACAGATGTAAAGAATCTCCTAAATTGTAGTGGGGTTATATTTCTGCTCCAAATACATTTCAGTCTAGAAGCTGAGTTCTTGGAACTCAGGACATTCACCCCTATTTTTTTTTGTGCTTTACAGAAACTGCAGCATCAGGATACTAAAATAGCATCATTTGTCACTGAGACTGCAATCGAACATACACTATTATAAATCCCTAAACAGAAGCACTTATAGATTAGTGGAGCTTATCCTTAACTGAAGGTTAATGCTATGCATATGTGAATAAATACAACAGAGAACTATAAAAGAAGTCATTGAAAAGATAGCATTCAGTTTTGTCATTTCAACCTCTCTTCGCCGCGATGCCCAGCAACTCTGCTTGATCTTCCAAACCACAGCTGCCACCAGGAGCAAAGACAGGAAACAACTGTAAAGGGAAAAGAGAGAGAAAATATCTTATTGGCCTTGCTCAGAACGTGACAGCAGCTGAAAAATCCTAGTAAGTCAAAGAAACAGACTAAAAGTTCATAGAGTGCTTAAAGGTACTTGGCTAGAAGACAACACAGGAGAGTGGTTCACATGTTTCAGTGCCTATGACACTGGGTGAGGAACAATGCACATCTGTTTTATCAGGGAAGACTGTTGCTCCCACATTACCTGTTTGATCTGCTTATATGACATCCACCAGTCTTCACTAGGAAATCAGACCAGTAACTTAAAACTTAAACAGGGGAAGTTTAGATTGGATATAAGGAGGAAGTTCTTTACTGTAAGGGTGGTGAGGCACTGGAATGGGTTGCCCAGGGAGGCTGTGAATGCTCCATCCCTGGCAGTGTTCAAGGCCAGGCTGGACGAAGCCTTGGGTGGGATGGTTTAGTGTGAGGTGTCCCTGCCCATGGCAGGGGGGTTGGAACTGCATGACCTTAAGGTCCTTTCCAACCCTAACTATTCTGTGATTCTATGATTCTATGAGGCTGAAAGATTAAATTAAATTGAAAAAGCCAGGATTTCCCATCTTGTTAAAGTGAGAGAATAAGCCCCAAAAGAAAAGCCTTGACAGAAGCAGAGAAAATTGATCATTTATTCTTCTGTACCCTAAGATAAAGTGTGTAGTAGCTGGGTTCTTTTTAACTGGCTGTTGCAGAATATAAGCATCTCCTGCTTTCCCCAACTATACTCCTTTCCTTAAATCTAAATAGAAGAAAAGGAAGAATAAAATCATCAATATCCAGGGAAAGTGCAAAGATTTAACAAAGCAGCAGATTTAACAAAAAGCACTAATAATAATAATAAATAATAACAGCTGCTGACTCTATTGACAGATCTTATCATGGTGAATGCTCAATGAGCAACTTCAAGGCACACAAGCTTTTTAAGATCAAAATCTTTCCTTTTAGATACCTGGACCCAACGGAAAGCCTCTCTTCTCAAGTATCACATTGATGGGTAAGAGAAAATGTCTCCAAACCTCCCTCCCCACTCTCTAGGGTGTATTTAAAGACAGTGCTTAAAGGAAGATGAAAACAGATAAATTATTTCCTAAGGTGCACTATTTACAGTGACTGCTGGGCTCTGTATGCTACAACAGGGATTTCTGTGGAAGGGGGGACTGGCGTGCCCCTCTCCCTGTCTCTGCGCATGGCTTGGTTCTTGCCATTCTAGGGCTTCCAATGGAGACTACAGCCATGCAGAACAGACCATGGTGGGAGCAAGACTGTGACTGCTCAGTACTCCCTGCCTTTGACGAGAAACTCAGCTCTGCTTCCAAAACTCTATCCCCCAAGCTCCTATTTCCAAACAACACTGTGGTTTCCACTGTGCTCTCCCACCCTACTCATACAAATAGCCATGACTACAATGATCATAGAATCCCAGACTGGTTTGGGTTGGAAGGGAGCTTAAAGCTTACCCAGTCCCAACCCCTGCCACGGGCAGGGACCCCTTCCACTGGAGCAGCTTGCTCCAAGCCCCTGTGTCCAACCTGGCCTTGAGCACTGCCAGGGATGGGGCAGCCACAGCTTCTCTGGGCACCCTGTGCCAGCGCCTCAGCACCCTCCCAGGGAAGAGCTTCTGCCTAAGAGCTCAGCTCAGTCTCCCCTCAGGCAGGTTCAAGCCATTCCCCTTGGCCTGGCCCTACAGGCCCTCGTAGCCCTACAGGCTTTCTTGTAGCCCTTTTAGTTCTTGGAAGACCGCTTCCATTGGACATGAAGCCACTGCTGCACTGCTGACCAAAAACCCAGCTTACAATGATCAATGCCATCAGTTCTCTGCTGGTCCCTCTCTTCCTAACATGTTTGCCTTATACGAGCTGCAAGGGCTGCACATTTTGGCCTTCAAGCATTACTACAACTGGGAGTCCTACTCTACAACGGCAAATCCTATAGCAGTGACTAGTGCAAAGACTTGGAAATATATATCATTAAAAAAAGGACAGACAGCAGGAACCATTCCTTGAGATGCAAAAGGAGGAGAGCCCATTCCTCACTCCATGTCATTATCCACAGCCTATATATTATGAAAGCTGCATGTGATTGGGCACTGAACACTCAAGGGGCAACACAACTGCAGTTCTCAGGCTTGGATATGCACAAGAATATGTTTTACTATCATATAGTGTATGAGATTAAAACATTGGCACTTGTGTCACTTCAGCATTAAAACGTCTGCACAGCTTTGAAAGACTCCTACAGTGCCTACTTCTTTATAAATCTAAGCAGGATCATGGTGAGATTTTTTGGGGCCCTTTCTCATTTCAAGACATATGTATTCCAATCACTTCCCCCACATTTTCTCGACATACTAAAATCTGACATTATTTCACTGTAAAAGCCAGGCCATTTTTCTGCAAGCAAAAATAGTTTAGACAAGCATTGTCAGTGGCTTTTATTTTCCTGTTTCATGGCATCATAGAACAGACCAAATCTACTCTCTTGAAGGCCAGGGTAGGGAGCTTGATGTGCACCCTCCCTGGAGAAGAGAAGGCTGCGTGGGGACCTCAGAGCAGCCTTCCAGTGTCTGAAGGGGGCCTATAGGGATGCTGGGGAGGGACTCTTCATCAGGGACTGTAGTGACAGGACAAGGGGTAACGGGTTCAAACTGAAACAGGGGAAGTTTAGATTGGATCTAAGGAGGAAATTCTTTCCTGTTAGGGTGCTGAGGCACTGGAATGGGTTGCCCAGGGAGGTTGTGAGTGCTCCATCCCTGGCAGTGTTCAAGGCCAGGTTGGATGAAGCCTTGCGTGGGATGGTTTAGTGTGAGGTGTCCCTGCCCATGGCAGGGGGGTTGGAACTGGATGATCTTGAGGTCCTTTCCAACCCAAACTATTCTATGATTCTATCTTGAACATCATTTTATGGTCACTCATGCCAAGGCTGCCCTTGAGCTTCACATTCTTCACCAGCCCCTCCCTGCTGGTGAGAACAAGGTCCACACAGCACCTCCACCCCTTGGCTCCTCTATCACTTGGAGAAGGAAGCTATCACCACCGCATTCTAGGAACCTCTTGGATTGCTCATGTATGGGTGTGCGCTTCAAGGAGGCTGAAGTCTCCCATGAGGACTAGGGCTTGTGAGCACAAGACTGCACCTACCCAACTATAGCCTCATCCACTTGGTCTTCCTGGTCAATCAGCCTGCAGCAGACCCCACTATAATGTCCCCTGCCCTCTCTTTAATCCTGACTCTCAGTTGGCTCCTCATCCATCCCCAAGCACTGCAGCTGGTCACAGACACAGAGGGTAACACTTTCTGTCTCTTCAGCCTGGTCTGCATCCTCCCGTTTCACCGCTCCAACCGTAGGAGCCATCCCACCACATCTCTGTGATACCAGTAACACAGCCCTGCAGGCATGCACACAGTGTGCAAGGCCAAGGTGGATAGGGTCTCGAGCAACCTGGTCTAGGTGAAGGTGTCTGTGCCCATGGCAGGAGGGTGGGAACTGGATGAGCTTTAAGGTCCTTTCCAACCCAAATCATTCTACGATTTTATGATCTCTAACTCCTCTTATTTATTACCCACTCTACATACGTTTGCACAGAGGCTTTTAAGTTGGGCCTCAGTGCTAAGCCAGCTTTCTGGCTGGAGGGGCTGGAATTCCTTTGTGCTGCTCTTCAGGTGCTCTCCTGCTGACCTGTGATGCCTTTCCAGGCTTTAGGCATCTCTTGCTGGCAATGGCATCAAACTCATGGATTGAGGCTCCCCTCCCTACAACTTTTAGTATAAAGCCCTCCTCATCAGCCTGGCAAGCCTGTAACTGAAGATGCTCTTCCTCTTCTCTGACAGATGGACCCCATCAGGCCAGGTTCCTCAAAGCCAGTTCCATGATCTAAGTAGTCAAACCCTGGCTGTGACACAAGTCCTGTAACCATTTATTGATTCACCAGATTCAACTGGCCCTTCGGATGGGAAGGCCTGATGAGAAAACTACCTGCGCTCCAGAGTCCCTCAACCACCACTCCCAGGGCTCTGTAATCCTTGATACTCCTCACACTGCTCCTGGCTATGACACTGGTGCCCACATGAAACAACAGCAGTGGATAATGTATGAGGTTTGGTCTCTTGGTGACATCCCTGATATGGCCCCCAGCTGGCAGCACACCTCTCTGCAGAGTGCATCAGATTGGGAAAAGTGCCACCATTAACTAATAAAGCATACATTACATCTTTAATTGCTATTTTTGTTAAGGAAGCTAGCATGCATTATTGATGACTGAGGATTTCATAGAATCCCAGATGGGTCTGGGTTGGAAGAGACCTTAAAGCTCACCCAGTTCCAATCCCTGTCATGGGCAGGGACAACTTCCAGTGGTCCAGATTGCTGAAAGTCCCATCCATCCTGGCCGTACCTGTTCACACATTCAGCTTTCCCAAAGCTCTCTACTGCTGCATTAAGTACGATAGCAGACTGTACCACCTGGGAACAGTATCTCTCCTGGACAAGGTCACGTCTGGACTAGATGGGTTTTCACTTATGCCACAGATGAGCAGGCACGAGTGAATGATGGACCAGAAAAATCCTGAGTGCCCGCATTTGTCTTAGGACTCCTGTCGGCTCCCCATGGCATGAATGCCACCACTCTTGCTCAATGCCTTTGGTAAGCTTTTTTCCTCTTGTTTTAAGCTCCTTTTTCCCCCAAGAAACCTAAAGGCTTTCTAAGGTGCAATGTTTGATTTATCCCTGAGGCCAAAAGAGGACAGTGCTCCTTGAAGCGCAAAAGTCCAAGATGTCTCCATGCAAAACCAGCAGAGCTAAGATCGTAAGGTAAATCTTTGGTCTGCTTTGGTTTCAGTATCATTTTCACATCATCATACAAACGGAGGGTGGAAACAAATCAAAATCTTCAAAGCATCAGGGAAAAGCATTCCTAGCTCCTCATTTAATTGAATCATGAAAACAACAATATACAAAACGTGTGCAGGAGTCTCCAGGACAGGCTGCCAAAGCTCAATACCTACAAGGCCACCATGTTCACCTCTTGACTCCAGTGAGAGGTTCTATTTCAGATGCAGCTTATGGGCAACACCTACTGCCATGCATTATCCAAGTCTACCTCCTCAATATCCCTTTATCTGGGGAAAGGAGACGGAAGTCCAAAGAGATGGATAATCAATCAACAATCTCAGCACCTCTGTGTTATAAAGACCCATTTTACAGAGGTTTACCTTCATGAGGAGTTTCTCAGGTGGTCAAGCATACAGATGAACCCGCGCTGTCCCATCCTGCCATTGAGATCTCCCCCTTTCTGTAGGTTACCCTTATAAGACATATGTGCTCCATTCACATTTATCTATCAGACAGCACCGGAAACATACACACCAAACTGAGGATACCCATCAAAACATGCTGAATTCCTATCAGGATGGCTCCTTTTTAGGACAAATGTGACCTCAGTGAGCTGTCCATGTCGCTTAGGGAGAAGTTTCCCTGTGAGGGTGCTGAGGCGCTGGCACAGGGTGCCCAGAGAAGCTGTGGCTGCCCCATCCCTGGCAGTGCTCAAGGCCAGGTTGGACACAGGGGCTTGGAGCAAGCTGCTCCAGTGGAAGGGGTCCCTGCCCGGGGCAGGGGTTGGAGCTGGAGGAGCTTTAAGGTCCCTTCCAACACAAACCAGGCTGGGATTCTATGATTTGAACATGGTGTCTCCCTAAATAATCATTTACATTTAGTCCCCTGGAGAAAGAAGGCTGGAGTGAAGAATTAAGAGCATCACCTTTATGCTTATATTAAATATATCATATAGAAATGTATTATATATCCTTATATTAAATCCCCTTTCCAAAACATAACATTGCATGAGATTATACATGCCAGAACCTCACAGGTTTCTCTTTCCTGCCTCACTTCTGGCACCACAGCCAAGACTTCCTGAAGAAAGCACAGTCAGGAATTAACAATTAGGGACTAATAAAAACTCCTCCTAAACCACAGCACCCTGTATTTCAGAGGAACAGCACCATACATCTTTGTACCGTCACAAGGAGGCAGCAAATACCCACAAAAGCCATAAAACCTCTAAGGAAATACATTTCCCCCCTGCACTACATCCCCCTGGCAGCAAAGGGAGGAATGAAATGCAGCACCCACTTGCTGGGCTTCAGTCCATCACCTACTGGAGGAGCCCTGGGGGTAGAGCAAAGTCAAGATCTATGTGCTGGGTTTACTCAGCCGAAACTCTCCTGAAATAAGGTATGAAGACTTGTCCTCACATCAGCAGCTTTAAAGAAGCGTATTTTTCCCCATCCTTTCTCTTGGAAAGCAACTGTGTGAATATGGAGCCAGTGGAAAGAAACTTCTGCATGGAACGAGAGCTGCCTTGGAAAATGATGTGGAGTGAAAGCCTACGGTTGGCAGAGTCCTGGTCAAACACCATGCTCTGTCCTTAACTGGCTCAGCAATCTCTGTGCCAGCTATGAATATGCACCCATTTCCAAATGGCTTTACAAAGAAACCTTCACTGCAGGACTTGCTTTACCTTCTCCTTCTGTTCCTTGCTCCTCCAAAAATAACAGCCTACCAAGGGCCTCCTTCATCCCTGTTGGTTCAAGTCCTCTTTCTACACCTTCCTCTATCTCAAACACTGCTTCTCCTCACACATCTCTCTGAAAAGAAGGTAAAGGAGATGGAAATGTTCCTGGGGTTGGAACATCCCAGTACATTCCTGTAAGCATGTATGGGCAAAACAGCACATCCAGGAGCTGTACCTCAACTATCAGCTCTTGTATTCTCATGTTTCTAAGGCCAGCAATGAGTCCCATTTGAGAGCAGTTCAATTTTTACAACAGAAAAAGAGGAAACCAGAAAATTCAGCCTTAAGAGAAGCTGTGTGGAGACCCCAGAGCAGCCTTCCAGTATCTGAAGGGGACTACAAGGATGCTGAGGAGGAACTCTTCATCAGGGACTACAGCGATAGGACAAGGGGTGTGATGAGTCAAAATTGAAACGGGAGATTTAGGTTAGATATAAGGAAGAAGCTCTTCCCTGTGAAGGTGGTGAGGCATTAGAACAGGTTGCCCAGAGAAGCTGTGGCTGCCCCATCCCTGGAAGTGCTCAAGGCCAGGTTGGACATGGCTTGGAGCAACCTGGCCTGATGATCTTAAGGTCCCTTCCAACCCAAGCCATTCTGTGATTCAGTGAAACCAACTGGAAAGAAAAAGAGCTGTCTGCAGTCATCTAATACCCTTGGAGAGTTTTTCATCCCTTTACTCGTCTTTTGGGTAAAAAACAACTTTCATTGGTCTATACAAGTTATAAAGACTTATGCTTATGCAGCATAAATACTGTAATATAGGGAGAAGTTCCATTTATATTTTATGGACACTATTCTATTTGATAAATAGCCTAAGCAATCCTTAATTATTTCTTAGATTATTTAAGTCCAGTCAACAAGCTACATGCTCATAAGTTATCTCCCCTCAGCTGGCCTCAACACATCCATTAATCGCTAGTTGATAGACCTTCAGCTCTCTTTATACCACCGGGTATTCCCACCTTGGCCAAAACCCTGAACTTCCCCACCCTGTCTGGTTTTATTCTATACTCAGAGCTCTTTTTCATAGCAGGGAAGATATTTTCTCCACTCCAGGTATCCTCAGAGCATCTTCAAACAACTACTTTTCATTTCTAAAAGGCTGGAAAACTTCATCAGCACTTTGAGATGATGCATTCTCAGGAGGAGCGAAGGAAATCCATCCGGCATATTAGGGCCCAATTATTAACCTCTCCTACATCCAAATTGCTAGTAAAAAATGGCAGGTTTAAATGCCAAAATATACAGCAGCAGCAGTACTAATACGCTTTAACATATATAGGTTACTTAATAATTTTAGAAAGCACTGCAATGACTACTAGAAACACATCCCAGATTATTTTGATGAATTGGGAGCTATTGAAGGGCTATTTAAAAGTAAATTTTAATCTGCTGGAGAGTTACAGGACACATTTTTAAGTACTTGATGCGTTAAACCTCAAAATAATTGGTGTATGCACATAACGCAGGAGGAGCACACACGGTTTGCCTTTGCCAAACAGGTATCTGCGGCCTACAGCAAACCAGCAGATCTGATCTACAGATCGAACCTTACCCTGCTGCTGAAGACGGCACCGAGGTTTAACAAGCCACAACCCATGTTATTTATAGCAGGGGATGCTATTTTTCATTGTGTCTGTTTTAGGAAGCTACTTCTTGGCTAGCACAAACCATCTGACGCTACGTAAAACAGTGGCAGCTTCCATAAACACATCAGCCTAACCGGAGGTCTTTTCATAGAATCATAGAATAGTTGGGGTTGGAAAGGACCTCAAGATCATCCAGTTCCAACCCCCTGCCATGGGCAGGGACACCTCACACTAAACCATCCCACCCAAGGCTTCATCCAACCTGGCCTTGAACACTGCCAGGGATGGAGCACTCACAACCTCCCTGGGCAACCCATTCCAGTGCCTCACCACCCTCACAGGAAAGAATTTCCTCCTTAGATCCGATCTAAAAATCTAATCTTTTGGGAAAGCAGGTATTAGTATATTTGTCTGGGTTTTCTTTGTTTGTTTGGGTATTTTAACTTGGGTTTGGTTTGCTTTTTAGCATTCAGATTTGTAAGCCCTTCTTGGGCACAACATTAGATAAAGGGAAGAAGTCATCTTGCAGGTCCAGAAGATGGAGGTTTAAGTAAACACACCAAAAATCATGGGACACATGATGAAACTGGAATGGAAATCAGTGTTATTTTGACCTGTGCTTTGAAGGCTTTTCCCTATACTATTTTCAGACAGGAAAACAAGCTATTCCAAAGGCAGGGAAGTCTGAGCAGGCTGTAGCTATGAGTAGGACTGGGGACCAAGCATGGTGTTGGCCATGGTGATTCCTTCCATTCTCAGTTCTCCTCTTCTGTAGTCTCTCCACCCACCTGGTCATCTTGACCACTTAACTCATCATAAATACCAAAATGAATTAAAGTCAGTGGAGAGTGATGTGGCTCACCCTAAAGTGGACACTATGCCTGGTAACCAAACTGCTCTTAGGTGTCTGTCAGCTGCGCCGATTAGAACAGCTTCAACACAACACAGAGAAACCTCAATAAAGAGTGTCAAAGCTATAAACTAAATCCCACCAAACAAAGGTTTAAAAACCCAAAGCGGTTTTATCACCCCCTAAACCACGATGCTGTCACAGGAGACTTTCAAGTCCAAAAGCATAAATAAGTGCAGACAATGGTGGGACTAAGGAATGGAGGAGAGACCAAACAGCCCCAGTGCTCTGGTCTGCATGTGATCACTGTGGAGGACAAAGTAGAGAGTGATGAAGACAACATGGAAAACAGGAGAGATGCTGAACTGTTAAACTTCTTTCTTGTTAGATATAATGTGAAGATCCTCCCAAGCTCTTCCTTTTCCTCCAGAAGGGCTTCAGACTGTATTTTAGACATTACGTAGTAATGCCATTTGTGCTGCAGTAAAAAGAATACTTAATAAGCAAAAAGAGTGAATAACGTACCTGCAGCACAACTTTAGATTTGAATTATTGACACAGGTCATTCCCACTTATTGAAAACACCGGGTAAATGCTTACAGCCAGGAAAAACAATATACAGCACATTAAACCATCTGCCTGACTTGCACAGAGACCAATACTGCTCTCTTATAAGTCTTCTGAGGACCTAGTCCAATTATTTGCACAGAACTAAAATTACATTGTTCGATATTGAGACCTTAGGAGAGACACAAGATGTTTGATGCGATGAAAACACAAAACTGGCAACTTTTGTTCCATTCAGGCAATAGGCCCATTTCTCTAATAATCATTGTGAGACTAAGATGGAACTAGAGAAAGTCAGTGATGAGCACCCTTAGAAGGATGTCTGAAGGGGAGATATGAAAAATAAGACATACAACAGTTGAAAAATGGGATAAAACAATGCATGTGAGGACACAGAAGTGCAGTAGAAGGCACCACAACTCTGTAGTAAATCAGTTTAACAAAGCTCAGGATGAGATTCTAGAAAAGAATCAGAGCCCAACTGGTTTGTGTTGGAAGGGAGCTTAAAGCTCATCCAGCTCCAACCCCTGCCCCGGGCAGGGACCCCTTCCACTGGAGCAGCTTGCTCCAAGCCCCTGTGTCCAACCTGGCCTTGAGCACTGCCAGGGATGGGGCAGGCACAGCTTCTCTGGGCACCCTGTGCCAGCGCCTCAGCACCCTCCCAGGGAAGAGCTTCTGCCTAAGAGCTCATCTCAGTCTCCCCTCGGGCAGGTTCAAGCCATTCCCCTTGTCCTACTGCTACAGGCCCTACTAAAAAGTCTCTTCCCATCTTTCTTACAGACAGGTGCAGTGGCAGACATGGATTTTTTGGAAGATAAGGAAGCACAGATACTTACTAGAGACTGTCAAAGAGCTCAAACTATCTGCTGAAAGACAACAGCAAAGCTCCTGCCCAGAGAAACGACACAAAGATGATCCAAGGGCTGGGAAGCCTTTTGAGGAAAGGCTGAGAGAGCTGGGACTGTTCAGCCTGCAGAAGAGAAGGCTCAGGGAGCCCTTGTCACCATGCTCCAGTATTTAAAGGGTGGCTCAAAGAAGATGGAGACTCCCTTTGGACAAGGAGTCCAATAGAGAAGATAAGGAGTGATGGGCACAAGTTACTGCTCGGGAGATTCTGACTGGACACAGGAGGAAAACATTTGCCAGTGAGAGCAACCATCGGAATAATCTCCCCAGGGAAGTGGTGATTCCCCAACACTGGACACTGCTAAGATTGGGCTGGACAGGGTCCTGGAACATCTGGTCTAGGTGATGCTGTGCCTGGAAAGGTTGGACCAGATGATCCTTGAGGTCCCTTCCAACCTGGGATTCTAGGAGAATCTGTTAACCCAGGCCATCTGTAAAGTAAAGAGCTATGTTATGAAAAGCAAAGAGGAGGAAACAGAAACACACAGTTTGCCCGCAATTCATTCAGCTCTGCAAACGTTAACAGTATCATTGCTCCTGCAGCTCCAATTACAACGCAGTATTAATGACCCTGTAACTGCACCGTTCTACCCAACCTTTATCCACTGACATTTTCATAGCTTGAAATAAAACATTAACGTGATGCAGCATAAGTACTGGTAACACACAGCCACATGCCCAGCTTTGTACTGAACACTGACTCCAGAAGGAGCTCCACAAGTATAACAACACCTCCAAATGCAAGGAACACCCCTCCTCTAACCCGCAGTAGTCTGGCTCTTCATGAAATGGAAATCAAATCCAGCAGACCTGTTTCATCCTGCCCCACGCTGATGCTGTCTAATGTATAGTCAGGTTTCTGGCTTCTCCATCACGTTATGCGCTTCACCACGTCCAGCCAATGCCTGGGATACTCCATAAACTCAGCAGTGCTGGAGTTTGGGAATGCAGCTTGGTCTGCAGTGCCCACTGAAAGGGCTGACTTGACCTCAGTCATCACCAATGTCAGCAATGACACTGAAAATCTAACCCCCATGTTGCACTACACAGTTCCCCATGCAGCTCAAGGCACAGCTGTTTCTTATAGCAGCAAGGTGGAAGAGCACATTTAGGATGCGGTTACAATGGAGGATGTGGCCTCTAGAAGATGCAATGTGCCACAGCATCACCAGCACATAAAAAGTCCCCTAAACTACCTGCAGAATGGCAAAACGAAACAAGACCCTTGAACATGCCAAAGGAAAGTCATTCTAAATATTCATGTTCCAGAACAAATTCTCTTTTTGTGTCCATTACGGTAAAACATGGAACAGGTTGCCCAGAGAGGCTGCAGATGCGCGATCCCTGGAGGTATCCAAGGCCAGGCTGGATGTGGTTTTGGGCAACCTGATCTAGTTGAAGACCCCCTGCAGGGGTTGGACTAGGTAACCTTTGAAGGTCCCTTCCAACCCAAACTAGTATTGTGTGCAGTTCTGGTGCCCTCAACATAAAAAGGACATGGAACTGCTGGAACAAGTCCAGAGGAGGCCACGAGGATGATCAGGGGCTGGAGCACCTCCCGTATGAAGACAGGCTGAGGAAGTTGGGGCTGTTCAGCCTGGAGAAGAGAAGCTGCGTGGAGACCTCAGAGCAGCCTTCCAGTACCTGAAGGGGGCCTATAGGGATGCTGGGGAGGGACTCTTCATTAGGGACTGCAGTGACAGGACAAGGGGTAACGGGTTCAAACTGAAACAGGGGAAGATTGGACTCGATATAAGGAAGAAGTTCTTTCCTGTGAGGGTGGTGAGGCACTGGAATGGGTTGCCCAGGGAGGTTGTGAGTGCTCCATCCCTGGCAGTGTTCAAGGCCAGGTTGGACGAAGCCTTGGGTGAGATGGTTTAGTGTGAGGTGTCCCTGTCCATGGCAGGGGGGTTGGAACTGGATGATCTTAAGGTCCTTTCCAACCCTAACTATTCCATGATTCTATGATTGCACTCCAAGTACTGATATATATCTCTGTTTCCTAGTTAGAGGTGGCCTGTGTCCCAAAGGTGGTTTTACCAATTGTCTTTAGGCTTTGCAGGAAACATTTTCATTGCCTCTACTCCATGTGCAAATGTTCAGCTAACTCCATCTCATTAACATCACAGGGGGCTATCAGATATTACTTATTTATGACCTAACTTGGATTCAAGTGTAATTATGAAATGCACCCTGGAGCATTAAAAATGCCAGCGTTTCAATAGTTTCCCCTACAAATAGCAGAGATGGATCATGCTGTTCTAATATACTGCTTAATTAGTGAGTTGTAAAATAAAAGAGAGGAAAAGGAACTAAGCAGTAGCTACAGTTAAAGAATCAAAGCACTTTTAATACATCATAAATGCTTCCTTGGAAAACACCAATAAACTCTCCTCTCCCAAATACACATTTCTTATTCCTTTGGCATAGTATGATCTTAATACTGCAACATTACTTCTCGAGGAGATCCATGATAGCAGTGATGGAGGGAAGGAAAAGCACTGTTGATTATCTTCAGCCTGCCTGACTGTTGGACATGTATTTTCAGCTGCATGTGCTCATTGGGATACATAATTCACCTTTCTTCTGCTTCAAACTGTGATTCTCTTCCAACAATGGAACTGGAGGAATCACTCTTATTGAAGAGTTTCAAATTCTCATAGGCAGGTGGATTTGGGTCTGGAAAGAACTATGGGAGGTTTTTATAGTGTGGATTGATCTTATGCCTTCAAAAAGGAATTAAGGAACCAACTGCTTCCCCATTTGTTCTCCTTATAAGCAATTACCTGCCACCAAGATTTTTAGGGAAGACCTTGACTGTGATGGATTCAGCAGAACCAATGCTTAAGTCTGATCCAGGAGTAAGCATTTACACCATATCAGTGGAAGCAGAGTGGTGATCCCAGCCTGTTGTTCATCTGGGATTGTACTAAAGCACATTAAACTCTGCAAAAGTTACATCCTAAAAACATAAAACTGATATAAACCACTTGTCTGAAGAACCCAACTGAAGCTCCTTGCTTTAACTAAATTTAGCATGGAATCCCTGGCAGTGTTCAAAGCCAGGCTGGATCGGGTCTTGGGTGACACAGTCCAGTGTGAGGTGTCCCTGCCCATGGCAGGGGGGTTGGAACTGGATGATCTTAAGGTCCTTTCCAACCCTAACTGTTCCATGATTCTAAGATACTATTCCCACTGCTCATTTTTAAATGGGCATAATATTGCCTCCTTTGACCACGTTTTAGGATCTGGAGTACTGTTTACTCCATGTATATCCCTTCAAGGGACTTCTTATTGATCAAGTATTGCTTTATATATGTGGAGTATTAACAGGTCCTAAAACAGAGGCTAACACAGAAGATTTGGAAGCTTTATAGAAATGTTCTGCTATGCTTCAGGAGGTATTTAACCTCTTGGTTAGGGCTATATTCTTTCTGAAGGATGGAAGACAAAACAAGTATTGAAACTGAGTCTGTTGGTTCCAACTCCTGTGGAATCATCCATTTGCTTCACACTATAAATGAACTTCACCAAGCAGCAGGACGGGAGGGTGTTTAGCTTCAACGTTGAAATGTACGCTTGTATTTAACTTGACGTGCTTTCAGAGTCCAGCTGAAAACCAAAGGGTGCCACCTAAAGAGCCTGAAATCAACCCATGCTTAACTCTTTGCAAAATCACTTCCTTACTTTATGATTTGGGTCAAGTAACGTACGAGCATCTGCAGCTTCTGTAAGTCACACATTATTCGGAGGGTAGTAACTCGGGAGGTGTCTTCTATAGCATTTTAGAAGTTCTCCATGTCAAAACGCCCTCCCCACCTCCAAACTCCCCTTCCCTGCATGCACAGCACAAGATGCACAGATGGGCATCCAATTTCCTCAACATATTTCCTCATTAAATACTTTACACAGAGTGGAGATTGCCGTTTGCTGGGCTGTGATGCAAGCAGGATGCTTAAGTAAAAAACCCATAACCACAAAAAACCAACCACCACACTCAAACCCAAAGAGCTTTCCTGACGAAGAAACATAAAGGAGAAGTACCTGAAGAATGTCACAAAGAACTGTACCAGGTCCATAAAGTTGCTGTGCTGCGAGAATGCAATCTGCAAGAGAAAAGCAAATGCTTTCAATTACTGGAAAGGAAATTCATCTTTCAGCTGCCTTGTTGCTGGGCTGAAAAATGACAATAAAATACACCTTTACTTCAGTCACTTAACGTTTTTGTTAATTTGGGAATAGCACTGAAATATCCTGAGGGAAAAGAAAGCAAACTGTAAACTCCCATCATTTTGAAACCATACATCCAAGAAATGAGCCTAAACAAGGAACATCTCTCCCTGCGATGTCCCAGGAATAACCTTCAGCGCGCATTAACTACCATGGGGAAAACACTAGCTCAGAAAGTTAGAACACAGGAGTTTTATGAAGCTAGAAAGAGAGTAGCTTTAATCAGTGTATACACAGCAACCCAAAGTACAGCATTTAAAGCTCCACGCACATGCTCCCATTCAAGCAATATTCATACATGGAAATCTCCTTGAATAAGGAACTTACACTGAGAGCAGCAAAGAGGCATGAAACACAGAAGATAATAGATACCGTAAAGACAGCTATGGCATTCATCTTAACTCACTTTCCTCCAATCCACTCCAACTGCAAAGGAAAGTGGAAAACAACCGAGTATTTTGGATGAAAAACAGAGGGAAGAAAGCGAACAGGAAATTGGGAGGTGGTCAGAGGCAAAGGGAAAGATTAGGGAGCCTGGTTAAAAATCACAAAGCCGAGGGGAGGCAAGCCAACAACTTCTGCAATATTAGGAATCAGAAGTTCTTTCCAGGTACCTCCTATTTCCTCTGACTATCAATCTCAGCACCACAACAGGGCATTAACTCTTTCAGGAAGGAACTGAGCTGCTTTCAAAGCCAAACTGAAAGCTGCACTTCCCAAAGTTTTCCATGGATACTGAACTCATTTAAGGCACGATTCGTTGTTCTTTATTTCCTTAATAAACTGCATTTCATGGTACCATTAGCATAAACACAAAACTCCCCTCCCAGCAATAGTCACACTGCAAAACTGACAAATGCATGCAAAATGAGTGGTTGCTTGGATTTCTCTTGCTCTAGAACACCTTCTATCATCGTACTTGCTTTAAATATCCACCATCACTTGGCACAGAAGCTGCCCAAAACAATTTTCTTGTAAACATAATGAAATGCTCGAAAGCTGAAAGCTTTTTACAGCGCGTAACTTCTGTTTCGCTGGAAAGCGAGCTCAAAACCTGCAGACCAGATGCTTGGGACCTCAGTTAACTGCAGCCTACAAAAGACAAGAAAACACACAGCTTCTTGCTGATCTTTTCCTTTATAAAGTGCTTCCCAATAGCTCTCCGATTAGAAAAAGAGAGCATGATTTCATTTTGTCTTCTAAAACGCAGAGAGACGGTTTTCTATTCACGGAACTATTCTTTAAGGTGCTTCTTTAAGGCAAAGAATTTCCTTGCTAAAAATCACAGAATCATAAACTAACTTGGAAAAGACCCTTCACATCATCAAGTCCAACCTTTACCCCAGGACTGCCCAAGTCCACCAATATCACATCCAAAACCACAAACATACACTCAGCATATAGAAACACGGCTTGAGAATAACTACGATGCTGACCGACTATAAGAGATGCATTTCCAAACAAAGACCTTATTATGTACCAACAGCTTATATTCAAAACTAAAAGCACAAAGAACTCATTAACAGGCCAGTCCTTTGAAGACAGATAGACCAGTTTCTGTGATGGAAACCAAAGCCTGCTCCAAATTAGAAGAAACAAGTATCTGCTCATTTGAAGAGAGGTTCTATGAAAGATTAATGAGACTGAAATCTCATCTCTCGACTCACCAGAGAAGGGCTTCTCATTTTTTGATAACACAATTGTAGGAAACCAATAAAACAGAGAAGGAAAATGTGGGTTTCATCACACGGAAGCACTATAAATGCTTTACCAATGCTGGTTCTTCTCCCTACCTGTTGGAGCTCTTCTCTTGCAAAGACCAACTGAGGATCTGTACCTCATACATGGGTTAAAAAAGCAAGAGTCTAGGTTGGTTTCTGCAATTTACTTCTCACAAGCTGAAAACACTTTCTGTTATTAAACCTGACCAATCTGTGTCACAGGCAATTTAGTATCATAATTGTTAATGGTTTGCTTACTTAGAGCTTAATTTCCCCTAATATAATCTGTTCCTAGGACTTAATTAATTCAGTTACAGAGAAAGTTTGGTTAGAAATAGCTGTGAGAAGTAGAAGGTTCAGTCTGGATACAGGAAAAATATGGTACAAATTCCTTTGCAGTATGGATTTCTAATTATGTTTAAATGACAGTAGGAGATTCATTTAGCCATTCTCAAACAACTCATTTTGTACCAAAGGAATAAGCAGTGTAAAAGCAGGAAAACATCCTGTATCTCGTGCTGGGGGCTCGGAGAGCCTCCACCAGGTACTGAGCAGAACTTCAGCTCAGTTGCAAAATCAAACTGCCACTTTCATAACATCCATGTCATAGAACCATGGGATGCTTTGGGTTGGAAGGGACCTTAAAGCTCATCCAGCTCCAACCCCTGCCACGGGCAGGGACCCCTTCCACTGGAGCAGCTTGCTCCAAACCCCTGTGTCCAACCCGGCCTTGAGCACTGCCAGGGATGGGGCAGCCACAGCTTCTCTGGGTACCTTGTGCCAGCGCCTCAGCACCTTCCTTCAAGGATGCTTTATACTACGTTCTTAGGAATAAATGCAGCATCCTCAAGTAGGTGAGATGAAAAAACACCCAAAATTTAATTACATTAATTCCAGGGAATATTATTAAGCCAGTGTTTATCTGATCCGAAGAAGTACCTGCAAAAGCAAACCAGTCGACCACGCTTCTTTTAATGCCACATCATTTGAAGTACGGCAGAAATCTGGCTGCTTTCCAGATGAACAGAAATTGCTGGCAATAGAACGCATAAAAGCGTAAAAGTTTTGAGTTTTGTTTTCTTTATTATTTGATTAGCATAAAATATTAAGCCAAGGAGAAAATTTGGCTGCCTCTACATCTCAAAAGCTCCCTGGTTTTGTAATCAGCACACACACATTTCAGAGGAGTTAACGGCCAAGTACTAGGCCACAAAATCTTCTGAGTAGAGGAAAAGCAATTTGAACCCAACTGATGTTCCAGTAACAGTTGGTATGCCAAACTCCAAATGCTTCTGGAGTTAAAACTACAGCCTATGACTACTATCATAGAATCATAGAATAGTTAGGGTTGGAAAGGACCTCAAGATCATCCAGTTCCAACCCCCCTGCCATGGGCAGGGACACCTCACACTAAACCATCCCACCCAAGGCTTCATCCAACCTGGCCTTGAACACTGCCAGGGATGGAGCACTCACAACCTCCCTGGGCAACCCATTCCAGTGCCTCACCACCCTCACAGGAAAGAATTTCCTCCTTAGATCCAATCTAAACTTCCCCTGTTTCAGTTTGAACCCGTTACCCCTTGTCCTGTCACTACAGTCCCTGATGAAGAGTCCCTCCCCAGCATCCCTATAGGCCCCCTTCAGGTACTGGAAGGCTGCTCTGAGGTCCCCACGCAGCCTTCTCTTCTCCAGGCTGAACAGCCCCAACTTCCTCAGCCTGTCTTCATACAGGAGGTGCTCCAGTCCCTGATCATCCTCGTGGCCTCCTCTGGACTTGTTCCAGCAGTTCCATGTCCTTTTTATGTTGAGGACACCAGAACTGCACACAATGCTCCAGGTGAGGTCTCACGACAGCAGAGCAGAGGGGCAGGATCACCTCCTTCGCCCTGCTGGTCACGCTCCTTTGGATGCGGCCCAGGATCCGGTTGGTTTCTGGGCTGCGAGCGCACACTGCAGCCGGCTCATGTTCATTTTCTCATCGACCAGCACCCCCAAGTCCTTCTCTGCAGGGCCGCTCTGAATCTCTTCTCTGCCCAACCTGTAGCTGTGCCTGGGATTGGTAAGACCCAGGTGTAGGACCTTGCACTTGTCGTGGTTGAACTTCATAAGGCTGGCATCAGCCCACCTTACAAGTGTGTTAAGGTCCCTCTGGATGGCATCCCTTCCCTCCAGCGTGTATATATATATATTGCACCACAACATAACTCTTCCCACTTGTGCTGGAAATTTCTGTTATTTTAGAGAAATAAAAGCCCAACTAATAACAACAGCAGGGATGGGGCAAATCTCTCTCCAAACCTAAATAATTTCTACTACTATACATAATATTCTAATATTATACATAATATCAGTACTCCTAATCTAAACTTCTTAACTGCAGAACTCCTAATGTACTTAAGAATGGCATTTTCCTAACATATTTTGGTACATTTTGGGGATCTAAATGCTTGTGACAACACAAATGAAGACAGAAAACACTGTTTTTACAACTTTTCTTTCCCCGCTAACAATTCAGGGGCATTTATATGCTGTATTTTTGCCTTTCTCAACTACTGTATTAAGTGACTCGGTATCAGTGCTGCCTTTCTTCTCAAACCCTACTTTGCACTAGCGATGAGGAAAAGGGAAATTGGAAACGATATTTTCAACGGGACAAACTCTTAGAATAGAATTACGAAGGAGAGAAAAATAAAAGTCTAATTAAGTTATGAAACCAGAGAAGCACAACAGAGAAGGCACAACGCGAAGCAGGCTACGGAGCTCGGTGCTTGCTGTGCATTCAGGAGATATCAAAAGGTCCCTCCTGCTACATCCATTAACCTCAGCCAGCAGGTGGGAGGATGCTACAGCACTCGTGTTTTGAATGTCTCCAGGACCACACAGCACGGAAAAGCACAGGAATTCAGGGATTTGAGGCTGCTTTGCTTTTACATGAATACAGCCCCCATGACAAAGTTAATGAATGAAGAAGTAGCAGGTAATAGTGAAAGCCTGAGAGCTCCATGGGCTCCCAAAGAGACAAAGCCAACAGCCAAACAAGCTGCAGGTGACATGTATGTACATCTTCCTCTATTTCTTCCTCAGCATCTCCACTGCCTCTTCTTTTTTATCCATTTTTATGGTTAGAGGCAAGGATTCAATCTGACCTTGGAGAATACAGACAAGAATAGCAGGATGCTGCGGCCTGAATGCTGAGTGCCTGCGCTGCTGTCGAAGGACCTGCTGAAAAACAAATGGGTTTTAAGTATTCTTGAGCGATGCCAAAGTCATCAAAACATTCATTCTGCCCTCTGTGATAGTGATGGAATGAAAAACTGCTCTTCAGCTCAAGAGACACGTCGTTCCCTGCTTCAGTTCTCCTTTAAACACAAATACAACACGCTCTAGTAAAACACATAGCAGAGAACATGTGCTGCTCTTGGTGCTCTCCACTCAGCAGGAGCGATGAGCCAAGTCCAACAGACAGAGTGATGGGATTTCAAGGAACACTGAGCCAAGCCAGCAATCCAGCTCCACCACCTAAAAGGTGGTATCAGCTCTGCCACATGCTGATGCTGCTGTTTCATGTGTTCACCAATATGGTCTGGCTAGACAGGGCTTGGAGCAAGCTGCTCTAGTGGAAGGTGTCCCTGCCCGTGGCAGGGGGTTGGAACTGGATGAGCTTGAATGTCCCTTCTAACCCAAACCATTCCTTGATTCTATGATTCTATGGGTTGCTCAGAGAGGTTGTGAACGCTCCATCCCTGGTGGTGTTCAAGGCCAGGTAGGACGGAGCCTTGGGTGCCATGGTTTTGTGTGTACTGTAAGAGTGACAGAGCACTGGAACAGGTTGCCCAGGGGGGTTGTGGAGTCTCCTACACTGGAGATATTCAAGGCCCGCCTGGACAAGTTCCTGTGTGATGTACTGTAGGTTACCCTGCTCTTGCAGGGGGGTTGGACTAGATGATCTTTTTAGGTCCCTTCCAACCCTTGGGATTCTGTGATTCTGTGATTCTGTGATTCTGTGTGAGGTGTCCCTGCCCATGGCAGGGGGTTGGAACTGGATGATCTTAAGGTCCTTTCCAACCCTAACTATTCTATGATTCTATGATTCAGAGGTGGGAGATCCTGGAGAGTTTCTAACACAAACCCACACCTGATGGTGCAGGTGTGGACGTCAGAAGTTGTGATGCTCAATTGCAAGTTGACAAATGTGACTAGGGGATAACCACTCATAGCTGCAACACCAGCTGATCTGACAGCTCAAAGACCAGGAGACTTGGGTCATAGAAAGCATTTAAGTCCCAGACATAAATCCAGATTGAGCTGTCACTGCTTGCATTAAAAGAATTACTCATTGCTCATCAGAAGCTTAAAACCCAATTTGCATCCAAGCACACTCAACAGATTGCTGCTTTACATTTTGCAGAAGATAAACTTCTGCCTCCTTGGTGCAGCTGAAGGGGCTCACAGGCTCAGATTTACATTCTACAACAAGCCACAATAAAACCCCCACTAAAATTTGATTTTCACACCTACAACTACAAGCCACGGTGCTCCTGCGCGAAGGACCAATGAAAGAGATAAACGACTTCCTCCTCGCTTGCCGCAATATTAACTAAGCCATTGAGCTTTATGGCACAAACACTTGATCCTGTGCAAATAGAAAACTTGGTTCACTCCTGAACTTACACGAGATGGAAATCGATTTACATTCCAGTACTGTGCTGCCGTTCTGCAGCAGTCACTTTTCAGCTAATTGGTGCAGTTGGCTCCGAAATGCCAATTATAAAAGCTTTGTCTCCCTATGCGAACCCTCAGGTTGCTCTGCAGAGCAAAGATGGGCATAGTTGTCTGTGCATTACAAAGAGTGCTCGAGATTGAGTCCCCCATTTCTCTGCATCAAAAGAAACTGCTACACAAATATGACAAAGGGGAAGTATTTGTTCAATAAACAGCCAGGGGTTGAAGAGTGATATGATGCTCATCTAAATTTAAAGTGCACTAGCAAACAGTGTTCTGGGAAGTCCCGTAATTGGAATAGCAATCTCAGCTCAGACCCTGCACACCTTCTCATTACAGTCACCCAGCACCAGATACCACATGAAGCATAACGTAGGGCTGGAAAAAAATCAGTTCTGACCGTCAGGCAAATACAGTAAAGCTAAAGATCATTCGCTCCCATAGACCTCTGCAGCATCAAGGCCAGGCTGGATGGGGCTTGGAGCAACCTGGTCTAGTGGAAAGTGACCTTGCCCATGGCAGGGAGTTGGAACCGGATGAGCTTTGAGGTCCCTTCCAACACAAAGGGGCCTAGGATTGTATGATGCGATAGGCCGCTGATAAACCTTGCTGCAGTGGGTTAAGAGGTGCTGTCCCAACTCTCCTCTCAACCAGGAGGTAAGCAGCCTCCAAGGAGGTTTAGAGAAGGAATTCACACCTGTAATTCTGCCCCAGAAGTGCAAAGTGCAACTTCTCAGGCTGATCTACAAGATGGTGACTTTCCACCAGAGCCCTGTGTTTTGTGTTGCGGCAACAAGTCCATCCTTGCAGGTGACTCCATAGACACAGCGGCCAAAGTGAGACTGAAGAGGGAGGTATCAACTTCTAGAAGTACTTCGGCAAAAAACTCCATTGGGCTTGTAAAGCTTGACAGAACATTCAGTGAAGAGGCAGAGGATGAGAGCAGACGAGAGGATGAGGAGTAGATCCAACAACCTGAGATGGCCAAGTTATCATGAAAAACTCCATGAGGTTCCAGAGAAGCTGTGGCTGCCCCATCCCTGGCAGTGCTCAAGGCCAGGTTGGACACAGGGGCTTGGAGCAAGCTGCTCCAGTGGAAAGGGTCCCTGCCCGTGGCAGGGGTTGGAGCTGGATGGGATTTAAGGGCCTTCCATGGGGAAGATGACCTCCGAGGTGCACTTCAACTCCCCCAGGCTTTGGTTCTCCAAAGCGAAGAGCACAATACTCAAAGAACCCTGCTTCATTTGTGTTCCTGCAAACAAGTGAACCAGTTACTCAGTTGTTTCAACTTGCTGTTGTTGAATCCTGGTGAATCTGCACATAATCACTCACGCTTACGACTGAAGTTAAAAATAGTGCATTTCATGATAACGGCAATTAAGTTCAGACAAATTACTATCATCAACTGGAGACAGAAACTAACAACATTAATCACTTCTAGCAGTAAACAGCACCACAGATTTCAGTGTAGAAAGGAAAATCTGCTTTAGGAGTATTTAAGGCTTTGGGAACAGAATCGAATGGTCAAGACTCTCCCAACCTCACATACTGCTGGTAGAAGAAAATCTGTGCTTACCCTTGGCCTCCCCAAAACCCAAGCGTTGGTGAGGTGCCCACAAGAATAACTTTGAGTGCAAATATGGTGCTGGAGATGCAGAAGGAAAAGGGTGTTATTGCCCCAGAGATGGATCAGGAGTGCAAGGGGGGGATGTCTCCCCAGAGCGTAACACAGGGAGAGAATCACTTCCATGCCCTGCTGCTAACGCTCTGGGGGTGCAGCCCAGGATACAGTTATCACATGGCTTTTGCGCCTAAACAACTCGCTTCCTAAGAGCTTCTTTTCATCCAAGAAGGGAATTCCTGTTGCTTACAAACTCTTGTCTGCACTTAACCATGAAGACTGACCCACAGGTTTGGTAGAAGTCACTTGAAAAGGGATTCATTGAGCAATCTACATTGCCCTGTTTAATTCTGCAGTATCTAAAGCAACGGTACCTTCGCAAGCACAGCAGAGAAACTTCATGCCATTTCTACTATAAATGTTTAACTAGAGGGAAAAACCTCTTTGGTAAATGGTCTTGCATGGTAAACGAAGTTCAGGTACGGAATTCACTCCTTTAAGAGGAAGTCAGCTGAGAAAAACAATGCAATAAAACCCCTCATTTATAAAATAAATAAAAATGCACATTTTCCATTGCTTGGTTTTAAAGCAGCAGCTTCCAAAGGATAAGATTCATTCAGAATGTGTATAAAACATCAACCCTTATACTGGACCTCAGATGCGCTTGTTCTGAGTTACCTTTCTCTTGGCAGTAGGGATTGTGCACCCATGGGCTGTCCTGAGCAATGGATGGCTGCAGGAGGCTTGCAAGGGTGCATCTACCCAGGACAGGCACCCCAAGATAAGCCCCAGCAGCAAAGCTGGGCTCACTCATAAAGCACAAAGCACTCAGCTTATGCTACAAGAAAAAGGTTATAATCTGCAGCTGAGGATAACATTTTGGTTACAGAGTGAGCTTTCTTGCCAATGTGAGAGGCTTTAAAGAGAAAAATGCTGATGTGTTCCTTATTTTAGAGGGATGTGGATTTATACGTGACTACAAAAATAATTCTGGAGACAAGGCAGTTCTGAGCTACTTTGAAAAATACTGATACAAATAAAAATGCCCAAACTAAACTAATGCCCTAACTAGACACAGCAAGTGAGCTGTGAGCATTAGAGCACACCACTCTCCCCAGATGCACGCCCTCAAAGAGGACAAAGAAGTTCCCCAACACAAGAGGGATGTGGAGCTGCTGGAGCGAGTCCAGAGGAGGCCATGGAGATGCTGCGAGGGCTGGAGCAGCTCTGCTCTGGAGCCAGGCTGAGAGAGCTGGGCTGGGGCAGCCTGGACAAGAGAAGGCTCCTGAAGGGGAGACCTGAGAGCAGCTCCAGTGCCTAAAGGGGCTGCAGGAAAGCTGGAGAGGGGCTTGGGACAAGGGCCTGTAGGGACAGGCCAAGGGGAATGGCTTGAACCTGCCCGAGGGGAGACTGAGATGAGCTCTTAGGCAGAAGCTCTTCCCTGTGAGGGTGCTGAGGCGCTGGCACAGGGTGCCCAGAGAAGCTGTGGCTGCCCCATCCCTGGCAGTGCTCAAGGCCAGGTTGGACACAGGGGCTTGGAGCAAGCTGCTCCAGTGGAAGGGGTCGCTGCCCATGGCAGGGGTTGGAGCTGGAGGAGCTTTAAGGTCGTTTCGAACACAAGCTATTCTATGAAATACCTCCCTGAAGTATCAGATGTTGCTGTGTGGATGCATTTGTGAAGGATCCCATTCCTCGGCTTTGTGCCGAGCAGAGCTCTGACACCATCTGCATTCAGGAGAAGTTACGTTCGTCAGCATACCAGCTATCTCTGCAGAGCTTCCACATGGAAAACATTAAAACCTCAGCACACAACAGCTCAAAGATTCCCTCAGAACCTGGAAGTCCGGCAAAAAGATGAGCTTTACGATCTACAACTACTTGTGTGTCAAAAGCTGAAAAGGATTAAAAGTTGCTTTGCTAAAGAGCTTGAACTGGAAGTACACAAGAAGGAATCAAGAACAGAAAGAAAAGCAAAGCAACAAATCCATTCTTTTTAGGCTGCAAACTAGCTGACAGATGGAAATGGGCCAAACCTTATGTCTTGCATCATTTCTGACCAGACAAAACACTAGGAACATACGACAGACCGAGCTCAGTGCTGCAGTGGGTATTAGCGGAGAAAAACTCTGCCTCCTTCGCCAAGGATGCTTTGATTTCTCAGCATCATGTGCGATGACAGATTAAAAATGTTTATCAATCTGTATCACAAAAGGCTTTGCAATGCACCAGCTGCAGGAGGCTCTACAGCAACTCAAAGTATTTTATATCCTTAATAAAATAAAGTAGTAAAATAAGTGCGTATATTTATATACACTGCATATACCAACTATATATACAGTTCAAGGTAAAATAAGTATAGATTTATATAAATTACCAAATAAAAATACCTTTTAGTGACAATATTTCTTACATTACTGAGCAATACAGAAGCCACACGCTATTTCAAACCTGCTGTTGCGTTACCATGTGAAGTGATGTGACACTAACAAAAAGCAAAAACCAAAGCCAAAATTACCTTCAAACTACCTATTTGGAGGGAGAAAAAAAAAAAAAAAAAAGATAAAAGAAGCAAAGACAGGCACAATAATTTAAAGTTTAACTCATTTTAGGATTTTTTAAATGAGAATGCTCCAGGGAGACCTTAGAGCAGCTCCAGTGCCTAAGAGAGGGGCTTGGGACAAGGGCCTGTAGGGCCAGGCCAAGGGGAATGGCTTGAACCTGCCCGAGGGGAGACTGAGCTGAGCTCTTAGGCAGAAGCTCTTCCCTGTGAGGGTGCTGAGGCGCTGGCACAGGGTGCCCAGAGAAGCTGTGGCTGCCCCATCCCTGGCAGTGCTCAAGGCCAGGTTGGACACAGGGGCTTGGAGCAAGCTGCTCCAGTGGAAGGGGTCCCTGCCCGTGGCAGGGGTTGGAGCTGGATGAGCTTTAAGGTCCCTTCCAATCCAACCCATTCCATGATTCTATGTTCTAGCATACTTATGAAATTAAAATGCTGAGAGCTTTAATGAACACCCATAAGCAGCAGCACTGGGAGCTTGATCTGTGTTTCCATCATAATACCAGAGGAAAACCATCAGGTTCTTTGAAAGGTAACTGGATGCTGTGGAGCACCGTGTCTGAGCTCACGCAAGGACTGATGAAAGGGCTGCCTCATTCTGCAGCCTCAGCTTTGAGAGAGCTGTGAAGTCAGAAATCACAGCCTGGGCTGGTTTACTCATCCAGGTTTTATTTGTTGAGAGCCACAGCTATGAATTTATGCTAAGGAAATCTTAATATGAAAAACATAACAGTGCTGGGTAGGGAAAAATGATCAGTCTACATATATAAGCTCTCATGTTGGCATTAAAAAAGGAGAGGTAGTTACTATCTACCAGTAAGGGCTTTCTAGAACATCTATTTCACCACCGTGTCTTGAGAAACCCAGTAAAGAACTGAACTGCCAAATCAATCTATTCTGATGTATTTCAATCCCCGTAGTCAAAGTAGTCATGTAGCTTAAGGATAGTTTGGGGCCAGGTATAGAAACCAGGATGGTGCTAGTCCCATACACAGACTGTTTTAAGAAACAACTATACACGACACTCACAAATAAGGGGATAAAAAGAAAGAAGAAACCAATTTAGGGGGAAATAACCCACCAAAACCCCCCCAGTCATCCCAGAGATTTATTATACAGGGCTGTGATTGCACCAAACCCCTGATCCCAGCTCTCCACGCTGGTTGCCAAGGCTGCTGCGAGCAAGATTTGCCAATGTGGTTAAAGGAAACATCACGTAATAATAGGAAGTCAGGAAACTAAGGGAGAGAAAAAGGAGTTTTAGTGACATTCCAGGAACGGTTTGCTTTGAACAAAAGCAGACCCGCAGAGCCATCTGAGGGCTGTTATTCTAGCACTGGTGGCTCTGTCTTCACGTCCCTTAGTTAAACAAGCCTGAGGCTTTTTGGTGTTCTCACCCAGGATACATTCCCCCCTCCATGATTTACCCAGGCTTTACTGTTGCATTTGAGCCTGCTGGTTTCTTCTCTTTTATTAGCAGCGTGCTTTTCTCCTCTTCATTAACTCTGCTTACTATTCTTTGACTCTTTAAATAAGCTTTGGTATACAAGGAAATATATCCAGCTCTTCTGATAGCTGTAAAAGCTTCCCAGCCATGGCCCACATGGCTCGTTTTCTGAACTACATCTGAACCTGAGGTTTACATTTACATGCAGCCAGTGGCATACTGTATTTTCAAGAGCTATACAGAACCGAGGTACAGCAAGTGCAAGCAGCCAGCACACCATCACCCCCGGCCTCACCCAGGAGATATTACCTGCCTAATGTGGACTTTGCTTCCATAGAACATTAATTCTGAAGTGTTTTGATAGCATGCTTCCCAGCCCTGCATCTTGAAAGGGCAGAAAAAAAGATCCTTAAAAATAGGACAATCCATACATATCTTATGCTCGTATCTGAAAAAAAACCATCCTAAGAAATCCTCCTGGTATTATTAAATCTGGATCTCAGTCTGTGTCTCTCTGTTCTCCTCTAACTTGCCTTATTTATGCAGCTGATGTTTTGCAACAGCCACATGAGACTTCCAAAGCTGCGCGGTGTTATAGTATACCTGGCAAACAACAATACATGAGTTACTACACTTCATCCATGTATAGCAACAAGTTGTAGACACAAACCCCCAAGATTTCAATGGGTAAAAGGATAAAAAACCAATGCAACAACACAACACTTCAGAACTGAGTCCAGAGGTGACCATAAAGATGCTGCGAGGGCTGGAGCAGCTCTGCTCTGGAGCCAGGCTGAGAGAGCTGGGCTGGGGCAGCCTGGACAAGAGAAGGCTCCTGAAGGGGAGACCTGAGAGCAGCTCCAGTGCCTAAAGGGGCTGCAGGAAAGCTGGAGAGGGGCTTGGGACAAGGGCCTGTAGGGCCAGGCCAAGGGGAATGGCTTGAACCTGCCCGAGGGGAGACTGAGCTGAGCTCTTAGGCAGAAGCTCTTCCCTGGGAGGGTGCTGAGGCGCTGGCACAGGGTGCCCAGAGAAGCTGTGGCTGCCCCATCCCTGGCAGTGCTCAAGGCCAGGTTGGACACAGGGGCTTGGAGCAAGCTGCTCCAGTGGAAGGGGTCCCTGCCCGGGGCAGGGGTTGGAGCTGGAGGAGCTTTAATGTCCCTTCCAACCCAAACCAGGCTGGGATTCTATGAAAGTTCAGTGTTAGCCATTTTCAAGGTTGCTGAAGCCACCACCTCCAGTGAAAAGTCCTGATGTTAACAACCCATCCGACAAAGGGCTTAACTGCTTTTGGGAGAAACCCTTGGTTTTAAGGATTTTAAGAAGCTGCTTGCAAAAATACTACTTATATACGAAAGGGAACAACTTCTGAAAGGGGAAAAATGTCACCGGTTGATGCCAAAAATAAGGCGGCGGGAGCGGATAAAAAGGAAGCAGCTGTTTCATGTTTTAAAGTACCATTTAACTGTTGTGTTTTAAATCTTTCCCTCCCCGGCAGAAGATGTCAGTTTGCCTGCTCTGAAAAACCAGCATGTAATTGCATGTCTCCAAAAAGTAATTACATCCAACAGCAGATTTCATCAGATTAACAAATTGATTTACGTTTCATTGTTGAGTTTAAAGCAAAGCTCTCACCGCAGCGAGGGGGCTGCGGCAGAAGGGGCTCAAAAGCACCTGCAGTTATAGCTAAATAAAGGCAAGGGGCATCATTAGCAAACAACTTTGGCATTCCACTGCTTTCCGAAGCAAAGGAAAAAGAACATTTTTGGAACAGAAGGGTCCCAGGGAGCTAAGGATGATTTTATCTCCGCACCTACATCTATTCCTCATTAACGGTGCATGAGGCACGCTGAGGACCCGACAGGAATGCTAGCAAGATCACCAGCCTCAGTATGGTTTCAAGCCTACATAATTATTTTATCAAAGCAATCACTACTTATCTATATGTATTTTATTCTCTTTGGCCAACAACAAAGATACTTTTTCATTCCCTTTGCCCTTACTGAGAGCTTTCACTTGGTTAACCCAGAGCTTTTTATTACAGAACGACATTAATGTAGAGGAAGGCTGGATACCTCCATGGGTCATATCTGCTCCTTAGGGATATTGATGCCCTGTATCAAATACATAGTGCTTCCTCCAGAGACAAATCAGGGGATTAGAGTCAGTTACAGACCCTGCTTTTTAACTGCGGCTCTGTTTCTTCTCTCCATCTTATTATGTGCATTATCAAAGCCTTTTCGTTAGGCTGTTAACCCCACTGAGGTAACCCTAGAGAGCAGCACTGCTGGTGCTATTCATGTCACCTTAAAGAGGTTGAAAGCTGAATATGAAAGGAAGGTGGGAGCACGGGATGTGACATTCCTCCAGTTCTGTTTCTGAGCCTTCCTCGCCTGGCAGGAGCTAAGGGTACCCCAACACCTTCCTTGGCTGTAGCAAAGTGCCATCCATCATTTAACTCTGCAAGAAAACAAATGCTTCTTGAACCACACTAAACACTGAATGGCAAGTAAAATGAAAGCTTAATTGAAACTGGTATTAAGATTCGTGCTAATGGAGACCACCTGCTTTATGGGTAACAGAGCCAATAAAAATAGAAGGATGGGGGAAAGAGTGTCAGGAGAAGAAATTCAATCCAAAGCTGCTTTAATGAAGGAGATCTCCTTTGAAAAATGAGAACTTGGGAAGATGTCACTATCTGCACACCGCTGGACACATGAACCATGTAACATTAAGATAATGATGCTAAGGAGTAAGAGCTTTGAGGACTGTGAAGTCTTTTCAGGAATGGAATTCTTGGCACTTTAGAAAATATTGGCTACTATTTCCCACTTAAAAAGCCCCGCTCAGCATAAGAGAAAATGAACCTGCTTTAATCAGCCAGACAGCTATTCCTTAGAAGAACCTAGCTTATAATTCATCTCCACTTTGAAATCCAGCTGACACCAGCAGCATATGGCTCCACGTGAACGTTGCCTACATACTAACACAGGGAATATCTACTGGCTTAAGGAAAAGACACATTTACAATGTCACTGCCAGCTCTGCAAAGCCAAATAGATGCAAAGAGAATCTGCTCTCTTACATTCCTATGCAGACGTTCAGCATACCATTGTAAACCACTGGGAACAGCAATACAGGTCAAAGGAGCCCATTAGAGGAAATACTACAGTCCCAGAGCAAACTCAAAATGAGAGGCAGAGGAGAAGTCTTTTGATGCATGGGAATAAACAGAGCTTAGGCTGTTCCCTTAATCTAACAACTAAGGAAGGAAGAAAAGGTCTTAAAACTGCATCAAAATTAGTAGTCACAGGCATAATATACAGAGCACTCAAAGCCAAGAAAGTGTCATTGCTGGAAGCTTGATCCAGAGCCGAATCGTACTCCTACATCTATTTGAAATCTTATTAAATCACAGCAGTGCAGCTCTTAACTGAAGCACTAAAATGCACATTTCAGCTTCCCAACTTGGATGGAGTCATCCTGGCAATGTCTGTTGCCAGAACAACAGGAACATAAGGCAGTGACAGGAGGGACCCAAAGGCAGGTAGCTTGTTATAGAGTACATCATCCAAGAGGTCTGCATCCAGTGCTTCACGTTTCATTCCTTACACATGGCACTGCGCGCACACACAGGATAGTGATGGTCACCCGGAGCAGCTCCTAAAGCACGGGAGGCTGAGTTAAGGACGGAACAATTGAGGTTCTCCTCAGTTTCCAGGTCACCCGTTTGGTATGGTTTCTGCGCTTGAACTTCTGGCAGCTCCTTGGAAGCAGCGATCAAGTTAAGGGAGATGGATTGCTTCCACCTTTCACTTCACCATTCACAGTTTCAGCAGAGGAACTAGGCAGCAATTCAACACTTGGGGTGGGATCATAAATATTTCCCTATGGCAGCAGACAGTGTATTTTGAAACACTGAGAGTAATGATGATAAGACATGTAGATGCCCCATCCCTGGCAGTGTTCAAGGCCAGGTTGGACACAGGGGCTTGGAGCAAGCTGCTCCAGTGGAAGGGGTCCCTGCCCATGGCAAGGGTTGGAACTTGAGGAGCTTTAAGGTCCCTTCTGACACAAACCAATCTATAATTCTTTGATCTGATTCTATGAATTAAACTATCTACAGTGCCTTAACATTCTGTGTAGAAGCGAATTAAGCTTTAGAAGAGACTATACAGACCCACAGTCCTGAAATAAGTCGACTGGAGGAACCCAAGAAATAGCTTCAGCAGCCCATGCAAAACTTTGGGAAACTACAAACTCTAGACAGCAGAGGCAATTTTAGCTGGTTTTCTACTACAGCATTTATGAAATCAGAGTGGAAGGAAACAATTTAAGTGACTTGGAAATTTTCCACTGATTATCAGACACTCACATCCTCCAACAGTGTAAGCTGTCTAATGGTGCTGCGCTGCTCCACCAAGCAGCATGTGCAACGATGCTACGTAGTCATGGTGATGATACAAGGGCCTATAGGGACAGGACAAGCAGGAATGGCTTAAATGGAAAGAAGGCAGATTGAGATGAGCTCTTAGGCAGAAGCTCTTCCTTGTGAGGGTGCTGAGGTGCTGGCACAGGGTGCCCAGAGAAGCTGTGGCTGCCTCATCCCTGGCAGTGCTCAAGGCCAGGTTGGACACAGGGGCTTGGAGCAAGCTGCTCCAGTGGAAGGGGTCCCTGCTTGTGGCAAGGGTTGGAGCTGGATAAGCTTTAAGGTCCCTTCCAATACAAACCAGTCTGGGATTCTATGATGAATTGTCAGGCAAGCAATATGTAGTGACTATTGGATGAGATTTTACAAATGGTGTCTTTTGTATGCAAGAGGCTCAAAAATCCATTTGCTTCTTTTTGTTCCTTGAAGCATTTGGCTCATAATTAAGGTTTAAGCACATTGAAGTTAAAATACTTCAACCAACGTGAGGGAAAGAGCGGAGGCAACTGACAGTTAATGATACAATTACAAACTGTGTTTTTCCCTTAATCAACTCCTAGGCTACTTCCAGACACTCAGAAAGAAGAGATCAATGCAAAAAGACTTCCCAGTGAGGGCTCTGGATCTGGGAGAAAGATCTAAAATCAAATGGGACAGAATGTTAATGCAAAGAACAGTTTGGGAATGAAACGAGACAAGAACACAGGTTTATATTCAGTGAGTGGTAGAAAACACCATCAGCAGTAAGCTGTGATGGAGCAGAAAGCTTACAGGCATTAGAAGGGGTTGAAGCTTGCTTTATCAGCAACTCTGATTTTCACCCTGTGCATTCAGGAGAGGGACTCACCCATTGGAAGCAGCCCCAGGTAAATACATGCCACTTTAAATGTTATTAAGAACCGCTGACATGTGCGCCACTATTAAAGAGAGGTTCAAATTCTCACCATTAACTACTTGTCAGCTCCAGAAGTGATGTTTCACCTCTGGGTGAGCTGATTTGTGTGGATTGAAATCCATGGAAATGAATCCTCTGGAAGTTTCTGCATTTAATTTCCTTGCTCTTGGCGTAATATTGTAGAGCTGGTTATTTGTATTCCATAGCTCCTTTGTAATCCAAGATATATGATGAAAGAATTACAGAGCAAACTTCCGAGGAAGATTAAGAAAACAGAAGAAAATAGTGGGGGAAAAGATAATACTAGATTTGCATGACTACAGAAAAAACATCAACCATAACAGCATCCACTAATGTCCTTTTCTAATGGGTGCACTCACAGCTGGGTAGCAGATGAGGAATACTTAGGGCAGCTCTTTCCAAGGAAAAGAGACATAAGTGAAGAGCTGGAGTTTGCACGATGCTTATAAAGCTTCTGTGGCTGTTCCAGACCAAGTCTGGCAGCAGGGAGGAGCTGCAAAGCAGAGAATGGAGATACTCAACAAGACCTTACCTGGATTTTCACGAGAGCTTGGCAAGCAAAGGTTGGAAGGGAACTCCGCAACGCAGCTTTCAGCCCTTGAATCCACTCAGCCAGGAGGTGTTAGGAAGCCGACCGCTGTGTTTAAAGGCTTGCTGCATTTTGCAGCTTCAGTTCTTTTACAAAATCATCATTTCAAGTGATTAAAGGCGGCAGGGAAAGACATCTTAAACCAGTGCACTTAACAACACCCCAACTGAAGTGGTTTTGAAGAGAGGTGGAGCAAGAGGTGGGGGGGGGAAAGCCAGCATTCAGCATTGGCAGGGACACAGCTATCTCTAACACAAAAGAGCATTTATACTCTCCAAGTCCACACTTTAACAGGCAAGAAGAGAGGGAAAGAGACAGATTTCCATCAAGGACTTGAGAATTAAGTTCCTAATGCTTAAAATTACACAGTGTAGATCCAGTGCTCTGCAGTAAAGCCTGTTCATTTCTGAAGTTCTCTGTTGCAAGGTTTTGTGTAGAAACAAATCCTTCTGTTTAGCTACACCTACTGTACTTAAACTGAAAATAAGCCAAGATAAGAGTGTGTAGGTACAATGACTGCTTATTATACTATTCAAACAAAGAAACCCCCAAACTACCCATTGGACACGCATAGGAACAGCCCAAGCACATGCATAAGCTACAAGGTGACGCACACACAGACACAGAGAGTATTTTCCAACAGTCTGGCAGTAGCAGAGTTTCACTGACTTCATCCTAGTTCTTATATTAAAACCACCCCTGTTTTCCAAAGGGAACTTGAAACATGTTGTGCAGCTGCAAAAAGTTTGATGGTGTAATTGCAGTGGGCAAACCTGGAGGAGATGGCGTCTGAGATAAGAAAAGCAGTTTGCACCCTGGCCACAGCGTAACACAGGGCTTTAGTTAATGCCTCAGCTTGCCTGAGGGACTAAACCAAACTGAACTGGAACTTCGGTGCACAGAAATAAGTGACAGTAACTTAGAAGAGGGGCCACAGAGATGCTGCGAGGGCTGGAGCAGCTCTGCTCTGGAGCCAGGCTGAGAGAGCTGGGCTGGGGCAGCCTGGACAAGAGAAGGCTCCTGAAGGGGAGACCTGAGAGCAGCTCCAGTGCCTAAAGGGGCTGCAGGGAACCTGGAGAGGGGCTTGGGACAAGGGCCTGTAGGGACAGGCCAAGGGGAATGGCTTGAACCTGCCCGAGGGGAGACTGAGCTGAGCTCTTAGGCAGAAGCTCTTCCCTGGGAGGGTGCTGAGGCGCTGGCACAGGGTGCCCAGAGAAGCTGTGGCTGCCCCATCCCTGGCAGTGCTCAAGGCCAGGTTGGACACAGGGGCTTGGAGCAAGCTGCTCCAGTGGAAGGGGTCCCTGCCCGTGGCAGGGGTTGGAGCTGGAGGAGCTTTAAGGTCCCTTCCAACCCAAACCAGGCTGGGATTCTGTGAGTATGGAAAAGTTCTGAGTAAAAACTATTCCTAAGAAGAAAAGAGTGGTTTTGCTGGTGTGAGATGAGTGCTGAAGGAGCAGCCATAGGAAGCAGTGAGGTCAAGAAGGAAGAAGTCACTTTATGGCTTTCTTTTAAATCTCGTGGTGACCCCCAGCCAAGGACTGATTGCTGGGAAGTCTTTTTCCCCAAAAAATCCATACCACGATTTATCTTCTATTTTATCTCATTGAAGATAAACTTCTACAGAGAGCCAAGACTTTACAAGAAAGGAAGAAAAAGTAGGGAAAGCAAATCGGAAGGAGGTACAGCAAGGACAGGCAGGGACACAGACTGCAATTAAGGGCAATTGAGGGCAGCTCAATCCACCACAGAAGATTGCACAAGACCTGAAAGGACACAGTGAGTCCTGGAGACAAATCATACCTTTTTATTGACTTTTCTCCAGTCCTTCCTCTCTGCAACCATTACTTTTCGTAATCCATCTCCTGCTCATAAACTGCTTTGAAAAACTGATAAGGATGGTGAGGAGGGAGAAGAAGCTGGAGTAAAGCAGAACGCCGGGGTGGTGTGAGAAGGGTAGTGTCAAACTGTATTCTCCAGCCTCTTGGCATAAAGCTTTCATGTGGCATCAATTCTGATAGTGCTGTTACACCCAGTGGTGAATGGACTCAACAGTACGGTGTGATACCAGCCAAAAGCAAATCAGCAGTGGCAGTGCCACACCTGGAGTACTGGGTACAGTTCTGCGCTCCCCAGTACAAGAGATACATGGACAGGGAGAGCTTCCAACAGAGGGCCACAGAGATAATTCAGGGGTTGGAGCATCTCTGCTATAAGGAAAGGCTGAGAGAGCTGGGACTGTTCAGCCTGGAGCAGAGGTGGCTCAGCACAGGTCTCAATGTATATAAACCCCAGAAGTGAGGCGTTTCAGGCTCTTTCCAGGGGAGCCCAGTGAGAGGACAAGGGGTGTCGGGCACAAACTGAGCACAACAGGGGGTCTCTTTGATTGTAAGAACATCTGTACAATGACCGGTTCCATATGTGCCTATCGGTGACAAGCATCTCAATGAAGATGACCCTGCTCATTCCAAAGAGGTTGGACTAGATGATCTTTGGAGGTCCCTTCCAACCCAAACTATTCTATGATTCCATGAGGAAACACTAGTTTTACTACAAGCATGATCAAACACTGGCGCAGGTTGTCCAGGGAGGTTGTGGAGCCTCCATCCTTGGAAATACTCAAAAGCTGCATGTTCATGGCTCTTGGCAACTTGCTTTAGGTGGCCCTGTTTGAGCAGGAGTTTGAATCAGATGACCTCCAGAGGTCCCTTCCAATCTCAGCCACGTTGGGATGCTGTGAAGGCGATGATGCTGTTTGTCAAATTAAGGAATGCGAAGTCATAGAACCACAGAAGAGTTTGGGTTGGAAGGGCCCTTCAAAGCTCATCTAGTCCAACCCCCTGCCATGAGCAGGGAAACCTTCGATCAGGTCAGAACCACTGGTTTTATCTAACACTCAAACACTGCTGGGTTGCTGTGAGAAAGAAGGGATGAATGCTGTGTTGAGTGATGATGGTACATCCAGCGAAAGGAGGTACAAGTGGGCTTCCTGGAGAAGGATAAAGCCATAGCAAAGTAACAACTGTTACTGCAAACAGGAGAAAGGACTCAGACAACACCAATGAGTATTTGTAGACAGATGACAGAAAAACAGAGCGAGGAAACAAGCTTCTTAGCTATGAAATGAAAAGCAAGCTACTAGAAATCATAAGGACCACATATTCCTGGATGCTGTAGCACTGCCAGGCTTCTTCACTAAAAGGGTCTCAACCTGTAAGAGCTGATGCTACTTTAGGCTGTGTTTTGGCAAGTAACAAGGGCATTAAGAAGAGCTGGTGCTACAAAATTACCTCGGATTGAGCGCACACAGGCACATTCATTAAATTAAGGATCAAATGAGGTAAGTGTTGTAAGAGAATCAAAGTTCACTCTTTAACTATGAGAAATTAAGTAAGACAGTAAAATCAAGTGGACTGAGGAGATAAGGAATAGGAAAGCAGCCATCTAAGTACTTCTCTCAGGTCAAAGATGCAAAACTATTTGAAAGCTGTATCCTCAGAACTAACCTTAAAAAGGACATCAGGAACAATTGAAGAGTCTGCTTATTATGGAGAGGAACGGACTCATTAGCAATGCCTTAGAATCCAGCAAGTAGTACAGAGAGAAAATAAGAACTGCCAAATGTCAGGCTGTGCTAGACCCCAGCAAAGGATAAACAAAATAGCGTGAGATGTTTCAGCCACACAAGTAAAGGAGACCAGGAAGGGAAGGGGAAGAGGGCATGCTCTGAGGATAGGCAGGAGATTAAAACCACTCAGCTGCATCCCTAAAGCTAATTTAGAGCTTTCATTAAGGACAAGGACACTGAACACAGGTGCAAGGGAAAGTGCTGAATGGGAAGGAGGTTATAAGATACACAACCAAGGTGGAGACAGAACTTAGATGTTTCTATGTGTTTGAAATCAGTGAAAGCAGAAAGCGAGCATCCCAGCACTCTAAATGGCACGTGAAATAACACCTCTGATAGCAAGACAGTTAAAGGAATCTACCAGCTGAGCATGGCCCTATGGAACACTTAAAGTTTGTATTTAGAGCAGGAAGGAGAATCTAGATATCCATGCTTCCAAGACCTCAACATTATGTAAAGCTTCAGGACAAGTTTTGAGTAAAAGAACTGAAATAGTAAATGAAAGACCAAAACCATCAAGCAACAGAGCTGACAACAGTGATCTGCACCATACCAGCCCAGTGTTTTCTGTCTGTAATAAGAATTGTATAGACCTAAGCAGTACAGCTGAGCTACTCAAATTTCATTATAAATATCCATATATTGGGAATTCCTGGGCAACATGAAGGTGGTGAAGATTATTTCAAAAATCATAGGACTTAAAGAGGATAGAAGTTAGTTCAAGGATAGCATTTGGACAGTCTTTTGCTGATCTATCCATTAACTACACAGACACAGAAAAAAAGCGTGCTAACATCACAATCTGCTGATGAAGTTGAAGGGGTCCATCAATATGGACAAGAACCACAAGAAAGAACACAAGAAAGAGCACTGCTGATACTATCCAGGAACACCAGGGAGATAACATTTTTCAATTTACCTCTGCTCTGGAGCCAGGCTGAGAGAGCTGGGCTGGGGCAGCCTGGACAAGAGAAGGCTCCTGAAGGGGAGACCTGAGAGCAGCTCCAGTGCCTAAAGGGGCTGCAGGAAAGCTGGAGAGGGGCTTGGGACAAGGGCCTGTAGGGCCAGGCCAAGGGGAATGGCTTGAACCTGCCCGAGGGGAGACTGAGATGAGCTCTTAGGCAGAAGCTCTTCCCTGGGAGGGTGCCGAGGCACTGGCACAGGGTGCCCAGAGAAGCTGTGGCTGCCCCATCCCTGGCAGTGCTCAAGGCCAGGTTGGACACAGGGGCTTGGAGCAAGCTGCTCCAGTGGAAGGGGTCCCTGCCCGTGGCAGGGGTTGGAGCTGGGTGAGCTTTAAGGTCCCTTCCTACCCAAACCAGGCTGGGATTCTGTGATGCTATTAGTGACTGAGAAGAACGTTCGCTACCGAGACTGGGAGCTCATCATCTGGAAACAGAGGACGTGAAAGAACAAGGTGTATTAGTGCATATGAAAATGAATAAGGACTATCAAATACTGCAGCCATGAGAATGAGCAAACCAAAATAGCTCTAGTACAATACAAAACAGATCTAGTAAGGTCTACAAAAACCCAGAGATACCACTGTGCAAAGCAGCAGCAAGACCTGATCTACATGGCCTTATACACGGCTGACCAAAACTATACAAGAGAGATTAATATAAGTGACAGTAGTGGAAACTACTGTCAAACAAAATGAGAAATTTGTTTCTCATTTGGAAACAAATGAGGTAACTGAACCTGAATATCCTGTTTCACCGGATGAGATGAAGAGGGTTTGTCTTGCTCAAGCCAACAAACACTAAAGGCTGAGAGAGGATACGACCTGTCCAAATTCATCCAGGGAAGCAAACAAGACGATGGAGAGAACATTTAAGCTCAATGACAACACTGACATAGGAAAAGCTAGCAGAAATTCATTCTAAGTACAGGTGGGGTGGAGGCTGCAGTAAACACAGGAGAGATTAAGGGACTTAAGGGACAGGAGACAGCACTGCTCTTAAACATCTACAAAGTCCGAACACACGGTTCTTCCTCAAGAAATGGCAAATAGATAAATCAGGGGAAGGTACAGTACAGCACTGCTTACGGAAAGTAAATTATCAGCCAACAGAACCTCTAAGTTACATAAAATATGGCTTTTTTCTGACCCCTGTGATTACCAATTTGATAACAGAGAAGCCTGACTATTTAAATAAACCAGTAAGTGAATCACAGCGCCCAGCTTTTACACAGAATGTTAACTTCCTCTGTTGGAGGCAGTACTTAAATGAAAATGATGAGGCATAGTACTCACTGCTTGAGTATCCAGTGACATAAAGGTTTTCACCTTGCAGTTCTTCAGTACCTGAAGGGGGCCTATAGGGATGCTGGGGAGGGACTCTTCATCAGGGACTGTAGTGACAGGACAAGGGGTAACGGGTTCAAACTGAAACAGGGGAAGTTTAGATTGGATCTAAGGAGGAAGTTCTTTACTGTAAGGGTGGTGAGGCACTGGGATGGGTTGCCCAGGGAGGTTGTGAGTGCTCCATCCCTGGCGGTGTTCAAGGCCAGGTAGGACAGAGCCTTGGGTGGGATGGTTTAGTGTGAGGTGTCCCTGGCCATGGCAGGGGGGTTGGAACTGGATGATCTTGAGGTCCTTTCCAACCCTAACTGTTCTATGATTCTCACAAACATACATAAAAATGAGGATTTGACAATGAACCAAGACTTTACCAGGGTGCAAGTAAAAACTCTCCAGCTGGAAAATAATTACCCATATTATCAGTGATATTCCAAAGTACCAAAATGCTGCCCTAAGTCAGCTTATCGAATGGACCAAGCAACAAGACAAAGTTTGTCAGTACTTAAACCCCCCTGTCTTTACCACAGCGTGATGCAGCACAAGTATCCCTAAGAGTTTCCTAAAAGTTCAGGAAATACCTTGAAAAATACCACTACAGAGTAAAGATCTTCTTTCCAGGAGGACCTCATTTCCTTGCTCAATATTACGATGTGCATTATCCTTGTTGGAAGTGACCCCTATGGTGAGATCGTGGGACTGACAGGCCTGAAATATCAAGGAAATTACTGTGAAGATATCATCTTTCATAGAATAACTGGCTGAATAAGGGTGAAGTTGGAAGAATGTGGTCCCCACTTTTGACTAGCCTACTTAAAAAGGAAGAATCCAAATACACAGAGTCTCACTGGAGTCTCTGTTCCAGACCAAGAAGTACTTTTGCCTTTCAAAGGGCCCCTGTATCACTGAGTACACTATGGGTTCACACTTGAGTTTAGCCCAGAGCAAGAAGGTGGCTGAGGTTTCTCTGAATTATTAGCTGCTGCAGTGGTTGCAGAGTCTCTGTGATTGCACTGTGTGATCTATGAGTGTTTTCATGATCCACCAAGCTTCATCAGCACTAGCCTTATCATCACAGTCAGTCTGACACCACAGGCAATGCGTGTGTTAAAGGACTGCAGTGAATTAAGGGAAAGAATGAGCTTCATCTCATTCTTGCAGGTACCACAAGTCTTGGGCAGCGCAAGGAAAGAAGGGATGGCCCTTAAGCTGTGACTTTTGAGAACAAGATGTTAAAAAGAGACACTAAGAACATTTCCTCTGTTTTCTCATTCCAGGACTGGGTTTTGGCTGTACGACTCTGTTTTCTTCAACATCAGTATCTACACGTCTAAAGTCAGAGACCTTGTTAGAACACAGCCCTGTTAATAAGTGAGCATCCCGCTTTATTTCACAGCACATTTTTAGATCCACTGGTGTTGCGGTTTAACCCCAGTTGGCAACCAAGCCCCATGCAGCCTCTCACTCATTCCCCCGCGGTGGGATGAGGAGAAAATGGAAAGATAAAAGTGAGAAAACTTTTGGGTTGAGATAAAGACAATTTAACAGGTAAAGCAAAAGCCGTGCACAAGCAAAGCAAAACAAGGAGCTCATTCAGCACTTCCCATCACAGGCAGGTGTTTAGGCATCCCCAGGACAGCAGGAATCCATCACAGGTAACAGTCACTTGCAAAGACAAACGCAATCACTCCAAATCATAGAATCACAGAACAGTTAAGGTTGGAAAGGACCTCAAGATCATCCAGTTCCAACCCCCATACCATGGGCAGCGACACCTCACATTAAAACATCTCACTCAAGGCTTCATCCAACCTGGCCTTGAACACCGCCAGGGATGGAACATTCACAACCTCCCTGGGCAACCCATTCCAGTGCCTCACCACCCTCACAGGAAAGAATTTCCTCCTTAGATCCAATCTAAACTTCCCCTGTTTCAGTTTGAACCCGTTACCCCTTGTCCCACCACGACAGTCCCTGGTGAAGAGTCCCTCTCCAGCATCCCTATAACCTTCAGGTACTGGAAGGCTGCTCTGAGGTCTCCACGCAGCCTTCTCTTCTCCAGGCTGAACAGCCCCAACTTCCTCAGCCTGTCTTCATACGGGAGGTGCTCCAGCCCCTGATCATCCTCGTGGCCTCCTCTGGACTTGTTCCAACAGTTCCATGTCCTTTTTATGTTGAGGACACCAGAACTGCACACAATACTCCAAGTGAGGTCAAATATCCCCCCTTCCTCCTTCTTCCTCCAGCTTTATAGGCTGAGCATGATGCCATCTGGTTTAGAATATCCCTTGTGTCACAGCTGTGTCCCTCCCCAACTCCTTATGCCTCCCCCAGCCTCCTCACTGGTGGGGTGAGGAGCAGAAAAGGCCTTGACCCTGTGTAAGCACTGCTCAGCAATATCAAAAACATCCCTGCGTTATCAACACTGTTCCCAGCACAAATCCACAACACAGCCCCATAACCAGCTACTGGGAAGAAAACTAACACCCCCCCCAGTGAAACACAGCCCAGCTGGGCTGAGGCAACATCAGAAGGCGACGCAACATTAGATGAGAACACAACGTCAGAGGATGACACAACATTTTGCCCTTAATTGGGAACATCAACCCCTCTGTCTGCTGCAGGACTGTACTGAGAGCTTGGACCACAAAGAAGAATGCAAACTGCCCTGAGGGAAACCAGAAAGTACTTCCAAGTGATGATACACAAGGTAGCAGCTCCTACCTGGATTTTTATCGGCCAGGTGAAATTGCTGACGTAGACGAAGAAAGTGATGTTCGGATTGTTGCGGAAATCAAACTTCTCATTGGAGAAGCTGTCCTTGTATTCCTTTATATTGGTTCTTGAAACAACTGGCATCTCCTCCCCAGCCTGTGTGCCAGCTGTTTTAAATGACAGAAAGCAAGAAAAGTTGTTTCAATGCATATTTTAAATTACAAGCAAAAAGGCAAATCATCCCAGATTCTAATGCTATAAAATCAATTATTCATCTGAACGTGACTATTCTAAACTACTGTCATAGAAATAGTTAGGGTTGGAAAGGACCTTAAGATCATCCAGTTCCAACCCCCCTGCCATGGGCAGGGACACCTCACACTAAACCATCCCACCCAAGGCTTCATCCAACCTGGCCTTGAACACTGCCAGGGATGGAGCACTCACAACCTCCCTGGACAACCCATTCCAGTGCCTCATCACCCTCACAGGAAAGAATTTCCTCCTTAGATCCAATCTAAACTTCCCCTGCTTCAGTTTGAACCCGTTACCCCTTGTCCTGTCACTACAGTCCCTGACAAAGAGTCCCTCCCCAGCATCCCTATAGGCCCCCTTCAGATACTGGAAAGCTGCTATGAGGTCTCCACAATCGACACTGCATATGCCAACCTACTGCATTACTAAAAATCAAATTGGCACCTTTGATGTTTCCAAAATACACTATTAAGATGGAAAACATAGTTCTTTTTAACAGTCTGCCTCCAGCTCCAACATTTAAGAACTAAGCAACAAGTTCATAGGTTAAAAACCAAACCTGTTTCCCCTATTAAATCTGTGTTTCTCAGAAACTGATAACTGAAACAAGCTACCAAGCAACTAGGATCATGCTCATTTTACCTGCAAAACTCGTTGACCAAGTGATGTTGAGGTTGAAGTTTTTAGATGCATTGATAAACATGTCCAGGTCTCTGTTTTGCTAGGGAGGGAAGAAAAAGAAACCCCATTTTTAGGGTAACCAATTTTAGTGTTTCCTCACGAATCTTCAGTGAAAAATAAAATAATCTTGGAATTTGTTACTGACGTGAAGACCGCAAGCAAAAAGCTATTTACATTTCCTGAAAGCAGTATTCTCCTCCCCAAGGAAAGCATAATAAAGGATAGAACAAGTCACGTGTACAGAATATGAATTGAGACACAACGTATGGGGTGAATAAGCAAAACTGGAGTAGCTCAGAGGTTTTAAAACTGTGAAGAATCAATTGTGGTTCCTTATGAAATTCTACTGTGAAGATTTGAATCTGTATGGCCAAAGCAAGGTCGAAAGGTTCTTGCTTTGTGGAACTGGACACACATGCACATCACCAGACTGAAGCTGAAGACTCGCAGAGCTGTAACGATTCATCACCTCCATGGCCAAGAGAGGACAAAAATACACCCAAAGGATGAAGTTTAAAGGGAAAGGAGAGAATTTACCTCTTCAGGTGTTGCTACAAAGTTGATTGCTGTGTAATAGCGATCGTCCTCTTGAGAAAGGCTGAAGGTGAACTGATAGTCAATGAGGAGAGTATCTGTAAGGAATGCATGGAGAGAATTATCCCGTGTCTTGGAATAAACCAAAGTACACTGCATCATGCAATGCAAGGCATGATGCTGCTGAAGTGCTTCATGCACTGAGAGCACAACCAGGAGTCACTGCACTGCTGCAAATGACTCCAACACAAAAGGGACAAAGATTTAAGTTAAGCCTAGAGAGGAGAAAGAGGCAACTTACATTTTCCAAGCAAAAGCCTCCAGCGTTAACCTAAATGAACATTCACACCAATACACTGTAAAAAGCATAAGCATGCCAAGACATTTACTATTTCCTTACTACAATACCTCTATGTTCTAAGGGAATACTAGAACAATGAAATAGATGTGTAATCCCTGCTTGGAGGGGACAAAGTTCCACACATTAGATGTCTCTATACATCACTGGACTTCACAGAGGGGATTTCTACAGAGCAGCAGCTTGATAATGGACCAAGCTACCATCCTGCTCCAAATCACATCATCCTCACGCATGCCAGGACCACTTTCTGGTCTATGCCCTCCTATACTCATGTCTACCTCAGGCTGGGGTACCACCTCTCTGTCAACCAACAGTGCACAGCTAGTCTGGGGATACATCCACCAGTCTCAGCATCCTGCTGTTAAAACACACTTGTAGGATTGTACGTATTCCCAAAGCCTTGCAGAGACTCCAAGCAACAATACATATGAAGATATACACTAGGTGTTATTTTTCTCTTATTGCCTCCTGGAGACCCTTTGTTGGATAGACACAAGCTGGATGACCTCCTGACACACACCACCTTCTACTTAAAACATCTATGAACATTAATGAATTTTCAAGGAAGAAAACCAAGTGAGGTTATAACACAAGGCTGTTCCTTAAGAGTTGTTATGCTCTGCCTGTTTCCCCCTTTTTGCCCACTTTATCCCCACTGACAGTAATGAATTTGGTCATGGACAGAGTCTTGGGTGCCATGGTTTAGTGTGAGGCATCCCTGCCCATGGCAGGGGCTTGGAACTGGATGATCTTAGAGTCCTTCCCAACCCAAACTATTGTATGATTCTATGGTTCCTCCAACGAGGCTGTTGTGAGAAGCCATCAAAGCACTCTTTGGCTGTCGAAGGGGAATTCGAACCTGCTAAAGAAAGCATGAGGATAATTTGCGTTGCACAAACCCACTATTTGAGACTTGCTTCTTTAAGTCATTTAAGATCTGTGCATGCCAGTGAGCTGATTGCTAATATTTGCAAATAGAAGCTGGAGAGTTTCCATTTAGTAATCTGAATCTTGGCAAAGGATCTTCTGTAGTTGCACAAGAATCCAACTGTTCATTTCAGAGGAAACGTGGCAAGTTTGAAACCTTACCCACGCTAACACGGACCAGGATGTTAAGCAACACCATTTTGCACTTACAGAAGTTCTGAAGACGTGCTTTGGGTTGGAGTTCTTAGCTATGTATTTTAGTGTTATTCTCCAGAAGACCAGCTTTTATTTCAAAGCCATGTGAAAAACATTCACAAGTTTGTTCTGACAGATCCAATCATCACACAAACCTTATCAAGAGAAGTATTTTCAGTCTCTTTAAACAATACTTCTGTGAAAACGGAAGGATTTTAAACCAGTTTTCAATCCTCCCCTTAATCCCCTGTATTTTAAATAGGTGCTGAGGCAACCAAAACTAGTTTCAAATAAGATATTTTAAACTTCAAACACATTTTATATCTGAGAAATAAAATCCCAAGAGTACTCACAGTAACACGTTCCTTTCAGTGGATTTCCCTGATATCTGTTTTCAACTTCACACCTAAAAAGAACAAGTATTTTTAATAAATGGATTTTTTCACTCTATTTCTATCTATTCCCAGCCACTACAAACCAGAAAACACCACCCAGGCATATAACAGTATGCAATTAAAAGCAATAGATGTATTTCTGAGCTGTACTGAACTGCTCCAGTTCACGGCCACGACCATGGTCCGGACCAGAAATTCCATGGTCAAAACTAGTTATGCAGCAAGAACTGGATGTAAAATCCTGGCTATTAACCTTTGCATCACTTGGAATGTATGTATGACATGGTGTAGTGTGTGGTGTCCCTGCCCATGCAGGGGGGTTGGAACTAGATGATCTTAAGGTCCTTTCCAACCTAACCCATTCTATGATTCCATGATTAACTCTTCACAATGCACAGAAGTGGATTAAGACACTCAAAACCTAAAGTCTCCATTTACATTTACGGCTATTCCAGGATCTAGTCTTATAAATGCTTACTCATGTGAACAAGCCTTTAAAAATAAAACTGGCAATGAAATTATTTGGAATGAAATTATTTCCACTAACATTACACTAAAAGCATCCCTGTTCTGTTACAGGGAACCCTCCAGCACATTTGCTGTTCTCAAACTGCTCCATTAAAATGCTGGAACGTCAAATTCTTATTTCAGGTATATCCACGCTCCCCCAGAACAGCATCAGAGTGCACAGACCATAAAAATCTAACAATTAGAGGGATAAAGTGAAGTGGAGCGAGGCCAGAGGAGTCCACGGAGATGCTGCGAGGGCTGGAGCAGCTCTGCTCTGGAGCCAGGCTGAGAGAGCTGGGCTGGGGCAGCCTGGACAAGAGAAGGCTCCTGAAGGGGAGACCTGAGAGCAGCTCCAGTGCCTAAAGGGGCTGCAGGAAACCTGGAGAGGGGCTTGGGACAAGGGCCTGTAGGGCCAGGCCAAGGGGAATGGCTTGAACCTGCCCGAGGGGAGACTGAGCTGAGCTCTTAGGCAGAAGCTCTTCCCTGTGAGGGTGCTGAGGCGCTGGCACAGGGTGCCCAGAGAAGCTGTGGCTGCCCCATCCCTGGCAGTGCTCAAGGCCAGGTTGGACACAGGGGCTTGGAGCAAGCTGCTGCAGTGGAAGGGGTCCGTGCCCGTGGCAGGGGTTAGAGCTGGATGAGCTTTAAGGTCCTTTCCAAACCAAGCCAGTCTATCATTCTATGTATAGTTTGTAGGGCTGGTGGCATTATTTGTTCACCCCATCCCTTCTGTATGACATTCCTGGTTGAAATGTTCTTAAAAATGGAAATCTTCAGGAAATCATTTAGTTCATGTCATGCCCCCGGGGGAAGCACGGCCGGCTGCACCATCAATGGAGTTAGTCAACTGTCAGCAGGAAGAGAGCAGCAGATACATCACAAATACAGTGATTAAAAAATGCAGGGGTTCTATGCCAGTATGTGCACAGCCTTTTGATTTCAAATAACAAAGTGAAATGAACTCACAGTTGACACTCATCTCCTTTTATTCCCTTTGTGGTGCAGAAACATTTCCCTGTATTTGTGTTGCAGACGGACGCGTGGCCATTGCACTTGCAAGCTGTTGAGCAGAGGGAGAAAAAGATGCAACGTTGAATGAAGCAAAAGACACTGATTCCATAGCAATTAAGTCCTTTAGTTGCCAAACTGAGAGACATCAACAACTGAAGTGGATATGAAAACCTATTTGGTGCTATTTGGTTTCTTTGTGATGCAGAAGGCAGCTAGAAATAGAACTGTGCGTCAACCGTGCAGAGTGAGTGCGGGCTCCAGGACTGATGTTTTACATGAAATCACAATCACACTGTGGGTTTTAGCCTCAAAATTTACTTAACTTCCTCTCTTGTTGTTAGATAGTGCAAAGTTCTGTTACAGTTCTGGTGTCCTCAACATAAAAAGGACATGGAACTGCTGAAACAAGTCCAGAGGAGGCCACGAGGATGATCAGGGGCTGGAGCACCTCCCGTATGAAGACAGGCTGAGGAAGTTGGGGCTGTTCAGCCTGGAGAAGAGAAGGCTGCGTGGAGACCTCATAGCAGCCTTCCAGTATCTGAAGAGGGCCTATAGGGATGCTGGGGAGGGACTCTTCATCAGGGACTGTAGTGACAGGACAAGGGGTAACGGGTTCAAACTGAAACAGGGGAAGTTTAGATTGGATCTAAGGAGGAAATTCTTTCCTGTGAGGGTGGTGAGGCACTGGAATGGGTTGCCCAGGGAGGTTGTGAGTGCTCCATCCCTGGAGGTGTTCAAGGCCTGGTTGAACATAGCCTTGGGTGACATGGTTTAGCATGAGGTGTCCCTGCCCATGGCAGGGGGTTGGAACTGGATGATCTTAAGGACTTTTCCAACCCTAACTAGTCTATGGTTCTATGGCTCTATAACCAGAAAGAAAAAGCCAATATTTGAATAGTTTGGGGCTTGGTAACACGTTTCAGTCAAACTCAAAGCTCTTGAGAGGAGACTATTTTTGCAAATCAAGCAGAGCTCGTGGTGTTTTTAGGGATTTTTCCAGAGACAAATAGGCCTTTTAGAAAATAATGGCATTATCAACAATGTCAATGTATCTGCACTATAAAGTGGATGGTGCTAAGAAACCACGCTCTAAGTGGTCTGAGGCATACGCCCAATGCGTCTGAGCTTTAGCCTGGTCTCACGAACTCAACGTCACTCATTTGTGGAAGAAGCAAAGTAGCCCACTCCTAGACTACATCAGGTTTGTGCCCTGCCCAAAACAGACCAGCTCATATGCTCTGAGCCTGCTTGAGATGCAAACCAAGGTATGACAGTGGGATGTAAGGGAGGTGTCCTTCAAAAGAACACTCTCGATTAACATCAAGCTGCTAACATTGATACACTTTAAGCCTTTTAGTCATAAAGAAGTAGAGGAAGTACATGCAAAACCACCCCAAAACCAAACCAACAACCAACATCAAAACCAACACAAGCAGTTGTCTTTGATATAATGTTCACTGTAACTACAAGAACGGATATAACAACTTTTCCCAGAAGGTAGATGACTTTTAGAAGCTGTTCTATCAAGGAACTGGAAGATGCTTTCATCTGAGCTCCACATGGGAGAGCGTACAATATAAGAAGGGAAAAAATACATAAAGAGAAGATCCTTCATTTGGTGCCCCTGAGCTTGCTGCAAATAGTATGCTTCAAAGGCTGCCAAACCTCCTTGTTATGAAGACATATGCCTTCTCATTACGAAGACACGAGCCACTCAATGTACCAGCAGATTCTTAGACATGAAGTACCCATCCTGAATATCCTTGCCAACCTTGAAGCTTATTTTATGAACCTTTTTGATGTCTTCTTTATATTGGCATGTAATGGAAGCTCTGTTGTATCAGGGACACTTAATTGTGCTTCTCAGATGTGGATGAGTGGTTTCCTAGCAGCAACACGGAACAAAAGAGGAAGAAGCATAAAGGCCTATTGTGGGAACAAGTAGATTGAAGGGAGATTTGACAAAATAATTGTATTCTGTGAAGCAAACACAATTCTCATTAGTGGCACTTCAAAAAAAATAACCCTTCACACATTGAGGATGCTCTGTACTTCCTTACGCTCTGCAAAAGGTAAGCAAGGTGAAACCTGACCAATAGTCAACATTACCATACAGAACAACTGGGAGAAATCTTGAATTTCATGTTGTTTAGACGCAGATCACAGCATCTCGAGCACTAACATTAATGCTTCTTCATCCTGTGATAACCACACGCTTATCAAGGAGAATGAACACTCCAAGATCTCTACTTAAAACAGAGCCTATTTATTCATGTATTTTCCTAAGAGCCCTGTAACTGGAGATCATTGACTAAAGGACTAGAATATGCCCAAAGAGAAATCTGCCCATGGCTTTTCAAACAACTGTGGAGTTTGGAGACAAACTATGGACAAGAGGTACTAGATACTGGAGTCTACAAATGAGTATTTCTCTCCAGAGTCTGATGCCAGAGCAGAAAGCCAAAATTACTGGAAACAGCTTTTTGACTGGCCTAGAAGGGTGCTGGAGAGGGACCTTCATCAGGGACTGCAGTGACAGGATGAGGGGTGATGGGCTCGAATTGAAAGAGGGGAAGTTCAGGTTAGATATAAGGAAGAAGCTTTTCCCTGTGAGGGTGCTGAGGCATTGGCAACAGGATGCCCTAGAGAAGCTGTGGCTGCCCCATCCCTGGCAGTGCTCAAGGCCAGGTTGGACACAGGCGCTTGGAGCAAGCTGCTCCAGTGGAAGGGGTCCCTGCCCGTGGCAGGGGTTGGAACTGGATGATCTTAAGGTCCTTTCCAACCCAAACCATTCTATGATCCTGTAACTGTGAAGCACGGTCTGACAATGAACCACCTCACAGTGAGTCTCTTTCTACCTTCTTCCCAAGCCATGGATCAAGACCTCACTCCAAGATGTTCACAGGGATCGCTGCTCCTCTTCCTGCAGTCATTATGATCTAGCTTCCTAAGAGCAACTACATCACCCACCTGACCAACCCTATTTGTCCACTCTAAGTGCTTTGACCATCCTCTAAGACCAACGTGGCAGCCGAGAGCAGGCAGGACCACAGCCCTATAGCTCATCACGGGCCACCAGCACACGCTCCACAGCGGCATTCAGTAGCGCTGCCGCCACAGCAATCTGATTTCAGGCATAATAGTGCCTTCCCTTCTCTTGCAAATGACTTCCTTATCTGCCCCTAACATATTTTCCTGTGAAACTTTAATCAGAAGAATTCTAAATCCTGAATGCAGAGAAAGCCCCTTGCAGCTATTTTTACATTTGATGTGCTGCATTTCCTGCTCTTCCCGATTAACACTCCTCTACGTTGGACACTACCTAAAAGCAACTGCTGAGGAGTGATTTACCTCCCGTTTAGTTATTATCTGCCCAGCTCTGCGAACACCAATGCCCATGATGATATGCAACCAATTCCTTCAGAGAAATAACTGCAGCTTATCAAAATGTTTTCAACACAAGGGATATGGCAGCATTCACCTGGTGGCACAGAGCAGAAGGAAAAAGCAACTTATTCCATCCACTCTTCTTATTCCTCCCCTGGCTTCTGAAGCCCAGGACCGCTACTTCCAGCTCTGCATGGCCTAACATGTTGGAAGGGTGGCTGCTATCCCAGCAGTGTCACTCAGGCTCCTCATGGAATGGGGAATACCAAACACTAACACTCTTCCCAGCGCTGGAAATGGATGCCATTCTGAGGATATTATTCTTGAGGATGGGGTTTTGGAGGATTTTTAGGGCTGACCTACAAGAGAGCAGTTCAGCTGAGGACCTGGGAGTGTTGGTGGATGACAACAACTATGAGCAGCAGTGTGCCCTTGAGCCAGGAGAGACAAGAGTATCCTGGGGTGCACTGGGAGGAGTGTGGCAGTAGGTCAAGGGAGGTGATTCCTCCCCCTCTACTTGATCCAGCTGAGGCCACATCTGGAATTCTGTGTCCCCGTCTGGGCTCCTCAGTACAAGAAATACAAGGAGTTACTAGAGAGGGTCCAGCGGAGGCCACAAAGATGAGCAAGGGTCTGGATCATCTTTATCATAATAAAGGAGAGATTGTGGGAGCTGGATCTGTTTAGTCTAGAGAAGAGCAGACTGAGAGGGCATCTCATTAATACAGATCAATATCTCAAGGGTGTGTACCAGGAGGATGGTGACCGGCTCTCTTCAGCAGCGCCCAGTGACAGGATGAGGAGCAATGGCCATAAAACACAAGAAGTTTCATCTCAACAGGAGGAAGAACTCTATATTGAGGGTGACAGAGCCCTGGCACAGGCTGCCCAGGGGGGTTATGGAGTCTCCCTAACTGGAGACATTCAAACCCCACCATGGACACATTCTATGTAAGCTGCTTCAGGTGGCTTTGCCTTGGCAGAGAGGTCCCTTCCAACCCTAATGATGCTGTCATTCTGTGACATTTATGGTCCCCATGCTGCTCGGGCCACTGGGCTGATGTTACAGATCTACACCTCAACGTACAAGGACTCACAAAAGGCACCCAGCGTACAAACACACGGATGCTTGTGCATCAGGGTGGAGGGTACCAACAACCATCTCCAGCACAGATGTGACCGTGGGCTCTAAAAACAGTGCAACACACAACATTGGACACAGAATACATTAAAAAAGTGGAATCAGCACATTATTAATGGGAAAGGAAGGAGGGACCCATGGCTTAGAGGAGGGAAAAAGCTGGAGTTGGCTCTGTTGCCCATCACCCATTCCTTATGTGAGGAATTGTCCTTTGGAAACCTTCTCATCAAGGAAAATATGCAGCAGTGGCTCTGGCTGCATCAGACAGATGGCTTCCTTTTGCTTTCCCTCTTCCAACCCACCTCAGTCTTTTTGCCCAGCTTCCTGTGTTCCTCACTCTTTCACCTTCACAGTAAATACCGTTAAATCACAGCAAATTAAAACCCCGGGCCCAAAGCACTTGAGAGCACAGCACTTCTGACATGAGCTACTGGTTTCATCAGATAATGAATGAATGCTGTTCCACAGTCTCTCAACACATTCTCTAATTTCTTTTTCAGGCATCTGGATGACTTTAGTCTATCATTCATTATCTCTACAATAAACTGGTTTTGGACAATCCTCATGCGAAAGAGTCCAAAGGAACTTACTCTCAATTTCCATACACATAGAAAAGCAACAAACATCAAAAGGCACGTTGCGATCCAGTGATTAAACCTGAATGCTCTGACTAGAATTGTGTCTCTTCTCAGGCCAACTCAGCCTCAATTTATTCACTCCTGCACTTCACATTATCTTCACACAAAATGAGTTTACATATATCAGCGGTATTTAATCTTGCAGATAATGCTCTGGAATAAAGTGTCAGAGATGCACCTTCTCCTCTGCAGCTGTGCTGTTGTGCTGCCTGCTGTAATTTCATATCCCAGCTACTGCAACACCCTTTTCTCTAAGCAAAGCACCTCATCCCTGCTGTGATCTTTTCACACCCCCCTCCTCAAATGCATCCACATGAAGGTTCTTCATTGCCTCATTTGCCACCAACATGCTCTTGCTTTAGGAAAAAGGATGTTCATGCTCCAGCTACTGACTCATCTTCATCCAAAAGGTCAACGGAATTTCATGTATCTCCAAGTATTTTCTACTGGATTGTCTCCACACTTGGAAGGAGCAACTCAAAAGTCTTCAATGTCCCCTCGTTAATCGTGTTCCCTTATTTCTTCTGGGATGCCTAGAAAACATCCACACTCTTTTATGTGGAAGTACTGATATTACTCTGACAGTGAAAGATGTTATTTTGGTTCTGCCTTTCCCATCATTGTATCTAGCCAAGGAGGAGGAGGTTGACGGTTATGTGGTGAGGAAACAGCAGAGCTGCTTTTTGGATGTCTCCAGAATGTGAGATTGAACTGATTCTGGAGACTCTACTCAAGCAGCACTGATTTACAGCGATGTCCTGGACTAAACGAGGTCTTTAACAAGGGCATGCAAGGATAGAACAAGGGGGAATGGCTTTAACCTTGTCAAAGGAGAGATCAAGATGAGCTCTTAGGCAGAAGCTCTTCCCTGGGAGGGTGCTGAGGTGCTGGCACAGGGTGCCCAGAGAAGCTGTGGCTGCCCCATCCCTGGCAGTGCTCAAGGCCAGGTTGGACACAGGGGCTTGGAGCAAGCTGCTCCAGCGGAAGGGGTCCCTGCCTGTGGCAGGGGTTGGAGCTGGATGAGCTTTAAGCTCCCTTCAACTCAAACCAGGCTGGGAGTCTGTGAATTATATCACTCCACCTAACTACAGTCCATTAAAGCTCTTCAGAGTAAGAAGCACCTTCCCATACATCTGTATATCACCTGTCACAGCCGGATTCTGGTTTACAACTCTTCTCCCCATGCCACAACTACAAAATTCCCAGTAATTCAGAATAACGTTGCAAGGTTCAAGGGCAAGACTCCCAATCCCTCATGTTCATCTCTCAGTATTTACCTGTATTGCTCCCTCAAGAGAGACCTTTTCCCTGCTTCTTAACACAACCACAAAAAGTTCTTCGTGCCAAAGAGCCCCACAGCACTTGACAAACTCAAAATGCAATTTTAACAAGGGTTCACCTAATCCTCAACTGAAATCCAGCCAACTCCTCTGTGCAATATGGCAAGCCTTTTATGCAGAGACAATTACAGCAATAAGCACACAACACATTAACCAAATGTAATAGAAGGTGGAATTTAGATAAGCAGAAATTTGTTCAAGACATTGGGATTAACAGTGTTTCTTTTCAAAATGAGGCTGTCAACCACTAAAAATCACATGTTTTTCACTGTGGTCATCTCAAGTTTATGAAGGACAGTAAAAAACCATCTTTATCTCATGCAATGAAAGTCAAAGAAAATTTCATCAAGCAGTTTGCCTATCTTTCATTTGAAGAAATAAGGATTGTGCCTTGCTTGCAGGAAAGACATCACGCATTATCAGGGTATAATTTCGGTTAAGATAGCAGAGGAATGAGTAAAGAGAGGAAACACCAAAGACTTCAGCGTAGGAAGATTTAGAGCATCACTTACGCTGACATGTTCCTCCATTGGTAGGATCACCGTAGTAGCCTGAGATACAAGTTTCACAGTGTTTGCCAGTCGTCAGATTTTCACACTTCTCACAGATGCTTTCATTGACACACTTACTGTGCCCGTTACACTGGCAGGCTGCAGGAAAGAGGAAAGGATGAGTATCTGTGCTCAAATATAGTGCTTTATTTAGATCCTCAGAGCAATGTGTTCTGCAGAGCCTGAATGAAACCATGTCATGCACCTTCCAAAGCAGTTCTTGCAGTCTTGCTGGAGACCCATGAACTCAGAAAGGTGTGTGCTGGAAACATGGAATGTAAAGCAATACATGGAAAACCGAACTCCAAAACATTACGTGCATACTGGAAAGACACGATGGGAAGCAGCTGGTGGGATAGATTTACAGAGAGGAATGGGGAAGAAAGGGTTTAGCAGCAGTCCATGTAAATTCATTCCATACGTTTGGTGTCAAAAGTGTTACTTCCCTGAGCATTACTAACAGCTAAATCACCCTTCAGAGAGAGAATTGCCTTGTTTTCCAACAACCCTAAGCCAAATGAGCAAACTAAAGTTAAAACTCAGTAAAGGTTTGTAGGGAAAGGGAACATCTCACTGCAGTAATGCATAATAAGTCTTCGTTCAGCTCCCCTGCAGACACTTGCATAACTCCTTCCACCTCAAAATGAGTTATTTCTTCTTTGTCTTCCAAGCTCTTTTCGTCCCCCCATGAACAGGACGGAACACAGACAACACTACAGTCTGAAACAGTCTCTCCCCTCACATTTAATTGTTGCCACGGCTGAACTGTTTGAACAATTACACATTGCTCATTTACCTGGACACTGAATAAAGGACCAATTATAGTTGTTCTCCACAGGACACATGCTGACATTGAGGACGGGCTCCAAGCTATGCTTCCCTGTTGAGGATGGGGTTGGCATCTTCACCGGACCTCTGTAGGAGCCTTCGATGCACTTCCCTTTGCCTGTGTTGCTTGGATCCGTGCACCAACCGCAGCCAGGCTGCTCCAGACAGTGAGCACACGTGCAGTAACCTGAACAGTTTTCAGCTATAAAGACAAAATCAAACATCAAATTGTGGCATAAATCACTGCCCCAAAACACAGAAAAGAATGGAAACAGAAACCCTTTGATGTCCTTTCTGACCTTAAGCATTTATGTCACCCAATCTGTATACATTTATTCTGATAGTCACAGTAACACATATATCAGAATCATAAAATGGTTTGTGTTGGAAGGAGCATTGAAGACCATCCAGTTCCAATGTTCTAGTTGAACACTGCTAGGGATGGGGCAGCCACAGCTTCTCTGGGCACCCTGTGCCAGTGCCTCAGCACCCTCACAGGGAAGAACTTCTGCCTGAGATCTAATCCAAATCTCCCCTCTTGTCAGTTTAAGGCCATTCCCCCCTGCCTGAGCCTTACATGCCTGAATGAGTATATACAGATATACTCATAGAATAGTTAGGGTTGGAAAGGACCTCAAGATCATCCAGTTCCAACCCCCCTGCCACAGGCAGGGACACCTCACACTAAACCATCCCACCCAAGGCTTCATCCAACCTGGCCTTGAAAATTGATTGAATGAATATATATATATATATTCATACATATATATATATATATATATTCATATCAGCATATTTGTTGTGGTTGCCCCATCCCTGGCAGTGTTCATGGCCAGGTTGGACACAGGGTCTTGAAGCAACCTGCTCTAGTGGAAGGTGTCCCTGCCCATGGCAGAGGGTTGGAGCTGGATGCTATGAAACAACACGACACACACAAAGGTTTTTTCTAACCATTGCACACCACCCACTGAAACCAGAGGTTAATGCTCCCAGCTACAAAAGATCTCTGATGTACAACACATCAGATGATAAAATCAGCCATCTGGAAGCAAAGGCTAAAAACCAGTTTATTTACTCGCTTTGAGTCTCTTCTTACCATAGGCTTTAATATCCCATGCTACTATTGAAAGTATTTATTGAGCCAAAATGCATAGAATACGAATAGAGAATCAAATCTGTCTTAGGATGCCCAGAGTGCCACATGCAGATCCCTGGGCTCAGCAATCAGCTATATCAGGGAAAAGCCATCCCCACCCTTTCACCATTCCCTTCTCAAATGGGATTGTATTTCAGCGGTGACAAACTCTTTCTATATAGAAAAGTTTCTCTATTCCTTTCCCCATCCCATCTTAGAAAAGATATTTTAGATTCTTGGTGTTCCATCTTGATGTTTCATAGAACCATAGAATAGTTTGGGTTGGAAAGGACCTTAAGATCATCCAGTTCCAACCCCCTGACATGGACAGGGACACCTCACACTAAACCATCCCACACAAGGCTCTGTCCAACCTGGCCTTGAACACTGCCAGGGATGGAGCACTCACAACCTCCCTGGGCAACCCATTCCAGTGCCTCACCACCCTCACAGGAAAGAATTTCCTCCTTAGATCCAATCTAAACTTCCCCTGTTTCAGTTTGAACCCTTTAGCCCTTGTCCTGTCACTACAGTCCCTGATGAAGAGTCCCTCCCCAGCATCCCTATAGGCCCCCTTCAGGTACTGGAAGGCTGCTATGAGGTCCCCACGCAGCTTCTCTTCTCCAGGCTGAACAGCCCCAACTTCCTCAGCCTGTCTTCATACGGGAGGTGCTCCAGCCCCTGATCATCCTCGTGGCCTCCTCTGGACTTGTTCCAGCAGTTCCATGTCCTTTTTATGCTGAGGACACCAGAACTGCACACAATGCTCCAGGTGAGGTCTCACAAGAGCAGAGCAGAGGGGCAGGATCACCTCCTTCGACCTGCTGGTCACGCTCCTGTCGATGCAGCCCAGGACACGGTTGGTTTCTGGGCTGCAAGCGCGCACTGCTGGCTAAATAAAGAGTAATGTTTACATAAACAGTATTTGCCTTTAAGACAAAAAGTAGTAGAAAACCCTTGTTTTCCATTATTTCAGCCTACTGAAACAATGCATCTCCTGCCTGATGCTTCCTCCAGCTCCTGACCTTTGGCAATATGGGAAGTTCACACTCTCATGTGTGACTGTTACCTGAAACTGATTGCCTGGATTTGGCAACACTTTTGACCTTATTCTCATCAGCTTCTGAAAGTTCCTGGAGCAAATAAAGCATCTTCAACTGCCCAGCTTCCCTCCTGGGGATCATACGCACTCCTCTCCGTATGCTATCCAGACACTCCTGGCTTTCCCAACTCTCCTGCCCACACACAGCTCTTAAAGGACTCAACATACAGCAAAATAACTTCTTAAGCTGTTCATAACTGTTTAGGCTATTTCACCCAAGTTTGAAACCAAAAAACACTGTTCCAAAGCACCATCAACCTCCGGCACTTTGCTCACATCAACCTAAAGGGTAAAAAGGAAATGATTCATTTAAAATAAGTTAGAAATTCCTACTTTGGGCTGTATGTGGACAATACTTCAGAATAAATCAGTCCTGTAAACCCTAACCTGGATTTGACAGTCTAATATTAAATTACGTGGCTCCATATGTGAATAAAAGAGATGCAGAAGAGCTACAAAAGCAATTAATCACATGAAATTATGTAACAATTAATTTGAAGGATGGCAATTCAAATAATGACACAAGTACTTCATGTAAAACAAAAAGTGGAGGTTTCATCACCTCACATCAAAGCCTTCACTATGTCCCATTTAGTTTAACTGACAGTTCCCATCACTGGGACGTAATTCCATTTAATGCTTTACATGATGCAGGACTGAGTTGGACACATGTTGCTTTTGGGGTCAGGCACTTGTCACTTCTGTCCAGTGGATTTTCACTGTGACTGATGGGCGGTTTGATGACTTTTGCTACCACCCTCAGCAGGTTTAATGACAACAGCGAGCTGTGTGGTGCAGTCATCACACTGGAGGGAAGGGATGGAATTGAGAAAGACCTGGACAGGCTGAAGACGTGGGACTGTGCAAACCTCATGGAGCTCAACAAAGCCAAGTGCAAGGTACTAGGTCAGGGCAATCCCAAGCACAACTCTGGCTGGAAAAGAATGCATAGAGAGCATCCCTGGGGAGAAGGACTTGGGGGTGTTGGGTGAGGAGAAGCTCCCCATGACGCAGCTTTAGTGGGTGCTTGAGCCCAGAACCCCGCTATGTGCTGGGCTGCACCCCCAGAGCGTGAGCAGCAGGTCAAGGGAGCAACAGGACAAGGGCAAATGGCTTTAACCTGCCCGAGGGGAGACTGAGATGAGCTCTTAGGCAGAAGCTCTTCCCTGGGAGGGTGCTGAGGCGCTGGCACAGGGTGCCCAGAGAAGCTGTGGCTGCCCCATCCCTGGCAGTGCTCAAGGCCAGGTTGGACACAGGGGCTTGGAGCAAGCTGCTCCAGTGGAAGGGGTCCCTGCCCGTGGCAGGGGTTGGAGCTGGAGGAGCTTTAAGCTCCCTTCCAACCCAAACCAGTCTATGACATGCTGGCAGACCCATGACTCCATCCCACCCACCAAGACGCAGAAGCAATTACTCACGTGGACAACTGCTCATGGTGTACCACTCCATGCACTGCCCGTACGGGAAGGAGGCCACGTAAGCGTTGGAGTCCACGCACTGTTTCATGTTGCTGCACCACATGCATTCGGAGCTGCCGCTCGTGCACTCCCCGCACATGGTCCGCAGGGCGCAGGGCGTGCGGCACTGCTTAGCGCTGTGGTTAGCTGCGGAGACACACATACACAAGAGTCAGCTTTCCCCCAGAGAGAAACAGGCAACAAGCCCCAAGATGGAAGGGCAGAAGATAAAAAGCCTTGAGTAATATTCAGGATGAAAAATAGTTCAGTATCATAGATCTGAAACACTTCCTCTGGGATGCGGTGATGCTGGATGGAGCTGGAGATAGCTTTTCAACAGTGAATATTAGAAATGCAGTATGTACTGCAAAATATTTCCCTCTTTATGTATCCTCCAAGTGTTAATACCTTTCTAAGGTGGGCAGGAAACAACTCAAATGGTGTATGAATGAGGTCTTTATCTGTCTGCAGTGTAAATGGTCTCCTTAGCTATTCTCTCAACCAAAGCGTTGGGATGGAATCCCACTTTCTATGTGGGCACACTGGGATGTGTTTTAAGTTATTTGATCAGTTTCACACATAAAATGAGCACTGAAAGCAGCTCTAACGCAGGAGTTTCTGCTGTGAGCCAATGCTTTATCAACCATTTCAAGCGGCTGTTCTCAGACCATAAAAAACAAGTTAAAGCTTAAACGAACCCACAGCGCTGCAAATCAAAACATACAAGGCTTTGAGGTCAGGTTCCACATCCATGATCTGCATCCTGCTCTTCCACAGAGAATGATTTAAAGTTGTGGCTGATTACATGGAATTGTAGAAATTCCATGCAATCAGCCAGCTTTCTTAGAACTTAAAGAGGTATTCAGAAATAATCAGCTACGATGGAGAGGTAACAGACCAAGCCCTTGGAAAAGAGAGGTGGGTCCAATGACACTTGAAGTCTTCTCCCCAAAGCACAGGGGTTCTTTGTCAAAGTTCTCACATTTCCAAAGGGTTTTTCCCAGTTCATTTCAAAGTTTGATAAAATCCTCCTCTGGCTATGGAGCAAGGGAAGGAAGAAGGGGGAGTTCAGCTGGAAAGTAGCTTTGATTTATTTCATTTATAAACGGGAGATTGCTCCATGCTATAATTAACCTAAATGTCACATTCAGGTATGCAATTAAGATAAAAATAATTAAACTATAATGTACGTGGAGCAGTTTACAGCTAACAGTGCAAAATTAAGATCTCCAATTCCCGCATGAAATACCTACACAAGACACTTTTCCAGAACTACTTCTCTTTGGCAATGTTATAGAAACACAGAATTACCCAAGTTAGAAAAGCCCTTTAAGCTCATCCAGTGCAACCATTCCCAGCACTGCCAAGGCCACCACTGCCCCATGGCACTGAGGCCTCGTCTCCACGCTGTGTGAACACCTCCAGGGCCGGTGCCTGCAGCCCTGCCCTGGGCAGCCTGTTCCAATGCTGAGCACCCTCTGGGGCAGGAATTGTTCCTCAGCTCCATCTAAACCTGCCCTGGGGCAGCTTGAGGCCGGTTCCTCTTGTCCCATCCCTTGTTCCTTGGGAGCAGAGCCCAGCCCCTCCTGGCTCCATCCTCCTGGCAGGCACTTGTAGGGAGCCATCAGGTCCCCCCTGAGCCTTCTCTTCTCCATCTGAACCCCCCAGGTCCCTCAGGTGTTCCCCATCACACTTGGGCTCCAGGCCCTGCACCAGCTCCATTGCCTTTCTCTGGACCCATCATGATGCAGCCAGTCTTAAACTAATGAATGGGATCCTCTTTACTCTCTATAGGACATACAAATACTTATCAGCCCCCCTGCTCCCATGGGACACACGAATTGAATCTCATCACCTGGCCTCTCGCAGACACTGCCATTGACCTCATTGATGCACGTTGCTGCCTTCAGGCCCTCATTGGAAAGCTCAGCTAAATAACCACAAAATCCAGCGTCACTTGGTTCGCTGGGAAGCCACTTGAGGAGGCTGTTGGTGAAGGGGGACATGTCTTCCCAGCACCAATAAGACACGTTGATCTTCCTCAGGCCAACCCATGGAGTCAAAGTTTTGGGCTAGAAATAAAGGAAAACAGTAGATTTAATGCTCTGTTTTATTACCTTGGGTATGAAAAGAAAATACACATCACCGTATCATGCTCATAACAACTTTGCCAGGTTAGGTATTGCAAAAACAGATGAGGGAAGTAGTTGTTTCCCAGTGCTATCAGAATTAAATGCCAGAGACAGAAAAATCCTGCAGGAAACACCACTGGTTCTTTTCCTAACTAAATTTCTTATTTTCTGAACCAAGAGGAGAGCAAATCAAACCTTCACACTGGCTGACATTAACTGCAAGTTTCATTGCTCTTTATATGCTTGTGACTCCTATAAATGGCTAGAGATAGGAAAAGAAATTCGGGAGCTACAGTTTGACATGAGGAAGAAAACTAGCTATCCCCTGTACAATTTAAATGATACAATCTACTTACTCTACAGTGTGACTGGGAGACCTCTACTTTTTAACAGCGTGTATATATGGATGGGTGGAGAGACAGAGCAGGGCAAATCTGAATTTGTGTTGCTGGTAATAAAATTCTCCATATGAGGAACTCATAACACAGCTATTGCTACTGGCAATTTCTTTTTTAGCATACTTATATTGGGGAAAGGCAGTTTAACTCTTTTGATACAGAATCCCAGACTGGTTTGTGCTGGAAGGGACCTTAAAGCTCCTCCAGCTCCAACCCCTGCCCCAGGCAGGGACCCCTTCCACTGGAGCAGCTTGCTCCAAGCCCCTGTGTCCAACCTGGCCTTGAGCACTGCCAGGGATGGGGCAGCCACAGCTTCTCTGGGCACCCTGTGCCAGTGCCTCAGCACCCTCACAGGGAAGAGCTTCTGCCTAAGAGCTCAGCTCAGTCTCCCCTCGGGCAGGTTCAAGCCATTCCCCTTGGCCTGGCCCTGCAGGCCCTTGTCCCAAGCCCCTCTCCTGGTTTCCTGCAGCCCCTTTAGGCAGTGGTGTTATTACCTATATTACAGATACTATCCCAAACCATCTATACACAGCTTATTTAAAGGACCAACTGCAAACCACAGCCTCCCTCTAGAACAGTCACAACGTGCCAGTGAGTGGCACAAGTTCACGTACCAGACACAGGCTGGATTTTAGCAAAGGCATTTTCCCACATTACAAACATTCCTTACTGATATCGACTAAAAAGAACTTACAGTCTCTTTAGATTTCCAAGGCTCTCTTTTTAAAGGACACTACAGAAGAAAAAAAGCTGTAGATTATCAGCTTTTTTCTCCCCAGTGTACTGGTTCAAACACTATTAGGCAAGGGTTGCCATGTGTCTTTAGGGATTTACACTACACTTATCTACTGGCATATCCAGAAACACCTGGAGCTGCTCGAACCACACACTTTTACTGCACCCCAGGTTTGACTTCGCCTTGTTACAAAAGATTTAACAAACAATCTTGCTTGAATTGCACCTTACCTTTTTTATGGCTAAACTGAAACCCCTCTAAAACCCCATAATTGTGGAAATGCCACTTTCAAACTACAAAGAGAATCAAAGCAGGGAATGTTTTCTTTTCAACAGGGGAATATTGCTCTTTAGTATTCAAGTACATTCTGTGGAAAGCAGCAATGCTACTGCCTCCAGCCTCATTTTTCATTAGATCATAGAATCCCAGAATGATCTGGGCTTGGAAGGGACCTTAAAGCTCCTGCAGTTCCAACCACTGCCATGGGCAGGGACCCCTTCCACTGGAGCAGCTTGCGCCAAGCCCCTGTGTCCAACCTGGCCTTGAGCACTGCCAGGGATGGGGCAGCCACAGCTCCTCTGTGCTCATCACTCTCGTAGTAAAGAATTCCTTCATACTGTCCAATCTTTCCCAATATAAAGCTCTCCCTGTTTTGTCAGCCCTGCCCACAGCATCCTTGGGACCCATGAATCTGATGTGGTGTGAAGCCTCAGCAGGTCTGCATTCTAACCCAGGCTTTCAGCAAAACTGCCCAGCATCATCATTCTTCGTTAGGGCTTTAGCATCAGCTACACAACCTGCCCTGAAAACCTCCAAACTTCTGGTGGGGACCAGGAAATCAAGAAGCATTCATTTTCTTGATGCATAAAGAGGAAGAGATTCCAATTCGCTTCTCACCGGCTCCGACAGAAAAGCACCTGCCACTAAAGCAAAGCTAAACAACTCTAAATAAGCCATGTAGCTCTGCGGTATAAGAAGCCAACATTTTACACAGCTCCTTTTCTAAGCAGAATAAACAACTTTAAATGCTTTACATGAAGCACCTCTGGTGCCCCAAAGGGACCTTTATTTATCAACTGTTGTGTACAAGTCACGAGAGGAGCCCTGCCGCAGTCGTGTATCGCCACAAGAGACGTGTGTGTGTGATTCCATTACAGATGCGATACCTTTGAGGCACAGTGTGTGTTTATATTTATCTTCCCCATTTACATTCTCGACAATTTCGGTTCAAAAGCACCCAGAGGGGATGCTGAATTTCAAAAGAACGAGCAGTCCTTTGCACTGAAGAGGCATGTCTATGCCGCACCGAGCATACAATACCACAGCAAGGACTTCTCCGCAGTCAGAGCTTAATTACTCAGGGGACAGAGAAGAGAAGCACTCACCGAAGACTGCATCTTCTGCAGCTCCTTGAGGACAAATTCCACCTTTTTCTGCGTCGTGAGTGAAGCCAGCAAAGCACCGTTGGATCTGCAGGACAGTTTGGCGTGATCATAGGTCTCCTTTGCGTTTGTGATTTTCAAGCAGGAGTTGCCAACCAAATGCCAGTTTGTTCCACAGATGTTTTCTAGAGGGGAGGATAAGAGATACAAGTGACCTTCACGACATATAAAGCACTGGAAGAGCCCTTCCATCACAATAAAACCTCCAGCCCCATCCCATGAGCATGACCTATTGGCATGCTCATAAGTATCTATGTAGGATAATCCCAGAGGAAAAGGAAAGCTGTTTAGGGGAGCTGAAGTGCGACATCAGCGCTTATCTGTAGTAGGTGGTCAAAGCACTTGTTTCAACATCAAACAGTAAAACCATTGTAGAAGAGCAAGCAGAGAAAAGCAAATGAGTATTTTGCTGATGGTTTAAAGCCACTTATTCAACCACAGTTATTAGGATACCAAGCAACAGAAGAGGGTTGATGGGCTAATCCTGCCGACAGCTTCCAACTTGCAGGATTAATCCCTATTTCATATTGAGCACAGCCATCCCTGCTACTAAAGAACTCCTTATGCTTCGGGGTTAATTATTTCCCTTACAGAAAACCTGATGGACATATTCAGTGTGAATTTCTGCAGAGCTGATGTCTAGCTCCAACATCTTGGTTTAGATTTAACAGATTGAAAAACTCTCAAGTGTCAGTTTTTCAGATGGGCTTTTTACACCTATGATCAAGTCACCCCCTTTTCTACAACAAATTAAGCAGACCAAGCTCTTTATCTCATTAAAAGATGGTTTTCTCACTCTCATGGCTCTCCTGAGAGACTGGGGAGGGTAAAGAGTGGAAGGAGCAGCCCTGAGGAGGACTTTGGGGTCCTGGGTGAGGAGAAGCTCCCCATGACCCGGCTTCAGTGAGCGCTTGAGACCAGAACTCCCCCGCCGTGTGCTGGGTGCACCCCCAGAGCGTGAGCAGCAGCTCAGGGAGGGGATCCTGCCCCTCTGCTGTGTGATGGGGAGACCCCCCCTGCAGCCCTGATCCAGCTCTGGGGCAGCAGCACAAGAGGGACATGGAGCTGCTGGAGCGAGGCCAGAGGAGGCCATGGGGATGCTGCGAGGGCTGGAGCAGCTCTGCTCTGGAGCCAGGCTGAGAGAGCTGGGCTGGGGCAGCCTGGACAAGAGAAGGCTCCTGAAGGGGAGACCTCAGAGCAGCTCCAGTGCCTAAAGGGGCTGCAGGGAACCTGGAGAGGGGCTTGGGACAAGGGCCTGTAGGGACAGGCCAAGGGGAATGGCTTGAACCTGCCCGAGGGAGACTGAGATGAGCTCTTAGGCAGAAGCTCTTCCCTGGGAGGGTGCTGAGGCGCTGGCACAGGGTGCCCAGAGAAGCTGTGGCTGCCCCATCCCTGGCAGTGCTCAAGGCCAGGTTGGACACAGGGGCTTGGAGCAAGCTGCTCCAGTGGAAGGGGTCCCTGCCCGTGGCAGGGGTTGGAGCTGGATGAGCTTTAAGCTCCCTTCCAACCCAAACCAGGCTGGGATTCTGTGATTCTCCGAAGTCTCTTCATTTTTTCCCTCTTCCAGACTAGCACACATCACACGTACCAGAGTTACCAGGGGAAGGCTTTCCATGCCCATTAAAAGGTCTTGTTTGGTTTGGGTTTTCCCCTTTCCCTATTCTTTATTAACTCCAAACGTTAATCACTGAAGATGTTACATTTATTTCCCAGCTACCGGGGAAAGAAGAAAAAGACTTACTATAGGGGGACTAATACTCTACTCCTATGATCTCCCACTGGAAACACTCTAATAAGAGAACTTTCCTTATACACTTTAGCTGTTACTCAGCTAATTCGTCCAGTATGTGCCATTACGCCTTCGCACAAGTCTACTTGCTAAAATTAAATAGCATGCATTATTAAATCTAATATCTTGCAGAAGCCTATTATATCAACAGTCCCACTTCCATCAAATGAAAAGAGAGAGATGAAATACAGCCTTATAATTATACAAATGATCACACTCCTCTTCAGACAATTGGGACTGAAAAATATTCCATCAGGTTTGACTGGAAATTAAGTTTCATATTAAAGCTGATATGATTGAACAACATTATTTACTCCAGCTTAGCACTAAATATTATGCATTTGGGGGATAAAAAAACCCAAAACCAATAGTTAAAAGCCCCAGGGCTTTTGGACTGGGTGAATCTGTTTTCTTTTTCTTATACAAATACTATCAGTACCTACCTGGTAAAGCGATGCACTCCTGATTCCTAGGTTCCCACTGGCAGTTTTGATCCATGGCACAGCTTTTACAACTTGTCTTTTTGTTACAGTAATAGGCAGGGTTATCCTTCGGACAATTGTCGTAGACAGTAATAGGAACCTACAAGAAATAGCACAGATGAGGCTTTTTCCCATCCAAACAATGCCAGTTTATAACAGCCATCCTTACTATACTAAACTTCACAGTTCAGACCTACAAAGCAACCCACGTATTCAAAAGCTGTGACACTGGGCACAGGCTGTGCTCTGTATCCAAGGTATTCCCCCAAGCCATCATTATGCATTATCCTTACCAGAGCTTCTACAAAAGGGTTAAGTTTTTCCTTAAGGAATGCTAATAGCAAACCCAACTAAGGTGCCTTACTGATAACCACACCATCATGAAACCTTCACTTCTTCCCCTACCCATGGCCATCCTCCCAACATAAGGGGAAGAATCCCACCAAAAGCCCTTGGACCAACTCAAAACCAGTTTAGAGCTAGAAATAACAAAACAAGGGTCAGAATACTGACAGATGGACATTTACTATTTCAAATTCATTTGCTACAGAAGAATTAGAGAGCCTTTACCTGTTCCTCTGTGCAGTTGTTCTGTATTGAGACGCACTGGTCAGTGCACCATTGGCAGTTGTTTGTATTGGCTGTACAGCTATAGCAGTCTGTAATCTGATCACATTTTTCACTGTCTACAGCTATTAAAGAAAAAAACCTGCATGACCAAAAACAGGCATTTCCTGACAGAGCAATAAGAACTTGATTACATCCAGCAAAAGATACAACCAAACAGTAGCGCCTGTGGATTTTCCGTTATCAGCTACTTGGTAAATCAGATGCTCTCATGTGATTGAACTGATAGAAAAGCACATTCATTTGCAGCATCAATCAGTTTTAGTGCCTGAGGAGCAGTAAACCACCACCACAAAATGCACCAAGATATGTAAGCATGTTCAGGCAATGCCCATGCAAATGATGCCAGAAGACAATCCACAAGGAAAGTGAACATCTCTCACCATGCTGCAGCAAGCCTGGCCTTCGATTACATGCAAAGCCTGAACTTTCCACTTCATCCTTCCAATGGCTTATTGCCTGTGTATTGTGAAAATCTACTGTACGTTGAGAGCCCATCAAAGCAATGTCTCTTTACATCAATTTCTATTAAATAATTAAAGGCTGTCATCTATTCCGGCATCAAGGTTCATATAATTCAATTCGAAGCAAGGAATGCACCAGGATAAAGCATTGAGAAGTTATCTAGAAATTGTCATAAGGGAGAACACAGGAATTGGACCTTAAAACAAGCGTTCTTTCTGTATGTCCTTATCCTTATAGTACCATAGAAGAAAAAATAAAGTAACTTTTTAAAACGCTAATCCTGCTGTCTTGAAGAGCACAGGATAACACTGCAGGACCCAAATCATCCTCCTTTGCCCCATGGTGCCCATAAGCGAATTGCTGCCTCTCACAAGGCCAGCTCTTGGAGCAAACATCTACAGAGCAATGGTCCAAGCTTGATTCCTGACTGATGATGTCTGTTTAGGATGGGAAAGTAAGTACAAGCAGAATGGTAGCAAACAATCTAATGAGCAAGCAGCTTCAGGAGGAGTGAGAGATGGAAACCTATCCACATCGCTGCAGGCACTTGGTCAGAGGAAAGTCTCCCAGGGCATGTAAGGAAGCACAACCCCATCATCTTACACTTGGTCTGATAATGGCATACAACCAATATAGGGCAGAATTTGGGAAAGAAAAGGACCCTACCTGCCTTTTGGAAAGAGGAACGTGGCACATACCTGGCTTGGGAGGACAGTCTTCAAAGACCTTTTGCTGCTGCTTTACGGATGCCATTTCCCAGGGGATGCAGTGAGGGGGGACTCTGACCCACACACATCTGACACCACGACCTGTTCTCACACAGGCTGTTTCGTTGTCAAAAGCTTCACATTTCTCAGGTGTGTACTTCAGGATGTCACTCAGGAGGAGGCTGTTGAAGCCTCCAAACACGTACATGGTGCTAGACAAAACAGAGGGGATAAGAACTCACATCTATGTTTGTAGACCACGCGCTGCTCTGGGTCAATGCGATCCAAGGTGTGAGCAAAGTGGTTTACAGCACTCCAGAATGTATAAATCCAAATAAACAGCTCGTGGTTAAGGAAGACACTAAAGGAAAGGTCAGGCAAGTTCCACTGTTTCAGAGAACCCACAAAGTCTCAACACAAGGGTGCTGCAACAGAGTCGAGCCTATGCGAGGTCATGGACCAACCCTCCCCATCAGCCAAAGCTCTGAGCGGCACCTCATCAATGTGACTATACACGAAATGCTGCAGGAATGCAAGATCCTCCTGCAGAGAACAGCGGCAAGAGAGGGAGGAAGGCTAAAAACGAGGGAGATGGTTTCACACCATTAAACCAGCGTGCAGAAACTGTGACAAAACTACTCGGTGCTGTCACATCTCCCTACGCCACTGTGACAAAAGCAGTTATTTTCACGGCTCTTAGACACAGAGCAAAGAGTCATTGTGACAACCAAAAGAAAAACCAAAACACCACCAAACCCCAAAACCAAATAGTACTTAGGGGAGGGGAAGATGGGGGGTTTTAAGCCTTCTTTAGTATCCCAACTGCTTCAGGCAAAACATCAGATTTCGTTAGTTACACAAAAATGCCACCCAAAAAGCCTCTGTGCATCCATGTTGGGGAGGGACTCTTCATCAGGGACTGTAGTGACAGGACAAGGGGTAACGGGTTCAAACTTGAACAGGGGAAGTTTAGATTGGATCTAAGGAGGAAATTCTTTCCTGTGAGGGTGGTGAGGCACTGGAATGGGTTGCCCAGGGAGGTTGTGAGTGCTCCATCCCTGGCGGTGTTCAAGGCCAGGTTGGATGAAGCCTTGGGTGGGATGGTTTAGTGTGAGGTGTCCCTGCCCATGGCAGGGGGGTTGGAACTGGATGATCTTGAGGTCCTTTCCAACCCTAACTATTCAGTGATTCCATTCTATTCTATTCTATTCTATTCTATTCTATTCTATGTTTGTAATATGCACATTTAAAAGAGAGTGAAGAAGAGTTAGTGTACCTGAAAAGAAAGGGTTTGCTTGAATAATAAGTATTTATTAATATGATTTTCATCCTATTTTCAGATCAAAAGAACTGATGCAAAGGCTTAGCTGTCCTTCATGGAAGTAAATGTATGGCTGGTATTCAGTACACTGAAACAAGCAGGTAGTGAGTGAGTTTTCAGAAGCAAAAAAGAGTATCTAGAAGCAAGCCCTCTTTTCCAAGGCAGTGACAGTTATCTGCCTGGCTTAAACTGAGCTTTAAATAATGTTAAGTGAATTACAGGAAGTATCCTCAAAGGATAAAGGAACCAGAACGAAAGACTCCTACGAAATATCACTCCTCAAGCTTGGTTCCACAGACTCAAACACAGTAACAGATGTTCAGCTGAAAGCACAGATATTATTACAGTGATGTAATGCTCAACAACAGAAATCTCACCTATCATTTCACCTAAATGAACCTCACATATATGTAAAGAATGTACTTAAAGGTACCTCATTCACCTAAATGTACCTCACATGAATGTAAAGAAGAATCACATAGGATAAGCTATGTTAAGTGAAATAGGGACAGATGAAGAAAGCATGAGGGAAGATAAAAGTTGTCACTGCAGCTAATAGAGAAATATGAAATAAATGAAAACAATTATAAATAAAATTATGAGATATACAAGGAATAGAAATATGGAAAGAAACACAGATTTTAGAAAGAACTGAGCTGAAACAATTTAGTCAATTGAAGAAGGGCTGACAGGAACACCTAGGTACTAAAGACATAACAAGAGTGAAGATCTGGGAGCTTTGAGAGAGGTTTGCAACAGATCCAGTCTAAGTGCTACTGATTGACATGCATACATTCACTCAGGGATGAGAAATGCCAACAGCTCACAGCTTGTTTGTGACCTTACCTGTTGTACAGCACAGCAGAATGTCCAAACCTGTTCACATCGTGATGGAGACCTGGGCGAGGAAGGACGTGCCACCGATCACATGCTAGGATGAAATAAAAGCTCATGTCAGAACAGTTTCTCAGTATAAGCCATGACTCAACTTATGTAGCACATTTCTTCCTGAAAGATCCCAAAATACTCGGGATCTTCTGCACTTGGGTCACGACAACCTCATGGCACACTTCAGGCTTGGGGAAGAGCGGCTGGAAAGCTGCTCAGGGAAAAGGACTTGGGGGTGTTGGTCAACAATAGCTGAACACGAGCAGCTTGTGCCCAGGCAGCCAAGAAGCCACCAGCATCTTGGCCTGGATCAGCACCAGTGCGGCAGCAGGGCTAGGGCAGTGATTGTGCCCCTGCACTGGGCACTGCTGAGGCTGCACCTTGAGGGAGACATTGAGGTGCTGGAGCGGGGCCAGAGAAGGGCAACAGAGCTGGTGCAGGGCCTGGAGCCCAAGTGTGATGGGGAACGGCTGAGGGACCTGGGGGGTTCAGATGGAGAAGAGAAGGCTCAGGGGGGACCTGATGGCTCCCTACAAGTGCCTGACAGGAGGATGGAGCTAGGAGGGGCTGGGCTCTGCTCCCAAGGAACAAGGGATGGGACAAGAAGAACCGGCCTCAAGCTGCCCCAGGGCAGGTTTAGATGGAGCTGAGGAACAATTCCTGCCCCAGAGGGTGCTCAGGCATTGGAACAGGCTGCCCAGGGCAGGGCTGCAGGCACCGGCCCTGCAAGTGTTCACCCCCCGTGGAGACGAAGCCTCAGTGCCATGGGGCAGTGGTGGCCTTGGCAGTGCTGGGAATGGCTGCACTGGATGAGCTGAAAGGTCTTTACCAACCAACAATTCTACAATTCTACTTTAACACCTATAGAGAAACCGTGCCACCCACCACCAAAATGCAGATCTTGAGTGAATCAGTACACAGAAGCTCTGCGTTATCTTCCTTCGCAAGGCAGAATGCTCAGTCCTCACCCCAGCTGCCACAGTGTGACAAAAAGGGATGGATGCAATGGCTCTGCTCCATCATCTAAACACCTCATCAGAGGGAAGTTCCAGGGCACTGTGATGAAGGGGTTATTAGCTTTTTGGCAACCACATGTAATCAAACAGCATTGGCTTGAGCTGATTTTCTTCATTACTAGTGGAATTTTTCACTGTGTAACAAGTTCAGGTTGTATCTGTTGCTATGTGATTTATTTGCAGTTTTGCCCCAAACCAGCATCACTGAGAACAGAGACTTATCTGGTTTATTTTATTTTTTTCCTTTTCTGTTGCAATTATGTTCCTAGAGGGCAGAGATCCGTGTTTTTCAAAATATTCTTCACTCATCATGGCTTTAGGATTTGTGGTTGTTTTTCTTTTTTAACATAATGCGAGATTATTCCACCCTTTTTCTATTAGCATAACATTTCTAAGCTCTGCTTCATTTTTGACTCGGTTTCTCAGGTAATTTCTTCCTTTAGGCAGCAAGGCAAAAGAAACAACCTAAGAAACATATAAGCCACTGAGCAATCAAAGGAACAAAAGCAGGAGAAGTCAGTCTAATTCCGATCACTTAAACTTTGGGCAGTGCATGGGATCACCTTGGTGGCCAGTACCCCGGAGGCAGGTGTATGCAATTCATGCAATTAGAATAGAAAAGTCCATCTGCTGTAAAGATCTGCAAACCCTCAAATACTCAAAAAGATTCTTTAATAGAATCATGGAATCCCAGACTGGTTTGGGTTGGAAAGGACCTTAAGATCATTCAGTTCCAGCCCCCCTACAATGGGCAGGGATGCCTCATGCTAGACCGTGTCACCCAAGGCTCCATCCAACCTGGCCCTGAACACCGCAAGGGATGGAGCATTTACCACTGCTTCTGGCAACCCACTCCAGTGCCTCACCCCCCTCACAGGAAAGAACTTCTTCCTTATATCTAACCTGAACTTCCCCTGTTTCAGTTTGAACCCATCACCCCTTGTCCTATCGCTGCAATCCACGATAAAGAGATAAATACAAGATGAAACTGTTGTGCCATGGACCAAACCTCTAAGATAAAGAGCTTCCAAACCCAAACTAGTACATAGAGAGGGCAAAGAAAAACAACCTCTTTCATACTGGAATGGGTTGCCCAGGGAGGTTGTGAGTGCTCCATCCCTGGCAGTGTTCAAGGCCAGGTTGGATGAAGCCTTGGGTGGGATGGTTTAGCGTGAGGTGTCCCTGCCCATGGCAGGGGGGTTGGAACTGGGTGATCTTGAGGTCCTTTCCAACCCTAACTATTCCATGATTCTACGATTTTTGTCCCTGTTTAATCAGGTAAAACAACCGACCCCAACCCCTGATCCAGCAGAAACTTCTGTTCAAGAGGGCTGATAAATAAAGACAACAGAACCCAGCTGGCTGGATTTAATGTAAATTGTGATGTCGAACTCCATTTTTAGACATCATTTGAGCCTTTCTCAAAGAGTTAAACTGGGCCCAGCATCACTCTTGAGACGAACATGCCTGCTTCCAATTCTTAACAAGAGACCTAAGCAAAATTGGACGGCAATTTGCAATTTTATATCCATTAAGTTGTGAGTTATGTGAGGCCAAGAAACATATTTTTTTGGATTAACAGAAGGCCTGGAATGTTTTGCTTTCTAAGCTTCTTCCCCATCTTTAACTAAAGCTCAAGTATCGGAAAAAAGAAGTCTGAAAGTACAAAGAATCCTCTCCTTCCTGACTAAAGGGTTAAGCCAAGCCTAAACCTTACAATGCCCAGGATTTATTAAATATGCTGTTCAAACAGAACACATCTGCTATGGAAACATCCAGTTTGTCATCACAACTGAATTTTTGATGGGGTAAATAGAAAAGTTTTAATTTCCCTCCTGTGGGGAGAACAGATCATTATACAAAAGTATGGCCACTACATGAATATTTCAAGCTGAGGTTAAAAAGAGAAAACAACATAAAGTAAAAACTTGTTTAGAAATAAGAAAGAATGGTTATTTAACCCACAGAAACTGCATTCAGAAGTTATCTTAACATTCTGCCTGTGAAGTATAGAGTCACAGACTGGTTTGGGTTGGAAGGGACCTTAAAGCTCCTCCAGCTCCAACCCCTGCCACGGGCAGGGACCCCTTCCACTGGAGCAGCTTGCTCCAAGCCCCTGTGTCCAACCTGGCCTTGAGCACTGCCAGGGATGGGGCAGCCACAGCTTCTCCGGGCACCCTGTGCCAGCGCCTCAGCACCCTCCCAGGGAAGAGCTTCTGCCTAAGAGCTCAGCTCAGTCTCCCCTCGGGCAGGTTCAAGCCATTCCCCTTGGCCTGGCCCTACAGGCCCTTGTCCCAAGCCCCTCTCCAGCTTTCCTGCAGCCCCTTTAGGCACTGGAGCTGCTCTCAGGTCTCCCCTTCAGGAGCCTTCTCTTGTCCAGGCTGCCCCAGCCCAGCTCTCTCAGCCTGGCTCCAGAGCAGAGCTGCTCCAGCCCTCGCAGCATCTCTGTGGCCTCCTCTGGCCTCGCTCCACCAGCTCCACATCCATACTCCAGAGCAGGACGCAGGACTGCAGCGCACATGGCTGGGTCCTGGGGAGTTTCTCTTCCACCTTCTTTTATACAATTTCATCTCTTCTTTTCTTCATCTTCAATGCACCTTCTCTAAACTCCAAATTCACAAATAAATGCTGCCCTCTTCTGGCTTTTCAAACTCACTGAACCCAATCCTTCCAAATAAAATCTAATCGTTTGGCTTTAAGAGCACTTATGGGGATATTTGTGCTTATAAAACAAATGGACATTACAAACAGCACAGCCAAACAAGTCAGCCAGGCTGCAGTTAAAACAAGAGCGTGCATTGTACAAGTGGAGCTTCAGGAGGGTCCAGTGCTTGTAACTGTCCTAACAGCCTGCACTTTTGATAAATCATTGATTAAAACACACTTAAAGCGTCAGGATAGCTTCATGGCTGAGATGGTAGAACAGTATGCTTACCATTTAAGAAATACCTTTTAATGCCCAAGGTTGGGTATGAACATTTGACCAAATAACTGCTACTGTATTTGCCTAGAAATCACAGCACCAGCTCATATGCTTGGTAATGTGTAGCGAGGTAAATGAGCCTCTCCTCATTACACATTCTTCTGCAGCACTCTTAGTAGCATTTGGTATAATCTACCCAGCATGGAAATGAGTCCATGACAGCTCTTTTTGTCTATCCAAGATGCTTTTTATTATAAGGATCATTTTTGCGACAACTTACCGATATCATACGCCATAAAATCTGAAGAGAAGCACTTTGCACCGTGGCTCATGGAGGTGTCGTTGTGCGTGTTTCCTCCAAACACCAGCATGGTTCCACTCACTATCACAGCCGTGTGCAAGTAGCGGAAAAATCTGCTGTCCTTAAGTATGGTCCTTCAAAAATAAGAGTGTATGTATTAATAACACTGATTAGTAGCTGCAAAACACAGGACCATCCACACCTTCAAGTTGAAGAAGGCTTAGGGGATCAAAAAGGAGCATGAGGGCAGTATTCAACAACTTCGTTTCCATGCTGTTTAATTCCTCCTGTAATTTCATTCTCTCATCTTCCCACCCGCTTGCCAGTGTCTAGGAGAAATACATTGAGGAAAGCCTCTTTCCAAAGCTATAGAGCTGGAATTCATCGATTCCTTCCCTAGGCATTGCCAAGTTTTCACACTAACTGGGGTTTTGAGCGTGATCAGCTAAACCTGCTGATACAGGCACTGCCTGGGAACAGTCCAGTAATTACATAGCAGGCATGAAACACTAATAGTAAATATTAAATAGTCATACAAATGTCATAGTAACTCTACTCTTAGAGCAACCTAAACAATCCTTTCAACCTGGGGGGTTGTGAGTGCTCCATCCCTGGCAGTGTTCAAGGCCAGGTTGGATGAAGCCTTGGGTGGGATGGTTTAGTGTGAGGTGTCCCTGCCCATGGCAGGGGGGGTGGAACTGGATGACCTTGAGGTCCTCTCCAACCCTAACTATTCTATGATTCTATGATTTTATTATCATCTGCTGCTCAGAACTAAAATAAACCTCCTATTTTAAGGAAATCTGTGCAGCTGCTGACAACCTGCAAACTCGAGGCCTCATCCATGACTAAATCATGGCGAGCATTAATCAAACTTGCTGCTCGCATCACCTTTAGTCAGCTTGATTAATGGCACTGAATACAGAGGGTCACCCTTTGTGGAATTCCCCTACTACCTTGAGAGGGTGGGATTAAAGGGAAATGCTGATGTGGCCACATCCATACCATCATAGAATCATAGAAAGTTTAGGTTGGAAGGGAGCTTAAAGCTTCTCCAGCTCCAACCCCTGCCACGAGCAGGGGCACCTTCCACTGGAGCAGCTTGCTCCAAGCCCCTGTGTCCAACCTGGCCTTGAGCACTGCCAGGGATGGGGCAGCCACAGCTTCTCCAGGCACCCTGTGCCAGCGCCTCAGCACCCTCATGAGACTGACAAAATAAAGGAAGTTGATGCTGCAGTGGTTTGGGAGAACACTGTCACATTTGTGATAATTTTCTGCCTATTCAGCCAGATTTGCCTGCTCATGGCTGAAGTAGAGGATTGAATGAACCACGAAAGGAAGCATGGCTATTACTGGATGCATAATGGAGCAGGAAGGAAGGGTTTTGGCAATTAGTCACCAGTTACTTTACTCATCGTATGGACTCCCAGTTGTTGCAGAAGTACGGGCTATTTTTAAGTCTCACAGAAGAGATATGGTCACTCTAATTTACATGTGTAAATGTTCAAAATACAGTTCCCATGCTCAAAATTCAGTTTCCTTTATGTCAGGAGCGTTGAAAAACAACTTTCCAAATTGAGGAAAATGTATTTCACCTCCACAGCTCGAAAGCTGAGAAGTTTTGCTGTGGGTTTTTAATAAAACTCACCTTTGGGCAGAAATAAATCACTGAAGATTTCAGCTTAAGAAATGAACATTTCGAGCAGTTACAGAGCCAGGAGAAAATGGGGTTATAATAGAAATTCTGTTGCAGATTTAACTGTGGAATGAATTATCACTCACTTGGCTGCAGTAGCCACACTCATCTGCACAGTCTGTACTGCTGACAAGAAAATCCCAGCCAATGGTTTCTCTTTTCATCTTTAATACAACAATAGATTAAAATGGATTTCTCGGCTTGTTCACAGCCTTGATTATATGTGATTACATGATTCCCTATTCATAAAGGGACATAACAATCACAGATAGAAGAGCACAGTATCTATCTTGAATGTAGATTACTACTGCAACCTTATCCAATACCCCATCCTCTTGTCCATGACAAACACAGATGATGAGTGGTATACAGGAAGAACTACTTACCACATACGGGTATCAACTTCATATTTGTACAAGTCATCTGCTAGCCTGTATTTGTTGGCACTGAATGCTTTGTAACCTCCATGGATATAAATGGATCTCGTATGCGTGTCATAAACACTACTGTGACCATACCCTCCTTGCACCAAAGCTCCACTCGTCTGTAAAATGCTCCATGTATTTGTGGCTGAGAAATGAAAAAGATGATAGAACATGGTTAATTCATTGCCATTAATAAGAACTTACCAACAAATCTCACTGTGGAACAAACTGGGCTTTCTCTTGACTCAGGTCTAGACACGGGCTCTATCACTTCATACCCAGAAATATCCTCCTTTAAGGAGTTTGTTGTCAAGAACTACTGTGAAGTATCTTTAATTAGAGCAGAAATATCTCTTCTACAGTCATTTATTACATCCTTTTCAGACAAGCTAAGTAAAAATGAGAAGAAAAAATGCAGAAATAACACATTGCATTGCAATGACATGAAAATGGCTTGATTTGGAATAGTACCCAAGAGCACTTTCATTTTATATCTATATATATATATAAAGCCAGGCAGCACTGAAGACAAGTATGACTGCAAAGAACAGTGCAGTTAAAAACTAATATGTGATTAATGGTCCTATATCTCACTCACTAAAATAACATTGGTCTGAAGCACTCTAGACATAATATAATGGCAACTGAAACAAAAATGTCAAATTACATATTAAATCTCTGGAGCAAGAGCAGAATGAAAACCTCACTCTGGCTTCCCAACTCCAGGAAAGATCAGGCACACAAAAGGCAAAGGAATTAGATAGTCTACAAGGTCACATATGGGAAAACCAAATCACTGCCCCACACACATCCTGGTTTTCTCCAGAGGAGGAGAACTCATTCAAGTGGACAACAGTGGACTCCAGTAGAACCTCTGGATCAGGATGACCAAACGACAGAGATAACAGGTCCAATGGGAAGATAGGGCAATTATTTCTGGCAATAACCAATACATTCCTGTTGGGAATGTCCTGTGCTTAACTGTGTTCTCTTGCATGTGGAGCAAGGGACATGCCTCCAGAGTGACATTTCAGAGCAGCTAAGCCAGGCACAAGCTCTGTTCATCTGGAGAGCTTCCTACACTTCTCTACTGGCAATACCAGAAACCTCTGGACCCTAAAATCAGTGCCTCAGCACCGTCACAGGGAAGAACTTCTGCCTAAGATCTCATCTCAATCTCCCCTCTGTCAGTTTAAAGCCATTCCCCCTTGTCCTACCAGTACATGCCCTCTCTAGGTAAAACAATCTAAAAGTCTAAATCCTTCAGACATAAACCACCGACCAAGCCAAGACTGACTCTGGATCCAGCTCTGCCTCCCTGAGAAGTTGTTCAGAACACAAGGGGATCATTTCTGAACATCAGGACTCAACAAGACTTGATCTGCATATTTACTTCCCACTGAATCTTGTTAAATCACTGTCGCATTTAACATCAAACTTGGTTAAATCACTGTTTTATATCAATCAACATCTTGCTACTTCTCCCTTAAGAGAGAAGAGAGACTCCATCCGTGACAGGGCCCCACTCACTCAGGTTGTACTCCTGGACGTTGCTGATATACCCATAAAGAGGGCAGTGCCCAAAGATGACGAGCATGACCGCGCTGTCGCCTGGCCCGGTGATGATGTGAGCTGAGTGGCCAACAACCGCGTACTGCTCCTTGGCTTGCGGTGTCACTTGAGCCCAGGTCTGGGTGGGAATGTGGAACACCCACAGCTGGCTGGTCACGTTCCCCGTCGCATCTATTTTTCCACCATACATGTAGATATCATCCTGAAAGAAAGTAGATTTAACACTGAAAACGAAGGCAGTGAGTTTGGCATTAAGGGAACAGCTCAACTTGCTAATACACACATAATAAAGCTGTGATACTTTATCGTCTCTCAGCATAAGATTTTCTCCCCTCTCGAAGAGAAACATACCTCCTTCACCAGTCACATTTTATATGAAAGCACTCACAACTGCCAGGGTTTGTACTCAAGTGTCTAATGTCAGAATACCCAAAACATACACAATTCACTCAATATCAAGGTATGGAGAGGAAAGGTGTGTGGGGCAGGACTGGCCTTCAGGTAACAGACAGAAAAGCAATGGTTCAAAAAGCCCTTTCAGCTCATCCAGTGCAACCATTCCCAGCCCTGCCAAGGCCACCACTGCCCCATGGCACTGAGGCCTCGTCTCCACGCTGTGTGAACCCTTGCAGGGCCGGTGCCTGCAGCCCTGCCCTGGGCAGCCTGTTCCAATGCCTGAGCACCCTCTGGGGCAGGAATTGTTCCTCAGCTCCATCTAAACCTGCCCTGGGGCAGCTTGAGGCCGGTTCCTCTTGTCCCATCCCTTGTTCCTTGGGAGCAGAGCCCAGCCCCTCCTGGCTCCATCCTCCTGGCAGGCACTTGTAGGGAGCCATCAGGTCCCCCCTGAGCCTTCTCTTCTCCATCTGAACCCCCCAGGTCCCTCAGCCGTTCCCCATCACACTTGGGCTCCAGGCCCTGCACCAGCTCCACTGCCCTTCTCTGGCCTCGCTCCAGCCCCTCAATGTCTCTCTTGTAGCGAGGGGCCGAGAGCTGAACACAGGAGTCGAGGTGCAGCCCCACCAGTGCCCAGCACAGGGGCACAGTCACTGCCCTGGCCCTGCTGCCGCACTGGTGCTGATACAGGCTATATAGTGGAGCCTGGAGCATAATTCAGCTATCAAAAGCAGGGAAGATGTGCCTACTTTGAGATGAGCTGACTTGCTCTTTGGATTTCACTACCCGTCCCGACTAGGTCTGTTTTCACTATAAATGGAGCTCAGAGGCTCCCAAAGGCACTCAAAGTTAGCACTTGAAGTCAGTCTGAAGCCCTCCCACAGCTTGTAAATGCAAACAGCAGAAGATAGCTGATAAGAAAGGCAGTTAGGATGGAAAATGCCTGTGTATGTAACATTAAAAGTACTTTGTCTTCCAAGTCCAACTTAATGTACTGATAAAAAATGAGGACCCTTTGCAAAGAAGAGAGCCAGGATAGTTAGACAGGGTTCAATTAAACATCCAGTAAAAGCTAGGTTCCAAAACTCTATCCAGTTTCCTTTCTGGGGTTCTCCAGGCATCTCAGAATCCACCCTGAACCCACCAAAGCGTTTAGTGGACCATTCTCTCCCTATGGACAAGGTGGCAACCTTGGAAAAGGAAATTCTCTCTTATGGCTGGTGCTTCTTGGGAAATTCCTGGGAAGTACAGCCCATCATTGCTGATCAACCACTCATCATACCCTACCTTTGAACAGTTATTGGGTGATTGCACATTGAGCCCTCGCAGGTAGGGATTTCCATCCTCCCAGGCTGCTCAAGTGTTCTGTTTGTGAGCAGTGCTGCCTAGAGTTGTTTCAAGTGTTTCTAATTATGCTCTACATAGGCTTGCAGTGTGATGAGCTAATTAACATTTCAAAACCAAAGGTCACTAAAGGATTAGCTCATTTCCTTCTCAAAGACCTTGCCACCCTGCTCTCACATGGCCTGCACGCACAGCAAGGCATGTAGGTGAGAAATGAGGTGAGAAACAGGCAAATCCACTTCTTGTTTCAGATGCTGGAAGAACACATTCACGGGTCTAATGCAGAAGCAGAGCAGGCTCCAAAACTCCTTCATTCACCAGCTCTGATTTGGTACCTCGAACAAGGGAGCTCATGAACACATTTATGTGGTCTACACAAAAGGCAGATGGGGAACCAGATGAACTCCAGCAGATTCCAGCCATCAGGCATGTCTTGTAAGCACAGACAGCAAGGAAATAATGCACTCACTGACCTCAGACACCCTTAATATCTCTGAGCAAATGGCAAAGAAGCAACACACAGCAAAAGCACTACAGAATTCCACTGACAGCAGCATAAGGATTCCCTGGAGTACAAGTACACACAGGGCAATCATGGACAAGCTTTTGAATGAGAAATGCTTCTCCCAAAGCAAAACTGATTTGTTCAAAGGGGTGCGCAGAAGAAGGGAAAAATCAGCTGGGAAGCGAGGCTGCAGCACTGAACTTACCTCATGCAATGCCAGGGAATGACCGTATCTCATCTCTACTGAGTTCACAGTGTTGGCCAGTGGGAGCCACTCTTCAGAAATCAGATCATACCTGTATAATACAAACTGAATTCATCTTCTGGAAGTACTGAAGTTGAGAAAATGACTGCTTGTGGGAATGCTAAAGCATTGTCTATTAAGCCATGACTTAACTTACACCACATGGTCCACCCAGAACAGCAGAACAACTTTACACTAAGCTCAGATAACTTCCAACTACTTGATTAAATAAAACCTGCCCCGGTTTAAAAGGCACTTTTTAATTATGCCTTTGTCATTCAAGTGTATTTTTCCTGTGAACTTGAAACAAGATAAACCCTCTGCCCTGAAAATGGCCTGTGGCTGTTGAGATAAAAGCATGAACTATGCTCACCAGGCTGACAGCCTTAGAAGATAAAATCACCTCTGAGAGAGCATTCAGTGAAGCCACAGGGTATATACTGAAAACTCAAGCATGACTTTGAAACAGTAAATCGTGGATGTAATCAGCAACTAAGGGTGCATTGTGCATGCAATTCTCTAACTAAGGGTGCATTTTCAGCTCCTCTTTAACTTCCCCTACAGGAACTATAACCTCTGGACCCAAGTACAGGACACACAGCTCGTGCTTAGGCCCGTGAAAGAGAGGTATGCAGGTAACCTTGATAAAGAAAATCCAGCTTTTGCCTAAATCTGCCCAAATGGCATCAAGCACAAGAGGAAACTGAAATGTTTGGGGTTTTTTTTCCTGTTTGGGTTGTTTGCTTTTATATTTAATGAGGAATTTCCATTTGTTATCTTAGTTACTGTTGAATCTCTTAATTGCATAAATGCCATCATCCCAAAAGTCACTCCCTGTTTGGCATCCCAACCATTACGGGTGAACATCCATAGCAATCAGTATGCATTAATTAAGGAGCCAAGCACTCTGAAGTCACACAGATATAATATAAAGAAGGCTAACGACACCGAAGCAGACCTACGCTCTTGGAATACAAGGGTAGATATAATTGAGGAGCCAGCCTAGAAATCCACAGTGAGCAGTTAAATGCTGTCAGAAGCCAATGAATCACAGATTCACTGAACATCAGGAACCTCATACCTTTCCTTTTCCAAAATTAGCACCCTTCAGCAACGTTTTCCCACACCTCAATCATGAATCCAAGTTTTTATTAGGGCTGTTTTCCCCTGGGCATGAAGCGCAGGCTAAAGCACAGCATGTCAGATGGCATCTGCTAAAAATAATCCTCATATCTGAGTTCCTCTACTTAGACTTTATTATCTAGGTTCATACTCACGCTAAAACCTTCTGAGAGTCAGAATGATTGAAGACATAGCCTCCAACAATCCACATTTTATTGTCGTGGATGACTGTTTTGTGAGATGCTCTAGGAAGTTTGGGAGAGAATATTCCTCCCGGGTCCAAAACGACTGGTTTGCAGGAACAGGGATTGAACAGCCAGGACCTGGGAAAATAAGGTTTTAAAATCAAGTTGATCCCTTTCCAAAGCCTGTATTTCGGTAAAGGTCAATACCCTGCACCAGGGGTGACAAGCAGGCAATATTGCTCAGCTCTCCCCTCCTGTGATTTGAAGGAGCATGATGCATAACCCTTCCCCTTCCACACTCATTGGGTATATTCAGTACTTTCCTACCTACCGTGGGCCCACCACAAAAGCCCCAACACAGCCTGCAAAAGCTTCAGAAGAGCTGCTCAGCAGCATGCTGTAAAAACCCAAGGGTCTATAACTATCTTCCCCTCTTTTCATCCCTCTCCTTCCCAGCCATGAATTGCTCACTTCTTTTTTCCTGTATTTCTGCTGCTTTTGAAACCATCTTCCTCACTGCCAGGCAGTTCCCTGTGACCTGCCCATGCTGTCAGTGACCAACCAGACTCCAGAAAAGCATCAGGAGGCACTAAACTGCATAAAAGGAAGGCCACCGGAAATGCTGTGAGGGCTGGAGCAGCTCTGCTCTGGAGCCAGGCTGAGAGAGATGGGTTGGGTCTGAAGGGGAGACCTTAGAGCAGCTCTAGTGCCTAAAGGGGCTGCAGGAAAGCTGGAGAGGGGCTTGGGACAAGGGCCTGTAGGGCCAGGCCAAGGGGAATGGCTTGAACCTGCCCGAGGGGAGACTGAGCTGAGCTCTTGGGCAGAAGCTCTTCCCTGGGAGGGTGCCGAGGCACTGGCACAGGGTGCCCAGAGAAGCTGTGGCTGCCCCATCCCTGGCAGTGCTCAAGGCCAGGTTGGACACAGGGGCTTGGAGCAAGCTGCTCCAGTGGAAGGGGTCCCTGCCCGGGGCAGGGGTTGGAGCTGGATGGGATTTAAGGTCCCTCCAAACACATTCGATGAGCTTCCCACCACCTGCTCTTTTATAAAGCTCCATCTGATTCACCACATCCACATTTCTTTTCTATCCAAAAGGCTCACACACTTAGTATTCCCACCTCATTTATTCCTGAATGCTTCTGGATGTCTCTGGCTGTTTCTTTACACCCTTCCATGTTCTGTGGTACCCTCCAGCCTTTTAGTTTTCCAGGGCTGGCAGAGAGATGAGCTTTAAGAACCCTTCCATCCCAAACTAGTCTGTGATTCTATGATAAGGGGATGTGGTCTTCCAGCTGAGTACAAGCCCTGCAGTACACTTGTGGCTGGTTTTACATCCAAGAGGCAGACGTGCTAACCTCAGTACTGGGTGCATTCTCTTCAGGATGCTCATTTTGGTAACCTGGATTCTTTCCACACTGCCTAACACGCTGCCAGTTTCTGCAGCACAGCTCAGTGGTGGTAGGAGGTGCAGCCAGTGCTGAAGCTGACTGCATTTCATGTAAGACTAATTCATGCATATCAGTCTATCTTTGCAAATGCAATATGCAAGTTTGGTCCAAATCATTGCTAAGATAGGGCTGACCAGCACAGCTGACATGAAAAGGCATTTCGTGTGTTCGAACAGATTAATGCTGGTACCAGGCTCAAAAATCTGCTTTAGGTACACAGGAACAAGGTTTAAAGCTTTTATCCAATGCCTGCACGCAAGAGGTTGGTACTTTTAAAAGTACCAACCTGTAATAGTTGTTTTTAAAAGCACCACCCTATAGTAGTTGCTTTTAAAAGCATTTGATATAAATAAGGCATCATAGAATAGTATATAAGAAAAAGGAAAGGAAAGGAAAGGAAAGGAAAGGAAAGGAAAGGAAAGGAAAGGAAAGGAAAGGAAAGGAAAGGAAAGGAAAGGAAAGGAAAGGAAAGGAAAGGAAAGGAAAGGAAAGGAAAGGAAAGGAAAGGAAAGGAAAGGAAAGGAAAGGAAAGGAAAGGAAAGGAAAGGAAAGGAAAGGAAAGGAAAGGAAAGGAAAGGAAAGGAAAGGAAAGGAAAGGAAAGGAAAGGAAAGGAAAGGAAAGGAAAGGAAAGGAAAGGAAAGGAAAGGAAAGGATCATAGAACAGTTAGGGTTGGAAAGGACCTTAAGATCATCCAGTTCCAACCCCCCTGCCATAGGCAGGGACACCTCACACTAAACCATCCCAACCCAAGGCTTCATCCAACCTGGCCTTGAACACTGCCAGGGATGGAGCACTCACAACCTCCCTGGGCAACCCATTCCAGTGCCTCACCACCCTCACAGGAAAGAATTTCCTCCTTAGATCCAATCTAAACTTCCCCTGTTTCAGTTTGAACCCGTTACCCCTTGTCCTGTCACTACAGTCCCTGATGAAGAGTCCCTCCCCAGCATCCCTATAGGCCCCCTTCAGGTACTGGAAGCTGCTATGAGGTCTCCACGCAGCCTTCTCTTCTCCAGGCTGAACAGCCCCAACTTCCTCAGCCTGTCTTCATACGGGAGGTGCTCCAGTCCCTGATCATCCTCGTGGCCTCCTCTGGACTTGTTCCAGCAGTTCCATGTCCTTTTTATGTTGAGGGCACCAGAACTGCACACAATGCTCCAGGTGAGGTCTCACAAGAGCAGAGTAGAGGGGCAGGATAAAAACAGAGATACGCTGCTTCTAGCTAAAATGCTAATATATGTCCATCAGAACACTCAAAACACTCCCAGTTAACCTGGAAGAGCATAGAAAAGGCATCAAACATTGATGAGGAGACTCACCTTGCCAGCCTGCAGAGCACAAACATGCCTTGGTATCATTGAAGTTGCAGTGTCCTCTCTCAGGTGCCCCACAGTCGTCTGTGCAGTAGGGAATATCACAGGCTTCTCCCTTCCAGTATTTGGCACATTCACATTCCAGAGCATTGCTGCTGTTATTGAGCTTGCACTCCCCTCGGCCCGAGCAATTATTGGGACACATATTGAAACTGCAAACATCAGGGAAAGGAGCTCTGTCAGTAATGAAACAGATTCCCTAGCTGTTCCTCTTGTTAATGAATACAATATAGAAGTTACTACAGCTGCATGTTAACATGCAAACCCACAAGAGCTCCTCATCTAGAACCTGAGGTCATGGAGCCGCAGGGATTTGTTGCCTACCATCTATAGAGCTACTCAATGGGCTAGACTTACAACTCCTCTGAAACAAGTATCAATATTTCTAGCCATCGGTGATGCAAATGAATTCCCTTAAAACACCCAACAGTAAGTGAGGGGTTTAATCAGTGCATAAGGCTTTTATGGTGTCTATGCAATTTATACTTAAAAATACTCACAATTAGGTGCTATTCTGGGATCAGCTTAGCAAAGGAACACACTTGAGATGAACCCTGAGCCAAAGATGGGCCTGTTTTGCATCATTTCTAATTATACAGTATCTGTAATGTAGCTGGGCAACACCAGACACATCCTCGGTGAAGATCCAAATTCAGAGATCCTGTTCATTTCTACATTCCAGGTTTTCATAGGGCATCAGTCAGCATAACTCGCAATATCCTCACTGTCATGTGATAAGTGGAGTCACTGGCTCCAAGACCCTAATTTCACTAGTGCTTGTTGGGTACCTATGTTCAGTACTAACTAGAGAGACTGTTAAACCTCAGGAAGTACAAGAAGGCCAAGTCCAACAAGGTCCTTCAAGTGGGTGGGGGCAATCCCAAGTACAAACGCAGGCTGGGCAAGGAATTGATGGAGCAGCCCTGAGGAGAAGGACATAGAGGTGCTGGGTGAGGAGAAGCTCCCCAGGACCCAGCTTTAGTGAGAGCTTGAGCCCAGAACACCCCCCCCCCCCCGCCGTGTGCTGGGCTGCACCCCCAGAGCGTGAGCAGAGCTCCTGCCCCTCTGCTGTGTGATGGGGAGACCCCCCCCTGCAGCCCTGATCCAGCTCTGGGGCAGCAGCACAGGAGGGACGTGGAGCTGCTGGAGCGAGGCCAGAGGAGGCCATGGAGATGCTGCGAGGGCTGGAGCAGCTCTGCTCTGGAGCCAGGCTGAGAGAGCTGGGCTGGGGCAGCCTGGACAAGAGAAGGCTCCTGAAGGGGAGACCTGAGAGCAGCTCCAGTGCCTAAAGGGGCTGCAGGAAAGCTGGAGAGGGGCTTGGGACAAGGGCCTGTAGGGACAGGCCAAGGGGAATGGCTTGAACCTGCCCGAGGGGAGACTGAGCTGAGCTCTTAGGCAGAAGCTCTTCCCTGGGAGGGTGCTGAGGCGCTGGCACAGGGTGCCCAGAGAAGCTGTGGCTGCCCCATCCCTGGCAGTGCTCAAGGCCAGGTTGGACACAGGGGCTTGGAGCAAGCTGCTGCAGTGGAAGGGGTCCCTGCCCGTGGCAGGGGTTGGAACTGGAGGACCTCTAAGGTCCCTTCCAACCCGAACTAGCCTGTGACTCTCTGAAACTGAAAAGGAACAGATACACCCTTTTATCTACTGCCAGCAGAAATGTTAGCAAACCTTATGACCAGAACACATAGGACATTGTCCTGGGTTCAGCAGTAGCAGTCATTTTTTCTCCTTCTCAGTAGCTGGTGCAGTGCTGTTATTTTTGACTTTCAGCCTGGGAACAGCGCTGATAACACCGATGTTTTTTGTTACTGCTTAAATGTTTGGTCTGACCAAGGACTTTCTGATGAGCCTCATGCTCTGCCAGGGAGGACGGAAAGCCGGGAGGAAGCAGCGACAGGACACCTGACCCAAACTGACCAAAGAGGTATCCATACCGCAGCACGTCATGCCCAGGATGTAACTGAAAGTTACCCGGAAGGGCTAGGACTGTGGGGTTGGACTAGGTATCGGTCAGTGCTCGGTCGGGCAGGGCAGGGCGAGTTATCAGTCGGTGGGTGTAGAGGTGTTGTATTCTTTCCTCTTGTTATTTCCTTTATCATTATTATCATTGGTGGTAGCAGCAGTGATTTGTATTATACCTTAGTTACTGGACTGTTCTTATCTCAACCCATGGGAGTTGCATTCTTTTGATTCTCCTCCCCATCCCTCCGGGACCAGGGGGAGGGCAAGAAGTGGGGGAGTGAGAGGGCAACCGTGTGATTTATGGCTGACCGGGTTTAAACCACGACAGACATAAACCCCCCCTAAAAAAAACCCAACCCAGTACTTGTAGATTATCTGAAATAATCAATCAGGTGAAGAGTTCACGAAATAAAAGAGTATCTTAAAAGAACTTATAACTGGCACGTTATTCTCTAAGAGACCATCTCCCTTGTACCGTAACGGTGCAATACAGACAATGGGCAGTAGATGGTGACATGGCTTATGGGATCAACCACACTGTAACAACGCTGCAGCTTCAGCGGCTGTTCCAAGTAAGCTGTGAAGGCTCATCTCCTTCGGGAGCTCTCGAGGGGTGCTGGATACCCACATTTTTCAAAGGCTAAGGATCCACTGCACATTTATGTGCTTAGCAAGGATGAAAGCACCAAGCCGGATATTCAAAACCCTCATTTGAAAGAGAACATTCAATTTTTGCACAATGCCCATTGTGACCGAGGATTTCTTTGTGAAATAGAGATGAGAACTTCTGCAATTTACACCCAAATTCACATCTCCCACAGCAGCACAAGCATGATTTGGGCTTTGAATGTTTTGTCCCTACATCCACATGATCCTCACCAGAAGCAGGACATTCTATCTCTGTCAGTATGTCCACACTGGGGTCGTTTAATTCCAAACAAAACTTTTCCGAAAGCAGTCGATGAATTAGGGAATACCCCAGAATAATTTATAAAAGCTTATCAATAAGGATTAAATACATATTAGGAATCCATGTCTCCCTTGGAGGTATGGGTTCCCTGCCCATGACAGTGGGGTCGGAACTGGATGATCTTAAGGTCCTTTCCAACCCCAACTATTCTAGATTCCAAACAGAAGAATCTGCCTATAACATTTAATATATGAAGCAAAGACCACAGCAAAAAACAAGCCAGAGTAAGTGATTCAATCCAAGGGCTGAATCAGAAAGAGCATCCCAAAGAAAACTGCTTGAGCATCCTCAACAGCAGGCACACTCCAGGGTCCCAAGTGAAAAGTGTGTGCCTAGGCAAAGGTGTGTTTGTGCAGAAGTATCTATGCAGAATGCATAAGAACACCCACGTGCACAATATCCATCAATTCTGGTTGACTGAATACAACCAAACAGAGCTAATAACATAAAATAAACACCATGATGCCTTTCAGAGCAAACATTTGCCCACGCTTACAATTGACAACTAAAGGTAATGTCGAGCACGTTACAGTTATAAGCTGCTGCAAAGCTATATTAAAGATATGAATATAAGCATAAATATCTACTCATAATGACATGCTTCAGTGGCAATTGCTTTATTTCAGGACAGAACTGAGAAAAGAGGAAACCTCCTTTTACTCATCCTGCAGCACCACTTTGAAGCGGGACTACTTACTTATATGTGATGTTAAACCCTGTTAAATTATAAGCAGCATCACTGAAGAAGTGCAGAAGAGCATATCCAGAAGTAGCTACAACTTCTGGTACCGTTTCATTGCTCTCTTTCTCAGGAACAATAAGACCACTGGAAAAGAAGAAAAAGAAAACGATGTTAGAAGGGAGATAAAAGGGAGCGAAGCAACAACAGTAAATGCATCAGTATTAATAAACCAGTTTAAACTGAAGGTATTTATGTGCATTTGTAGTAAAATGAATCTGAGTAATCAGCGTTTTCATAAAGCAGTGTTACCAGATTGTTTTTCTTTAACGGAACTCAAGTACTCCAATACCTGGCCAATGTGAATGTGGAGAGCCAACCAACCCTCAGAACAACCCCAGTCTCAAAGATATAAGAACCCTCAAGACCATCTCAAGCAGATAAAGCCACATTCTTTAGGGACCTATTTGTTAAGCCCTCTTGCTTGGCTTAATTATCTGCACTAAAACAGCCATGTCACTGACGAAGGAACGCAGACAAGTCGGGATGTAGAGGCTACCGAGGCTATCATTCCTTCTACAAGAAGGAATGGCTGCAGAAAGAAATGCAAATACAAAACCCTGAAGTAATCAACATGGCTCTTCTGAATGATAAATGTGGATTCAAAGTATTCCAATCCCTGGAATTACTCCAGGCAAGGCTGGACAGGGCTTTAGCAACTGCTCTAGTGGAAGGTGTCCCTGCCCATAGCAGGGGGCTGGAACTGGAGGAGCTTTAAGATCCCTTCCAAACCAAACCATGCTGTGATTCTATCATCTTCCCACCACCCGCTCTTTTATAAAGCTCCATCTGACTCACCACATCCACATTTCTTTCCTATCCTAACGGCTCTCACACTCTATTCCCACCTCACTCATTGCTTCACACTTCTGGATGCCTCTGGCTGTTTCTTTACATCCTTCCATGCTCTGTGAGATCCTCCAGTCTTTTAGTTCTCCAGGGCTGGCCGAGAGAAACAAGGATGCTGGGCAAGACTATTTACAGTATTTGAGACTGGACACAGTATAGACCTATATAATGATCTGCCAAAAGAACTGGAGTAAGCCAAAACAGACTGAATGGCTCCTGAATAGAGTAACTACTACCTATTTACCTATTGTACCAAATAGTTCGTATATGAAAAGGAGTGTTTATCCCTCTTAACAGAAGCCTGACAACAACAAAAGAAAGCAGTCCATTATTCCCTCATACAAAAGACATAAGAGCAGGCATAAATTTGAAGTCTACTGAATTTATATTCTTAAGAGCCTTTATCTAAGCAAAGAACATTGTTTACCACCAACTAGTCACATCAGCTCTCATGCCCTCATACAGAAGCATCTTGCCTCAGCCCGACTTGCAAAGTTGAAGCTTTCTGACAAACAGGGGGGACTTCAAATCCCAGAGAGGAGCATTTCATGCAGAGAACCAAAGGCAGCAGCAGAAAGGCTTGGGAAAGCTGCCAAGCCTGGTTTTGTGCCCTGTGACTTCTGAATATCCGAGGGTACCACTGACTAAAAACCAACGATGTAAAGAATTTCCCCCCCCTGAAAAGAACTTACTTTTCCTCTTCTTACAACTATTCAGAACCGAAAGCAAATGCAGTTGAGAACAGGATAAATGAGTTTCCATTCCCAAAGAAAACACTCACAGCTCTCCACAGCAGCCCATTCATATTGCCTGCAAAGTGCTCTTTTGTGACCTGAATTTTGCTGTTCAAATGCAACAGAAGACACTGCTGCACTCGAAGAATAACAGACACTCAGTGAACCTTTCTAAAAGCTTTTGCTGTAGAAGTTAGAATCATAGAATGGATCATAGAATCACAGAATACACCACAGAATCCCAGCCTGGTTTGGGTTGGAAGGTTTGGTTGGGAAGCTCATCCAGTTCCAACCCCTGCCACAGGCAGGGACCCCTTCCACTGGAGCAGCTTGCTCCAAGCCCCTGTGTCCAACCTGGCCTTGAGCACTGCCAGGGATGGGGCAGCCTCAGCTTCTCTGGGAACCCTCTGCCAGCGCCTCAGCACCCTCACAGGGAAGAGCTCCTGCCTTGTACCTAATCTCAATCTCCTCTGTTTCAGTTTGAACCCATCACCCCTTGTCCTATCGCTATAGTCCCTGATGAAGGGTTGAAGCTGGGGATGTTTGCCCCAGGACTAACAGATGAAGGTGTTACCTACATCTGGATAAGGCTGCAAACAGCCCTTTCTGCACAACAAATCTTACTGCGGACAAAAAGAAATCCTTCATTTACCAACATGCCCTAAAAACAGAGCAACCTGATCCCATGTTTTGGCCAAACAACTCCAGCACATTTGCTGACATGCAGCTCAATAAGTATTTCCTTGTGAGAAAGCCAGTTGTTTATTTCCTCTTGCAGATCTCAAGGATATGGGGTTAAGAGGTAAAATTCACTGCCTTTTGCTCCCGGAGTAAGAGCCTATTCCATAGACTTGTGATGTGAAGATCATCTCTCCCAAAAGACCATCTCCTGCAACACTGAAGAACAAAAGGGCCAAGAAACTTCTCTTTGCTATTAGGTTCAGTCTCCCTTTGTAATGCAAACTGTAGATGTGTCTGCCGCAGGAAAACAGACAACTGAACACAATTGAGGGTAAGGCAAAGTGCAGCTCGGGGACAGGAGAAAATTCCTTTGTTCTGGTTCATTCTTCTCCAGTCTTATTCTTGCAGCACTTATCACTGATATTACAGGGCAATCTAGGAAGGCCCTGGAGAGGGGAAAATAACAACGGCAAAGAATAAAAGTTCAGAGTGAACAGTGGTGGTGAAAGACAAAAATCCCTCCCAATCACCTTTCCTAATAAAGGGAACAACACTGGACAGTTTGTTTTCTCATACAGATCTTGATTTGGGATCTGTTTCAGATGAAGGCGGGTACCCCCATAGCAGGATGCTCTTACCGCATCTCCCACTTGCTCCTTTCTTTCCGTCTTCTGATGATACACAGGTAAGTATGCCAAACAGAATGTTATCCCACTAACGAGGATGTTATCCCACCTCCACCAGTTCAAAACAGCCGGATAAAACTTAGGGAGATTGTCATTTCTTTCAGAGAAAGCCAGGAGGGAACACAACACAACAACAATCAGGTCCTTGAAAGGTTGAACCTCGAAACCCATGAATAAATCAGTGTGTGCACAGCAGCCTTTTGAATAAACCAGCACAAGCAGACTTTACGTGATCTGCCGTGAAGAAAAGCCCAGACAGAATCAGAATGATCGAGGATTATGCAAAACTTGCTTTAATCTACAACCCAGAACGTCTCAGAGCCTCGGCTGGCCAAGAGCAGCCTATTTCACAATGTCCCGCTTCTGTTGCTTTTCATGAGGTTTCCAAACATTTCACAATCATCACTACTCCAAAGCAAATAAATACTCCTACTCAGTTAAGCTGTCTAATGACGTTATTTCTTACACGCTGAAAGGCAAGCCTCTGCTTTGCCCTGAAACAACTCCTGTATAACGTGTGCTGGATTTGCAGTCAGTGAGAAACAGCATCCAAGAGAACAAACTTCTCCATCACCATGCATATGGCCGCTTACTTTGCTCTCCCCCCTACATCATAGAAAAATGGTGATTATTTAAAGCAAAGAGCATCTCCTCTATTATTTCTCCTTCATTTGCTATGCAAGCAGCATGGTGATGGTGTACTCATCATTTTCTCCTGAGACACAACCTGCCAGAGTGGCAGAGATCAAAAGCATGAGAAGCTCTGCTGAGAAGAAAACAGCCACAAAGGAAGAAGATGGGAGCCATGAAAGGAAAGGATGAAATTACAGCGTACGGATCATAGAACAGTGTGGATTGGAAGGGACCTTCAAAGGTCATCTAGTCCAACCCCTCCGCAATGAGCAGGGGTATCTTCAACTAGATCAGATTGCATGGATCATGGAGAAGTGAAAGGATAAAGGTGATACTGAAAAATCACTATTTTCAATCCACCAAAATGCAATGTTAAGCAATGCTCTTCCCTTAATTTTTCAAGGCTTTGATCCATCTGGCCACACACATAAGCCAAGTGACACCATTTCTCCCCAATTAAAACAGTTCCTGCATGTCACCTAATACACACAACGACAAGAGTGAAAATAAACAAGCCAATATTAGGAATGACAAGAGACTACAAGAAAATCAGTGCCAAAAAATCAAAAAGGGACAGAGAAAATAAAGAGACCTCAAATCTGTTCTCTTAAAGGAAAAGCTCCAATACTTGTGCAGCAAAATGGCTCCCAGACTTTAAGGACACAAAGCAATCACCTCTGTGCCTGGCAGGATCACAGAGCACATCTCGCTGGAACATGTGCAGTGGACATGGACAATAAGGATGTGCTTGGTGACAGACAACATGGCTTCCCTATGGGTAAATCATGCCTGACAAATTTGGTGGCCTTTACAGTGGGCTTACATTGGTGGATAACGGAAGAGTGATTGGTATCTACCTGCACTTGGGCAAACCATTTGACCCTGCCCCAAACGACATCCTTGACATCCCAAACATCTCTAAACTGGAGAGGCAGGGTTTGGATGGATGGACCACTCAGTGGATAAGGAACTAGCTGAATGGTCACACTCAAAGAGCTGAGGTCAAAGCCTCAACGCCCAAGATGAGACCAGCGACAAGTGGTGTTCCTCAGGGGTTGGTGCTGGGACCGGCGCTGCTCAACATCTTTGTCAGCAACATGGACAATGGGATCGAGACCCTCAGCAAGTTTGCCAACACCACCACACTGTGTGGTGAGGTCCACAAGCTGGAAGGAAGGATGGGATCCGGAGGGACCTGGACAGGCTGGAGAGGTGGGACTGGGCGAACATGATGCAGTTTAACCAGACCAAGTGCAAGGTCCTGTCCCTGGATGGAGCAGTCCCAATGAGGAGGGCCTGGGGATGGTGGCTGAGCGCTTGGAGCGGGTCCAGGGGAGGCAATGGAACTGCTGCGAGGGCTGGAGCAGCTCTGCTCTGGAGCCAGGCTGAGAGAGCTGGGCTGGGGCAGCCTGGACAAGAGAAGGCTCCTGAAGGGGAGACCTGAGAGCAGCTTCAGTGCCTAAAGGGGCTGCAGGAAACCTGGAGAGGGGCTTGGGACAAGGGCCTGTAGGGACAGGCCAAGGGGAATGGCTTGAACCTGTCAGAAGGGAGGTTGAGATGAGCTCATAGGAAGCAGTTCTAACACCTCTTTTGCCATTACAGCGAAGAAGTACTTTAAAAGTTAAAAAGTTATTTTAGTTCCTAGTGCTGGAGACAGACCATGCTACCGGCAAGGATGCAAATCCTTTTCCTTTATTAAACCTAAAGACTGTCCTTCTCATTCAATACCCATGCAGCTCGGTACAGGACACCTGAATTAATGAAAACAAACTTAGAGTCTTCAGAAGCAGTTTAAAAGAATCAAGCAAGTGAAGAGCTGAAGAAACTTCCTGCTCTAAACTTCCTTGATGCGCCTTGATGTAACTCAGAGGATTTATCTTTTCAAAACCCTAAAACAGCATCTCTCTCTCTCCACCCCATCAGATTGATCTGGTGGTTTTGAAGGGGATTACAGGTTTAGAGAACAAAAGCAAATCTGATACAATGCATTTATATTTGTCTAAGGAATCTGACTTTCTACCACAAAGACACTTTGATTAATCAATCCTCACGCAATCCAAGGATCAGCTGGCTTACGGACTACATGCGAACAAGGGAACGTCACCCAGCAGGTACATCTCTAGCAAAATCCCATATACATTTGCTCCTCACCTTATACCAATCCCTTTTTTTATTCAATATCCTAGAAGTTATTGGGGATACAAAGAAAACAAATAGAGCAAAATAATAAATATGTAGAGGACAGGCTGCTCCATGAACTGTGTGATCATGATGACTGTATCGCAACAAAGTCCAGCACAGGGTTTTAATGGCATATAGAATCCCAGACTGGTTTGTGTTGGAAGGGACTTTAAAGCTCATCCAGCTCCAACCCCTGCCACGGGCAGGGACCCCTTCCACTGGAGCAGCTTGCTCCAAGCCCCTGTGTCCAACCTGGCCTTGAGCACTGCCAGGGATGGGGCAGCCACAGCTTCTCTGGGCACCCTGTGCCAGCGCCTCAGCACCCTCCCAGGGAAGAGCTTCTGCCTAAGAGCTCAGCTCAGTCTCCCCTCTTTCAGCTTGAAGCCTAACCAAGCAACCCGAACCATTCTATGATTATGAGGGTAGCCAAGCACTGGGCACTGGTCCAACCAATGACATCTCCATCCTCCAGAGAGATTCCCCAATTGACTGGGCAAAGTCTTGAGCAAGCGCCTGACCCTACACGAAAGCTGACTTTAAATGAAGGATTAGACCAGGGTCCCTTCCAACTCGGACACTTTCTACACCTAGACTCAAATTTGGGTGGATAAGTGCCATGTTCACTTGTAACTAATGAAAGGAAGGCGAGCTGCTCCTGTTTTTCTAAGGGTACAAGAGGCACCACAGCTCAGCAAGCAGCCATAGGGCAGTCACGGACATCCATCAGCGCTGTCACCAAGACATCCATCTGCCAACCTGTACTGTCCATTTGGCAACCAGGACCATCCATTTGGCAACCAGGACCACCCATTTGGCCACCAGGACCACCCATTTGGACACCAGGCCAATCTATCTGCCATCGGACAGCAACCACGAGGTGCTCCCAAGCGGATTCACCCCCAGTGTCAAGGGACGAGCCACGGCCAAAGGTCTTGCATAGGAAGGATTGGTTTTAAAGAGGAAAACACCCCCAACGGACCAGCACAAAGTGAAACCGAAGGTGCAAAAGCAGCTTCAGTCAATGTTTAACATGGACTCGGATTAAAAACAAAAACACCAGAGTTCACAGACAATAGGTGCAGGTCATCTGCATCAGATTGCTTCATTCTGTGCAGAAGAACATGCTGGATTTTCCACTTCCTCCCCATTATTTTAGTGCATTTTTGAAGCAGCACATTTACCCACCCTCGTGTTGCCTTTAATCACAAATATAAACCAGCAAAGCTATTTTTAACCAAGCCTGATAGAAAACCCTTTCATAGAAAAAAAAGCTTCATGTACAGGCCCAGACTGCCCTGGGGGCACTCAGACTACCAGGAGTTTAGTAAACAGCTTACATAGACACTCGCACTGTGTAAATGTTCGCATTACGCAAAGACGTAGCACAGTCATAAATTGATAAAACCCATTTAAGGTTCCTTCATAGTCCAGTGCTGAGGATTTCCAAGACTATCTTAGAGTCAGGGTAAACAACATATTGTGAGCAAACACAAGCGAGCATCAGAAGGTCAAGAATACAAGATGAGAGCAGGGAAGGAAGGGAGGGCTGGGGAAAGTGCTGTTAGAAGCCAGGGAGGTAACAAAAACTGAGCTTTAGAGGGAGGAATTTACAGTGTTCATCAACAAAGTGGCCAACTGTACAAAGCTCAGCCTTGCAAATCCCCTGGCACGGAGCATTAACAGCGAAGAGTGCAATGTGGTTATGGGTAATACTAAAATCTATTATAAGCAAAGAAAAGAGCTAAAATATTAAGACTGCTCTTGAAAAAACCTTGTGCATTTCTTTTTCTATCAGAGAAAGGTATTTTCAAACAGAGGGTTTTTTGCACTTCATCCCAATATGAAGCTTCTGCTATTTCATAGAATGGTCTGGGTTGGAAAGGACCTTAAGATCATCCAGTTTCAAATCCCTGCCATGGACAGGGATGCCTCACACTACACTATGTTGCTCAAGACTCTGTTCCTGCAGTTGGTTTACTGAACAGTATCTTCCGTATGAAGATAAAAACATAAAAAGGACATTAAGCTGTTAGAACGAGTCCAGAGGAGGCCATGAGGATGCTCAGGGGACTGGAGCACCTCCCGTATGAAGACAGGCTGAGGAAGTTGGGGCTGTTCAGCCTGGAGAAGAGAAGGCTGCGTGGAGACCTCAGAGCAGCTTCCAGTACCTGAAGGGGGCCTATAGGGATGCTGGGGAGGGACTCTTCATCAGGGACTGTAGTGACAGGACAAGGGGTAACGGGTTCAAACTGAAACAGGGGAAGTTTAGATTGGATCTAAGGAGGAAATTCTTTCCTGTGAGGGTGCTGAGGCACTGGAATGGGTTGCCCAGGGAGGTTGTGAGTGCTCCATCCCTGGCAGTGTTCAAGGCCAGGTTGGATGAAGCCTTGGGTGGGATGGTTTAGTGTGAGGTGTCCCTGCCCATGGCAGGGGGGTTGGAACTGAATGATCCTTAAGGTCCTTTCCAACCCTAACTATTCTATGGTTCTATGAACAGCACAGCTCATGACTAATGAAGATGAAATTCTAATGTCATCTAAAGAAGCAATTAAACAAGTAAGTGACATCTTTTCCTACCTCAAAAATATCACTGTATTAAGCTTGTCCTCAGGCAGAGATTTCCTAATGATTTACTGATGACTTTAAAGCCCGAACCATAATTGTTAATGCTGTGAACTACTTATAACCTCAGTTTCAAAAGCCTATTCATTTTGGGGAAACACACAAGAAATTATGGGCACAAATCACCAGTATTTCACCTTTTCAACAGCGTATTGAGAATTAGCTTGAGAAGAGCAAAATGACTATGACTCAAAAGATGACATTTCTTCCTCTTGCCGCATATCAATTCAATGCATGATACCAGGAGGGTGCTTCCAGATTGTACTTAGAATCATAGATAGTTAGGGTTGGAAAGGACCTCAAGATCATCCAGTTCCAACCCCCCTGACATGGGCAGGGACACCTCACACTAAACCATCCCACCCAAGGCTCTGTCCAACCTGGCCTTGAACACTGCCAGGGATGGAGCACGCACAACCTCCCTGGGCAACCCATTCCAGTGCCTCACCACCCTCACAGGAAAGAATTTCCTCCTTAGATCCAATCTAAACTTCCCCTGTTTCAGTTTGAACCCGTTACCCCTTGTCCTGTCACTACAGTCCCTAATGAAGAGTCCCTCCCCAGCATCCCTATAGGCCCCCCTTCAGGTACTGGAAGGCTGCTATGAGGTCTCCCTGCAGCCTTCTCTTCTCCAGGCTGAACAGCCCCAACTTCCTCAGCCTATCAGGAAGAAGGTTTCCCCTTCTTTAGATGTGGTGCGAATAAGATAATAACTCATTTGTGGGTCCTGTTTTGACTTCAGTTACACTGAAGGTTTACAGGAAGCATTCTCTCAAGACAAAACAACTCTGGATTTTCAGTTGAAGACAAGGAAAAACACATGGTGTTTTTCACGTTTTCATCAACTTTTTGTTCCTTTGCTGACCTCTTCTCATAGAGATTACAAGGGTTTTTTAGAACAAACATGAAGTATTTTTAGAACTTCATTTCACAAATGAAAGGAAGCACAGCAGAAGGTTAATTCTGGAAACAGTTACTCAATCACTTGGAACAAGCAGAGTCCAAAGGGAAACATTAGTTTTTCCATACACAACTTGGGATTAGTTTCTCGAATTTCAGCTAAAAGAACAGAAAACGTAAGAGGGTGCTTGTCACTGCAAGGGTGAAGTACATAAAGGCACAGGTACAAAGAGGATTCAACGTATCGACCATTGACCAGCATCCACAAATGAGCCTCTCACCACAGACAGACAAGCCAAATTCCAAGCATCCATCTTGCATATTATCTTTTTAAACACATAGTATCTTTTATGTTTTTAGCAGGTTGCTTGACCCATCACTGCTGTTTCTGAACATGTTCCAAAGAGTTTGGAAATGTAAAGTTTAAGGTACATAAGATGAAGCCAGGCTGAGAGAGCTGGGCTGGGGCAGCCTGGACAAGAGAAGGCTCCCAAAGGGGAGACCTTAGAGCAGCTCCAGTGCCTAAAGGGGCTGCAGGAAATGTGGAGAGGGGCTTTGGACAAGGGCCTGTAGGGACAGGACAAGGAGAATGGCTTGAACCTGCCAGGGGAGACATGTACATCTGCAACATTGATTAACCAGCTTTTGCCTTCTGTCAGCATTGACATATAATGAGTTAAACTTCAGTCGTGTTCAAACCTGATAAATGGGGCAGCTTTCTACTTGAGAAGCAGCCTGCATACCAAAGCATCTCAAGCTCTACCAGATGACAATAATTTTTTGTCTCTCAAATAATCAGGATTTGGAAATGAAAACATAATACTTTACATGCTACAGTGCAGTAACATGATTTGTTCATTGTACAAGCAAAAACAACCCCTTAATTGTTGATGCTGACGACGACTGCACAAAAGGACACTTGCTCTATGTGCTGTCTTAGCAGTATTATATATTTAGATTACTTGAACATATTTAGGCTGCTGGAAGCCACATTTGTTTCAGGCTCCAAACTGAAGAAATATCATTGCATCAAGTCAGATTCTTACCAAGAGGAACTTACCTAAAAGCTGCCAGTAAGGGAGCGTAAATTGAATCTCCATCATACACATACAAGTGGTCCCAACTGCACTCTGTGGCAAAGTGATTGAATCGAAGCCTGAGGATTGTGTTCGGCCTGTAAAAAACACAATAATGAACAAAAGGGTTGTAATTAACCTCTTGACACAAAGTCCCTCCAACAAGCTTCTCTGGTGTGAAGCTCTGCTTTAACCAAGACTAAACCGAGTGACTTGGTGTAACTGAGGTGTATCAGACATGTGGCTTTCTTCATTTGGGTGCATGCTCCCATGGGATTAAGCAACATGTTCTTCACAGCCAGAAAAACTGTGTCCTTAAACTTGTCCCCATCAGCAGAACTGAAGAGCAAGCACAGCCAGTCCACTGCTCTTCACCAGTGCTGACTCCCTTAGTGACAGGGCTTCGCAGGGGCAAGCAAGGAAATCCTGCATGTACATTGCACATGAAGAATCACAGACACTGTCAGGGAGGTCACCAGAGTTGAAAGCTCTTTTCTGCAGATTGATATCATTACGATGGCCTGAGATGATCTATTTGCCCAGAAGCTGGAAGAAATCCTTCTTTTATTACATTATTACTTGTGCAGTACAGACAGCTTGCCCGAGGGAAGCTGCTCCAAACTGAAACCAGAAACATGCCTCAGTGGATGCTAACCTAAGAAATTATCTGTCTTGCTCTCCATCTTCTGGGAACGTGAATAAACAGGGCAAAAGAACGCAGAGGAGACCCATCTTCCACAGGGTGGAAGGCCCTGGAGCTTTAACTTTAGCCAAAAATAAGGTTTTTGGTTGTTACGTGGACTTTCAACACGCACAAAGCAATCAGTGGCCCTCGCTCTCGACAGATCTAATGAGGCAGCTTGGCTTTCTTTTGGAGATGAGTTATAAAAACTACCAGGACCAGTTGAAAATGGAACGAGCTGGAAGTCCTCAGAAAGGACTTGAAGCCTTCCTGATGAATGCAGCTGGCCCAGCACACCACCCTTCAAGAGGCATCTACAGGGCTTGGAGCAAGCTGCTCTAGTGGAAGGTGTCCCTGCCCATGGCAGGGGGTTGGAACCGGATGAGCTTTAAGGTCCCTTCCAACATAAACCATGTTGTGATTTTATGATCTACTCTGCTGACTCACTAAGTCAAGAGAAGACCATCTGGATGCCTGATCTCCCAAGATGCATCAGCAGGAAAAAGGTTTTAGTTCTTTGATCTGAGGATGAAAACACTAGTTCAGACACCAAAGCTTGTCAGCATTTCTTTCACTCCACACATAAAAGATGCCCGCTAAGCCATAACCAAGTTTAGACACTATTAGTTTCATGGCTAATGAGCAAAGAAATATCTAAAGAGAACCACACAGAAGCCATGGCAGATACCTAATTTAGGGCTTAGCACAAGGAGGATGAAAATAACACTAGCATTGTGCTTGGAGCCGGAGATAAAAGGGAAGTGACTCTATAGACCCCTGCCTTTTCCTACCCACAGCTGGGGCTGTTGAAAGGATAGGTGTGATTAGGAGCTCTTCAACAGCATTTGCCCTCAGGTTCAGATGAAATCCTTGTTCATCCTAATCAAATAAATGAATAACGTGTCAGCTTGCCAGAGTCCCCCCCTTCCCACAGAAGGGGAATTCTTTAGGGAGTTACTCTGCAGAGAGAGTCTTTTTTGAAAGGCACAATGATCTACCCCAGACCTATGGAAAGAGAGCAGCAGGCGTAACTCAAGGATAATGTCTTGCTTAAAGGAAAGCTATAAAGAGGACTCATCGTTTCGAAAGGGAGCAGCTATGAAATTGTAGGGGGGTTGCTGCTAATGTAATGCTCTGACAGTGGAAGAGCAGAAAGAAACACTTAATCAATAAAATCTTTAGGCCAAGAACAAAAAGCGATTCTCTTTGCTACAGCTAACAACTCATTACCAGACAGCACTCATCTGCAGGGTCACAAGGTGCATGGCTACAGGTTCTGCCTCAAGAGGGATCCTCAGGCTGGATGGATCTCACTGGCCTTAACTCATGCTGCTGGCGAAAAATAAGGAGGACATCCCAGGATGAGGACCCCAGCACAGAAGAATCAAGAATGGAGCAAGAATATAGCAAGGAACACATGGCTTACTTCACATCTGCATTTACCCAGCGTCTCCAATGCATGTTTGGGTGGTACCTTTATTTGGTAACCCCAAAAGCCCTCCACATCCTGGCACGCTAGCAACAAGGTGAGGGCACCCAACAGAATTTAACAGGTCTGCAGATGTTGTTTTCCAAGTCCGGATCTCTCTGGGAATTTCACTTTTGGCAGAGAGCTTGGGCTATTTTCCCAAGGGTGCGTATTTCAGCTGCTGAATCGGGGTGATTATGTCCTTTCTGTTTACCACCATCCTCTCACAGCAGGCGGTAACAATCAGGAAAAGGACACCGACTTAAATGCCTGGCTATGAAAGAAGGAGGAAGGTTTTCGCCTACCTCTTCCCAGCAAGTTAAGATCTCACTTCAAAGCCCACAAAGTGATAGCTCTCTAGGAAGCTCCTCAGTAGAGCAAACAAAGGCTGAAGGAACAGTTATGGTGACATTATCAGGGACACATGAGCAGCACTTCACTTCTGATAAAAATATGAGTCACGTTATCCTTTAGAAGAAGACGTTCTGAGAGTGAAGCTGGCTGGACTGGAACTGCTGAGGCTGGCTTGTTTGCAATAGCATTCCTGCAAAACCTAGTTTAATTACTTGTAATTCCAAACTGGTTGCAGATGTATTTTTATTACCTACAAAAATGAAGAGGTGTTGCATCTACCTTTTGATCTTAACCACATTAAAGAACTGGGCTCCTTATTTGGTTAATAGTGAGTGGTAGGCTCCTGGTTTCAGTGTTCTGGATGGTGCTCTGGAACAGCTTAGCCCTCACCAATGGAGTATCTCCGGAGCTTAGGCATTTAACTTACTCATCCAAAATAAACGTCTGAAGCAGATGAAGAGAATGCCAACTCCCTTTCGCTCATCAAACCTCCCAAACATAGAGAGAAGACTAAGGAAAAGTGTACTCTGGGCTTTGAGTAAGTTCTCATCCACTAAGATCAGATCCTCCAAGACTGAGAGAGCTGGGCTGGGTCAGCCTGGACAAGAGAAGGCTCCTGAAGGGGAGACCTGAGAGCAGCTCCAGGGCCTAAAGGGGCTGCAGGAAAGCTGGAGAGGGGCTTGGGACAAGGGCCTGTAGGGCCAGGCCAAGGGGAATGGCTTGAACCTGCCCCAGGGGAGACTGAGCTGAGCTCTGAGGCAGAAGCTCTTCCCTGGGAGGGTGCTGAGGCGCTGGCACAGGGTGCCCAGAGAAGCTGTGGCTGCCCCATCCCTGGCAGTGCTCAAGGCCAGGTTGGACACAGGGGCTTGGAGCAAGCTGCTCCAGTGGAAGGGGTCCCTGCCCGTGGCAGGGGTTGGAGCTGGAGGAGCTTTAAGCTCCTTTCCAACACAAACCAGTCTGGGATTCTATGGTTCTAAGATGCTAAAAGACCTTGGCTTACAGGCATTCACTGCAAGTCCTAACTCTCACATGAGTCGATCCGATCCACAAAGTGCTCTACTTACAGATTCAGGGAACAGCATGGAATGTAACTCAATGCAGAGCTGTTATCACACAGCATCATAACTGACCGTGCAAAGATTGAGAAACTAAACAAAGTGGTTTCACAGTCCTGGCATCAGACCGCACCTATGAAAAACGTATTTCGACAAGTCAGATGCTCTGAACTGCTGCACCATCAATCAGAAGACAGTCATAGAATCATAGACTAGTTAGGGTTGGAAAGGACCTCAAGATCATCCAGTTCCAACCCCCTGCCATGGGCATGAACACCTCACACTAAACCATCTCACCCAAGGCTCTGTCCAACCTGGCCTTGAACACTGCCAGGGATGGAGCACTCACAACCTCCCTGGGCAACCCATTCCAGTGCCTCACCACCCTCACAGGAAAGAATTTCCTCCTTATATTCAATCTAAACTTCCCCTGTTTAAGTTTGAACCCGTTACCCCTTGTCCTGTCACTATAGTTCCTAAGGAAGAGTCCATCCCCTATAGCACCCCTTCATATACTGGAAGGCTGCTATGAGGGTATGCACTACATATGTTACTCCTAAAATTCTCGGCAAGAAATCAGTATAAGGAAGATAAGGATCAAACACAGGAAAGGGAGGAAGTGAGGGGAAGAGGTCTGAGGGTCTTCTGCAGTTTAGGTAGCCTTTGGAGAACAGGTCAGTGGTACCTCTGAAGTCCTTGTGGCCCAGAGAATAAATAAGCATCTGAAGTGCGTCATATAGAAACTGATTCTTCATGAATAAGAGGCTTTAGTTTGCTCTATTTTTTAACATACTACCATATAGTCCCATATATGTTGAAGCCCAAGATCTGAATGGCCTGATAGAGCAACAGTTAAATGAATCATGATTCTTCATTTATTTACACAAATGCATGGATTTTCACGTTCCACATGGAGTTCCAACTTGAGGGGGTATTTTACACAGCAAATCTGCAATTCAGAAGCCACTTTGGTGGGCTCAGTTGCACAAAAAACCCAACTTACTTACCAGGACTGACTAAATGCTGGTCTATCTAGCTTTAAGGATAGCAGAAAAGAATCACAAGACCTAGAATTAGTTAATGCAGATAAACCTCACCTAAAATTCACAATATGCAACACTAAGCCCCTGGTTTTCTACACTCACCTTCCTTCTATGAGCCACGTGCATTTTGTTTTGTATTTGTAATTCCCAGGCCCATCCGTGACATACCCTGAAGGTCCAGTGAGCCTGTAACGAAAAAGCAAAGGCAAGCATTAGCCTCCAGCAGAACGAAGCATTCATGAAGGATTTCCTAAGTTTACGAGATCCATCATAAGGGCTTTGGTTACTTCAGAGCCACTACAAACAAACCAACAGCACAACAAAACACAGCTGAGCAATTGGGGTTCTCCTGCTAAACTCTGTACATGCTTTCTGATGATTGCCCTGGAATGACAGTTGAGAGCGATGGTTTCGCCACCAGCCCAATGGTATGGTTCCCAATCCGTATCTATGTAGACATCACATAACCAGAAACTTGAATGCCCTAACAGAAAAGCTAAAATTATTCCTATATCATATATATTCCTTATTCCTTTATACAAACAACACAATTCTTGCATGAAGCTCAGATGATGTCCATGGTGCAACCTCTCACCCATGCGCTACTTGACTCTTCACAAAGTTCCTTGACGACCTCCTGACAAAAACACTAACCCCCATAACCCTTTGGTGCAAATTAAGACCTTCATTCCTCAAGTACCAAGAGCTGCATCACTCAGGACACCAGAGCATGGCAGCTCCAGGCAGCCAGCACCTTCAGAAGCATGTTCCCATCCCCATGTCATCTCACACTAAGTGACTGAAGTCCAAGAGCTGAGTGGTCCCCAATGCCAGGACAGTGCCAGGACAACCCTATGAATATCCCTTCCCCTGTGCATCTATAACTACGTGCTGACAATTTGACAGTAGCAAAAGACTGTGGAGAAGGAGGTAAAAGCAGAAAGTACAGTTTGCATCAGTCATCCCAGGACACTCAGTGACCTGCACCACTTAAAACCATTAAATATTAAGGTGCCACTGAAAGAGAGAAGGGAACAAAGCCAACAAAGGACTCAGTTCTCTCGACATCTGCAGAACACCATGCAAAAGTTCATGCAAAGTCTACACAGCTGCACTGTCTGGCCACTGCTTGCAGGGCTGTCCAAACAGAAGCAGCAAACCCCATAGGTCAGAAGGGTGTTCTGATGAACAGCTGGCAGCACATCTCAGAACTATGCTCAACCCTTTGTTGTGGTACCAAGGAAATGGATATTCAGGCTCGGCACTTGGAATGCTCATCACTTGTAATGACCATGAATTAGGGACATAGGAAAGAGTGAGTGAAGCCACACAAACTTCGCTTTCATGTTTCCATTAATCCTACTCTCCAAACGTGACAACCAAACACATCCACACCACTGAGGTTAACAATGCACTGGCTGCAGCTGCAACTTCTCCTCTCCGTATATTTTAATGAGGTGTATTTTCTGCAAAGGTCTCCAAAGGCCAGGTTGGACACAGGGGCTTGGAGCAAGCTGCTCTAGTGGAAGGTGTCCCTGTTCATGGCAAGGGTTGGAGCTGGATGAGCTTTAAGGTCCCTTCCAACACAAACCAGGCTGGGATTCTATTCTCACAGACAACAGAGATGACACTCACACTTCATCAAGGCTGAAGGAGAAGGATCTAGCAGGAGTCTGAAGTACCAGATATATCACTGGGCTCCAAAAGAACAGGCACTGAGGTTCTGCATCTACTACCTTCACACAGAGACTGGTAGGAACATGCATGGGCAGAAGACAAAGCCAAGAGCCAGACCATTGAGATACATACTCCCGTCTCATATACATGAGTCAAAATATTCCAGATTGGCCTCAACAAATAGCTGAAGTATGGCAGGACCAGTTGAAAATAAATTACCAGGCCAGGATGACCTCAAATGGAAGCGGTATTTGCAGATGCCCAACCACTACGGTCTGGCAGAGCCCATATTGGCACCTGAAGCAGGACTGGCACCTGAACGTAGGGAGGTTATGAACTCCATCATCAGCACGTGGAAGGAGCACAACACAGCCTTCTGGCAAAGCTACATCGTCCCACTTGCAACACACGTGTAGCAAAACAAAACCACTGCAAAATCACATTTGGCAGAAAAGAGGAGGAAACAAGATCAGAAGTTTCCACACCCCGTATCTCGGAACCTTTTGCTGTGTCTTTTGCCAGTGATCTGTTAATGTCATCAACTAATCTACCTGAAATAGCTGGACTGAGTTGAAATGATTTTCCACAATCTTTTCCATAAAGCACTTTGAAGGTTCATCCCTCATCCAAATTAACACGGCAAAACTCACAGGTTCTGACAACCCCCTTCCCCTTCACATTCATTTATTATAACGCTTTTCAACCTCAGACACTCAGTGTGATATTTTCAAAAGGCAGGTGCTGAATAAAGCTTTGAAAATGCACATTTCTTATTTCCTGAGCAGGAATTTGCAAATCCAGACGCCAATTCTAAGCTGTACACAATAACATACCCACTTTTTATCTATAAAATCACCCCTTGGATCATAATACCTGTGGAAAGGGAAGGATCTGTATCAACACTTCGGTACTGACAGCATAAAGAGACTCTGGAAACCTGAGCAGTCTCACAAGCTCAAAATGAGCTTATGCAGCCCTCACAGAGTCTCTGCTCAGAAAACCCTTGGAACAATCTTCTCTGGAAACTATTATTAAACCATTCACCACAGGAATGCTATCAAGAGTGATAGGAACAAAAAGTACAGTACCCTTGTTAGTGCTATAGCCCCAGCTATGACATATCTTGGGAATAAAAAGGAGCATTTCAACATCAGCATAATTTAATCATATCTAGGTATTTTAACAAGGAACATAAGGACTTCTGAGAGTGGTCTGCAAGGTCTTCCCTTGAACCTGCCCGAGGGGAGACTGAGCTGAGCTCTTAGGCAGAAGCTCTTCCCTGTGAGGGTGCTGAGGCGCTGGCACAGGGTGCCCAGAGAAGCTGTGGCTGCCCCATCCCTGGCAGTGCTCAAGGCCAGGTTGGACACAGGGGCTTGGAGCAAGCTGCTCCAGTGGAAGGGGTCCCTGCCCGTGGCAGGGGTTGGAGCTGGAGGAGCTTTAAGGTCCCTTCCAACCCAAACCAGCCTAGGATCCTATGAGTCTATGATAGTTCAGCAATATAAACATAAACCGTGGGATTTAGCTTTACAAAAATAACCAAACCCAAGTATTTAGCGAATACCATATCAAAGAAGTTCATCTGCAAGTATCTCAAATTCTTTACTAAGCTTTAGCAGCTGCTGCCATTATGAACAAATAAAGAGTATTAAAATAGTAACAATAATAATCAGAGTTGACATCTCTGAAAGCAAAAGCAATTGGAACCAAGCTCTTTACCCACATACTGCCCGGTATGAGGAGGGCATCAGCAGAACCATGTTAGTCTATGAACAGCCTCCCACAGACATGCTCCAAGAAAGACAGAAATAAACACACAGCACTAAAAGCAAACTGAAGCTTTTAGATAGCAGACAGAATGTAGAAGGAATTCCGTCTTTACATTCAATAGGGAAAGCTAAGCTGATGCCCCAGCTCCAGTAAAAAAGCAAACAAACTCCTTGCTCTTTCCAACTCCGTCATGGTTGGGACACCAGCACTGGAGGGCACCGATAACCAGGACACATCCTATACAACGTTTTGGCTTTGTCCATATTCAAAGGCTGGGGAAAGGAATAAACAAGTAACTCAAGGAGCGAAAACACTCCAGGAATGAAGTACTTTAGCACAGGACATTCTCCTACATACATGGGGCTATACAAAAGTGAGACCTCACTTGGAGCATTGTGTGCAGTTCTGGGGTCCTCAACATAAAAAGGACATGGAACTGCTGGAACAAGTCCAGAGGAGGCCACGAGGATGATCAGGGGCTGGAGCACCTCCCGTATGAAGACAGGCTGAGGAAGTTGGGGCTGTTCAGCCTGGAGAAGAGAAGGCTGCAGGGAGACCTCATAGCAGCTTCCAGTACCTGAAGGGGGCCTATAGGGATGCTGGGGAGGGACTCTTCATCAGGAACTGTAGTGACAGGACAAGGGGTAATGGGTTAAAACTGAAACAGGGGAAGTTTAGATTAGATCTAAGGAGGAAATTCTTTCCTGTGAGGGTGGTGAGGCACTGGAATGGGTTGCCCAGGGAGGTTGTGAGTGCTCCATCCCTGGCAGTGTTCAAGGCCAGGTTGGATGAAGCCTTGGGTGGGATGGTTTAGTGAGAGGTGTCCCTGCCCATGGCAGGGGGGTTGGAACTGGATGATCTTGAGGTCCTTTCCAACCCTAACTATTCTATGATTTTAAATCTGGAGTTTTATAAACAGATCCTTGCAATTGTTTTTGCACCTGGAGGTTTTAAAGTTAATATTGCGGCTTTGTAGGTGCTAAATGCATTACTTAGGCTTTGTATATGTTTTCCCACCTTTGTGTATGGGTGTTTATGCAACAGGAAACTCTTAAAGGACCTTGCTTTTTGTTTTCTTAGGGTGTAGCACATGCAGCTTGTAGGGTAAGAGCTGGAACACCCAAGTAGTTCATAAGTGCTTCTAGTAGAGAAGCATCACATCCTACTAGTTAGCAAAGACAAATAGGAATTGGTATTTCTCCATACTTCCTTGTGTCTAAATCTTGCATCTGAGTGATGAAGTTGGGAATGCGCCATCCCTGTCAGTGTTCAAAGCCAGGCTGGATGGAGCCTTGGGTGACATGGCTTAGTGCGAGTTGTCCCTGCCTGTGGCAGGGGGCTGGAACTGGATGATCTTAAGGTCCTTTCCAAACCAAACCATTCTATGATTCTATGATATAATAAATATGCTGAAGGCATTCAGTAGGGCAAAAGACTTCAGAGCCTGATGGTGTTCGTGGCATTTTACCTGGAGGTAGGAGTCTTCTAGTGTGCGTTGTGAGAGTATTATAGAATCATAGAACAGTTTGGGTTGGAAAGGACCTCAAGATCATCCAGTTCCAACCCCCCTGCCATGGGCAGGGACACCTCACACTAAACCATCCCACCCAAGGCTCTGTCCAACCTGGCCTTGAACACTGCCAGGGATGGAGCACTCACAACCTCCCTGGGCAACCCATTCCAGTGCCTCACCACCCTCACAGGAAAGAATTTCCTCCTTAGATCCAATCTAAACTTCCCCTGTTTCAGTTTGAACCCATTACCCCTTGTCATATACATAGCCTCATACGCACACACACACTACTTACGGCTTGTTTCAAACTCTACCGGGTGGAAACTGTGCTGCAGAGCTGGTGTGAATTTTGCACTGATTTTCACATGGGCTGCAATCCTTAAAGGGGGAAAAAGGGATTTGAGAGCTGAATTCCAAGGGCTTCCACCTTGAGTGAAGCTTGGTTCAGTTTCTTGTAAGACAAAGGCAAAAGGGAAGCAAGGAAAAGGATGGAGATCACAAAAGAGAGCTTCAAAGAGAGACACGGTATGTAAAAGAGCTCTGTGCATTCAGCTACTCCCTGCTAGTTCTGGGAATCCCTGACAAGCACAACGTTAACACAAGAAAATAGGATACAAACAATGGCATCTCCTGGGTAAAAAGCCAGATGTGATACTGGAAAAGTTCAGATAAATCCATGTTTTAATAAAGCACAAGTAATGATAGAAACACGCATTTCTCAAATACAAATTAACACAGAGCAACAAAGTTCCTACAGAGACGTGAAATGCACAGCTAGGCAAAGACTCAAAGCTGTTTTCTAATTACCGTCGAATGAATCCAAAGTGATTCCTCCTGTTAACAGCCGAGTACAAAAAGTCACAAAGTTGAGAATAAATTGTAACGTGGGATAAAATCATTCTGCAGCACTCCCTTCCAAAGCATCGCAACAGTGAAGGTACATGATGGCAATGGGGTGCTGCAGAAATTTATGTTCCCTGGAGGAGATGGGACGGAGCAGCCCTGAGGAGGACTTTGGGGTCCTGGGTGAGGAGAAGCTCCCCATGACCCAGCTTCAGTGAGCGCTTGAGCCCAGAACCCCCCCGTGTGCTGGGTGCACCCCCAGAGTGTGAGCAGCAGCTCAGGGAGGGGATCCTGCCCCTCTGCAGTGTGATGGGGAGACCCCCCCTGCAGCCCTGATCCAGCTCTGGGGCAGCAGCACAAGAGGGACGTGGAGCTGCTGGAGCGAGGCCAGAGGAGGCCACGGAGATGCTGCGAGGGCTGGAGCAGCTCTGCTCTGGAGCCAGGCTGAGAGAGCTGGGCTGGGGCAGCCTGGACAAGAGAAGGCTCCTGAAGGGGAGACCTGAGAGCAGCTCCAGTGCCTAAAGGGGCTGCAGGAAACCTGGAGAGGGGCTTGGGACAAGGGATGCAGGGCCAGGCCAAGGGGAATGGCTTGAACCTGCCCGAGGGGAGACTGAGCTGAGCTCTGAGGCAGAAGCTCTTCCCTGGGAGGGTGCTGAGGCGCTGGCACAGGGTGCCCAGAGAAGCTGTGGCTGCCCCATCCCTGGCAGTGCTCAAGGCCAGGCTGGACACAGGGGCTTGGAGCAAGCTGCTCCAGTGGAAGGGGTCCCTGCCCCTGGCAGGGGTTGGGACTGGATGAGCTTAAAGGTCCCTTCCAACCCAAACCCCGCTGGGATTCCATGAAGAGGTAAAATGCAGGCTGGTTTCTGTTCATTACCCAGAAAGGCACGCTGGCTTGTTTGGTTTACATAGCACATTAAACCTTAACCTCTAAGAGGTCACCGATGGATCTCAGGATTGCTTTGCATTGCACTCACTAAAACTGCAGTGACACAACAGCACAGAATTATCAGCATATTGTCTGGAGAGTCTTAGCACAGCTTTTCCAACCATAAAAAAACCACACAAAAAGAAACAAACCCCAAACCCAGTTCTCATCCTAATTTTGAACTTGCTAAATCTAGACACTGATGCAAACAATGAGTTTTCCTCCTCTCCCCCTTTTCCTTCCCAAGTGTTGCTTCGCTGCCTCAAGCACACCACAATTAAAAGCCATTGTTTCGGGTAAATCTGAAGTTGAAGCCAATAAAGAAAGGGCTGTTACAGCCTATTACCAGAACAATGGCATTCTAGCCTCAATTGATTAACAATTTAGCTTTGTTCATTTGCTCTCTAAACGCCTGAGGTTGAAGGATAGATATATCCTTCTAGGGTCTGCTATAAGCAAATGCCCTCATTTATAGGCAGGGAAGAGTGCTCAGCAACAATAGGGGATGAGAGAAGCAGATGAATATAATCTATGCAGCTACTGGATGAGTTTTGAATGTGTAACAGCTAAATCCCCTCTTCTGCCACACCGTGGGCACAGCTGGGAAAAGAAATTCATTACGCCCCAGGTCTCACACTGATGAAGGTAATGGTATTAGTGCAAAATCAAGTTCCATAAGGATTTAACCTCTGCAGCAAAAGGTAGCTAAGGATGAACAACTCTGGGTGTACACAGAGACTCCAAAGCCTGCAGTGCAGCTAAGACAAGAGAGTCCTCAAGGGGAGTGAACTGCAAAAGTCACTGCTTACCGTGACCCCAGAGTGCCACATCTATTGCAGAATCATATCATAGAATCCCAGCCTGGTTTGTGTTGGAAGGGACCTTAAAGCTCCTCCAGCTCCAGCCCCTGCCACGGGCACGGACCCCTTCCACTGGAGCAGCTTGCTCCAAGCCCCTGTGTCCAACCTGGCCTTGAGCACTGCCAGGGATGGGGCAGCCACAGCTTCTCTGGGCACCCTGGGCCAGCGCCTCAGCACCCTCCCAGGGAAGAGCTTCTGCCTAAGAGCTCAGCTCAGTCTCCCCTCGGGCAGGTTCAAGCCATTCCTCTTGGCCTGTCCCTACAGGCCCTTGTCCCAAGCCCCTCTCCAGGTTTCCTGCAGCCCCTTTAGGCACTGGAGCTGCTGTAAGGTTTCGCCCCTTAAGGAGCCTTCTCTTCTCTGAGCAACCCCAGGTCACTCAATCTGTCTACCACAAAGGGTACAAAGTCACTTCTTCACCCTGAAACTTTTTCAGTTACTCCTCCCATGGTGCCTTCCCATTGGTTTCTGCATCATCTTAAAGACAGCTCTACCCTGTGATTTCCAAAACTCCGGGGTAAAACCTTCTGGATGGTGCACATCTCCATCTCCAAGAAGCCCAGCTCATGTCCTCATACTGCGGTAATGGTGGCTTGACACAGGGTCTGAAGAAAGGTCCCAACTTCAGTGGGAACGCTCCTCAACAGCTCCAAAGAGCACTCAATCAGTTCGCAAGCTACAAGCCGATGAAGGTGACTCCACTACTGATCTACAACTGCAGCCCAACTAAACACTCCAGTTGGAAAGCACGAGCTTAACATTCCCCCAGTAGTGCCATAGTCCTTGACAGAAAGGAACACAGCCACGAAATCCCTAGAAAGCCCGATGATTTTGCAAGCAAAAAGCACCTTCAACCATTCTCACAACATGCTGCTATTCCAGCGTTCACAAACCATCCTCTGCATTGCCTTCATCACGGTTTTCCTCCCAGAGAGGATCGGGTATCTCAAGGTCACTCTGCACTACGCCACTCTCAACATGGCACAAGGTCAGAGAGGAGGGACAATCACTCCCTATGCTCACTATCTGCTGTTTTCATCCCACTTCCCATGGTAGAGTTAAATTGATGCTACGGAGCTGTCTTGCTTTAAGAAAAACAGGTGACTGACACAGTTTGAAATGGGAAACACGATTTCTCCAAAGGAAGAGATTAGTTCGTCCTTCTGTGTGAGATATGTAAAAATATGGAAAGTGATTTCCTGGCTGCTGATCAGAGATAAGGGCAGAGCCTGGAAAACCCTTCGAGGTCTGACAAAGGATGCGGAGAGAAACTGCAGCAGGTAAAACCCAGCAGCAGGTACCAACACAGCCTCTCCTGTCTGAGTCACAATGCGCAGCACTGGTGCTCACAAACCTGCTAAATCCCTCTTTGCTCCTGAAAGATAGGCCTTAATCTGACAGGCTGCTGCGCTCCAAAGAAGAATGAACGACCATGGACAGGCTGAGAGAGATCAGGAGGAGCAAAGGCAGCATTTGTTCCTACAGTCTTAAAAATCATAGAATCATGGAATGGTTTGGGTTGGAAGAGACCTTAGAGCTCCTCCAGCTCCAACCCCTGCCACAGGCAGGGACCCCTTCCACTGGAGCAGCTTGCTCCAAGCCCCTGTGCCCAACCTGGCCTTGAGCACTGCCAGGGATGGGGCAGCCACAGCTTCTCTGGGCACCCGGTGCCAGCGCCTCAGCACCCTCACAGGGAAGAGCTTCTGCCTAAGAGCTCAGCTCAGTCTCCCCTAGGGCAGGTTCAAGCCATTCCCCTTGGCCTGTCCCTACAGGCCCTTGTCCCAAGCCCCTCTCCAGCTTTCCTGCAGCCCCTTCAGGCACTGGAGCTGCTCTCAGGTCTCCCCTTCAGGAGCCTTCTCTTGTCCAGGCTGCCCCAGCCCAGCTCTCTCAGCCTGGCTCCAGAGCAGAGCTGCTCCAGCCCTTGCAACATCTCCGTGGCCTCCTCTGGCCTCGCTCCAGCAGCTCCACGTCCCTCTTGTGCTGCTGCCCCAGACCTGGATCAGGACTGCTGGATCAGAGCACAGCAGAGGGGCAGGATCCCCTCCCTGAGCTGCTGCTCTGGGGGTGCAGCCCAGAACATGGGGGGGGTCCGGGCTCAAGCGCACTCTGATGGGTCACAGCTGGCTTTCAGTAAGTAAACCACCAGGAAGTCAAAACGCTAAAACCCATCATTTTCAAACATCGCTCCTCTCCAGTTGGCCACCAGTATCTCCATCATGCTCCCAACCCTGACACACTGTCCAGCTCCTGCTCTTCTGCTATCACCTCCATTGAATGCCACCAAAGTCATCTCTTCAGTGATGGTCTGGCTGGTCCCTCTGCCATTATACCGCCAGAGCTGCCAGTAGCTTTCAGCATCATTAACAGCATCAATCTTGAAATGCTTCCTCCACCTTCGCTTAAGTACTCTTGAGCCACACCTGAGCTCCTCCCAGTTGTTTCGTTGTTCCTTTAACATCCTGCTTGCCCGACCAGCTCTTCTGCTGGGGAACGAGAGGAATATAAAAGGCATTTAATCTAAAAAACACACTTCAAATCCTCTTTATGGAAGACACTTGGTTTATCTCTTACCCTTTACCCCAGTGAATTATATCCAGGGTGAAACCATTTGACAAGGCACTGAATTAACCCAACCAGACAACAGAAACAATAAAGGAAAAGCTGTTTTTCCTCCTCCAAAACCACGTCCTCATGTCAGAGGACACGGAAATAATGAGAAACTACTGGATCCCCAAACCAACCAGCATTTCACCCGTTTTACAAGCACCAGTTAAAGACACTGCCTTGTAATAACATCCACGTTCGGACACGTCAGAAACACACTGGAGCTCCACCTAATGCTCTTGCCTCTGAGTTTCTCCACCTATTATATCGAACAGGAAATGTACATCCATGTCTATCCTTCCAGTTCTTTATTTCCAGCCCCATCTCCGAAGTAGCAAGGCAGCACTGGTCACCCCTGAAACTAAGCTCTTCCTCTGTCGAGCCAAACATCCAAGCTAAAATGTAAATGTAGATTACTGCATACTTTGACTACGGCAAATTCTTCCCCCCGATCACATTTATGGAGGAAAATAAAGAAGGAAAGCTACTATAAATATCATTACACTGCAGGAGCATCTTCTTCACGCCACCTGTTTTTAAGTGCAGGTTTTGGTGGCTTTGCTCTACTCTATTTCATTGCTCTGCCACCATACTGCAACAGCTCCACTCTTGATCATCAGTCTGTTTTTATCTTCAAAACACCCTTCCCACTGCCACTATTATAAGCAGAACCGTTATCATGACAAAAGGCCGCTCCGTGACGTCCCTTCGAAGCCCACCTTTACCCAACAACCATACAGGACACAACGGCCATGCAGATGGTGCACGCTACAGCAGTTGTCTGTTCAGCTGATCTAACAGTTGCACTCTGCTTTCCCCATCTGTTCACAAATCCCTTTAATGCATCTTGCCCTAGTTCTCTGAAATCAAGATAATTCAGCTGCAAGTGTTTGTAATGCCTGAAGAAACTCGACTTTCTCATCTTTCACTGGGGGTTCTGAAATGCTCCTGGAGTTTATAGCAGCAACTTGTGTGCTTCACGCCTGGCAGAAGACAACAGTGCAGAGCAGAAGCAAATAAAGCTGACACACGATTGAATCCCAGCCTGGTCTGGGTTGGAAGGGACCTTAAAGCTCCTCCAGCTCCAACCCCTGCCACAGGCAGGGACCCCTTCCACTGGAGCAGCTTGCTCCAAGCCCCTGTGTCCAACCTGGCCTTGAGCACTGCCAGGGATGGGGCAGCCACAGCTTCTCTGGGCACCCTGTGCCAGCGCCTCAGCACCCTCCCAGGGAAGAGCTTCTGCCTAAGAGCTCATCTCAGTCTCCCCTCGGGCAGGTTCAAGCCATTCCCCCTCGTCCTACAGTCCCTCTCCAAGTGTCTTGCAGGCCCCCTTTAGGCGAACTTAGATCAGATAATAACTTTGGCTGGAAGGTTAGGTCCCAATAAACCATTTAACTCTGCAGCAGAAAAAGGAATACAGCAACCCCTCCGTTCCTTGCACACAATGAATCCTTATAACCTGTGTCCAGGAGCTGTTGCATACAGTCTTACACCCCACACAGCATCCCTCAAAACCCAACACCCTGCAAGACGAAAGTAAGGAGAAAGCACGTTATTCTGATCAAAGAAAATCATCAAAGGCTAATGAACAACGATCTGCAGAACCAAACAGGTACCATCACTGGAAGATCAGAAAAAATTCATGGCATTAGATGATTCAGCCTGACTACAGGAAGTATGTAAGATACACACTGTGTCTTCGACCAGAGAAGCTGCGGCTGCCCCATCCCTGGCAGTGCTCAAGGCCAGGCTGGACACAGGGGCTTGGAGCAAGCTGCTCCAGTGGAAGGGGTCCCTGCCCGTGGCAGGGGTTGGAGCTGGAGGAGCTTTAAGCTCCCTTCCAATCCAAACCAGGCTGCGATTCTGTGATTCTACTCCTGTTGTGTCTACAGCATCCTGTAATCTTCCTACTCCTGAACAGGGAGGTTTCCTTCAGTGAATGACAGTCGTTCACTTATTTATTCACCTTGCTGCAGAAAAGCAAGACAGCCCAAAGAGGACCCCACTAAGCCATGCCATGAAGTACTCAAGCTTTTGCAAATTTGCTGATGTCCATGGCTCTATCATCACTTTACATCAGCAGGGGCTGGAGCTGGAGGAGCTTTAAGATCCCTTCCAACACAAATCAGTCTGGGATTCTGTTCCATGATGCACTTCTATCAATTTTAATCCCTTTTTCCAGCAGTCAACATCATTCCATTCGTTCTTCTGCCCTCCCTCCTGTTTCAGGAGTTAATTGTGATGCACCATTGGTTGCAAAGAGCACACAAGGTTTGTTGGATGATTTTTCAGCACTTCGTCAAAATTAGAAACATTCAATTAGTCAAAAATGTATCTCAAGTACATGTACGAGGATTTTAGTTGCAATTCACCTCCTCTGTGTACCTCGGAAATAAGGCATCGGAATTCCAACTTGAAAAGCACGCACACTCAGAATTGACAGACACGTCAATATTCTCCTCCAGCTGAAGAGCACTTTAGTCTGATAAGCTTTGAAGTCACCAGTCCTGCATTTAAACACAGGCAAAAGTGTTCACTGGTGGGACGTGCGTTGTATTGCAAATGAAATCACAGCATCACAGAGTGGTTTGGGTTGGAAGGGACCTTAACGCTCATCCAGTTCCAATCCCTGCCACAGGCATGGACACCTTCCACTGGAGCAGCTTGCTCCAAGCCCCATCCCATCTTGGGCATCCAACCTGGAAATGGGGCTGAGCTGTTGACTTAACCTTCCATCCAGCAGGAATCAGAAATAAATGGAATACAAGGCCATCCCCATGGAGAAGATGACCATTGTCCTGCTGCAGTTTGCCAAGACACATACAAAAACACCACCTCCATACCAGAAAAACAGATTCAGCAGCAGCAATCCCTTCCCCTTTCCAAAGCTTCCTAATCCTTCCTAACCCCTCCACCCCAAAATACTCAATTTACACCCTCAAGAAGCATGTTTAAACTCTGTTTTAACTGCACATGTGCCCCACTCCATCACTGCTGATTTCCAGGCCAGACGCAGAACACAGTACCTGGTAGTAGCATTTACAGAAGAACTCAAGCAAAGATCAGCCAGTTTCGCAGCAAGAAAAGGAAAATGAAAGTATTAAGACATCCTACAAATAAATACCACGGCCTGACCCACTTTCCTAACAGGGATAGAAATAATTCCTTTTATTTCCTGCCTGACATCCAAAAACTTCTAAGCTACTATGGATCCGTGCTACCTGCTGGGGAGACTGTTCCCTAAGACAAAATAACTTCGAAAACAGCTCGGCGTGAAGGTTAACTTCCATTTGGTGCTGACCTGAAAAAACAGGATTCTGACGTAGATCCTCGGGTGTAGCTCACTAAAATAGTAAAAGTACGTCCCAAGATGCAGACAGGGCTTTGTGAACCTACAGAATGACAATCTCAAATGGTTTAAAGCAGGTTTCTGGCTGAAGTGACACAGAGAAGGTCATGAAAAGAGCTGGGAATCAACAGTCAAATAGGAATCGTAGAATCAAAGAATCATAGAATAGTTAGGGTTTGAAGGGACCTTAACATCATCCAGTTCCAACCCCCCTGCCATGGGCAGGGACACCTCACACTAAACCATGGCAGGCAAGGCTCTGTCCAACCTGGCCTCGAACACTGCCAGGGATGGAGCATTCACAGCCTCCCTGGGCAACCCATTCCAGTGCCTCACCACCCTTACAGTAAAGAATTTCCTCCTTAGATCCAATCTAAACTTCCCCTGTTTCAGTTTGAACCCGTTACCCCTTGTCCTGTCACTACAGTCCCTGATGAAGAGTCCCTCCCCAGCATCCCTATAGGCCCCCTTCAGGTACTGGAAGCTGCTATGAGGTCCCCACGCAGCCTTCTCTTCTCCAGGCTGAACAGCCCCAGCTTCCTCAGCCTGTCTTCATACGGGAGGTGCTCCAGCCCCTGATCATCCTCGTGGCCTCCTCTGGACTTGTTCCAGCAGTTCCATGTCCTTTTTATGTTGAGGACACCAGAACTGCACACAATGCTCCAGGTAAGGTCTCAAGAGAACAGCGTAGAGGGGCAGGATCACCTCCTTCGACCTCATGGAATCATAGAACAGTTTGGACTGAAGAGGCCTTAAAGCTCATCCAGTTCCAACCCCCTGCCATGGGCAGGGACACCTGGCAGGGGGTTGGAACTGGATGAGCTTTAAGGCCCCTTCCAACCCAAACCACTCTGTGATTTTCCAGTTCAAGCAGCTGCTCTATCCCAGGGCCTGTTGTGCTTCATTCTTAATCCCAAGGAGAAAAAAGAATGATTTGCAACCCCTTGAAGAAAAGCACAAGTGGTATTTTCCCCAAATGACTCATTTTTAATGAAAGCAATTTCACACCAAGTAGAAAAGAAGGAGCTAAATATTGAACACTTGAAGTATTTCATTAAGGCAGATGTACACAGCTTCCTTGAGAAGTCCCTTTTAAGCAGAACAAAACTCAAAGATAAAGGGTAATTCAGATGACTCAAACTTGGGCAGGTCTCCACGCAGATGCTAAAAAAGCAGATACTGTCCAGCTACATGTTCTCATTTCTCTTTGCTTCTGCTGCAGCAGTGTGCTGGGCTCATGACTCCGTACACCACCAAACCCAAGCCATACTGCTGCCAAATAGGTCACATACCAATGTGAAACAAGCTGGTATTCAGACTGTAAACAAGGAGGAAAGGGAAAGAAAGACAAGAGTATATTGAATGTGAAGGCTCCTCAGGAATCAATCTGCTATCAAAATGCAACTCTACCACATCTGTAAGTTTACATCATCCTCTATGTTCAAGTCGACACCAGAAATACTGATACTGAAGATCAGCCTGATAAAGCTGTATGTTCGGTGAGCATAAAACCTCACTCTATACAAACCCTCCGGTGACTTTTATCAGTTAAATGGCTGGTTAAATTCATCTGAAAGAGTCAACAAATTTGATCAACCCCATGAATGCTCTACAGATCCCTCATTTTGTTAGTGCTGTAAGGAAACACAGCTTTTGATGGGATGCTGTTCACAGCTACGAGGTGGCAAGCCATGTGTGCCGGTTTCCACCCAAACATGCAGCCAGTGTCCTGGCTTCGCAACTGGAGAAAAGAACAGACTCTAATCATAGACATGCTTGGGTTGAAAGGGACCTTAAAGCTCACCCAGCTCCAACCCCTGCCACGCGCAGGGACCCCTTCCACTGGAGCACCTTGCTCCAAGCCCCTGTGTCCAACCTGGCCTTGAGCACTGCCAGGGATGGGGCAGCCACAGCTTCTCTGGGCACCCTGTGCCAGCGCCTCAGCACCCTCCCAGGGAAGAGCTTCTGCCCAAGAGCTCAGCTCAGTCTCCCCTCGGGCAGGTTCAAGCCATTCCCCTTGGCCTGGCCCTACAGGCCCTTGTCCCAAGCCCCTCTCCAGGTTCCCTGCAGCCCCTTTAGGCACTGGAGCTGCTCTCAGGTCTCCCCTTCAGGAGCCTTCTCTTGTCCAGGCTGCCCCAGCCCAGCTCTCTCAGCCTGGCTCCAGAGCAGAGCTGCTCCAGCCCTCGCAGCATCTCTGTGGCCTCCTCTGCACTCCCTCCAACAGCTCCATGTCCCTCTTGTGTTGGGGACACTGATTGAGTTAAATCATCTTAATCCCTTAAATGAACACTTCCTATTGCTGGCACGGAGCGGTTTAACCACACTCAGCTCACTCCACCGTCTCGCCTAAGCTTTTCCACCAGCTTTTTGCAAGCATGAAGTAAACCCACGCCACTCAAACCACCACAATGCTTATTTAAGAGCCTGAAAAATAAAGCCAATGTGAAAGCCATCCACTGACAACAGCTCTGAGCTCATGGAAGTAAAGATTTGGAGTGATTTTTAAGTACCAGAGAACGTTTGTCTGCCTTGCCGTGATCAGTAAGTGTAAATCCCTTAGGAAAAGCGGTGCTTTTAGCCACTATAAACTGCTCTGCTTTATTAAGCGCTTCTGCAAGATAAATTTTACAATGCATGTAAGGTATTTCCTAACCCACAAAGACACATTCTTTGCTATTATAACACCAAGCCTTGATTCCTTACCATGAGGGAAGAGGCAGCAAGAAATCTGACTACAAAAACATAATTCTGGCAAAGAATAAACTTTTAAAGTGCATTTTAATCAAGCAAATACCATGAGAAACCATTAGATTTTTGGAATAAACATGGAAAATTTGGAAACAACGAACTCATTGGCACGTAATACAGAATTGATGGGTTGTGTCAACGCAGCCTTAGCAACAGACTCACTACAACATCTGTATAACCCAAGATCTTTATATAATAAGTAGCTCTGGAGTGTTTGTCTATGAAACAGCTCAGCAGGGCAGGGAAGGTGACAACCTCCAGCCTACTGGCTTCTCTGCTGTGGAGGTAGATGTGCATACATGGACCGGGTTTCTTATCCCTCTTCCCTTGTAGTGAGGCAGTGTCTTATACAGAGCTCTCTTGATAACCACTCCAGAGCAAAGAAACCCTCCCTTAAACACAAATGACCAACATAAAACCCAAACTACAAACCAACAAATCCAACAGGCAACGTACTGCACCAACAGTGAGGTCAATCCAGAACCTAACACCACTATGGGCATCCTTCGAGCCACCCAACAAAGAGCCAAACTCCCCAAGGCAAGGCGTAGCTGCAAAAATCACTGCTTCCAACTCCACATCTACCATGTGCACCTTCCCTACTGCCTCTGAAACGACTTGAAAAGGAGTTATTCTTGGACAGCAGAAGGAAAAAAATGAAATTCCATCTGCTCCCAACAGATTTATAACAAGAAAAACAAGGACAGTGGCTCAACACGACTTACAGAGTTGCGAAGTAACCCCTCACTTCACTACCAAGCTGAGCATGATTTACAGGCCAGCTCTCAACTAACCGTCTCGAAACGAACATCCCACCCGCCTATTTAGGATTCAGGCATCACAAGTTCTTTCCAGTAACATCCACAGGAAAAGCATCTTTGCACTACCAAGGAATTCTGCACAAAATGTTGCTCTGTTCACATGAGTTTATTAAGCAAAATAAGGAAAGGATTTCACCTCGTTCCAGTTTCCCAGCTACCTTTTTACATTTTCATTTTGTTATCTCTTTTTGTAACTGAGATGTCTTTAAATGTCTTAAGAAGAAATTAGGAGGGGGGCTTTTGTCCTACAGGGACCGGCCAAGGGGAATGGCTTGAACCTGCCCGAGGGGAGACTGAGCTGAGCTCTTAGGCACAAGCTCTTCCCTGGGAGGGTGCTGAGGCGCTGGCACAGGGTGCCCAGAGAAGCTGTGGCTGCCCCATCCCTGGCAGTGCTCAAGGCCAGGTTGGACACAGGGGCTTGGAGCAAGCTGCTCCAGTGGAAGGGGTCCCTGCCCGTGGCAGGGCTTGGAGCTGGAGGAGCTTTGAGGCCCCTTCCAACCCAAACCAGGCTGGGATTCTATGATTATTTATAAGAGAAACATCAAACACCTCCTGCAAACACCCTTAAGCCCTGTAAAAGAAGTTCATTCCTGCCTTCAAACTGCTGAAACTAAGATGAGACACTTCAATGTACCCTACCAGGAAGGATCAGAACCACTTAGGCAGAGTTCTCCGGCACAGAAAGCACTAACCCACTTCACATCAAGTACTTCCCTCTGCCACTCTCAAACACTGCCGCACTGTCCGCCCAGCCATGCTATGCCTTCATGGGTAGGATATGAAGGTGATGTAGCTTGTGTATTTATAAGGGTGTTTTCCTCTTACCTGGCCCAAAGCAGCTTGTTGCTGGGCTGATGAATGCACCCGGACATAGCACTGAGGGCAATCGTGGCGTCTTACTACTCATTTCTGCTATTTAACACAGTAAATACCAAACTTCAAGCTATTCAAAAGAGGAAATTTCAAGCTGAATGACTGCCAGACCTAACCACAGACATATCAATGCATCATAAGGTCTGTAACTTCCTCTCATCTCCTGTGCTTTAAATCAATCTGTCAGAGATAATTTACAGAACAAGGAGTGAGACGATTGCAGCAGTAAGTTCCTCTTTGACACATGAAAAATACAAAGGTACCAGTCACTGGGTAACAGTTTTCAAGAACCATATTGTTCTTAGGCTTAAATTATCTTTGCAAAGGTATAAGGAAAAACTCTACTTCAGTTTAAAACCAGCTGGGCATGTTTACTAGACTTGCAACCACTTCTGAACATGGCAGAGAAGTTTCATAGTGGACAAGTTTCATTGTGGACTCCACATCCTGCTTTTAACTCTGGGCTTCAAAAGTTTCACATGCAGTGATTTCAAAGACCAAAAATACATGCAGATAGAATCACAGAATCACAGAATAGTTAGGGTTGGAAAGGACCTCAAGATCATTCAGTTCCAACCCCCCTGCCATGGGCAGGGACAGCTCTCACTAAACCATCCCACCCAAGGCTTCATCCAACCTGGCCTTGAACACTGCCAGGGATGGAGCATTCACAGCTTCCTTGGGCAACCCATTCCAGTGCCTCACCACCCTAATAGGAAAGAATTTCCTCCTTAGATCCAATCTAAACTTCACATGTATAAGTTTGAACCCATTACCCCTTGTCCTATCACTACAGACCCTAATGAAGAGTCCCTCCCCTGCATCCCTATAGGCCCCCTTCAGGTAGTGGAAGGCTGCTGAGGTCTCCACGCAGCTTCTCTTCTCCAGGCTGAACAGCCCCAACTTCCTCAGCCTATGGCTGAGATGATGAAGATGATGGCTGCATAACATTTCCTCAGAAACCTTAAAACTGACACGTCCAATTCCAGAGCCATTCCAAGCACCCCAAGCATCGGGAACAAACAGCACTGGATTGGGTATGGATCCCATCACCCAGATCATGGCACAGCCCTTTTATACTCAAACACAGCGAGCTGCAATCTCCACGATTCACAGGAAAGCAGAGGGAAAGGTGGTACCCAGCTCCCAAGAGCTTTATCAGCTGGGATGAGCCCAAGGATGAAGGAAAGCCATCACAGCAGACTACTACAAGGCCAAGCAAGATGAAGCTGGAGACCCAATTTGGTTTTCCCCTTCATCCTGGCTGCAGGAACAGATGTGCTCTGGCCCACAAGAGCTCTGCAGTGCTATTTTGAGCTTTTGCATCTCATTATTTAATTTATTTATTAAAGTCCCAGTTGGGAAAAGGGAGACAAACTTGCCCAAAGCATGTGGGTTTTATTTAGATTAAGCCAGGCTGTTCAAACTGGCTCCTAGTCAAATTGTTCCACTAATTAGACCCCCTATTTTAGAGTGCAAGCATTCAGATAGATGGCTTTAAGATGACAGAGGGGAGACTGAGATGATCTCTTAGGCAGAAGCTCTTCCCTGGGAGGGTGCTGAGGCGCTGGCACAGGGTGCCCAGAGAAGCTGTGGCTGCCCCATCCCTGGCAGTGCTCAAGGCCAGGTTGGACACAGGGGCTTGGAGCAAGCTGCTCCAGTGGAAGGGGTCCCTGCCCGGGGCAGGGGTCTGGAGCTGGAGGAGTTCTGGGGTCCTTCCAACCCAAACCAGGCTGGGATTGTATGTATGTTAAAGACAGAAAAAGAGCAAACTGATAAATACTGAATGCTCAGCATATTTAAGAGATGGGCCATTCATTTATAGGCTTAACTTGAGCCATCCATGTTCTGCTACGCGTGGTCAACAGTTTTAACACCGAATTCTGAAGCGTTTCATGGACAGCAAACATGGGAAATCCTTGAAAGCAGACAGTGCTCTTTGGGCAAAGACAATTATTAAACTGACCCATCCAGTGACAGCACCTTGCACAACAGCCCCTTTAACATCAGAGGGCAAACAGGCCAGTTTGGCAGAGTTCATACAACATGTGCGAGCTAAACGTTGCTGTTGCTTCCAAACCCAAGTGTATTTAGCTCGTATTTGCATGACAGATTTACTACCTCAGTGAGACAGAGGATTTCACACTGTTAATGTTGGCTGGCTTGATAATCAATAAATAATTGGCACATGGAGAGTGGACAGTAGAAGTCACAGCTGATATATTCATTAGGCATTTGGCTCAGCACTGCCCTTTCCCTGTGATCCTCACCACTCTATGCTGAGCTGAAATACAGGCACTTTCACATGGCTCTTTGTCCTCTTCTCTCTGGAGGCAGAATTACTTCTCCATGAACAGCACTGTGACTTCTCAGCAAGCAAATAGTGCTCTGCCAGCTGAGCCCTGATACTCCTAAACCTCCTCCAGCCACTTATTTGCTCCAGAGCAGTTAGCATCCTGCCTGCTCTCATCACATCGGCTGCATCGGCACAGGGTGCCCAGAGAAGCTGCGGCTGCCCCATCCCTGGCAGTGCTCAAGGCCAGGTTGGACACAGGGGCTTGGAGCAAGCTGCTCCAGTGGAAGGGGTCCCTGCCCGTGGCAGGGGTTGGAACTGGATGAGGTCTGTTCCAACACAAACCACGCTGTGATGCTATGGCTCTAGGCTTTACTGAAATACTACATCAGAACTATAACACAGACCTGTTGTTGTGCAAGTTCCATCCTTCTTCACCAATAATGTAACATCACACATCAGATTTTACTTGGATTTTCCAAATTTTTACAAGTTAAAATGGCTGAAATGAATGTTCAACCCTATGGGCACTTAAACACTTCAACATTATCACCTGAGCAGTGACTACCTGCACTATTGAATCCATCACAAAAGTGACAAAACCAGGGAGAACATTTCCAGCAGAAAACTGGAAACAGAAAACCTTGACCTGAAAAAAGAGCCCAAATATTGCAAACAACTAAACGTCTTCCTGAAAATTACATTTCTGTATAGAAGGGCACCTGAGACCTGTTGCGAAGTCCCCAAAAAGCTCAGCTCTCTTCAAACAGTGGTTTTGCGGTTAACTTCAGCTGCGGATGGAAAGCATGGGGTGGGAACACGCAGCCAGTCAGAGGCTCACCATGGCAAACAATGCTGAGAGATAACACAAACACATTAATTGGCTTTAATTGTTTCCATTCGAGACTGTTGTTCTATATTAAGAGTGTTACAAGTTTTTATATAACAACCCACAAGGTTAAATTTTAATGTAAAAATACTTTTTCCATTTGGGAAAATCCTGACGACAGGGAACAGAGAATCTGTATCTGTTCCATCTAAGCTGTGAGCTGGAGAAGAACATGTGGGGAAAATAAAGACTTAGAAAACAGTAAGTTTTAAATGAGAAGACTACATGAGAAAATGCTCTGCAATCATCGGCATCCATTTGTAACACGTCTGTGTGGATGTTGCTGGGCTGTACAGCCAGCGATGAGCAGGATCAGAGTGACTGGTGCTGAAGTGATTCATAATCTCTCTGGATTAAACAACAGCACTTGTTTCAAAGAATACAAAAATCAGTATTTGTTCCATTTTTCCAAATCTCAGGACAAGTGACACACGTTTGGCAAAGTGCACCTTCAATAACTGAATTAATGGTTTCTGTTTTGAATCCCAGGCTGGTTTGTGTTGGAAGGGACTTTAAAGCTCATCCGGCTCCAACCCCTGCCACAGACAGGGACCCCTTCCACTGGAGCAGCTTGCTCCAAGCCCCTGTGTCCAACCTGGCCTTGAGCACTGCCAGGGATGGGGCAGCCACAGCTTCTCTGGGCACCCTGTGCCAGCGCCTCAGCACCCTCACAGGGAACAGCTTCTGCCTAAGAGCTCAGCTCAGTCTCCCCTCGGGCAGGTTCAAGCCATTCCCCTTGGCCTGGCCCTACAGGCCCTTGTCCCAAGCCCCTCTCCAGCTTTCCTGGAGCCCCTTTAGGCACTGGAGCTGCTCTAAGGTCTCCCTAGAGCCTTGCAGCACTCGTGAAGCATTGCTGAATGAACACCACCTATTTCTTATGCTCACGCATTGCTGAGTGAACACAACTTATTTCTTATGCTGATAACAAATAGCTGCAGGCAAAAGCATTTGCTAATCAATAGACGTAAAGAACTTAAACATAAATTACAACCAGACCCCCTAAAAATAAGAGCAGAGGAATCCTCTTTGTTAACTGGTGATTAAAAGGAAATATGTCTGATCAGCAGTTGATGGTATTACCCAGGGGATGCTCTTCGCATTGCTTTGAACCATAACATCATTTTCCCTCCCCCTTCTCCCTGCCTTTTTATTGTGTCTTTGGAAATGCATCATGCTGACAAATAACAACCATTCAAAGCCCAATTACTGTTCCCGGGTCTTTTTGGTATATCTTCATTCGAAGAGGTTTTCTGCAAATCACTGCATTGCACAGCCCTGTTTCATACCCATTCTCTCACTTTATTCACCCTGATTTTGCAGGCTGTGATCCCTCTATCCAGGCTCCCCTATGATGTCGTAAATGATGTCATCAGTGCACATCTGTGCGCTCTACCCAGTTCATCAATGAAAATAGCAGATTCCAGCTTCAACTTCTTGACAAGAAATACTTCCCTTTAAACTCCAATCACAGAACCCTGGAGTCCCAGCTCAGAAGCCACCTCATGGACCAGCTGGTCCAACCTTTCTACGCAAAGCATCACCTACACTAGAGGGCCCAGCACCCTGTCCAGCCCAATCTTCACAACGTCCAACGCTGGAGAGTCACCCCTTCCCTGGGGAGATTATTCCAGTGGCTGACTGTTCTCACTGAGGAACATTTTCCTCGTGTCCAGTCAGAATCTCCCCAGCAGTAACTTGTGCCCATCACCCCTCATCTTCTCCATGTGGCACCCCTTGTCTTTTCCACAGGACTCCTTGTCAAAAAGGAGTCCCCATCTTCTTTGCAGCCAGCTTTCAAACACTGGAACATGCTGACAAGGTCTCCCTGAGCCTTCCCTTCTCCAGGCTGAACAGTCCCAGCTCTCTCAGCCTTTCCTCACACGCTCCCCATTCCTTGGATCATCTTTGTGACCCTTTCTGGACCCTCTCCAGCCCATCCACAGCTTTTTGTACAGTGGGGACCAAAACTGAATCCAATATTACAGGGGTGGCCTGACCAGCAGTGAGCAGAGCGAGACATTGGCACCCTTATCTCTGCTGGTGATGCCCTTGCTGATGCTCCCCAGCACCCTGTCTGCTTGCTTTGCCACAGCCACACATTGGTCACTGCTGCTGAGCTTGCATCCAGGACCCATAGGTCCCTTTCCAGAACTGCTCTCAGCCAGGCAGATCCCAGCCTGTGCTGCACTTGTGCTTACCCAGGGCAAGACCTGGACTTGTCCTTATTGACCAAATATAATGTTTCTTCCACCTGTTTAACACCTTATCCACTGCTGCCCTTCAATATCTATCACTGGAGAAGGAGCCCGATTAATTTTACGTCAACAGAAATAGAAGATAAACTTGCTTATCAGCTTATCCTATTTTTCCTGGCTTCCACACCAAAGGGGAAAAGTTCTCCATACGTCACGTAGGGTCACGCATTTCAATAACCCTCCAGGTGCCACTGAATCAAATGGGCTTTCAAAGTCCAGAGAGCATTTCTGTTATAGATGCCTTCAGTCTCAGTGCTTAAAGAACATCACCCCCCACATGTATCATTAGCACTCTTGCAAAAGACATATTTTGTTTAAAATAGCATAGAATCATAGAACGGTTTGGGTTGGAAAGGACCTTAAGATCGTTCAGTTCCAACCCCCCTTTGCCATGGGCAGGGACATCTCACACTAGAGCAGGTTGCTCCAAGCCCCGTCCAACCTGGCCTTGAACACCGCCAGGGATGGAGCACTCACAACCTCCCTGGGCAACCCATTCCAGTGCCTCACCACCCTCACAGGAAAGAATTTCCTCCTTAGATCCAATCTAAACTTCCCCTGTTTCAGTTTGAACCCGTTACCCCTTGTCCTGTCACTACAGTCCCTGATGAAGAGTCCCTCCCCAGCATCCCTATAGGCCCCCTTCAGGTACTGGAAGCTGCTATGAGGTCTCCACGCAGCCTTCTCTTCTCCAGGCTGAACAGCCCCAACTTCCTCAGCCTGTCTTCATACGGGAGGTGCTCCAGCCCCTGATCATCCTCGTGGCCTCCTCTGGACTTGTTCCAGCATTTCCATGTTCTTTTTATGTTGAGGACACCAGAACTGCACACAATGCTCCAGGTGAGGTCTCAAGAGAACAGCGTAGAGGGGCAGAATCACCTCCTTCGACCTGCTGGTCACGCTCCTTTGGATGCAGCCCTTGCAAATTATCCAGTCATCTCTGTCCATCTCCAACCATTCCTGCCTTTAACATGCTTGAAAGCCTCATTTGCTCCCAAGGTCAGATTGACAGGTCTGTAGATACACAGATTATCTTTCCTGCAACTACTCCCTTCTAAATAGACACCCCACATCACTACTACGCAGTCCAAAGACTCAACTAATGTTACTTTCAATGACCAGCTCTTCACCCCCACTATTATTAAAACTGCTCTTAAAAGGCTATGAGTACCCAAAGGCACAGTTCCATTATAATTACATGGCAGAAAGATGTTTTAAAGTGAATTAAGGACATAAAGGATATAACACAACTTCTGGAAACCTAACCAAAGCACCAATATAAGAAAGAGTAGCAATGAAAAAGGCACAAAATCAGATTTGAAGCAGAGAATGTGAATCCCGTCGGTACAAATAATCATAAAGGAAGTACAACATGGACTATTTTAGGGGGAACACAATCCAATGTTATGACTAGGACTCCTACGTACTCCCTCCGTACAAATAAGTAATACGATATGTATCCATATGTACCACGTTCCCATTTCCAGCACTTGGGATGAGCTCTGCAGTTTAACAGTCAGACTCTGCCTTCTCCAGAACACTGGTGTGGAAAACAGCGCTCTCAGACAAGCTCGAGACTGACATCTCAGGCTCTGATTTGCATCAGAAGGCTGACAACAGCTCAGCCTCAGTCTACAAGGGCTGCAAAGTACCTACTTGTACTGAATCAATTAGGCATCAATGCAGTTAATCGCATCATAAATCAATGCTGTAACTCCAGCCTGCATTCATTCAATTGCAGAGGGAAGTGTGCTACAGGTTCCTGAAGTGAACCATCACTGAAAATACAGGGAGGTCAAGGTGCAAACCATGACTTGGGGAATAAAAAGATTAAAATGAAAATATATACCAGACTAAGCAATGCACAGTGATTTCCCTTCCCCAGTTTCAGTCCTGTTGCAACTTGCTGCAGTGAGTTTGCACTCACTGGTTTCATACAATCCCAGCCTGGTTCGGGTTGGAAGGGACCTTAAAGCTCCTCCAGTCCCAACCCCTGCCACGGGCAGGGACCCCTTCCACTGGAGCAGCTTGCTCCAAGCCCCTGTGTCCAACCTGGCCTTGAGCACTGCCAGGGATGGGGCAGCCACAGCTTCTCTGGGCACCCTGTGCCAGCGCCTCAGCACCCTCCCAGGGAAGAGCTTCTGCCTAAGAGCTCAGCTCAGTCTCCCCTCGGGCAGGTTCAAGCCATTCCCCTTGGCCTGGCCCTACAGGCCCTTGTCCCAAGCCCCTCTCCAGCTTTCCTGCAGCCCCTTTAGGCACTGGAGCTGCTCTAAGGTCTCCCCTGAAAGCAATGTTTCATCTGCACACGCTGAGCTCCTACAGATGAAATAAGGCTGAAGAGGCATATTGCCATCACCTAGCTTCAGTCACCTAAAATGCTCAGTGTCTCTTTTAGCATGGTCACCTCCCATGCATTCCATGGATATAAGGAGGAAATTCTTTCTTGTTAGGGTGGTGAGGCACTGGAATGGGTTGCCCAGGGAGGTTGTGAGTGCTCCATCCCTGGCAGTGTTCAAGGCCAGGTTGGAGGAAGCCTTGTGTGGGATGGTTTAGTGTGAGGTGTCCCTGGCCATGGCAGGGGGGTTGGAACTGGACGATCTTGAGGTCCTTTCCAACCCTGACTATTCTGTGATTCTATGAAAGGCAACTGAAAAACATTTTACTTCATGTTTAGATCCCAATCAAGATTTAATTTCAAAATGCAGAAATCTGGGGTTAGCTCATGTGTATATGCAAGTCTCAAACAACATCAGAGCCAGCAAGTGTGTCTTTAAGATCCTTTATTGTATAATCAGTAAGACCTTTGCTAACAAGATGATAGGATGAGATGATACATGATATACTTCACGTTATATAAATCAAAACTACTCTGGACAACTGCTTCATGCTGCTGACCTGGTCTTCTCACCTCCGTAGCTCCTTCACTTAAACACAATACAGAATACTAAGTAACATCAAGTGCCTGCACACTATTTTAATTCCATACCAAAGGAACACAGAGCTTTACCTACAAGTGTGTTACACGTAACAGGCACTGAGGTAACTGCCAAAAGAACATCCCAACAATTAAAATTAGGAACTTCTCACTCCTGTATTTTCACTCCAAACAGAACACAAGAGTAATCAGGGGCAAAATTGCCCAGAGTTTGTTTTTAAAGACTTTACCCCATATTACCTCATAGCAGCCTTCCAGTACCTGAAGGGGGCCTATAGGGATGCTGGGGAGGGACTCTTCATCAGGGACTGTAGTGACAGGACAAGGGGTAACGGGTTCAAACTGAAACAGGGGAAGTTTAGATTGGATCTAAGGAGGAAATTCTTTCCTGTGAGGGTGGTGAGGCACTGGAATGGGTTGCCCAGGGAGGTTGTGAGTGCTCCATCCCTGGCAGTGTTCAAGGCCAGGTTGGATGAAGCCTTGTGTGGGATGGTTTAGTGTGAGGTGTCCCTGCCCATGGCAGGGGGTTGGAACTGGATGATCTTGAGGTCCTTTCCAACCCTGACTATTCTATGATTCTAATTACAGAGCCAATAATGAACATGCATAACCAAGGGAAAAGCTTAGAAAAAGACTTTTAACTACAAAGTGATTCCCACTCCAAGCCATTAGCAGAAAGGAATGTCAGGATGCCAGGGAGTCACTCAAGAGAGAGATATATGTGTATGTGTGTATATACTTAACCCCACTAAAATTATAGCTATCAGGGGTTTTTGATTTAATTGGAGATGAAAGGGGAAAGCATCTTGTGCCAAATCACAGTCCTGACCTGCTGTTAATCTTTAGCCCATCACAAGTCCATCAACAGCCTAGACTCCCAACAGGCTCCCAATTCTCAGTCTGTTCGTTAGCCTCAGCGCCTTGTACTACTCTTATCACATGTGTGAATTAGGAGAACCTAAAAATTCAACACAATACTTTTTAGCCTCAAAATTGGAGTTTTTTCTTATTCAAATATGACAAAGATGCCAGAGGAACTTCACAGTGGTTTACATCCTCCAGTATCGATAGTGGCCTTCATCAATCAGCTACTGGAGAGGGGCTTTGGACAAGGGCCAGCAGGGACAGGCCAAGGGGAATGGCTTGAACCTGCCCGAGGGGAGACTGAGCTGAGCTCTTAGGCAGAAGCTCTTCCCTGGGAGGGTGCTGAGGCGCTGGCACAGGGTGCCCAGAGAAGCTGTGGCTGCCCCATCCCTGGCAGTGCTCAAGGCCAGGTTGGACACAGGGGCTTGGAGCAAGCTGCTCCAGTGGAAGGGGTCCCTGCCCGTGGCAGGGGTAGGAGCTGGAGGAGCTTTAAGCTCCCTTCCAATCCAAACCAGGCTGCGATTCTATGATTCTACTCCTGTTGTGTCTACAGCATCCTGTAATCTTCCTACTCCTCCTGAACAGGGAGGTTTCCTTCAGTGAATGACAGTCGTTCACTTATTTATTCACCTTGCTGCAGAAAAGCAAGACAGCCCAAAGGGGACCCCACAAAGCCATGCCATGAAGTACTCAAGCTTTTGCAAATTTGCTGATGCCCATGGCTACATCATAACTTTAAATCAATAGAAGATGTATAAGAAAATAAAGTGAAAACAGAAATCAATAGACACTTACATAGCTGTCTCCTACAGAATTACTTCTTCAAATCTACAGGTAAAAGCAAGGAAACCCTTTCCAGGAGCCACCTTCTCCTGTTCTCCAGCCTCAACAGAGAGAAAAATAAATCTCTTTTCAGATAAAGCTACAGAATCAGGGTCTGCAGAGAAGGGAATCTCAGAATCCCAGCCTGGTTTGGGTTGGAAGGGACCTGAAAGCTCCTCCAGCTCCAACCCCTGCCACGGGCAGGGACCCCTTCCACTGGAGCAGCTTGCTCCAAGCCCCTGTGTCCAACCTGGCCTTGAGCACTGCCAGGGATGGGGCAGCCACAGCTTCTCTGGGCACCCTGTGCCAGAGCCTCAGCACCCTCACCATAAAGAACTTCTTCCTTATCTCTGACCCAAACTTCCCCTGTTTCACTTTGAGCCCAACACTCCTTTTCCTATCACTACAGTCCCTGATGAAGAGCCCCTCTCCAAGGGGAAGCTCATTCTGTACCACCATTTCCAAACCACAGTTTGGATCTGCAGAACAACAGGGGCAGAGCATCCTTCCCTCCTCCTCACACGTGGTGTAAAGAGAAGATCTCAAACCCTTCTTCAAGAGATTACAGAAACACAGCTCCTGACTCAAAGGCTGCATAAAGCCTGCACATAGACAGCATCAGCTGCAGTGCACCTCCTGCAAGATCTCACCAGCTTTGGTGAACCTCATGGTAAAATACAGCTTAATGCATACAGTTTTTAGGGTAAGCCACTATAACTTCACATCTGCATTGATGTTTCACCGTGTTTCTGTCCTAGCTGCCTTGCAATGCGGAAAGATCCGTGGGTTTTAGGAGGCCAGGAGTACAGCAAAAGCATGTGTTCTTCAGCACAATATCTCATCTCATGCCTCCTCTCATACATACAAATCTTGTCTTGAAAACAAGCAAACCTCAGGCTCTAAAGATACCTGACGCCTTGACCAGCTTTGATCAGATAACATGATGTTCTCAAAGTGGCTTATCTTGCTTGCAATTCCACATGACAAATTCCTGGGAACACTGAATGGGGGAATTGAGATCACATTTGAACTTCGTCACTTTCAACACACAGTATCCTTTTTCATAAGTGAAGATGATCTAGGCATATTTATAGTAACATTAATGACATTTCTTCTATAGGACAGTGGAATTCTCAGAATAGACAAGTTGGATACCACTTGACACACAAAACTGCCTTTCAAAATGCTTTTAAACCTCAAAATTCTTACTTAAAGAGCATCATCATCAGGACATCTTTAAAGCATCTAACTTGTCCTTATTTCATGTATGAGGAAACCAAACCATGAAGACTAGATGGTGAACCATACTTCTGCTTGATTCCTCGAGTTACGTGGTCCTTTACACTCAAGGGAATCATGCACAATGAATGTGACAGCTTCACCCCAAACATCTTCGAAGTAAAACACAAATGAACTGATACAGTGGTCCTTGGAATTCGGCAGGACTGAGGAGCTGGGGGAAGCACCACTGCCTGTGATACCATCCTTGTCTATCAGAGGAGACACTCCCACAACTAACAACAATATAATATCCAAGTATCTTTGCTTGGAAAAGACTTAACCAGGAAACATGGACAAAGACAAAAAGCTGCTCTCTATATTCAGGCTACCAGAACAGATGACACCTCCTTTCCAGATGGCATCACGTAAGGGGAACCCACATTTTCTTCTCCAGAAGCCTACCCACAGCAACCAAAGCCCTGCAGAGACTTCGATTTGAGCAGTCATAAAATCACAGAATCCCAGCCTGGTTTGGGTGGAAAGGACCTTAAAGCCCATCCAGCTCCAGCCCCCTGTCACGGGCAGGGACCCCTTCCACTGGAGCAGCTTGCTCCAAGCCCCTGTGTCCAACCTGGCCTTGAGCACTGCCAGGGATGGGGCAGCCACTGCTTCTCTGGGCACCCTGTGCCAGCGCCTCAGCACCCTCACAGGGAAGAGCTTCTGCCTAAGAGCTCAGCTCAGTCTCCCCTCGGGCAGGTTCAAGCCATTCCCCTTGGCCTGGCCCTACAGGCCCTTGCCCAAAGCCCCTCTCCAGAGTAACAAAACCAACCAGCATGCCAACATTGGGCAGTTCATTCATTCATTCATTCCCTTCACCTTTTCAGGACTTACATCCTCTTACCCCCTTTCTATTCTTCATTAGGTGGCATTGGAAACATTACACTCTATGAAGTCACATCTTTTTCAGCTGGATCACACATTCCTGTTTTCCACCAGCAATCCAAATCCCCATCCTTTCACATGCAAACACCAAACCTGCAGAGAAATTTTTACACCATTTGCATTAGGGAATTACACACGTATTGAGATATCTGCTGCTGCCCCAGAAATCAAGAGTTCAGGTTACTGAGAATAGCTGCAAATGATCCAAGAATTACTATTTTAATGTTGTGTTACAGAGCTCCAAGTTTTCTTTGGGCTCACTATAAAAATTTAGGTAAAATAATCTTCTTTAAGGTCTTTTTCACCCTAAATGATTCCATGATTCTAAGTTAATATCTGCAATATCCACTGGTAAAAATGTATATAGATAACTTCCAGCAACATTCTATGGATTTTTTAGGATGCATGTGCATAGGCGGGAAGTCAAGTTCTGTTTCTGACTCTGAACCACTTCAACACCTCCTCAAAATGATTCATTCTCCCAAAGTTGAACAAGGGCACAGTTAAACACCCATTCCCATTCCCAAAATGAAAACCACTCACTTGAACGAATGGATGCAACCTGTGCTTGTGAGAAACAGACATCAAGTGACCCAGATTTAAAGATGTGCCTGTTACGTGTCTGAATGGAATAAATCAATCAGTTAACAAAAGGGCACTAACATACTGTTAAGCAAGCAGGCAGTACCTATAAATAAGTGCATATGGAAATAGAGGGTGTATCATAGCATCACAGAATCCATGAATCCCATGTTGGAAAGACCTCAAGGATCATCTGGTCCAACCTTTCTACGCAAAGCATCACCTACACCAGATGGTCCAGCCCTGTCCAGCCCAGTCTTAAGTGCCCAGCATTGCGGAGTCAACACTTCCCTGGGGAGGTTGTTCCAGTGGCTGCTTGTTCTCATTGGGAAACATTTCCCTCTTGTGTCCAGTTGGAATCTCCCCAGCAGTAACTTGTGCCCATCACCCCTCATCTTTCCCACGGGACTCCTTGTCAAAAAGGAGCCCCCATCTTCTTTGCAGCCAGCTTTCAAACACTGGAACATGCTGACAAGGTCTCCCTGAGCCTTCTTTTCTACAGGCTGAACAGTCCCAGCTCTCTCAGTCTTTCCTCACACACTGCCCAGCCCCTGGATCATCTTCGTGACCCTTTCTGGACTCTCTCCAGCCTGTTCACATCTTTTATGTACAGCTGGGACCAAAAGCGAACAGAGTGCCTTGTACAACAATAACTCCAGTTCCAAATTTTTCAACAAAACTAAAAGCAACTGCCCAAATATGCCTGTTCCTAATCTCCATCTCAAAAAGAATGAAAGGATGACAGAACCATCAGTGGTCTCAAAAGTAATTATTTCTTAGCGTATTATTTGGAATATAAAAGAGAAGGGGATCCTGCCCCTCTGCTGCGCTCTGGGGAGACCCCCCTGCAGTCCTGATCCAGCTCTGGGGCAGCAGCACAAGAGGGACGTGGAGCTGCTGGAGCGAGGCCAGAGGAGGCCATGGAGATGCTGCGAGGGCTGGAGCAGCTCTGCTCTGGAGCCAGGCTGAGAGAGCTGGGCTGGGGCAGCCTGGACAAGAGAAGGCTCCTGAAGGGGAGACCTGAGAGCAGCTCCAGTGCCTAAAGGGGCTGCAGGAAAGCTGGAGAGGGGCTTGGGACAAGGGCCTGTAGGGCCAGGCCAAGGGGAATGGCTTGAACCTGCCCGAGGGGAGACCGAGCTGAGCTCTTAGGCAGAAGCTCTTCCCTGGGAGGGTGCTGAGGCGCTGGCACAGGGTGCCCAGAGAAGCTGTGGCTGCCCCATCCCTGGCAGTGCTCAAGGCCAGGTTGGACACAGGGGCTTGGAGCAAGCTGCTCCAGTGGAAGGGGTCCCTGCCCGTGACAGAGGTTGGAGCTGGATGGGATTTAAGGTCCTTTCCAGCCCAAACCAGGCTGGGATTCTATGAGTCTAATACTTACAGCAGACCAGCAATCTCAATGTCTCTTGCAGTTTGGATACAGTGGAATATTTTTTCTAGGAGCATCAAATTAGTTGATGGGAAATAACACAGAAGTTTTCCCTGATTTCATTCCTCACTGCAGACTTGCGCAGTCAGCACTTCAGTCCTATGCTACTCTGCCTCTCAGGTCTTGCAATGACTAGGAGTTTTATCCCTTGGCATGCCTTTGCTGATTCCACACCATATCAAAGCCTGTAACAAAGGCAACCAGCAGAGATCCTAACCTCTGGCATCGCTATAAACCCCACATGACACTCTCCACTCTGCATTCATAAGGTATCAGTGGTGTAAATGAATCATTAAAGAGGCAGGTGCTGCACACTGCTACAAAAAACCTTCCCAAAACTATGCTGAAAAGTTTATTTTAGAACAACTCAACCACGTCCTCAATCGTAGCAGGCAATGAAATCCACAAACTGCACTCAGGGTGAACATCAATCACGGGGTTTTCTCCAGATAAAGCAATTACATGCAAAATATCTGGCAGCAGCGCCACAATAGCAACACTTTGAGCATTATAACACAGTGAAAGGAGGAATATAATGACACATGCACAAAGAAATAGGGGGGGAAAAAACCCCACTCAATCCACAGCTCTACATTATACCAACAGCAACTCAAAGCTAAATCCACTGGAGGTGTAATTTTTTCCCTCGTAGCAATACTAATGACTGCAAAACAGCAGGGATGGAAACTACTACAGCTTTAGAAGCAGAGTAATTGAGGACACAGTTATTCTTTGCCTTCACAATGCAAGAATACTCAATCCAAACTCCATTTTCTGAATGGCAAAAACAGTTTTCACCTTCTGCATATGAGTTCATGGAAGGTGTTTACAACGAGATGCTAATCCATCTCCTTACACCTCGAGCAGACAAGTACCAGCCTGGAGATGGGTATGAACTCTTCATGCAGGACAAACACTGACTAATAAGAAGGCCTTCAAAAGGGTGTTTTCCTAAAGCAGCCTTCCCTATTTTGTGTCCTTTTGCATTATAGAAGCCAGCAAATTAAAAACATAGGGTGGGAAATGGAAAGAGAAGACAAATAATAGAAAAGCTGGGATTTATACAGCTGCATTACACCCCCTGCAATAGTCTCTGCAGTGGCACCGGCTAATGGTAAGAGACATTACAGCTAATTTTCACCCCAACAGGACTATAACGCAAAGCATCGACCCCTGTTTGAATGGTTTGGACATGCAAGACGCACACCCGAGATGTGTGGTGTACAGCAATGCTGTTTCATCTGCAACCGTGAGCTCAGCAGACACGCCAGGGAAAAACAGGGAATTTACATATTGGAAAACCCTTGGTTCAAACACTCAGATGGCCTCCACTAGCATGATCACCCTTAAAGCAGCCTAATCCTGTTCCTGCATTGCCAGAGAACTGAAAATTCTCAATCTGATGCTGCTGCAAGAAACCTGTTTTACCAAACTAAGCCACAAGCAGCACCAGGAACCTTAACTACATCCTGCAGCGTCCTGAGAGTGCTTCTTACAGTCTGATTTAGAGATCAGCCGCACTTCTTTAGCATGAAAACTGCTCAAGCAAGCAGTAACACATACAAATTCTTCTCCCCCTATGCTCTGCTGAGACCCCCCCCGCAGTCCTGATGCAGCTCTGGGGCAGCAGCACAGGAGGGATGTGGAGCTGGTGGAGCGAGGCCAGAGGAGGCCATGGAGATGCTGCGAGGGCTGGAGCAGCTGTGCTCTGGAGCCAGGCTGAGAGAGCTGGGCTGGGGCAGCCTGGACAAGAGAAGGCTCCTGAAGGGGAGACCTGAGAGCAGCTCCAGTGCCTGAAGGGGCTGCTCTGCTCTGCCAAGGGGAATGGCTTGAACCTGCCCCAGGGGAGACTGAGCTGAGCTCTTAGGCAGAAGCTCTTCCCTGGGAGGGTGCTGAGGCGCTGGCACAGGGTGCCCAGAGAAGCTGTGGCTGCCCCATCCCTGGCAGTGCTCAAGGCCAGGTTGGACACAGGGGCTTGGAGCAAGCTGCTCCAGTGGAAGGGGTCCCTGCGCGTGGCAGGGGTTGGGACTGGATGAGCTTTAAGGTCCCTTCCAACACAAACCAGGCTGGGATTCTATGATTCTTCATCATGCGAAATGCACCAAGGCCATGATCAGCCAAAACACCGAGTCCATTTTCTTTAACAGATTATTCTAAGAACTCCCTCACTGCTCCAACGTACCAGATTTAGCCTATCAGATTTGCACATGAAGGCTGCTCTGTGTGCAGTTACAATCTCTTACCAACCCTAATGATTTCACAATGCCATAATCAGGACAGAGTCCTTCTGTTTTGCGCATTCCAAGGATTTCAGGTTCCACAAACCAAATCCATGCTCTGTTATCACAGGCACATCCACTGAAACCCTCGCAGCAACCTGCATCTCTGTCAAATAAATATTTATTGGAAGCAAAGGGAGGGAAGGGCATTATTACAGCCTCAAGTAGACTCCAAAGGAACTCCATGTGCATCAGCCACAAACAAAGCAAGGGAACAAAAGCAGGAAACAAAAAGCAAACATCATTACTGGTTCAGTCTTTCAGTGACTAAATGAGCATTTGATTCAAAGCCATGCACATAGCAAATTACCATCTCTGTTCCACGCTGTAAAATTGATTATCAAATTCTCCAGCCCTGCTTTAAGGCCCTGCAGTGGTTACAGTGGCCGATGTCGGCATGTGGCTGTACAAGAACAAAGTACTGCAATGAAATTGTCACTGTCCTTCTTAGGGGGAATTCCAGCTTGTAGCAACTCAAAGCTCCACCAAAACCATTTCACCTCCCAAATCACATCATTCTCCATCCCACCTTCTGCACTTTTTACTCTATTTTGCACTACGCTTTAGAAGATGTGATGGAAGAGCTCCTGAAGAGCTACGTGCTGGGCACATTTGTGTGCAGGAGGAAAAAAGCAAAGCTCTCCCGGATCAAGAAGGTAATTCCAAGCGCTGTGCTTGGAACTACAAATGGGAAAAAAAAATCCTTCAAGGAAACCTGCTGTTTAAGAAAAGAGCACCCAAGGGTATCATAAATTAATGCAATAATACAACAGCTTGGTCAGCAGCAGCATTATCTCAATATATAGAGGATTTTCAGCATGCCTCTCCATAAACCCTTACGTTAGACACAGTAAGCTCATGGTTTTAAATGTGATTGCTCAGGAAGGCTTCAGAGGAACAAGCCAGGAAAGTGAAATATGTCACATGCATTCCAAATGTTATTTAACTTTATCAGGAAGCACGATAAAAGCATGGCTGGTCCGAGCTCTTTTGAATGCTTCAAAAGAAAAAGCCAGTTGTGTGAGCACAGAGCTAACCTCAGTCCCTTCTTGATATCTGAATCAGAGTTATTTGTATTAAATGTAAATTGACTAAGATGGCAACAAACACCCCCTGGACATGAGCTATGCGATGGGCTGCAACCCCAGAGTGTGAGCAGCAGCTCAGGGAGGGGATCCTGCCCCTCTGCTGTGTGATGGGGAGACCCCCCTGCAGCCCTGATCCAGCTCTGGGGCAGCAGCACAAGAGGGACGTGGAGCTGCTGGAGCGAGGCCAGAGGAGGCCATGGAGATGCTGCGAGGGCTGGAGCAGCTCTGCTCTGGAGCCAGGCTGAGAGAGCTGGGCTGGGGCAGCCTGGACAAGAGAAGGCTCCTGAAGGGGAGACCTGAGAGCAGCTCCAGTGCCTAAAGGGGCTGCAGGAAAGCTGGAGAGGGGCTTGGGACAAGGGCCTGTAGGGCCAGGCCGAGGGGAATGGCTTGAACCTGCCCGAGGGGAGACTGAGCTGAGCTCTTAGGCAGAAGCTCTTCCCTGGGAGGGTGCTGAGGCGCTGGCACAGGGTGCCCAGAGAAGCTGTGGCTGCCCCATCCCTGGCAGTGCTCAAGGCCAGGTTGGACACAGGGGCTTGGAGCAAGCTGCTCCAGTGGAAGGGGTCCCTGCCCGTGGCAGGGGTTGGAGCTGGAGGAGCTTTAAGCTCCCTTGCAACCCGAACCACTTTGTGATGCTATGATTATTTTAGATCCATAATGAAAGAAGCAACTGAGACTCTGAAATAAAGGAAAAATTTAGAGCAGTGTCTGACAACCTCTAAGCTGACTCAGGCAGCTGCTCCCCAGTATTTAAACAGTCATGGAGAAACAAGACAGAAATCTCTTATATTGACCACTGCAGAAAAGGAGACGCTTACCATCAAGTCTGAGGCATTGGGCTGAGGCAGTGCTGTGTTCCTGGAACTGTCAGGGACAGCAATGTTATCCTCTACCTGCACTACTCCTGGAGGTCCCAGCGCTCAGCAGGAAGACAGCAGCTGGATGCTACTCACTTCTCTCCCCCACAGGTTAAAACAATGAGCAGCTCATTAATTCCAGTAACTAATGCTCCAGTGCTGAAGACGTTTGATGTGCATGAAGCAGAGGTGACAGGAAGGATCTAGCACCGCATTATCTTACTGTTCCGAGTTTACCACTATATATACCACTCCTTGCTATAAAGCAGACTGAAAAAATCATGGTAAGAAGTGAGCTTCTTGCAAACATTAACAAAGCCTCATGCAAGTCAAATATTGATGCTGGCTGTTCAGTGTAAGGCGAGAAGTGTCGAACAGAGCACATATTTCAACAATGCTGAATTATTTCACAGGGATTTTTTGTTCTTAAAATGGCCCTAATAAAATATCACTGTCCAATAAATCAGCCAGAGAAACAATAAAACAGTGGGAACTCACAAGGAATATTAGCCATGAGTTTCTCTCTCAATGAACAGGCCATTTAAATACATATATAGATACACAGAAACAGCGATGTCAGACAGATATAAAAGCACACACCTAGCAAGATTATAAATCCAGAGCTGGAAACAATGCTTCCAAGAACTAAATGAAAGCACATAAAAGATTCTTTTTTCCCCCATTGTATTGTTTTGAATTGATAATGCTTAAGTATTTCCTACTTGAATGGCTTATTCTTTTAGTATCAGTGCACGACATTTGAGCGAGCCCTTCACACAGCAATATGGAAGGGAAAAATCATTTTAAAGCATGATAAAGTGCTAATGAAAAGAGAGAAACAGAATGGGGCACCAGGCACAAACGCAGCACTCAAATCTAATTTGAGCACCTAAACTCATTTGGTTCAAACTGCCAACATCCTTAGGATATATTCTGTAGTTTCCTGGCTTCCCTAAAGCCTTAAACTGCCTCACGTAGCTTTGTAAAGACAAGAGGGCTGTACATACCACCCTTGGACCAAAAGCTCCCATTTACTGAAGAACTGCAACTGTGACAGCTCCTTGCCAGCAACTCTCTCAAGTTCTGATTTACCCAAATCTTCCAGAGATAAAATTCCTCTTCACTGTAATATTCTTTGGCCAAGGACACTTTATAACCACCAACTCTTTACTAATGTTCAATCAGCAGCCCATAACTGCCTCCATTAAATTAATAAAAAGACAGTTGAAAAGACACACTCATCTTTTTTTTCCTCCCCTTCCAACTGTCACGTTGCATTTTAAGCACTGCTTTGCATTTTCTATCTCCCACCTCAAAAAACACTCACAAAAGTATTACCATGAAAGGAGAAGGAGTGCTGTTACACACAAGAAACAGCTCTCTGGAATCATTTGTGGTTTATTATCATAGAATGGGTTGGAAGGGATCATAAAGCTCATCCGGTTCCAAGCCCTTGCCATGGGCAGGGACACCTTCCACTACAGCAGGTTGCTCCAAGCCCCATCCAACCAGGCCTTGAACATGTTTTCAGCTACAATCATATATCAAATTGCCATTTCTATGCCTAAATACATAATCCACACACAATTAATGGTCCAGAAGCCAAGGACTAGGCTGCATTTGTGAATCCAGTCTCTGGTCAGTAAATCTATGTAAAATAGTGGTCATTTCTTAAGCTGTGCTTTACCTCCCCAGCAGCCTTTGTCTGCCTGCAGACGAAGCAGCTGGCTTAAAGAATTCAATTCAGGCAGGACAAGAGGTTGTGTCACTGAGCTACGGAAAGCACTCTGAAGAGCCTGTGGTCTGTAAGCTTGCGGTATCCTTTTGACTGCACAACACCCAACGTTGGCAAGTTCACTCTCCAGTTTGGTGCTCCTGAGCTGTCCCCGCTTGGAAACGCTATCTCCAGCGTGCTGCTGCAGCTCTGTGACTGGGAGATTGCCCAGCAGACAGCCTCGCAGCAGCAGTCCCCTCCTCTTCCAGCTTGAAGCCACTGACCTGCAGCAGACTCCAGCCTGCACAGAAGCCTGCTTGAGGTTTGTACAGAAATAGAAAACACAAACGCATCAGGCACGTCCCTTATTTTCTACTTCAGCTTCCTTTAAAACCAAGATCTTCACCCTTAAAGAACTCAGGTGGTTGGTTGCACACCTTAAACACAAGAAAATCACCTCGAGTCTTTCCTAATTCAATCTTCCACCCCCTCAAGAACATCACTGATCTGTGCAGAGGTCAATGCTTTCTCAGAAGCCGTTCCTACCACCAAGAATGATCACGTGCAGGTACACTTCTGCTCTGCCCTTTCCTTTGTAAGAAGTCTCGGCACACCACACGAGCTTAAAAACACCCTACGCATCCACATAAGAACAGCACACGATCTCCCTTTTGTGGGATGAACCAAGGAAGAAAACGGCCCACCCCAGGTTTGTTACCTATATCTCTGGCTGTGGCCTAAATAAACAGATTTTCTCAATGGAGAAGGCAAGTAGAATGTTAGTGGAGATATGATGATGTTAGTGGAGACACAGAGCTACGATGCTCATTCTTCACTGTTAACACCGGAAGAGGTGCAGAATTAGTAGGTTAGTGAAGCGCAAGCTGTATCATCACAACCTCAGTGTTCAATGTAAATAAAGTCAAGGCCACAAATCGAGTCATCATGCACATCTAGATCAGGACAGGAAGATTACCATGCCAAAACTTAATTACATCTCTCAGGCAAGCAGATAAGCATGTGGAACATACCACACTTACTAAACAATTTTCACCTGCCCTTCTGCTTCCCATTTGCATCTAATAACACTTAAAGCCAAGCTCTTTATAACCAAGCACCAAAAGAACAACCCTCCCGTGCTATTTTGACAAGAAACGCAGTAAACTCGTGTGAAAGTTGTGGCTGCAGAGCTCTGAACATTGTTAAACACACTTGTTTGCACTTCTGGGAGCTCCGAGTTTAAAAACAGCTCCCTAATAAATAAATGAACAGCTAAGTAAAACCCCTAGAGAGAAAAACATGCATTATGTTTTCAGTTACCGTTTTAGACCATTATTATATGTGACAAACAAACAAGAAGCCTTAGAACAATAGATACGAAGCTAAAAAGAAAAGGCCTTTAGCAACACATATACACCAATTCTTCTTTTACTCAGCAGTACCAATTTTACCATTCAGACAAGAAACCTCTGCCTGTATTCAAATCTAGTCTCTTTTAAATGCCCAACAGCCTAAACCGCTTGAGGAATGTAACAGGTAAGTGGCTGTTTCACAATGCTCTCCATCAACCAGAAGCAAATTCTTATCATGACAGTGACAAAAAACACATTAAAACACATTCGACTTCCAGGGCTTGCTTAGCCTGGCATCATTTCCACACAGAACGCCTTTCAAATTAGCTGCTCACACACAAATCTACAGCCTGTCAAATAAATACTAATAAGTAAATAGAAACCTCAACTCCTAAAGCACACAAAGTGGTCTTCCTCCAGGGATTGGGCTTATAGAGGCAGCATTCATTCCCCCAGATGTACAGGGCGCATCGCTGAAGGGTGGTTGGTACTTTCCATAAGAAGTTCCCTAAGAAAGCAATCACGACCCAGAATACTGAGTCTTTTTCCATTTCCTTCTTTGCCACGAACCGGCCCTGCATAGGGAATTCACCTAACGCACACAAACACCCTGGCTCTCTGGCTGCCACAGCTGATAAAACCAAAGCAAGTAACCAGCTTACAAAAGCCCCTTCCACTGAAAACCTGAGTTTTCAGTGCATTTCCACAGCCTATTCCCATGACCATTTCCAATGTCTCATCCTATGGGACAGGCTTCAGGCACACAACCCAACTAAGCATCCCATCGCCAGCTGAACTGGCCTTGGCACTGCAAGCAAGGAGCTTACCAGGATCAGAGAGCCCAGAGATCACCCTTCTCCAGTGCAAAGGGGCCTCACATCACCCCTGTCCTGTTTGATTCCCTCCACCTGCCAGCTCTGGCCTTGTTCTCCAGCACACCAGGGACTTCCCCTCCACCAACCTGTTATGCCCACTGTCCCTCCCCAAGAGCCAGCACACACTCCTCTCCCCACATGCCAGATGTCCTCTTTAAGATGCTGCTTCTCTCCCCACATCTACCTCTCCCAAACTTGCCCTTACCCAAAACAAACACCTACTTAAGCTATCTGCAAAGATGAGCTTGCCTAAACCCCCCTAACACTCCTATTGCCTACACCCAGCCATAGCACCTGCTTGCATGCCCTTCCTCTCCCCCCTCAACTGCTCCCTGACAGATCCAGTTCCCATCCCCACGTCTGTCTTTCTCCCTTATCTGGCCCCACACCCACACTGTCCTCCACTGAGAGCACCCACTCCTCACTGCTCCCATCTGCGTCCATCTCCATGCACAAAACCAGTCCTCACTCACAGAATGGTTTGTGCTGGAAGGGACCTTAAAGCTCCTCAAGCTCCAACCCCTGCCACAGGCAGGGACCCCTTCCACTGGAGCAGCTTGCTCCAAGCCCCTGTGTCCAACCTGGCCTTGAGCACTGCCAGGGATGGGGCATGGAGCATTCATCCACCATCCTTCATCTCTTCATACACTCCCCAAACCTAACCCTGCTGCCTCAAATACAAACCCCTACCCCATCCCCTCCCTTCCTACGTTTTCTCCAGACCTACTGCAACACAAACCCAGTTACTCGCAATCGGAGCCCATCATGTCCAGGCTCAGCCCTGCACAGTCCATCACGCCCAGATCCCCACCCACCCCATGCCTTACACCCACACCCCTTCTCCAACAGCCACAGCCCCTTCAACTCCCAACTGCTCCCTGTTACCCCTCTGCAACCCCGGCACCCCAAAGTGTCCCCTCAGAAACACCTCCTTCGGGTGCAAACACCCTGTCCTCACCAATGACACCCACATCCCATTGCTCCCACACCTCCCCCATGCAGCCCCATCCCCTGCCCACCCCAGACCCGACCTTGTGCACTCCCAGCCCATCACTGCCATGCTCCCATCACCCTCTGTCACCCCTCAAACCTGCTCCCTCACAGCCACATGCTCCCATTCTACACCCAAATCGCTGTTGTCTCCTCCTCAGCCCTTTACACCCCCAATCCCCGGATCAGCCCCGCACACCCGCACCCCTCTTTGCGCTCGGACTTGCCCCTTGGCAGCCCCCAACGGGGACATTCACACCGCTGCTGCCCCCTCCGTGCGCTCCCCCCTGCCCCTTCACCCGCGCCGCAGGCTGCCGGCCCATACCCACGGCCCCGCTGCCCTCACAGCAGGCGGTCACACAGCACAGGGGGGCTGTGTGCGGACCCCGAATCCACCTCCCCTTTTCCCCTCAGCATCCCTTGGGGCAGCTGGAACCGGGGCCATCAAACCCCTGCTCCTCCTCCTCCCCAGCCCCTAACACCCGCCCCCCCCCCCAGTGCCCGTCGCACGCCCCATACTGGCCCCATACTGGCCCCACACACCCCCGGCGCCCCTCCGCGTCCCCGTCCCCCCCCCCCAGCCCGCAGGCCCCTCACCTGAAGCGTCCCCCGCAGTGCTGGCACTGGTCGCCCACCCAGCCGGGCTGGCACTCGCACTGCCCGCTGGCCGGCTGGCACCGCCCGCCGTTGGCGCACGGCTTGTCGCATTCCTTCGCCGCCGCCGCCGCCTCCTCAGCGGCGGCAGCGGCGGCGGCGGCCGCGGGCCCCAAGCCCGGCAGCGCCGGCAGCAGCACCAACACCAGCAGCAGCGCCAGCGGCCGCCTCCCGCCCCGCCAGCCCGGGCCCCGCCGCGCCATCTGCTGCCCCCGCCGCCGGCTCGGGAAGGGGCGGGCGGGGCGCGGCGGGACAACGCGGAGCATCCGCGGCGGAGCCTCCCGGGACGGCGGCCGGCGAGCGGGCACCGCCGCGCTACGGTGGCCGATAAGGGGAGGGGGGGGGGGACACACAGGACGGGACGCGACGCGGCGCGGCGGGAGGAGCGCGCAGCAGCCAGGCGGCGCCGCCGGGCCGCGGCCGATGACGTCAGCCGCACGCAGGCCGCTGGCGGCGGGGTTGCCGGTCGCCCCCGCTGGCACAACCAGCGAGTGGGGTGGAGAGAGCGGCCCCGCGGAGGGCAGGTCTGCGGTGGAGGGGCATAGAGACAGGCGCTCCCCCCACTGCGCCGGGGGTGTTCCCGCGTGCTCGGGCTGGCCGTGAAGGCGGCGGGCGGGCGCCGGTGGTGTCGGGGTTGGCGGCAGTGGTGGTTAATGGCTTCGTTGATGTGGGTGAGGGGATCGGGTGCACCCGGAGCGCGTTTGGAGGTGACACCAAGTAGGGTGGGAGTGTTGAAGGACAGGGAGGCCCTGCAGCGGTGGGCAGGCTGGGTCCATGGGCCGAGGTCAGCTGTGTGAGGAGCAGCAAGGCAAACAACAGCCAGCACCTGGGACACAACAGCCCCGTGCGGTGCTCCAGGCCTGGGGAAGGGCGGCTGCAAACTGCTCATGGTAAAGGGCTTGGACTGAGGGAGCTGCACATGAGCAGCTTGTGCCCAGGCAGCCAAGAAGCCACCAGCGGCCTGGCCTGGGTCAGCACCGGTGCGGCAGCAGGGCCAGGGCAGGGATTGTGCCCCTGCGCTGGGCACTGGTGAGGCTGCACCTCGAATCCTGTGCTCAGCTGTGGGCCCCTCACTGCAAGAGAGACATTGAGGGGCTGGAGCGGGGCCAGATTTACTACCAAATAACTAAAATAGAATCCCAGAGTGGTTTGGGTTGAAGGGACCTTAAAGCTCCTCCAGCTCCAACCCCTGCCACGGGCAGGGTCCCCTTCCACTGGAGCAGCTTGCTCCAAGCCCCTGTGTCCAACCTGGCCTTGAGCACTGCCAGGGATGGGGCAGCCACAGCTTCTCTGGGCACCCTGTGCCAGCGCCTCAGCACCCTCACAGGGAAGAGCTCCTGCCTTATCTCCAACCTGAACTTCCCCTGTTTCAGTTTAACATAATCAGATCTGTGCAGTGGTTGATGGGTGTTTTTTATCAAGCAAACTTTAACTCAAATAAAGAGTTTTGAAAGCTCATCCAGCAGGAAGGGAGAGTTCTCACACCGTGGCAAGCCAACAGTCAAGCTAATAGAGTATTCATCAGCTGCTGTGGCCAACCTCAAATACTTGAGAGAAGACTAACATCCGCGCGTGTTGCGCAATAGAAGAAATCCTTCCCTGACCTTGTTAGTGAGCACACTGTGCCCTGTCGCTGTCTGCATGAAACATTAACTGTGGGAGATCATTACTGTGAAATTAAGCTGAATCTGTTCAGTTTTAACATGCAAAGAATATTCAAAACCACTTTTGTTTTTGCTTCTTTTATTAGGAGGAAACTGCCTGACCTGACAATACACTTTGGAAGGGGAGGAGTTAGGGTTAGCCCAGAGTGCAGGCCAGGCTATTTTTGTTTCAGAAAACAGAAATATTTCATAATAGACGTACTCCAATGATTAGAACACCCTTTCCTGGCAAGAGGCACAGCAGGACAATGGTGTTTTGCAGACCACACGTAGCGAGGGGATTGCACTGAGGGATGGACTAGTCCTGGGTATCACAACTAAAGATATAATGTCATCAGAGCAGTACTTAAGTGTCTTTTTACATGTGAGATCAACAACTAATCAAGGAAGCAGTTCCTTAGGCATGGATTTCAGACAAGAGGAAGTACCACCAGCACTGAATCCTTTTTGGAGTGAGGAGCTACACTCACTCCTGTTCACTCTTCCTGCCAGACTCCTATGGCCCATCGTTGTTCATGCAATTGAGTGCATATTTGCTCAGCACATATTTGCTCAGTATATAAGTCAAGTTACTACCCTCTTCATATGGGCAATGACAGGATAGCCAGAGATGCTAATTAACAAATTGGCCTCTGGGGTGAAATTATGGCCTCGTTAAGAAGACTCCCATTGATATTAATAAGGTCAGAACATCATCGCTGATGGCTGAGTCACGGCTGAGCTGGATATCGCTGGGTGTGTAAACAATGGAGCTGCCTTGGGAAGCTGGTTGCTTGGTCTATTTATCTGTGCCATGCAAAATGGATCAAGATATGGCAATATCTGGGGTCAAAAACCACTTGAAGCCATAGCCATCAGGCTGCATTGTACCTGTTTTTTTACCTTCTGTTGAGATGAGCTGCTTCACAGGAGCCTTTAACTCTAGGAATAACTCCCTTCCCAAGGGTCTGGAACCAGCTGTATCCAATCAGCTCATAACCCAGCACTGCAGTTTTAAAGTTCCTCACCCAACCTGCTGATTCCACCCACTGCAACCTCTGCCCACATTCCCAAATCCATAGATCTCCTGGGTGATCCTAAGGTCCTTTCCAACCTGAAGTATTCTATGAGTCTAGGACTCTGTTGAATGTCCTTCCAGCTGCCCTGCTTATATCCAGATGGCATGGGGCAAGCTGGCTCCAGCAGTGTGTCCTTGCTGTCTATCCAAAACATCGTCCTTGCTCTACCACCAGCAGGAGAAAGGAGGATATCCTGTTATCCACCACTGAAATAATCCCTCACCCCCCATCAGGAATTCATCACCTTCCCAGGCTGAATAAAACAGCAAGAAAGGAATCCCTGCTACTGTAAAAAGCAGCTCACACACATAGCACTAGAGCCCTTCTCCTTAAATGCAAGATCAAGCCAAGACGACTCAAAACAACACCCCATTTTCCCCACAGCTCCTCTTCCCTCAGTGCTTCACCCCTGCAGTGCCAGTGAGTCTGAGCAGGATCAGGCCAGATCAAAATATATTCACCTGAGATGCTTGTTTGCTGTCTGGGAGGCGTGCGAGCCAACCCTACACTTAACAACTGCACGTGATCCTCCTTCCAAACACTCCCTGGGTCATATGAAGGGCTTGTTTCGTGGTGGTTTTCCGCTCTCCAGAATTCAGGCTTCCTGAAAAACTCACCCTTGTTTTCCTTAGGTTTCTGTGCTCATGTCCCAGACCCCACACTGCCACAAGTCCTCCTTCTCTCATGCAAATCAGGAGCTTTTCCACCACCTCCCCAGCTGATACAAGTGTAGAACAGCAGGAGTAAGCACAGAAACCCTCTATTTTCTATCCACCCACCTGGAAATCCTGCTGGGAGCGTGTTTGACAACACACATCCAATTATTAAGCACATTTAGGCTTACACTCAGAGTTTGCTGGGGATTTAGTTTGACCTCTCTTTTTCCTTCATTTAGATACGGACATAATGACCAAAGGTCCTTCGAAAATGCAACTTAATAAGGGATGAGATATAGTAACTGAAGTGCCGCCAGGAACAAAGGTCTGATAGATTTGCAGGCACGGTAATGATGAATAGCTGACAAATCCCTGCATCTGCACAGCTGCTTTAGATCTTTCATTGTTAGGGTCAGGTGAAACCGATGATAAAACTTTATTGAACTGCAGAAAATAGAAGAGAAAAGGAAGAACGTTCCTCCCATCCAAAGCTGTTGTGGAAATGGAACAGTTAGTGATGGTCACAGTTAGCAGTGGTTGGTGAGATGGTATCAGCCCCATATGGATGTGGGTTGTATCACTTGTCTCTATGCAGAGACCTCTAAGAGCTCTAGTGATTACAGATGTGAGGACCTTGGGTTTATATCTAATTCAAAAGAAACAGCATTTCCTACTGTACGAGTCTGCAGCACCACAAAGGCTGCTGGATCAATGCAGGTTCAGCAAAAGCATCGCACGAGCACGGTTACTTGCAGTGTATCTGCTTTGCTGCTGTTTTTTCTTGTAGGTTTTCTATTTTCAGTTGATGTCTTCAAAGAGCTTTATGGAAAGATTTGACCCACCTATCTCCGTCTGATTTCAGTGGGAAGATGTGCAGGCTCTGAAGACCAGCATCTGATTGCCTCAAGTTGGGTAACTATGAGAACAGAGCATCTGTTTGGGCAAATGTCAATTTGTATAGACTAGGGACTAAAATTAGGTCCAAACCTGGAAAGTATGGCTCCCAGCCCGGAGCCAGAATCCTTGTAAAGCCACTCCTCTGAAATCCTGGTGGATTTTGAGATAACCTCCAGCTTCATAAAGAAAATCAAAGTATTGTGTGAAGTGTAAGGAGGAAAAAGGGGGAAAAAACGTCAAAAGAAAGTAAGTTGTGCTTCTTGGGAAGAGAAAAGCCACTTCAGCGTGCCATCTTGATGGGTATTGTTTGAACACCACCGCAGAATGGTAAATTTGCTGCAGAACAAAAAGCCAACTGCACTTTTAAACTCTGGTGTTTATAAAAATAAAGGCTTTGTTTGCAAGCGGAGCCTAATTGTCCAGTTCCAGCCTGCTCTTTGGGAAGAGCCTGTTGAATGCATCAGCCCTTTCTTTGTAAGAACAGAGCAAAGTCCCAAGCCTAGCAAGTAATTGAAAGATCATTGACCAACAATAGCAAGTGAGATGCAGTCTGGAGAGAGCCTAGATGCTATAAAAATAGCTCTGTCTTCCCTCCTTCCTCCCCAAACCGAGCCCAGTGAGAGGATAACGAAAGGCATTCAGAGCCGCCACCAAAGCCTGGTCTAATGTGACCCTCTGCACTTCAGCTGGAGCGAAGGGGCTGAAAAGAGAAGAGCTGCTGTCATTGTGTGGGGTATTCTTGGGAGGAATAAAGGGAGGCAAGGGAGTTTTGTGTGTTCAAAACAAAAACCTGAATAAAGCAGCAAAGACAGGCTGCGTATTGTGAGGGGCCATGCCAGACACGCTGTATTTCTCGCTGAGAAGCATCCCTGATACGTCTGACCTCAGTGACACTCTCTTGTGACATCAGGGCTCACGGAGCAGCTGGTGACCGTAGTGGCTTGGTACAGTGAGAGCCGTGGCAGCATTGATGGGTGCCAGACTGACACCCTGCTCATAACACCATCCCAAGGGTGCGTATCAGACAAGCAGATGGTACGGGGTGTTTGAGGAGGTCTTGCCTCCCATAGAGAGATCAGATTGGTGAGGAAGAGAGGAAGGGAAGGAGGTGATATTGCATTCATGCCTCTCAATCCTTTCCTCTTTCCCAGCTCGTTTCATAGACTCACAGAATCCCAGCCTGGTTTGGGTTGGAAAGAACCTTAAATCCCATCCAGCTCCAGCCCCCTGCCACGGGCAGGGACCCCTTCCACTGGAGCAGCTTGCTCCAACCCCCTGTGTCCAACCTGGCCTTGAGCACTGCCAGGGATGGGGCAGCCACAGCTTCTCTGGGCACCCTGTGCCAGCGCCTCAGCACCCTCCCAGGGAAGAGCTTCTGCCTAAGAGCTCAGCTCAGTCTCCCCTCGGGCAGGTTCAAGCCATTCCCCTTGGCCTGTCCCTACAGGCCCTTGTCCCAAGCCCCTCTCCAGGTTCCCTGCAGCCCCTTTAGGCACTGGAGCTGCTCTCAGGTCTCCCCTTCAGGAGCCTTCTCTTGTCCAGGCTGCCCCAGCCCAGCTCTCTCAGCCTGGCTCCAGAGCAGAGCTGCTCCAGCCCTCGCAGCATCTCCATGGCCTCCTCTGGCCTCACTCCAGCAGCTCCACGTCCCTCTTGTGCTGCTGCCCCAAAGCTGGATCAGGACTGCAGGGAAGTCTCCCCAGAATGCATCGGAGGGGGAGATTTGCAGTGGCTCTTACAAGCTCCATCACTTGCTTGACTTTGCCCTTTCTAGGAGTCAAGCAGTGCTGCCCGACCCTGGGTGACGCTGCTAAAAGGGAACGCAATCTCTACCCTTGACATGCAGCCTGGCTCTGGCTGACTCACGTACCCAGGATGGAAACACCTTCCCTAATCCGCCCCTGGCACCACCATCTCCATGGCAGCTTTCACTGCCCGTGAACTGGAGTCACCCCAACAGAGGGATTACGGGGAGGTCAGGCACCGCTCCAGGGATGGAGGTGCCTTTCAGGCTGTGCGCAGACAGACCCTGTGCAGTACCCAACCTCTGCTGGGTGCAGTTCCACCAACGGGCAGTAATTAACTAGGGATTAAAGCATAAGTATACCTGTAGACACCAGTTAGCTTTACTTCTGTCTCTTAGTTCTGCTACCTCTTCTTTCTCTTTAACCCTCTGCGTCACTCATTATGTTGACTCGTTCTAGCTCTTGGGAAAGACAACTGAATCTTATTCACTGTCTGCAAGAAGGCGTAGATTGGATATTAGGGAAAGTTCTTCCCTTTGAGGGTGCTGAGGCGCTGGCACAGGGTGCCCAGAGAAGCTGTGGCTGCCCCATCCCTGGCAGTGTTCAAGGCCAGGTTGGACACAGGGGCTTGGAGCAAGCTGCTCCAGTGGAAGGGGTCCCTGCCTGTGGCAGGGGTTGGAGCTGGAGGAGCTTTAAGGTCCCTTCCAACACAAACCAGGCTGGGATCCTGTGATTCTGTGAAATTACACTGGTTTAAATCAACTTAACAATTATCTGGGGACTGTGTTCCACTGTGGTTCAGCCACCTCAAGCTAATTTGGTTTCATCAAGCAGAGTTCCTCTGCGATTCGGAGCCTTGCATTCGCAACCTACATCCTTACCCAAGCTTTTACACGTGGACTAGTAATTAAGAGGGTGAATGGTCGGGCTGACTTCCATGGGAGTGGCTGGATGTGCAGTTAAACTTGTGCCTGCAGCTTAATGAGAGTGAAACTTCCCCATGGGCTTGCTCATGCCCTGGTGAAACACCACAGGAGGAACTTGGCCTCTAGATTACATCAACACCTTTTGCTTCCTCCTATCGTGACAGGCCAAACCAGTAAGGAGTTACTGGTTTCAAACTGGAACCAATTCTCCCAATGCCTTTTGCACCTCAGTGTAAGGTAGTTGTGCAAAGTATAATTGGGATAATAAAGCCCTGGATAATAACAGCATTTGAGCAGGTATTTTGCATGGACAGCACTAGGGAGTAGGAAATGCCTGAAAGAAGGGGATGCACTTACTTGAAGAGCACAGATGCAGGGATAGATTACTTATGGATGGAGAAAGCAAATGTGGAAACACAGAAGAATTGTGTTAGAAGAAATCTCTTTGTTCAATCCTCTCCCTTTCTTCCAAGCAGCTCAGACCACCTCGGATCCCTCTTGCAAATAAATGGTTAGTCAACACCTTTGACCACTAAAGCAAGATTAATGGCTTCATGCTACTTCCAGTACAGCCATAGATACCTACATATTATTAGGCTTAGCAAAGAATTAAACTAAGTTTAGGAACGAAAGGAACTTGGAAGGAGGGATGCTCACTCCTCACATGTTTAAATCAGTGTAACTCTGACCAGGGCATGGTTTTGGGGGAGGCATGGGGAGGAAGAGTAAACTGCTTGGAGTAGCCTTGAGTCATTGCAAAACCAAGGTCTGAGGATAGAGGGATCGTGTGGGAAGGTGGAAAAAGAAAACAGATGGGAGTGTAGGGATCTGTTTTATGTGGGGTTTATGATGGGTCATGTAGATGGAGGCAAGGAAGGACCATTAGATCATCGCGGCTCGCTTCCTGCAATCACAGCTCTTTACCTCCATCCTGTTGCCCCTGCCCAAGGTGTGAATTATATTCCCTTTCCATCTGCAGCCCCAGAGGGTCTCACAGCTCTGGGCTCCCCAGTGCTGCTGTAAAAGCTCAGCTCTGTGGCACAATTTGGGGTGATTATCACTGCAATTTGAGCCCTGTGCAGCTGCTCAAGGAAGTTTGGCTCAAGAAACACATTGCTATGGAATCCCTTGGGCTTCCTGGGAGGAAACAGTGTCTCATTATAATCCAGAAAGGTCTAGGGGGCTGGGTTTGGTTTCATTATTTTCCCCAGTTTAAATTAATAGTGCTAAAATGTAAAATGTGATGTGGTTTATAACAGAAATATAAAAAGGCCTTTGGTCTTTTCTTCCACTGCTTTGAGTTCTTCTCATTATCTTTATTATGTGAGTGCTCAGCCTGAGCAGAGGCAACAGAGGAGGAAAGATGGGGGGCAAGGAATGAGAAAAAACAGCCCCCATTCAGCACAACACTTGTTGCACATCCCTGCGCTGGGGTGCTGCAGGGATGCTCCACCAGCAAAGGCTTGGAGGTGGATTATGGCCATTATGTTCTCCCTGCTGTGCAAGTGCAGGTTGAAGACTATTGGGAGGCAAAGAGAAAAGCTGCCAAAATAGGGATTGTTGGTTTGGAAAGAGCAGAACCATCTTGTGCAGCAGCTGTTTGCTGAAAGGATTGACTCTGCACATACAAAGGTGGCTGCTGCTGCGGTTATGTTTGAGGGTGCAGATGGAAAACAGAGGGGGCTCTTCAGCAACAAGATTCTCCCAGGAGGTGTCTTTATAGCGTTATTGTGTGTTTTTAGTAACGACACTGGATAGAGGCACTATCTGGGGACCTGTGAGTCAGCTTATGTTTGGTACTGGGAGATAAATGTGCTGTTTAAGCACACAGAATAATTCCCATCTCGAAGGAACAGCTTTGAGACTCAGGCAATCGATAGGACCAGCGCGTCTGCTAACGGCAGCGTGCAGAGGTCAGCGTTAAGAAGTCGTTGTGGTTAAGCCCTGAATAGTAAGGGAAGAGCCAAGAAAATGCATTCCTTGGCTGAACATTGTTCCAGGGATGAGTAGGCAGTGATGGCCTTTGTGAAGCCATGGATACTCCAGCCCGCAAGTGCTGCAGCAGCTCCAGGTTATTTGATAGCTTTTCAATAGCACTGCCTCTGTCTCGAAGGGTTGGACTCACCTCAGCTGGCCTCAGACATTGACAGCGC